>NC_134720.1:50060000-50715514 GCF_049634645.1 Pelodiscus sinensis
ACCCTTCCCCCATAGGCTCCTTTTCCAGCTCACGGATCATTTTGGTCGCTGTCCTCTGCCCTCACTCCGCTTTGTCCAGCCCTTTCCTGAAGCGCCGCCCCGAATCGGACACCCCATCCCAGCTGGGGCCAGGCCTGTGTCTCCCTGTGGTGTGAGTAGTGGTGAGCCTGTTTGCAGCAGCACCTCCTTCTGGACTCGTTCAGTCTGTGACCCTTTCTAGCCCCCACTGGCAACGCGGGAAGGGAGAGCGGGGGGCGGTCATGTGCTTCCCCAAACGCCATGGACGGGAGGGGCACGGAGCCAGAGTTTCTGGGCTGCCTGGGGGACTAGTGGGAGAGTCTGGTGCCACAGCCGGGGGTCGGCCCCCCGCACTCACTGGCAGTGGTGGAGGGAAGTGGAACAATCCAGCTCTACTCCCCAGCCACTGGCTGCATCGCATGGGAGAGGGGCAGGACTTCCCCACCCTGCACGCCCTGGTGGGAAGCAGAGCCAGGCCCCCTTGCTAGCCCCCTGGGCCGCATTGATCAGGGCAGGAGCTTGGGGGAACAGGCCGGGCAGGGACAGTCACGTGGCCAGTGTCCCCCCCCCCCCCCCCCGTGTCCTTCCTAATCAGGGATGTAAAATCCTGGTTAATCGGTTCACTGGTTAGCTGGTTGAAAGACTGTGCTCAAAGAGTAGTTAACCCTGATGGGAGCTGGAGTGGGGAGACCAGCCTGGGGTGGGGGCGGGGGCTGCCGACGACTCCTGGCTCCTAGCCGCAGCCGGAGCAGCCCCTGACCACGGGAGCAGGGCCTGCCTTTCCCTAAGCGTACAGCGCCTGGCACAACGGGGCCGCTGCCTCCTGCCTGGGCCAGCCCTTTGCTGCCTCTGGTCGCTGATTCAGAGCGAGGTCGCGATGCGCAGCACAAAGCGGCTCTTTGCAAGGCCCTAAGCCCCTTCCACCTGGCCTGGGAACGGAGGGCATCCTGCCCCTCCCCAAGAGGCAACCCCCCTAATTAACAGCCCTGTTAATTGACTGTATTGGTGAAAACACTGCCCTTTTCCGTGCCCCCTACAGCTGTCTCAGGCCCGTTTTTTGCCCTGCTGCCTTTCCCTGTGCTCCAGCCTTGTGAACCGGGGAGTGGGCGGGTCAGCCCGGTTGGAATCGAATGGAGATTATCCCCAGAATAGATTCCAGCCAGGCATGGGGCTGCAGTAGCCGGGGCAGCCTGCCCTTAGGAGAGAGGAACAGGGCCCGTCCCTTCGCTGAGCAGCCCGGCCGCCCGTGTAAAAGCCACGTGTGGTTGGGCAGGTCACTTCCTCTCTGGTTCTTTTCTGAGCGCACCCTATTTCCGTTCAACGGGCTTCAGAGCTGCCGCAGCCCCCCAGGCTCCTCCTGGCTGCTGCTTCACTTTGCCGGGCCTGGGCAGGCCTGCTCGGGAAAGGCAGAATCCCCACTCCCGTCGAGGGGCCGTCTGCAGGGGAGTGTGCGGGGGCAGCCTCCCTTGAAGACGCGGCCCAGGGCCACGTGGGTGTCAAAGCCCCCCCCCGCAATGCCTGCTTAGATGCCCGACCATCTACTAAGGGGTAGCAGGGCAGCGTCTGTACATGAAGCTTCTGTCTGGCCCCAGAATCCTGCCCCAGCTCGGCCCCTGGCACGCCAGGCTGATGTGCGGGGAGTGATGTTCCGCCAGGCAGGGCCCGGCTCCTGCGCAGAGGCTAGGTGTTCTTCTGGGTCAAGCTCAGCAACCGCTCGGTAGCCGGGCACAGAGCGGGCGGGCCCTGGGGACCGCTCCCTTGCTCCCTTCAAAACCCGTCAGCGCAGAGCGAGTGGTTCCCAGGCACAGCTCCCGCTACGGCCTGCCTGGAGCAGCAGGTGGCTTTGTGACAAGAAGAGCAGCGGCCCTTTGTGGTTTTGCACCACGAGGGCCTCGAGTGGTGTTGGCTGCCAGGCCTAGTCCTCGAGCAGCTGCCGGGCTGCATCAGACCGGAAGGACTCACCCCTGCTGATTCAGTAGTGCCTGCCCGTCTTCCCAGGTTTTGGGAAGATCAAAATAGACACCAGGATCAGTGTTTCCTGGAAGCTGGGTGCTGGGGGAGGTGCTCAGGAGAAATTCTAAGGATGCCCAGCTGATCAGGAAAGTGCCCACAGCTAGGTTTTGTGTTTTCCCTGGTGGTGCACGTTCACTCGTGCCTTGGTGCACAAAATAAAACTTTATTCCACACACAGATGGAAAAAATTAGAGGGAACATCTACCAGGGTCCCTGCTCCTTGCCCACATGGTGACAGTGGCTCAGCCAGCCTGGGGCCGGAGTGCACGGAAGAGAAAGCAGCACCAAATAAGAGGGCAGCTTCCCGCCGAAGAGACAGTATAGCCGGATGGGCTAGCAGGACTTTCCCCTGTGCACTCTGACAGCCGGGTGCTGTGTGGGGACCTTGCATTGGCAAGAGGAGAGGCGAGAAGACAGATCGAAATTCTGCCTCTCCTGCCTGGCCATTGGCCTTTATTATTGTCATTTGTACCAACCAGCCCCAGCCTGGGTTGAGGCCCTGGTACGCTAGGTGCTGTACAAACTTGGAACAGAGTCTGTCCCTGCCCTGGGGAGCTGACAATCTCCGGCTAAGACAAGAGACGAGAGGGGGATACAGGGAAAGGGGGCACAAAGAGACTAGGAGACAGCAGTAGGCCGCACACTGAGCCTACGGATGTAGACTGTCGTTTAAAAATGAAGTGGAGCAGGCCAGGCTCCATGGGGCGCGGGGGGCTGCTCCAGCCTGGCTGGGCCCCCCACGTTACACCATGGGCAAAGCACCCCCCTTATCGACTAATGGAGGAGTCGATGGAAATTCCATCAGGTAATGAATTGAAATGTAACATCCCTATTCAGTACTGATTTCGTCCACGTGGGGAGGCCGGGAGGCCGGACGCAGGTGCAGCTAAGCCGTAACCACCGTTGAGGGCCAGCCAGGCCCCCCAGTGGGGGGAGGAGGGAAAGGGGGCAACTACCCCAGGGCCCAGTGATTCAAACGGGCCCAGGGCTCTGGTTGCTGTTGCCATGGCAGCAGTGGCACCTGGCGCCCGGAGCCCTTTAAATTGGCACTGTGGTGCTCCGGGCGGCTCTGAGGGCTGCCTGAGGTGGGGGTGCTGAGTGGCATGCTCCAGGCAGCACTGCTTGGGGTGTGCTGCAGTCCAGGTGGCTCTTCCTGGACTTAGGGTCCTCCTCTTGAAACCTTGCCCCTGTCAGGAGCATGGAGCTGCCCCCTTCCCACGTTCCCGGGTGACTGCCGGCTCCCCTGGGCCCAGCCCAGCCTGTGACACGTTTCTAGGTCTCACAGCCCTGAATATCATCTCAGCAACATGAACTGGGGGGAAATGGTGCAGTTCTGTGTTCCTGAGCTGGCAAACAGCCAGAAACAATAGATCGTCGGGGTGACCGGCCCCTATTGCTCTCAAGGGTGTTGACTCTGGAACCTAACAACGGCCCCCAGCGGTCCTGTTGCTGCAGAAATACCAGCTGGTGTGCTTATCCCACAGTCCCAAGCGGCCGTCCACATCTCCCCGAAAGCTCCGGCTGCCAGAACCACACATAGCCGCAGCACAGCGATTTAAACAGGTCACGATGAAAATGATGCCGCGGGATTGCTGGCCTGAATTCTTTATTCTCCTGTTGAACACAACAAAACCCGTCACGGTGGAATGGACTCCAAACGGTTGCAATATTTCCGTGCGGCTGCCCTCACAACCCCGGCGAGGTACCAGAGAACTTCTGCAGCTGGCCATAGAATGGCTGGGACCCGGAGTTCAGAGGTCCTAAAGAGCAGTGGTGTAATGGAGCCAAACGTTGGCAGATCCCCTCTGCTTGGCGCGATCTTGCGCCAGAAGTATGCAAATGAGGCTAAGCGTGGAATATTGCCAAGCCTCATTTGCATATCTAATGAGCTGCCATTTTTGCGGAAGAAGCTCTTGCGCCAGATGGAGCTGTCTACACGGCCCCTTCTTGCGCAAGAAAAACCCTCTTGCGTAATGCCGTTATTCCTGAAAATAATCAGCATAACAGCATTGCGCAAGAGGGTTTTTCTTGAGCAAGAAGGGGCAGTGTAGACAGCTCCTTCTTGCACAAGAGCCTCTTCCGCAAAATGGCGGCTCATTAGATATGCAAATGAGGCTCAGCGATATTCCATTCTTAGCCTCATTTGCATACTTCTGGCGCAAGATCACACGAGTGTAGACATAGCCTTACTGTTTGGTAAAGCTCTGAGCTGCAGCAGAGGCACTGCTGCCCTCTGCCTGCAGGCTCAGGCAGACGGCTGGCATCGATTGCCTTTAGCTCACAGTGGGAGGGCTTCCTTTGCCTCCATGGTGCTAATCTTATTTTAAAATAGCAAGGCCAGGACAGCTCCGTCCCTCCTTCCCCACCCGAACCTGCTCTACCCCCGGCCACTGCCGAGGGAAATCATCCCTTTCCTGTGCAACACGTGGAATTTTCAAGCACCGAAGACTGTCCCAGCCTGCCCGAACTTGCCTTCCCCGGCACCCAGACAGGAGAGTGCCAGTTCTCACGGGGTGCACCAGTGCTAGGAGGGTTAAAACCAGGATAGGGAGGGCAGCTTGCTCACAGGCTTGGCTGCAGAAAGGGCTGGCCGTTGCTGCTCTTGCATTTCCCTGGGCCCGTGACTCATCCCAGTGTCACGTTGCTGAATTGGAGGGAAGCAGCCAGATCGCTGCTGCACCCCTAGGTGGGGGTGTTGGCCCCAGAAATTGGTGTGGGGGGAGCCATGTGGGGTATTGAATGGGAGATTATTGTTTGTTGGTCTTATGTACACTATTTATGTGAGTGTATAATGTCTGTGTGTGTAGGTAGGAATCTGTAATCTGTGTGGAAGCTGAATATTTCTGTGAATGTGGTTAAGCATGGCTATGGACAGGCTGAGTAGCAAAGCCCTGTGGAACAATGGCTCTCAATAGGCTAGGGACACACCCAAAGAATGGGATTTGTCACCTGAGGGCAGCCAGCAGGAAATATAGAGATTGGCCTCTGACCAGGTGACTTGCTGCAGACTAGAAGAGGCCAGGAAGGAGTATAAAGAGGCCATGTGGTCGATGCCATTTTGGTTCTCAGCTCAGCACTTCATCCCAGAGGCAGCACTGCAGGGACTGAAGAGCCCGGAAGACCTGTGAACCCATCCTGATCGTAGGATGTGCAATAAGGACTTTTAACCAGCAGCTGCAACACCTCTGCTAGAGCCTGCATCGAGAACTGGGAGATTCGGTGCATGTAACGTACTGTACTTTAATAACCTTACTCTCGTGCTTTTCTTTCTCGTAATAATAAACCTTTAGATATAGATTCTAAAGGATTGGCCCAGCGTGATTTGTGGGTAAGGTCCAGAGGGTAAATTGACCAGGGATCTGTGGCTGGTTTCTTGGAACCGGACAGAACTTGTTCGGGGTAGGTGGGATTGGGTGCTAGGACCCCCCACCTGTGTATAGGCCCGGGGCCATCTGGGGCACGGATATTGCTGGGGTGTCGGAGGGGTTTTGCTCAGGAGGCTTCAGGCAGGCAGCTGAAGCGCTCTGTGGGACTGGTTCGTGGCCTGTGTGGAGAGGTCGCCAGTCGGGGGCTGTAAGGAACCCCGGATTTGAGCAATTCGCTCTGAGCGGACGCCCTTAGCTGTGCCCAGACATGGCCCGGTCCGTCACACCCAGCACCCGCTAACAAGATCCCCCAGGACCCAGGGGCTGCCAGCTGTACTGGCTGCTGCTGATGCAACAGAAGCCGGCGACGGTCCCAGGCTGGGGGACTTTTCTGGTGAGAGCCAGGCTCCGGTTACAGGCCCGTGCGTCTCAGCCCTTTTGTCCCTGGCTTCCCTTCTCCCCATGAAAGGGGATCAAGTTCAGGGTCAGCTGCGCCCACGTGTGCCCAGCGTGACGGCCAGGCCTCCGGAGCAGAGGGAGGGGAGCAGAGCTTGGGTCTGGGGCGCCTATAGGCACAGGTAGTGTGCTTGCCTTTTGGGGACCCTGCCTATGGGTCAGGCTACCCCACCTTCCAGGGCTGGAGCAGAAGGGGCACCTCGCTGCCCAGTGCCCCCCTCTGGAAGGAGCATTGGGCGTGGAAGGTGAATCAACACCTGATCTGCCCCCCTGGCAGCAGGACTGGGTGGGAGAGGGAACTTGCCTGTCTCCATTCCCGGCAGTGGGCCCAGTGAAGGGAGCCATTTGGGGGCCCCTCCTCTCCTCTCCGAGGGTGCCTTAGCCAGCAGCAGCCATGTTTGCTCCTAAGGAACGCCAGGGCATTCAGCGCTCCGGTGCCCTGTCCTGGCAGGGGCATTCTAGGGCATGGCCCACGTGCCAGCCCAGCAGCGCAAAGCCATCCAGGCCCCCTCCCCTAGACAGCTTAAAGGGGCAATCCGCAGCCAGGATCTGGGGATGACATTTGGGGGTTCAGCAGAGGGGCTGCCTCCGCTCCAGCATGGCACTGCCCTGGCCTGGGGATGGCTGGCAAAGTCCTGGCACAGCCGCAGAATAATTAGGCCTGAGAGGAGCAGGAGGTTTGGGGACGGGGGAATCCCTAGAGCTTTTATTGCCAAGTTTGGGGGGTCACCTCCCCGAGGATCACAAACCATTTCCCTCCCGTCCTGTCCCCACAGCTTTAAAGGAAACACCACAAAGTTAAAGTACAGCCCCATGGCCACCACTGTGGAGGCAGCGTAGGCCAGTGGGAGGAAGCCCAGGGGTGGGTGATGCTTCGCAGAGGGAAAGGCAGTGGGTAGAGAGGCATCTCCTTCCTGAGCCACGCACAGGCTGAGGGGGGCTGCTGGTTTGCAACTCTAGGCCAGCAGCCCCCGGGCTCCTGGGGACCTGTGTCACTCGGTGGCCATGTCCCTCCCCATCGATCAGGGTCTGCTAGAGCCACGGTACCTCCATGCACTTCTGCAGGGGACAGGAGTTGGTTACAACCCCAGCTACAGAGCCCTGACTGTAGCTCCAGCAGAACGTAAGAACGGCCAGACTGTCAGAGCAAAGCTCCATGTAGCCCAGTACCCTGTCTTCCGACAGTGGCCAGTACCAGGTGCCCTGGAGGGAATGAACAGAACAGAGCAATTATTGAGTGATCCACCCTGTCGCCCATTCCCAGCTCTGGACACCATCCCTGCCCATCCTGACTAATAGCCATTGATGGACCAATCCCTCATGAATGTATCTAGCTCTTTTTTGAACCTTGTTACAGTCTTGGTCTTCACAACATCCTCTGGCAGGGAGTTCCACAGATTGACAAGGCATTGTGTGAAAACATTCTTCCGTTTGTTTTATACTTACTGCCTATTCATTTCATTTGATGACCCCCTCCCCCAAGTTTGTGCGTTACGAGAACACTTCCTTATTTACTTTCTCCACACCAGTCATCATTTTATAGACCTCTATTATATTCCCCCAGTCACCTCTTTTCCAAGCTGAAATGTCCCCTTCTTATTAATTTATATGGCAGCTATTTCATACCCTAATCATCTGTGTTGCCTTTTTCTGAACCTTTTCCAATTCCAGGATATTGTTTTTGAGATGGGGAGACCACATTAGCACGCAGTATTCAAGATGTGGGTATCCCATGGATTTATATAGAGGTAATATTTGACGGCTGCTGCACACTGAGTGGGTGTTTTCAGAGAACTAGCCACAAGGATTCCACGATCTCACTCTTGAGTGGTAACAGCTAATTTACTCCCCATCATTTTCTATGTATAGTTGGGATGATGTGTTCCAATGTGCAGTACGTTGCATTTATCAGTATTAAATTTCATCTGCCGTTTTGTTGCCCAGTCACCCCGTTTTGTGAGATCCTTCTGTAGCTATTCACAGTCTCCTTGGGACTTAAACTAGCTCGAGTGGTTTTGTGGCATCTTAATTTTGAAGAGTGAGCCCGGGGGGCGCGAAATGCCCCCACAATTGCATCAGCTACCAAGCGAACTCCACAGAATCGCCACTTGTGGTCAGAGAGAGGAGACACAGCTCGAATGGTCTCCTGGTGGTAAGGGCAGCGGAAAGACCATTTCATCCCCTTTGAAAGGTTCAGAATCATAGACTCATGGAACCACAGGGCTGGAAGAGCCTTCAGGAGTCATTGAGTCCAGCCCCCTACCCAAGGCAGGACCAACCCCAACTCAATCAACCCAGCCAGGGCTTTGTCAAGCCAGGAGTTAAAAACCTCTAGAGATGGAGATTCCACCCCCTCCCTAGGGAACCCATCCCAGTGCGGGCTGGAGCCAGAATTCGAGGGGCGCTCCAGCAAGGTGGATATAACTTTTTCTGAAGCAGCTGGCCCACTGCAATAATTCTCCCCAGCACGGTTAGCTAGTCCTTGGACGCAGGCCAGTCTCAAACACAAATGGAGCTGCGGTTCCTTCCTTGCTCTGGATTGTTCTCTGGCTTTCTCCTCCATGCAGAAGCCAACCCCAGCGTCATGATGTATTTATGCCTTGGGATTTCCCACAGCTTTGGCAAAACCCTCAGGGGGCCCTTGTATCTTACACACACTGGCATTTCTCGCTGTGCATCATCGCTGCTGCCTGCTTCGCATACACATGTGGACATGGTAATATATAATATGATATATGAATGGAGATTGCCTAGCTCCTAGAACTGGAAGGGACCTTGAAAGGTCATTGAGTCCAGTCCCCTGCCTTCACCGCAGGACCATCCCTGACTGATTTTTGCCCCAAATCCCTAAATGGCCTCCACAAAGATTGAGCTCATAACTCTGGGTTTAGCAGGCCAATGCTCAAACCCCTGGATGCAGTAGGGCTGCCGGGCTAGTCGTGGGGTTGAGTTACCCAGGGCTAGCTTGGACGTTGCCAGAGAGCTCTGCTCTTAGTAGCAGCCCAGTGCATTGTGGGTCTGATGCCCCTTCCCCCCATGCTTTATGAAATCGGCTGATGAATATAAATATGCATCACTCAAAGGTGCTTTGGACCAAATACCGCCTGTAACCTATCCATGTTAATGTTACACCCTGCTGGATCTGTGTACCCTAGTTTGGTGAATGTATCATTCTGGCAGGTGAAGTTAGAAATATAAAGTGTGAATCTGTTTATAGTTTTAAATGTGCTAATGAGAGTCATTACCAGTACCCTGGAAATCTAACCATGTGGTGATTACCTGAAAAACTTGTACACAGCCTTGTTTGTCCTTTAAGTCCAGAAGGTGGATGGTCCTAGGAAAACGTGACCATCCCACCTGGTACTGGGATCCATTTCTGAACCTGGTATTTTTCCACAGAAGGGAGGAATGTAAAACAAATGACTCCCCCATTGGGGAAGAGTCTATTAAAGCAATGGGACGCTATCAGCCCTCGATCTTGGCCTGAGAAACGGCCTGGCACACCCTAAAAGGACACAAAGAGGGCAAGAGACCTACGTCAAAGTGAAAGAGTTTGCCTCTGGCTTGAAGATTATGCTTGAAATAAAAGCAGCTCTTTAAGGTTTGAGTCTACTTGCCATACATTTCTCAGGGAAAATTCATATAATAATAAACATCTACACTGCAGGGCAAAAGTCGAATTAAGCTATGCAATTTCAGCTATGGCAATTGCATAGCTAAAGTCCAAATAGCTTAATTCAGCTTTTGGACATAAGAACGGCCATACTGGGTCAGACCAATGGTCAATCTAGCTCAGTATCCTGTCTGCTGACAGTGGCCAGCGCCAGATGCCCTAGAGGGAGGGAACACAACAGGGAATCCTCACGTAATCCCTCCCCTGTCACCATTTCCAAACAAACATAGGCGAGGGATACCATCCCTACCCATCCTGGCTAATAGCCATTGATGGACCTAACCTCCAGGAATCTATCTAGCTCTTTTTTGAACCCTGTTAAAGTCCTAGCCTTCACCACATCCTGTGGCAAGGAGTTCCAGAGGTTGACTATGCACTGAGTGAAGAAAAACTTCCTTCTGTTTGTTTTAAACCTGCTGCCTATTAATTTCATTTGGTGACCCCTAGTTCTTATATTGTGTGAATAAGTAAATGAGGTTTTCTTATTCACTTTTTCCACACCAGTCATGATTTTATAGACCTCTATCATATCCCCTCTTAGGGTATGTGTAGACTACAGAGTTTTGTTGGCAAAACGTCCACACTGCAAGTGCATTCTTTTGACAGTAAATTGAAAGAACAGAGGGATTTTTACTCGATTGGTATTCCTCATTCTACGAGGAAGAAGCCTTTTTGCAAAAGAGCTCTTTTGCAAAAAGGTGTGCGTGGATGGGAAAGAGGGAGTTTTTTCCAGAAGAAAAGGGAAGAGGAAAAAGCACAGGTGCCCTGGTGGCAATTCTGTCCATAGCAATCACTGCTTACATGCGAGATAGCGTCCAGGCAGTCTGGATGCTAGCTTTCAAAAAAGCACGTCGCTTTTTCGTTGTGCTTTTGCAGTGTGGATGCTCTCTTTCGTAAATGATCTGGAGAAAGGGGTAAGCAGTGAGGTAGTAAAGTTTGCAGATGATACAAAACTGATTAGGATAGTCAAGACAGAAGCAGACTGTGAGGGACTCCAAGAAGATCTCACCAAACTGAGTGATTGGGCAACAAAATGGCAAATGAAATTTAATGTGGATAAATGTAAAGTAATGCACATCGGGAAAAATAACCCCAACTATACGTACAGTATGATGGGGTCTAATTTGGCTACAACAAATCAGGAAAGAGATCTTGGAGTTATCGTGGACAGTTCTCTGAAAACTTCCACGCAGTGTGCAGCAGCGGTCAAAAAGGCAAATAGGATGCTAGGAATTATTAGGAAAGGGATAGAAAATAAGACCCAGAATATCTTACTGCCCCTGTATAAAACTATGGTACGCCCACATCTTGAATACTGTGTACAGATGTGGTCTCCTCACCTCAAAAAAGATATTTTGGCCTTGGAAAGGGTTCAGAAAAGGGCAACTAAAATGATTAGGGGTTTGGAACGGGTCCCATATGAAGAGAGGTTAAAGCGACTGGGACTTTTCAGTTTAGAAAAGAGGAGACTGGGGGGGGATATGATAGAGGTCTATAAAATCATGAGTGGTGTGGAGAGGGCTGATAAAGAAAAGTTATTTATTAGTTCCCTAAATAGAAGAACTAGAGGACACCAAATGAAATTAATGGGTAGCAGGTTTAAAACGAATAAAAGAAAGTTCTTCTTCACACAGCGTGTAGTCAACCTGTGGAACTCCTTGCCAGAGGAGGCTGTGAAGGCTAGGACTATAATAGAGTTTATTTAAGCTAGATAATTTCATGGAGGTTAGGTCCATAAAAGGCTATTAGCCAGGGGATAAAATGGTGTCCTTGGCCTCTGTTTGTCAGAGGCTGGAGAGAGATGGCAGGAGACAAATCACTTGATCATTGTCTTCGGTCCACCCTCTCTGGGGCACCTGGTGCTGGCCACTGTCGGCAGACAGGATACTGGGCTAGATGGACCTTTGGTCTGACCCAGTACGGCCGTTCTTATGTTCTTATGTTCTTTCGCAAGAAGTTTTTTCGGAAGCTCTCTTCCAAAAAAAGCTTCCTGCGCAAAAAGCCTGTAGTCTAGACGTAGCCTAAGTCTCCTCTTTTCTAAACTGAAAAGTCCCAGTCTTTTTAATTTCTCTTCATATGGGACCTGTTCCAAACCTCTAATCATTTTGGTTGCTCTTTTCTGAACCTTTTCCAATGCCAATATCTCTTTTTTGAGATGAGGCAATCATATCTGTATGCAGTATTCAAGATGTGGGCATACCATAGTTTTATGTAGAGGCAGTAAGATATTTTCTGTCTCATTCTCTATCCGTTTTTTTGAGGGGGCGCTGTCTACACAGCAAGCAGTCGAAGAAAGAACACTCTTCCTTCAACTTCCCTTAGTTCTCGGGAAATAAGGGTTACAGGAGTCGGAGTAAGAAGTCCTTCAGCTTGACATTATTTTGAAATAACGACTTGCTTTATAGACGCGGGCTATGTTATTTCAGAATAACGTCAGTTATTCCAAAATAACGCTGCTGTGTAGACGTACCCTCTGTGAATTAGAACTAGCTCGGCAGTTTCTTAAATCCACTTGAATCCTACTGTTTGTATTTAATAAAACACTTATGTTTACTATCAAGTCTGGTGTAAATAATTGTTACCTGGGAGCAGCAACCAGTGTGCATCTCTCTCTTTCATTGCTAAAGGGGACAAACATCCTCATGAGGTTTCCCTGTGTAAGACTTTTACAGCGAAAGACGGATTTATCTGGGGGTTTGATCCCTGCTGGGGTCCTGGGTGCTGTGCCCTAGAACTGCACTCTCCCAGAGCTGAAGGGGTTCAGTGTCTGCATTGCCCTTGGGGGGGGCAGTAACCCCAACTCCTGACCTTGTATGGGGAAGACCAGAGGATCTGGCTCAGCAGGACAGGGTGGTGGGGAGCCCAGACAGCAAGAAGGCGGGTGTCAGTGACATGACGGGCATACTGAGGAACAATCCCAAGGGGACGCCTGTGACCGCACCCGTGTCACAGTGGGATCCTCACATCCTTTATGCACCAGCAGGACACTCGCTACTCGCTGTGGTCCCTTTGGCATTGCCTGCTGCCCCCAGGTCCCACCCGCCTTGCAGGAGGCAGAGTTCAAGGCAAACAACTCCCCATGCTCCCCATCTGGCACCATCACAGCAAGGCGGCAGAAGGTAAGCACCTCCCAGCTGTGTTTCTCTTTCTTCGCAGAGGGAGGATGGCAGGGACGAATTAGCAAGAATATGATCATGAGCAAGCTGGTGTGGATGTGTCACCGCTGCCCCCTACTGGGTGAAATCAGAACTACTCAGCTGTGTGTCATAGGCCCAGTACTGCTCTCCACAGGTTTCCTTCAGGTTAAGTGGCAGGGCCTGTGCATTGGGGGGGGGGTCTGAGTTATATGCTTGCTGTTGTCATGATGTGCCAAGTGGCTGCAGTAGCAGCTACACAGCTCCTCCCCCCTCCAAAAAAATCAGCTGAATAACCAAGAGAGCTTTGTAGATAATACACATTGGGATTCTGCCTCTTCGCCCTCCAGTTTAGAGCCTTAGGGGCATGTTTTCCAGCCTTTCTCTGCAACAATGAGGGGCAGGGCTTGACTTGCTTTTGCACAGGAGCCGAGAGCTCAGCAGCCACAAGACTCCAGCAGCTTGAGAAAAACACCAAACATCACGAGAGTGGGGGATTTAGCCCTGGGGTGCATACTGTCAGCCCCATCTACAAGGGGCCCCTGGAAGCCACGTCTACGGCTGTGTCAAAACCTCAGTCTACAGCAACTCCTGGAGCCCTGACTCCTAGCCCTGCACTCTAACCACTAGGCTGCATTCCCTCCCTTCGCACACTTGTGCCGTGACATGCTTCCAGCGACAGAGGTAACTGCACCCCACTGAGCCTGCTCATGGATCCTGTGTGTCAGCGCTGGCTGGGCTGCGCAGGGCTTGGTTGCGCCTTTATGTTGGACCAAGCCTGTGGCTGGCCCTCGGAGGTCCCAGAAATGCCCCTACACCAGCACTTACAGCAGCTCCCTTTTCCTCCCCTGGGTGATGCCAGCTTTGCAGCTCACGCCGGGTCTCTGGAGGACTTCTGTTCCCTGTCACCTGCCACGAGCAGCGAGGGGATCTGTCTGTAGAGGACATTTTCCATGATAAGGTCATACGTGCCAAAGGCTGGTCGGCAGCGTGGTGCTTCACGTCCTGTGCCCATCACGCCAGGAGCAGTGGGGGGGGGGGTGTTATCTCACCTGGCTGGCGCACACGCGTGTGCGGGGCTGGCTGGGCCCGTTCCAGTGATTATCTCTAACGCGGTGATACCATTCCGTGTCAACGGGGTGGCAGGTTGCCTGCTCTCGTTCAGCTCCGCAGACGAAGCGTAGCCGAGAGGGCCTGGAGGGCAAGGTGGAGGAGCAAGGGACATCGGGGAAAATCCTGGAGCTGGGCTGAACCCAACTCGTGAGTTGGGAGCACTTAACCCAGAAGAAGTGGCCGGATTTTCCTGACGCATGCAGCACGCGGAGAAGGGGGCTGCCAGCGCTCTGGGGGACAGGATGAGAACTCAGAACGATCTCGATAAACTGGAGCACTGATCTGAACTACCCAGGCTGAAATTCAAGAAGGACACATGCAAAGGGCTCTCCTTAGGCAGGGACGGCAGAATACAACATGGGAAACGGCTGCCTTGGGCCGGCATCCGGCAGAAAAGGAGCTGGAAGCTCGAGTCATAATCAACACATGAGGCACCGATGGAACACGGGTGCCAAAAAAGTGAACATCGCTCGGGGCTGCACTAGCAGGAGTGGTGGAAGCAAGACATGGGAAGTCAGTCCTGTCTACTCAGCCCTGGGAAGCCCTCCGCAGGACTGTGTGCAGTTCTGGGTCCTATGACAAAGCTGGGAAGGAACTGGAGAAAGCCCAGCAGAGGTGAGCCTGGCCCACGAGTAATGTTCTAGAAAACGTGACCTGCCAGGAAAGATTGACAAAACTAGAATAGTGATAGAAATGTAGCCGTGTTAGTCTGGGGTAGTTGAAGTAAAATGCAGGACAATGTAGCACTTTAAAGACTAACAAGATGGTTTATTAGATGATGAGCTTTCGTGGGTCTGGCCCACGAAAGCTCATCATCTAATAAACCATCTTGTTAGTCTTTAAAGTGCTACATTGTCCTGCATTTTGACAAAACTAGGTGGCTGTGTCTACATTGGCAAGAGTTTGTGCAAAAGCAGCCACTTTTGTGCAAAAACTTGCCGCCTGTCTACACGGGCTGCGAGTTCTTGCGCAGGAACATTGACGTTCTAATGTAAGAACGAAGCGGACAGGGGACTGCAGACAGGGGAGTTGAAGAGGGAGTTGGGCAGAGGGAGTGACTGATGGTGATGAAGACCCGAAGCGCTTGTGCCAATACTTCTCCTGTCTCCTCCACCTGTGCCTGTATCCAGACAGAGAACCTGAGCATGGATGCCTCTACCCAGGTCCTGGTGTGGTCTTGCTGTATTTGTGGCTTGCAATTCCCACTGAGTGATCTCCAGGCTGGGGGAGACAACCGTTGTGAAAGGTGCCTGCTGGTGGAATCTCTCAGGCAGCAGGTGGGAGAGCTACAGGAGGAGGTGGCCAGGCTGAGGAGCATTCGAAGCCATGAGGAATTCCTGGACAGTATTCCTGTGGAGTCCACGGAGGTCACTGTCCTAGGATGTGGGACTGTTGACCAGCCACTTATGGAGGAGGCGGTGGTGCAGGGTGAGAACTGGCAGCTGGTTACTTCCGGCAGCAGGCAGTGTTCCACCCCTGCTCCTAACCCTCCCACTGTGTTGTTACATAACCGTTACACTTTACTTTCAGCAGGAGACAAGGAGTCACCCCCCACAGTGGAGGAGACCAGGCCTTGCACCACCAAGGTTGAGCAGTCTCCTGCCACCACTGCGAGGAGGAAGCGTAGGGTAGTGGTGGTTGGAGACTCTCTTCTGAGGGGAACGGAAGCACC
The DNA here is from genome assembly GCF_049634645.1 of Pelodiscus sinensis. Taxonomy (NCBI): domain Eukaryota; kingdom Metazoa; phylum Chordata; order Testudines; family Trionychidae; genus Pelodiscus; species Pelodiscus sinensis. The sequence goes on from NC_134720.1 coordinate 50,075,445, forward strand.
CATCTGTCGCCCTGACAGCTCATCTCGAGAGGTATGCTGTCTGCCAGGGGCCCGTATCCGAGATGTTATGGAGGCATTGTCGAGGATTATCCGGCCCTCTGACTACTACCCCATGCTACTCATCCACGTGGGCACAAATGATACTGCCAGGTGTGACACTGAGCGGATCAAGTGTGACTACAGGGCTTTGGGAGTACGGGTGAAGGAGTTTGGAGCGCAGGTGGTATTCTCTTCTATCCTTCCTGTCAAAGGTAGGGGCCCGGGCAGAGAGAGGTGCATCCTGGAGGTGAATGCCTGGCTGCGACGATGGTGTCGCCAGGAGGGATTCGGCTTCCTTGATCACGGGGTGCTCTTCCAGGAAGGACTGCTTGGCGGAGATGGAGTTCACCTTTCCAGGAGCGGGAAGGCCTTGTTTGGACACAGACTGGCTAACCTTGTGAGGAGGGCTTTAAACTAGGTTTGTTGGGGGCAGGTGAACAAAGCCCACAGGTAAGTGCTGCATGTGCGGGACTGGGAGATGGGTTGGAAATGGGGGGGACTACGGCCTATAATGGGAAGGAGAAAGGAGGGTCAGGGCACAACAGGGAGGCAAGATCAAATCAGTATCTTAGATGCCTATATACAAATGCGAGAAGTATGGGTAATAAGCAGGAAGAACTGGAATTGCTAACCAATAAATACAACTATGATATCATTGGTATTACAGAAACCTGGTGGGATGGGACGCATGATTGGAATGTTGGTATGGAAGGGTACGGCTTGCTCAGGAAGGACAGACAGGGAAAAAAGGGAGGAAGGGTTGCCTTGTATATTAAAAATGTACACACTTGGACTGAAGTGGAGATGAATGTAGGAGATAGCTGTGTAGAGAGTCTCTGGGTTAAGCTAAATGGGGTAAAAAACGAGGGTGATATCATGCTAGGAGTCTACTACAGGCCACCTAGCCAGGTGGAAGAGGTGGATGAGGCCTTTTTTAAACAATTAACAAAACTATCCAAAGCCCAAGATTTGGTGGTGATGGGGGACTTCAACTATCCAGACATATGTTGGGAAACTAACACAGCGAGGCACAGGCTATCCAATAAGTTTCTGGACTGCATTGGAGACAACTTTCTGTTTCAGAAGGTTGAAAAAGCTACCAGAGGAGAAGCTGTTCTAGATTTGGTTTTAACAAATAGGGAGGAACTAGTTGAGAACTTGAAAGTGGAAGACAGTATAGGGGACAGTGATCACGAAATAATAGAGTTCATGATCTTAAGGAAAGGTAGAAGGGAGACCAGCACAATTGAGGTAATGGATTTCAGGAAGGCAGATTTTGATAAGCTCAGAGAACTTGTAGGTAAGGTCCCATGGGAAGCAAGACTGAAGGGAAAAACAACTGAGGAGAGTTGGAAGTATTTCAAAGGGACGTTGTTAAGGGCCCAAAAGCAAACCATTCCGCTGTGTAGGAAAGATAGAAAATATGGCAAAAGACCAGCTTGGCTTAACAAGGAGATCTTGCACGATCTCAAAATAAAAAAGGAGTCATATAAAAAATGGAAACTAGGACAACTAACAAAGGATGAATATAGGCAAGCAACACGGGAATGCAGGGGCAAGATTAGAAAGGCAAAGGCACAAAATGAGATCAAACTAGCTACAGGCATAAAGGGAAACAAGAAGACCTTTTATAAATACATTAAAAGCAAGAGGAAGACCAAGGACAGGGTAGGCCCACTGCTTAGTGAGGAGGGAGAAGCAGTAACAGGGAACTTGGAAATGGCGGAGATGCTCAATGACTTCTTTGTTTCGGTCTTCACCGAGAAGTCTGGAGGTGTGCCTAACGTAGTGAATACAAGCAGAGAGAGGGTAAGTTTAGAAGATAGGATACACAAAGAACAAGTTAAAAATCACGTAGGAAAGTTAGATGTCAGCAAGTCACCAGGTCCTGATGAAATGCATCCCAGGATACTCAAGGAGCTGATAGAGGAGGTATCTGAGCCTTTAGCTATGATCTTTGAAAAATCATGGCAGACAGGGGAGATTCCAGAAGACTGGAAAAGGGCAAATATTGTGCCCATCTATAAAAAGGGGAATAAGAACAACCCAGGAAACTACAGACCGGTCAGTTTAACGTCTGTCCCAGGGAAGATAATGGAGCAGGTAATTAAGGAAATCATATGCAAACACTTGGAAGGTAATAAAGTGATAGGGAATAGCCAGCATGGGTTTGTGAAGAACAAGTCATGCCAAACTAATCTGATAGCTTTCTTTGATAAGATAACGAGCCTTGTGGATAAGGGAGAAGCGGTGGATGTCATATACCTAGACTTTAGTAAGGCATTTGATACGGTCTCGCATGATATTCTTATTGATAAACTAGGCAAATATAACTTAGATAGGGCCACGATAAGGTGGGTGCATAATTGGCTGGATAACCGTAGTCAGAGAGTTGTTGTTAACGGTTCTAAATCCTGCTGGAAAGGGATAACAAGTGGAGTTCCTCAAGGGTCTGTTTTGGGACCCATACTGTTCAATATCTTCATCAATGATGTAGATATTGGGATAGAGAGTACGCTTATTAAGTTTGCAGATGATACCAAACTGGGTGGGGTTGCAACTTCTTTGGAGGATAGGGACATAATTCAAAATGACCTTAGCAAGTTAGAGAAATGGTCAGAGGTAAACAGGATGAGGTTTAATAAAGAGAAATGCAAAGTGCTCCACTTAGGAAGGAACAATCAGTTCCATACATACAAGATGGGAAGCGACTGTCTAGGAAGGAGCATGGCGGAAAGGGATCTAGGGGTCATAGTGGACCACAAGTTGAATATGAGCCAACAGTGTGATGCTGTTGCAAAAAAAGCAAATATGATTCTAGGTTGTATCAACAGGTGTGTTGTAAGCAAAACTCGTGAAGTCATTCTGCCGCTCTACTCTGCACTAGTTAGGCCTCAGCTGGAGTACTGTGTCCAGTTCTGGGCGCCACATTTCAAGAAAGATGTGGAGAAATTGGAAAGGGTACAGAGAAGAGCGACAAGAATGATTAAAGGTTTAGAGAACATGACCTATGAAGCCAGGCTTCATGAACTGGGCTTGTTTAGTTTGGAAAAAAGAAGATTAAGGGGGGACATGATAGCGGTTTTCAAATATCTAAAAGGGTGTCACAAGGAGGAAGGAGAAAATTTGTTCCTCTTGGTTTCTGAGGACAGGACAAGGAGTAATGGGCTTAAAGTGCAGCAGGGGAGGTTTAGATTGGACATTAGGAAAAAATTCCTAACTGTCAGGGTGGTCAAATATTGGAATAAATTGCCAAGGGAGGTGGTGGAATCTCCCTCTCTGGAGATATTTAAGAACAGGTTAGATAGACATCTGTCAGGGATGGTGTAGACGGAGCTTGATCCTGCCTTGAGGGCAGGGGGCTGGACTCGATGACCTCTCGAGGTCCCTTCCAGTCCTATTATTCTATGATTCTAAGAAATCAGGGCTTCTTGCATAAGAACTATGACGCTCCTGCTCAGGAAAAAGCCCTCTTGCGCAAGTATTCTTGTGTAAGATGCCAGTGTAGACAGGCAACGTGAATTTCTTGTGCAAGAAAGCCCGGGCTAAAATGGCCATCGGAGCTTTCTTGCGCAAGAGAGCATTTACACTGGCACGGATGCTTTTGCGCAAAAGCACACCTCTTGTGCAAAAGTACATGCCAGTGTAGACGCTCGCTTGCAAAATACTTTAACGCAAAAACTCTTGCGTTAAAAGTATTTGCGCGAAATCTTGCCAATGTAGACGTAGCTGGTTAGTTTAGTCTGGAAAAGAGGAGTCTGTGGTGGACAGGATAGCAGGCTTCAAGCACGTAAAAGACTGTTGTAAAGAGGAAGGTGAGAAATTGTTCTCCTTAACCACTAAGGCCAGGAGAAGAAGCAAGGGGCTTACTTTGCAGCAAAGGTGAGACATTAGGAAAAACTTCCTGTGAGGGCGGTTAAGCCCCGGAACAAATTACCCCAGGAGCTTGTGGAATCTCCGTCACTGGAGATATTTCAAACCAGGCTAGAATACACTTGTCAGGGATGTTCTAGATCAGGGCTACTCAACGCACGGCCCATGGGCGCATGCGGCCCACAGCCTGTTTGTTTGCAGCCCGCGGTGCGGTTTGGATTTGTGCAGGGCTCAACATGTGGCCCACGGGTGGGAACCTTTGAACGTGGCCTCCACTGGGAACACGCTCCACAAATGTGACATGTCTCCCAGGCAGGGTGAGCACTGAAAGATGCAAGCAGATGGGCTGGCTGGAACAGACAGGTACAGGGTATCAGTGTTTCTAGCTCCCAGGGAGGAGGTGCTGGGAGTGCCAGGATAGTGTGTGAAAGAAGCTATTTGCATATATTTGCATATATATTTGTATGTATTGAGGATGAATGATACACGGATACCAAAGATGGTCTTCTATGGCCAGCTTGCTCATGAAAAGCAATCTATCGGTGGTCAATGTAAGCGCTATAAAGACAGCTTAAAGGCCAATATGAAGTCATGCAGCATATCTCCCAATGATTTGGAAACTCTCGTTCAGGACAGATTGTCCTGGCAACAAACCATTATACAGGCTCTTAATTGCTTTGAGAGTCAGCGCATCCAGGCATTGCAGGAAAAGCACAGGATCCGAAAAGAACATACATACCGCGCCTGCAGTTGGCAGCTTTTTAAGTGACATCTGTAATTGGCTCTGCCGGTCAAGCCTTGGTTTAGTTGCTCGCCAAAGGTGTCATGGTTGATTGATAGCTCAGTCCAAGAAGAAGCAACCACGCTTCAGTCATGGCCCTGGGCATGTGCTTCGAGTATCACTGTGGCCCCCGGGGCTTCCAAAGCTGAGTAGCCCTGCTCCAGATCACACTTAATCCTACCTCAGGGCAGGGGACTGGACGAGACGCCTATTGAAGTCCCTTCTGCTATATCTACACTTGTGGCTTCTTGAGCGAGAAATATGCAAATGAGGCTAAGCGTGGAATATTGCCGAGACTCATTTGCATACCTAATGAGCCGCCATTTTTGCAAAAGAGGCTCTTGCGCCAGAAGGAGCTGTCTACGCGGCCCCTTCTGGCGCAAGAAAACCCCTCTTGCGCAATGCCGCTACGCTGATTATTTTCAGGAATATGGGAGCCAGGGGCCCGATGCAGGCACGGTTCTGCCTGCCGTCCCCATGTCACTGGCTGGACTCGGCCAAGGCTGCTCCAGCCTGGTGTGGTTGGCAGTACAACCGGTTACCGGTATGCTTTCTGAGTAACTGGGGAGCCTTTTGCACCCCTAATTCAAAGCTTACCAATATTGCTCTTGCTATGTATTTGTCAGGCTGTGGCACACAGGAGGCAGTGACTCTATGCTGCTAGAGGCTGTAGGAACCAAACGAAAAGAGAGGTGATGGCTGAAAGCCAATAGGGCTTGAAATTGTAAAGACCTCCAACCCAGCTGGGATAGGCCCTCAGACCCTTCAGACCAAAGTGCAGGCTAAAGGCAGCAGTAGTAAGCTGTTTTCCTCCGTGTGGCCCAAACAGAGAGGCAAGACACCACACACATTTAGCAGGCATGTTGCATCAGTATTAATTATGGTTGTTGATATAGGTGCCGGTATCCTTATGCCCCTCTCAGAATTCACTCTCCTCTCCGTAAATGAGGCAACCCATGCCCCAGATCAGTAACTAAAAGAGGCAAGGGCTTGATGGAATCAGCCAGAGGTCAAGTAACGGAGGGATCTGAGCCTGGTGAGGGGCAGTGGCCTTGTGACCCAGAGGCAGGAGGCCTGTGTTCTGTTCCCACCCACCCCACTGACCTTTGGCAAGTCGCTGCCCTTTGCCTCAGTTTCCCCATCTGTAAAATGGGTAGAATTACACTGTCCAAAATGAGTGGCCACGTAGGCCTGTGGTGCTGCCCACGGAAGCTCTGATCCCTGCAACTCTGCTCAGGGAGGGTCGCTCCAAAGGCAGCCCAGATTTGTGGGGGAGTCACAGCAATGTTGTCCAGCAGGCAGATACGGACCGGCTCGTTCTTTGCGCAACAGTTCCACTTCACAGGGCGCTCCCGGGGAGGGGTTATTTGATGCCTGTAAAGTACCTTGAGGTGCTGGGACAGGAGAAGGAACCACACGCACCAGAGGCGAATTGTGCCGCTTAACGTGTTGCTGGAAGGTGATCCCATACCCTGGGACGACGCTAGGGAGACCTGGCTCGAATACAGGCGAGCATGGGGTTGTTCCTATTAGTATTTGCCAGGGTGAAGCGTCTGCGTGAGACCAGCCAGCCAATAGGCTGGGCGCACCGACCTCATGCTGCTTTTCTGGCCACCTCCCGCAAATTCTGCTGCTCTGGGCAAAATTAATTCAGCTCTTACCCTCTGCGCATTAATTCTGGCCCTGAGCACCGCCCAGGAATGAAAGGCACAGGAGGCTGATTGTCAGCACCACTTGGCAGCACGTGTGGGGTGTGAGTGTGTGTGTCTGTGTTCTGAGGGTGTATGTGTGCGTGTATGTTGTGAGGATGTGTGTTGTGTGTGTTTTTTGAGGGTGTGTATGTTTATTTTGAGGTGTATGTGTTTTGAGGGTGTGTTTGTGTTTTGATGGATATATTATGAGGGGGGATGTTTTGAGGTGTGTGTGTGTGTTTTGAAGGTGTGTGTTTTGAGGGTGTGTCTGTGTGTTTTGAAAGTGCGTGTATGTGTATTGAAGGTGTGTGTGTTGTGTGTGTGTGTGTTTTGAGGGTGTGTGTTGTGTGTATGTATTTTGAGGGTGTGTATGTGTATTTTCAGGTGTGTGTGTTTTTAAGATGTGTTTGTGTTTTGAGGGGTGTATTATGTGTGTGTGTTTTGAGGGGGTGTATATGTGTTTTGAGGTAGGGGGTATGTTTTGAGTTGTGTGAGTGTGTTTTGAGGTGTGTATGTGTGTGTTTTGAAGGTGTGTGTGTTTTGAGGATGTGTGTTTTGAGGGGGATGTATTTTGAAGGTGTGTGTTTTGAGGTGGTGTATGTGTGTTTTGAGATGTGTGTGTGTTGAGTTGTGTATTTGTGTTTTGAGGTAGGGATGTGTGTGTGTGTGTTTTGAGGTGTGTGCGCTTGCGTATATGTGTTAAAAATAGCTTTTGGCCCCCCCTGAGGGCTTCCTAGCGGAAATGGCCGCGCAAGAGGAAATCGCCTGAGACTGGAAAAAGAAGCAGACGCCGGCCGTAGAGGAATAGTTCAAGCAAACTGGGGAGGCTGTTTTGTTACAGAAAAATGACCGTGCCGGTGAGGCGCCCAGCAAGGGGACACTTCGCTCCCTGGTTACCTTGTGCTCACTCCTCCGACCAGGCGCACGCACCTGCCCAAAGCCCCTGCAGAGCGGGCCAGTGTGTCTGGATGTTGGCGTTTGCGTGACACAGGCACAACCAGAGCCTTCTGCACACGGGACCCGCCAGGCCGGGCGCGGCCATGCCGCTTGCTCTGAACGCGGGGGAGGGGGGAGAATCATTTCTGATAAGGGGGCACGCCAAGATTATGGCAAGTGGCCGAGGGCGGCACTCTTCTGGGGAGGGGAGCGTGGTCTGGGTGCAGAAGGACGCTTGGAGTAGAGAGTTGGGGTGGGGGGGGTTGCGACCTGGCAGAGGAGAGGAGGGCGCAGAGGGTTCGGGTGGTGACCCGGGTTCCCTCTAAGATTTTCCCTCCATGAGTGGAGTTTTGTCGTGTGCGCCAGCAACGAGGCCACGGGCGCTTGTCTAGATGGATGCCCCCGTGGCACCCACCAGTGGCGCTGCTCCCCGAGAGCCTCTCCCAGCGCAGAGACCCCTGCTCCCAGGGCCGTGGGGAGAAGGGGCTGCCCCAGGCTGCTCCTCGCGGGGCTTCTGAGGGGGAAGCTGCTGCCAGTGCTCAGGTTTTGCAGGGAGGGAGGTGCTGGGGGGTGGGGCAGAGACGTGGGGGGGAGAGAAGACAGAGCACCAGGGGCTCAGGGGGCTCTGAGGGGTGAAAGAGATGCAGGAGGCCCCAGCCTCAGCAGCACCACATGGCTTCCCATGGAGCAGTTGGGCAGCCCACCCCCGCCCCCCGCCACGTGACCTGGGCTGCTAGAGCCACAGGAGGAGCCCTGGCTGCCGGAGCAGCGCCCCCACCACACAGCCTAGGCCACGGGAGCAGCCCCGCCTGCCCGCCACACGGAGCTGCTGCCCACCACACGGCCCCGCCCTCCCGCCACATGGCCCCGCCCACCGGAGCTGCTGCCCACCACACGGCCCCGCCCTCCCACCACATGGCCCCGCCCACCGGAGCTGCTGCCCACCACATGGCCCCGCCCTCCCGCCACATGGCCCTGCCCACAAGAGCTGCTGCCCACCACACGGCCCCGCCCTCCCGCCACACAGCCCCTCCCACCAGAGCTGCTGCCCACAACACGGCTCCGCCCTCCCGCCACACAGCCCCTCCCACCAGAGCTGCTGCCCACAACACGGCCCCGCCCTCCCGCCACACAGCCCCTCCCACCAGAGCTGCTGCCCACAACACGGCCCCGCCCTCCCGCCACACAGCCCCTCCCACCAAAGCAGCCAGGCAGCCACCATGCAGCCCACCCCTGGAGCAGCTGGGTCCGCCGTTCCCCACTGAGCCCCCCACCAGCAGCTCACCTCCCAGGAAGGGGAGTGCTGCTGCCGGCTCTGCCAAAGAGGTGGGTGGGCTTTGTGCGCCCTAGAGGGAGCTCGGCGCACCAGGCCCCACTTGGGCTGTGACGGGTTAACCGGTTAAAGGGGATGTGACATCGCCAGGCCCCACTGCATCTCCCTTGAATTTCCAGTCTGCATCTTCCATGCTCCCTGGCCTGCCGAACAAGGCAGGGAGGCTCTATGTCCCGGCAGGCCAGGAGGGGCTACGTCTGCCCCATTGGCGAGCCCCACACCCACCCCTGCTCTTCCCCCAAGGCCGGCGGCCGCCCGACAGAGTCGCTGAGAAGCTGCTGGCGTGCTCGGCACAGCCTGGCTAGCCCAGGGGAAGGGGAGACTTTTGTCTCCTAGTAGGGGAACTTACCACCGCGGCAAGGGGGCAAGAGCCGCCTCCCTCCCCGCCCCTCAGCTCTGCCCCAGACAGATCCCTCAGCCACCGTGGTCCTGCCAGCCCTGATCACTGCGTGGCGGCTGCTCTGCGAAGCATCCTCGGGAGACAGGATGGTGTCGAGGCCAAGAACCGGGCAAGAGTCCAAGCAGGACGGGGCGTGTCTCAGCCCCTGGAGAGCTGCTGCGGGGGCTGACCCGGCTCGAGGAGGGCCCCCGCCAGCCCCTAGGAGAGAGGGATGCTCGGAACGCAGGGGGCAGCTTCTCCCACGTCTGCAACGCCCCCGGGTCACTGGGAGCCCGAGGGGGCCTCGGGGCCCGGCGGGGCTGGCTGCGTTCCGAGGAGTGGGGCCGGGGTGTCGGTGGGGGAAGAGCCGTGAGCTCATGGGGCTGCAGCCATGCCAGGCCTCAGGAGGCCCCACTGAGCTCGGCACCTACGGCTGCTCGGCAAAGCCTCATTCCCAGCCCGCAGACGCCCTCCAGTGCCCACGGATGGGAAGAGCCGGCAGCTCCCAGCCCCTGGCCAGCTGGGCACAAGCAGCCAGCTTCTCTCAGGCCCGCAGGATCTCCCCACCCCTGCTGGTGCAGGCCAGAGCAACCTGGGGGTGCAGGGACCCCAGCCTGGGAAGTGCCGGCTGCTGGGGGCCTGCGGGGAGCCTGGGATCCCCCTCCCGCTGGGGGTCTCCAGTAGCCCCCCGTGTGGCAGGTCAACCCCATAGGGAGACGGAGGGCGGGGCAGAGTTGGGCCCAGCTCTGGGGAGACCCTGGGGCTCAGCCCCTTGCTCAGTCCCACCGGCCCCGCTCCCCTCCCGGACCGGGTGGCGCAGTGGCGAAGGCAGGCTTGGGCCTTCTTGCTGGCTTCCAGGGGCCAGCCCTGAAGCGCGGTGACGGTCCCAGCCCGTCGGCTCCGCTTTCCCGCCGCCTGCCGCAGCCCCCCCCTTTGGCTCAGCCTCAGCTGCAGCGTGGGGCAGGGAGCGAGCCGGGCGGAAAGCGCGTGCGCGTTGGGGGCTCTATGGGAGCCACGGCGACGGGGCCCGGCCTGTGCAGGCTGCCACACACGGGGGCCCCTCCCCGGTCAGCCACGTCCCCACAGCCCTAACCCCTGCAGGCAGTGCAGGCGGGCCGGCCCTAAGGCCAGGCGAGCACAGGAAATGCCTTGGGCCTGGCCCTTTCGGGGTCCCATGCTGCTGAGTAGTCACCATCCACCGGCCGGGCCCGGGGCCCCGCTCCCAGCGTTCTGCCTTGGGCCCCGCAAGCCCTGCAGGGGAGACCAAGGGGGCTCCCACTGGGGGGTGGGGGTGGCAGGAGCCCTGGCCTGGCCAGGGGGCTATGGCGCCTGGCGAGCAGGCAGGACCTGGCATTCAGGGGCACGAATATGGCTTCAGGGCACCCCGCACCCCCGAGGGCTCTGGGCTGCACGGCTCAGACTGAAGCCTGTGGTGGCATTTCATTGCCCCCGGAGGGAGCAGGGGGGCGTCTCCTTCCACAAACCCCAGGGCTTTGGCAGCTTCAGCCAGAGAGGGGGCTAAACCGACCCGGCACAGCCCACCGGCCCCGAACATTGGCATCGCCCTGCTCTTCCCCCAGCGCCACCACGTCGAGACTTCTGCTCCGCAGCCCCCTCCGCCCGGGGTAAGCCGGGCCACCAGGCGCCGGGAAGGGGGCTCCGGGCCGGGGAGCCCTGTGGCGGGCACACGGGTGTATTCTGAGCCAAGCACGGCTCTCCCAAGGGCACGGTCACCACACCGGGCCTGCCCGCACCCGCGCGTGGCTGTGGCCTGCTGCCTCCTAGCAGACACGGGAGTCTGTCCCCTGCCTGGGAGCTGAATGACACGGTAACAGGGAGGTTAGGGGAGGCTGCCCTCTTGTGACACTTTGGGGGTACAGCAGGCGGAGTGGAGGGGGCGATTAGCTGAGGTGGGGAGAATGAGGCCAGCTCCGCTGAGATCAGAAGATGAGGTTATCTACAGCACGGATCCAGGGCCAGAGCCGGGCCAACCGCACCCCCGGGACAGGCGCAGCCAGGCTGCGGGAGAAGGAAGCTGGTCGCTCGGGGAAGTGGAGTTCCCAGAGCGATGCACAAAGCCAGCCATCAGCGTCGGCGGCCCACATGCTGAGCCCAGCCCTGGCAAATCCCACCGCACACACCATCCTGAGCCTGCCGGGGGCGGGGACCTTTCTACAGGGGCAGCACAGCCAAGCCAAGCACACAGCATTGCAGGAATGGATAAGCCGTGGTGGGGGGAGGACTGCCACCCGGAACAAGCACCCATGACAGTCTCATTCGCCACGGTGCGCCAGGCATACCCTGCCATGGAGCAGGGGTCTTCTCCCGGGGTTTAGCTAGGACGGTGGGCAACGGACCACGTGTGCTTGGCCTGCACAGATGTGGCCCATACTGTAGCGTGGCAGTGCGCTTTGGAGGTAAAGACGTGGCACACACGGTAGCGTGGCAGTGCGCTCGGGAGGCACAGACGCGGCACACACGGTAGCGTGGCAATGCGCTCGGGAGGCACAGACGTGGCACACACGGTAGCGTGGCAGTGCCCTCGGGAGGCACAGACGCGGCACACACGGTAGCGTGGCAGTGCGCTCGGGAGGCACAGACGCGGCACACACGGTAGTGTAGCAGGGAGGCACAGATGCGGCACACACGGTAGTGTAGCAGGGAGGCACAGACGCGGCACACACGGTAGCGTGGCAGTGCCCTCGGGAGGCACAGACGCGGCACACGGTAGCGTGGCAGTGCACTCAGGAGGCACAGACGCGGCACACACGGTAGCGTGGCAGTGCACTCGGGAGGCACAGACGCAGCACACACGGTAGCGTGGCAGTGCGCTCGGGAGGCACAGACGCGGCACACACGTTAGCGTGGCAGTGCGCTCGGGAGGCACAGACGCGGCACACACGGTAGCGTGGCAGTGCGCTCGGGAGGCACAGACGCGGCACACACGGTAGCGTGGCAGTGCGCTCGGGAGGCACAGACGCGGCACACACGGTAGCGTGGCAGTGCGCTCGGGAGGCACAGACGCGGCACACACGGTAGCGTGGCAGTGCGCTCGGGAGGCACAGACACGGCACACACTGTAGCGTGGCAGTGCCCTCGGGAGGCACAGACACGGCACACACGGTAGCGTGGCAGTGCCCTCGGGAGGCACAGACGTGGCACACACGGTAGCGTGGCAGTGCGCTCGGGAGGCACAGACATGGCACACACGGTAGCGCGGCAGTGCCCTCGGGAGGCACAGACGTGGCACACACGGTAGCGTGGCAGTGCACTCGGGAGGCACAGACGTGGCACACACGGTAGCGTGACAGTGCGCTCGGGAGGCACAGACGTGGCACACACGGTAGCGTGGCAGTGCCCTTGGGAGGCACAGACGTGGTACACACGGTAGCGTGGCAGTGCACTCGGGAGGCACAGATGCAGCACACACAGTAGCGTGGCAGTGCGCTCGGGAGGCACAGACGCGGCACACACGGTAGCGTGGCAGTGCGCTCGGGAGGCACAGACGTGGCACACACGGTAGCGTGGCAGTGCACTCGGGAGGCACAGATGCAGCACACACAGTAGCGTGGCAGTGCGCTCGGGAGGCACAGACGCGGCACACACGGTAGCGTGGCAGTGCGCTCAGGAGGCACAGACGCGGCACACACGGTAGCGTGGCAGATACGCACTGCCTGGATTGCCCTCTACATTTTATGCCACGATGTGTAGTTCTGCTGATGCACCTCCTGGACCGAGCCGCCCAGCAGGCCTTTTCTCTCTGTGTCCCTGATCCGCGTGGCTCGGCAGCATGGCAGGTGAGCGGTACCCGGCGCCTGGGTCCATCCGGGCCAAGGAGAAGCACGTCCCCGGCGTCGCTCTCAGGACTTCCTGGTTTTGCGCTCATCTGTCCATTTCCCTGATGCTACTGGCCAGGCGCTCACCGTGCAGCGGTGAGATCGGGCTAGAAGCCAGCCCGGAGAAACTCGCATGTGCCAGCTGATTTCACTGGGGACTGCGGCCTCCTCTTACCCCTTTTCTGCCGCAGAGGAGCTCCCCCAGGCACAGAACCCCACCCGCTGCCCGCGCTTGACTGTCCCCTGGCTGCCAGCCCCAGGGGCACCCCACGTCCTGTGGAGCCTGGGCTGCAGCAGGGGCACGAGGTGGGGGGCAGGGTGCAGGAACAGACCCTCATTCCTGGGCAGAGAGCATTATACAGCCTGTCAGCTTCCCATCACAGCTGGGGCAGATGCAGACCCAGGTGGGGGAAGAGGCAGACAGTCATGCCCAGCCCCAATCTGTGACAAGGGAGGGGTGGCGCCCTCTGGTGATGCCACTCCTGCTCTGTAGGGTGTTGGGTTTTTTAAAGGGCCCTGGCCACGCATAGGGCAGAGCAGCCTGCAAGGGGCGAGGCAGGCGCCCAGGGATGGAGGGACTATGGGGAGGGAGGATGGCCCAGAGGCCACTACGGTCCCCAGGAGGCAGAGACTAGCCACCTTGCCCTGCATCTGGCCACACCTCAGGATGCCCGAAGGACAGGGGCTGGTGCAGAGCTTTACGCACTGACGGAGAACCAGGCCCCTCATTTCAGGGAGGCTTCCTGCCAGTGCGGGACTGCAGGTGCCTGCCACAAAGTCTGTCCCCCAGATGGGTGGCAGGCCCCTGGCATGACTATGGAAGGTGGGGGCTACATGGGGTGCGGTGGGGGACACTGCAGGGCCCGGGCCAGTGAGAGGGAGGCCCATGGAACAGAGGCCGTCGGACCGATGACAGTCTGAACTCCTCCCGCCAGTGAAATGCGGCCACTGCTGGGGCGGAACACAGCAGCTGTCTCACAGCCGCACATCCAGGGACCGGGCAGTTTAGGACAGGAAGTGACGAAGCACATCGCAGACAACGGAAATTTCCAGAATGAAAAGTCATTTGCCTTGGCTGGAATCGGGCTGGAAATCGGGGGCTCTTCTCACAAGGACCGTGGCACCGCTAAGGAGAACCAGGGACCTGGGTCCCAAAGCCACCTCCTCTCGCAGCCCATGGTGAGACCAGTGGGGACATGGCGCGCACGGCCCCTCTGCTCAGCCATCCACATGGCGCCCTGCAGCACAGCGCCCCCTACTGAGCCCCCTGCCACACAGCGCCCCCTACTGAGCCCCCTGCCACACAGCGCCCCCTACTGAGCCCCCTGCAGCACAGCACCCCCTACTGAGCCCCCTGCCGCACAGCGCCCCCTACTGAGCCCCCTGCTGCACAGCGCCCCCTACTGAGCCCCCTCCCGCCTGCAGCACAGCGCCCCCTACTGAGCCCCCTGCCCCCTGCAGCACAGCGCCCCCTACTGAGCCCCCTGCTGCACAGCGCCCCCTACTGAGCCCCCTGCCCCCTGCAGCACAGCGCCCCCTACTGAGCCCCCTGCCCCCTGCAGCACAGCGCCCCCTACTGAGCCCCCTGCTGCACAGCGCCCCCTACTGAGCCCCCTGCCCCCTGCTGCACAGCGCCCCCTACTAACCCCCATTGCTCCCAGCTGCGCAGCGCCCCCTACTGACCCCCACTGCCCCCTGCAGCACAGCGCCCCCTACTGATCCCCACTGCCCCCAGCATCACAACGCCCCCTACTGATTCCCCTCTGCTCTCTGCAGCACAGCACCCTCTATGAATCCCTCACTGTTCCTTGCAACACAGCGTCGCCCACTAACCCCCATTGCCCTCTACAGCACAGCATCCCCTACGGACTCCCCACTGCTCCCTACAGCACAGTGCCCCCTACTGAACCCCACTGCTCCCTGCAGCACAGCGCCCCCTACTGGCCCCCACTGCTCCCTGCAGCACAGCGCCCCCTACTGACCCCCACTGCCCCCTGCAGCTCAATGCCCCCTACTGGCCTCCACTGCTCCCTGCAGCACAGCACCCCCTACTGATCCCCACTGCTCTCTACGGACCCCCACTGCTCCTACAGCACAGCACCCCCTACTGATCCCCACTGCTCCCTACAGCACAGCGCCCCCTACTGATCCCCACTGCTCCCTGCAGCACAGCGCCCCCAACTGATCCCCACTGCTCCCTACAGCACAGCACCCCCTACTGATCCCCACTGCTCCCTACAGCACAGCGCCCCCTACTGACCCCCACTGCTCCCTGCAGTATAGCGCCCCCTACTGATCCCCACTGCTCCCTGCAGCACAGCGCCCCCAACTGATCCCCACTGCTCCCTACAGCACAGCGCCCCCTACTGACCCCCACTGCTCCCTGCAGTATAGCGCCCCCTACTGATCCCCACTGCTCCCTGCAGCACAGCACCCCCTACTGACCCCCCACTGCTTTCTACTGACCCCCACTGCTCCTTGCAGGACAGCGCCCCCTACTAATGCCCCACTGCCCCCTGCAGCATAGCGCCCCCTACTGATCCCCACTGCTCCCTACAGCACAGCACCCCCTACTGATCCCCACTGCTCCCTGCAGTATAGCGCCCCCTACTGATCCCCACTGCCCCCTGCAGCACAGCACCCCCTACTGATCCCCACTGCTCCCTACAGCACAGCGCCCCCTACTGACCCCCACTGCTCCCTACAGCACAGCGCCCCCTACTGACCCCCCACTGCTTTCTACTGACCCCCACTGCTCCTTGCAGGACAGCGCCCCCTACTAATGCCCCACTGCCCCCTGCAGCATAGCGCCCCCTACTGATCCCCACTGCTCCCTACAGCACAGCGCCCCCTACTGATCCCCACTGCTCCCTACAGCACAGCACCCCCTACTGATCCCCACTGCTCCCTGCAGTATAGCGCCCCCTACTGATCCCCACTGCTCCCTGCAGTATAGCGCCCCCTACTGATCCCCACTGCCCCCTGCAGCACAGCGCCCCCAAGCGCGGAGGCTGTGGCCGGTGTTTGGTAGTGCAGGGGCTCAGCAGCGAGAGGGCCGTTTGCTGATCCGCCGCTTCCTGCCACACCCTGCTTTTCCCTTGGAAGTCCCCCAGCATGCCCGAGCATTTCCTGCGCATGCCCCTGGCCGTGGGGCTGGCTGTGGGGAGCGGGCGGGGGAGGACAGAGTCACTGCCTCCGTGCGCAGGAGTGGGGGAGCCCACCCTAGTCGCGTGCCTGCGTGGGGGGGGGGGTGTTTCCCAGCTCTCCGCCGTGCCTGGGGCGGCTGACGCGCACCAAGGCGAAGGGAAAGGAAGAAAGCAACGAATCAAAGGGGGAGAGCGTCCTTTGAAGCATCCCTAACGTCCTGAGCCAAGCCAGCCTCCCCCGCCCCCTCCCCTCGGCCCGGCGTCCCCAGGGGCCGGCGCTCCCCTTTGAGCCGGCAGCTGGCACATGTCAGCGCTGCGGCAGGAGCCCGCGCCGGCTCCAGATAAGGAGATGTTGCCGGGGCCGTTTGTCGTTTGGGGAAGTGTCGGGGGAAAAGCCTCAGCCCCTGGAAGTTTCTGTTCCCATTCGGGGTGGGCGGGGGGAGAAGGAGCCAGCCTGGACGGGAGAGGAGGAGTCGGGAGGGGTCCCGCCAGGGTCCCCCTCGCCCCGCGCTGAGACCATGCTGGCAGCTGCCATGCAGCTAGCGTGGGATCCAGGGGGGCGGGCAAGTGGGGCTTCCTTGCCTCGAGGGCCGGGAGGCCGGGGCCCTGAGGGAAAGGTTGGGGGGCGGGGGGGTAGGATGATTCCCAGGCTCACATCCTGGCCAGCCCCATGGGACCTGAGCAGAGGAGGCCCCCAGGGCTACAAAGGAGTGTTGCTATGGCTGGCCGGATGCTATGCCGGGGGCGGGGAGGGGGGCGGAGGAGATGGGGGGCGGGAGGGGAGGGAGCCTGTTTGCATGCGGCCGTTACTGCCTTATTGCGACAGGGCCTGAGAACAGCCGCCAGGCCCTGGGAGGCCCAGCAACGGCCGGGGCGCTCAGCCTGAGCAAAGGGCAGCGTGAGCCGGCGAGGGTGGGCCATAGCAGGAGGCATGCGTGGTTGCTAGGGGGACTGCCAGGGTCTGGGCCATGGACGACGGGGAGGAAACATGGATCCACACCCCAACCCCGCCTCACATGGAGGAGCAGGGGTCACACACGCACAAGCACTCACTTACACATGAGCACACACTCACACGTGCACACACACACACACACTCACGCACGAGCACACACTCACATGTGCATGCACACTCACGCACAAGCACACATTCACATGTGCACGCAAGCACGAGCACACACTCACGCACGAGCACACACGTGCACGCACACACTCACACATGCATGCACACACGCACGAGCACACACTTACGCACAAGCATACACACACGTGCATGCACACAATCACGCACGAGCACACACTCACGCACAAGCACACACTCACACGTGCACGCACACACTCACGCACGAGCACACACTCACGCACAAGCACACACTCACACGTGCATGCACACACTCATGCACGAGCACACACACACATGTGCCCGCACACACTCATGCACGAGCACACACTCACACATGCATACACACACTCACCCATGCTCATTCGCGCCCATGCAGTCTGGCCCTTCCTTCCACACACGGTTGTGTTCAGGCCGGCACACGTCCACACCTACGGTTGTGTACCCAGGAAGACACATGGTCTCCCCACTCCCCGGCACCCCCTCTCACACCTCACCTCTCCTGCCCTCCACCGTGTCCTCACTGGCTTTAGCGCCTGCCTCCCTCACATCCTGAGAGGCCTTGTCCGCACAGAGCTGTTGCGCCCTTCGCTTCAGCGCTCCTGAGGGGGGAAGAGCAGGAGCACCTATGTAGTCAGGGTCTGCGGTGTTTTAGCCACCGAGTCCTCGCTGCCTGTTGAGGGCAGGGCTGTGCAACAGTGTGGCTACAACACTGCGCGCCGCCTGACATCTTGTCTACACCCGCACGGCACCGCGCTTGACCCCAGTGGAGCTGTGGCAGGCACGGTGGGGAACGATGGGGAGGGGAAGACTGGCATAGAAATTCTAGCTGGAAACAAGCCTTTGATGGCTGAACTGCCAAGTGAAACCAATGGGCTTGGTTATGAGTCAGACGCAATCGTGCGCCTCGCTAATACACTGTGAATTCTTACTTGATCAAATGCACACCCACTCCTACGGCATATGCGCCATGCCCTTCCCCTAGACACTCACGCGGAGGGTATTGCACACCCGTGCACACGCTCACGCACACACACACATGATTTATTCACCGCTAGGGTCACCACCAAGGTCACCCTGTAATCTGCCGCCTCCAAGAACATCTGTGAAAACTGCTGATTGGGGCATCGTGAACAGCAGGTCCCCGGGTTTCCAGATTCCTTCCGGAAACCCTGCTCCAGAAGGAGATGGCACTGGTGCAGCAGGGAGAGACTCCTGGCCCTGAAACGACCTGAGGCCTTCTGCCCCTGTCAGCCGCATGGGCCGCGAGGGGCACCAGTCGCCAACAAAGGGTTAAATCCGGCCCTTGGTGACACCCCGGCAACTCCACGCCCCCCCCAGAACTGCACCCACGTCACTGAGCGTGGTTTCTTTTCCCCAAGGCCCTGTCTGGAGACTCCCCATCCAAAGGGCACTGAGCCCCAAGTGAGGTGCTGTGCATCAGAGGTTTTACAAGCCTAACGAACCAAACCCGGAGCTCTTTCCTGTCTTTTACTCTGGCCCTAGGTAGGTAAAGTCCCTCGGAGGGAGCTGGGAGCCCCACAGCTGGCAGCAAGTGTTTGATTGGTGGTGCACACGCACACAGGCCTTGGTGCACATAACAAAATTTATTCTGCACATGGATGTGAAAAATTAGAGGGAACATTTGCCAGCAGCCAGAGACCCCCTGCCAGGAGCAGAAAGCGGAAGAGTGGCCCGGCTTGCTTCACCAATCCAGGGCCCAGGGAGACGCCGTGTTGCTCTGTCACTCCCAATTTTTAAATCCAGATTGGATGTTTGTCTAGATAAGATCTGCCCGGGAATTGTTTGGCGGAAGGTCTCGGCCGGTGGTACGCAGTTGGTCACGCTGGTCCGGCCTGGCCTTGGCCGCGATGAATCCGTCGAGCGAAGTGCAAAAGTAAGCCGGCTGCGAGGGGAACAGCGCTGCCAGTTTGGGTTGGCCGGGTTCCTGGAGGTTTCCTCAGCCGACATAACCTTTCCCTGAAGGCTAATTTTAAATTCCTGACTACTCCTGGTCAATTCTGGAGGGTTACCCCTACCTCGGGGAGCTGGAGGATCCCATGGGGGTGGAGGATCCCATGGGGGTCATGGCCCAGAGGGGCTGTGAGGAATAAGCTATAGCGCCCTCTTTAAGAGGATCTGGCTCACGTGATTTCGATTGTGAGACTTTCCCTCGAACCCTGCCCTGCAGATGCATGCCCCAGCATTCTCCCCAGGGTGCCAGGGCCCCGATGGGCGTCGTAGTGCCCCTGCCACACTTCAACACCCACTGCCATGGGCCTACAAAACCCATTGCTACAGCAAGTGACGTATTCAGGCAGGTGTGTCACGGTTCTTTGACAAGCGACGCGAGACAGTGGTTTGTGGGTGAAACCTGCCTCCTGGAGGCTGAGATGTAGGAGTTGGTCCTGGCACCGGCTGGGACCGGCCTAGATTTGCAGGCAGCAAGTCAGGGGCTGTGGGCAGAGGAAGGAGGACCCTCAGGAGCGTGCACTGGATGGGACCAGTAAGGCGAGCTGGATGCTCAACCGGAGGGGAACAGGGCCTGACCGCTCCCCAAAGATCCCGCAGCACCTCTGCACGCCCTGGCCAGGCACGGGTCCAGCTCTGAGACCTGTCTGGGGCTTCTGGGGGAGCAGAGGGGACAGTTGATCAGGGCACAGGGGGGAGCAGGGCGGAGGGGGCAGAGGGGCCTCGGGAGCGGGAAGGAGGGGCTTTGGGGAGCAGGAAGGAGGGGGGTCGGGGCCCTGGGGGAGCAGGAAGGAGGGGGGTCGGGGCCCTGGGGGAGCAGGAAGGAGGGGGGTTGGGGCTCTGGGGAAGCAGGAACAAGGGGCAGTCGGGGCCCTAGGGGAGCAGGAAGGAGGGGGGTTGGGACCCTGGGGAGCAGGAAGGAGGGGGATCGGGGCCCTGGGGGAGCAAGGAGGAGGGGTGGTTGGAGCCCTGGGGGAGCAGGAAGGAGGGGGGTCGGGGCCCTGTGGAGCAGGAAGGAGGGGCAGTTGGGCCCCTGGGGGAGCAGGAAGGAGGGGCGGTCAGGGCCCTGGGGGAGCAGGAAGGAGGGGCGGTCGGGGCCCTGGGGGAGCAGGAAGGAGGGGCGGTCAGGGCCCTGGGGGAGCAGGAAGGAGGGGCGGTCGGGGCCCTGGGGGAGCAGGAAGGAGGGGCGGTCAGGGCCCTGGGGGAGCAGGAAGGAGGGGCGGTCAGGGCCCTGGGGGAGCAGGAAGGAGGGGCGGTCGGGGCCCTGGGGGAGCAGGAAGGAGGGGCGGTCAGGGCCCTGGGGGAGCAGGAAGGAGGGGCGGTCGGGGCCCTGGGGGAGCAGGAAGGAGGGGGGTCAGGGCCCTGGGGAGCAGGAAGGAGGGGGATCGGGGCCCTGGGGGAGCAAGGAGGAGGGGCGGTCAGGGCCCTGGGGGAGCAGGAAGGAGGGGCGGTCGGGGCCCTGGGGGAGCAGGAAGGAGGGGCAGTTGGGCCCCTGGGGGAGCAGGAAGGAGGGGCGGTCGGGGCCCTGGGGGAGCAGGAAGGAGGGGCAGTTGGGCCCCTGGGGGAGCAAGGAGGAGGGGTATTCGGGGCCCTCAGGTGCTGCGATCGATTGTGGGTACCACCTCAGTGCCCTTTGCAGACCGGCACAAATACATGTGCATAGTTCCCCTCTTCTTCTGCCAGCCCCTTCCCCCCATAGAAATACACAGCGAGCAAGAGCTGAGCCCTGCACTGTGGGCCCAACCAGCAGCACCCTCCTCCTGTCCATGTCTACTGCTTCCGTTCTCACAAGCCAGCGTCCTCATGGGCCGCTGGGGGAATTCCCCACTCACGAGGTGCCAGAGCAGCTGTCCTGCTACCACGTGTGTGGGGCACTGGCTCAGTGTGTGAGTACCACTGCCCTCTACTGGCTGGCATCAGACAGCTCGGCTATGTGTCATAAGCCCTATATAGACCCCACATGTGTCATAAGCCCTATGCAGCCCTGTTTGCCTTTAGCTCAGGCGGAAGGGGCCTGATTTTCTGAAGCAGAAGGAGATTTGCTTAGTCGCCGCTGTTGCTGTGAGATTTAAAATCGCCACAGTGTGTAGCCAGACAAGGGCAGGCAGCCAGCCAAAGGGCTGAGAGCAGCTCCTCCTTGCTGAGTCTGCAGCTGCTCCTGATTATCCACCTCCTCCTCTTTCCATCCCCCTCACCTTCTCTGGACAGCTCGCAAACCGTCTCCCCCCCAGCCCTCTCCAGGGGCTAGCGGCAGGCGGAGGGAGTGGGCATTTGGACAGCCCCTTCCCTCTGAGGAGCCCAAGAACTTTACAATGGTTAGTGAATTAAATCCCTTCCCCTGTGAGGCAGGTAACTACCCTTGTGTTACAGGGGAAACTGAGGCAGGGCTGTAACTCACCCAAGGCCACCCAGCAAGTATGTGGCAGAGCTGGGGACAGAACCCAGGAATCCTGACTCCCCCATCTCAGACTTAACCCTAAGTCTGTCCTTCTTGGGAGGGAAGGGATGGCTTTGCCCAGGAGTCTAGCGAGAGCTGCACAGTCTTGAGTGTTGCCAGCTCTTGTCAGCCACACATCAAAGCATTCTGGAGCTCAAGGCGAGTGGGTCTGAGTCTGACAACTGCATGGTCCGGCTGTTTCTGGCTGGCTCCTACTGTCTCTGGGGGAAGGACCAGGGTGTTCCTCCTATACCCCTTGACCCCAGACTGTAACCAATCCCTGGCCAATGCTGTCTGGTACCAGTGGACCAGCTGGTTAGGTGTTTGGAAGAGTGTCTGTAAACCAACACCTGTGCCTACAGAATGGGCTTGTTCGCTCGTGGGGGAAAACGGGGGCTGAGCACGACGCAGCATGGAAGGCACTCCCTGGGGTCAGTTCCTGTCTCTGCCACCCTCTCACTGCATGATTGCAGCCCCACAGCCTCAGTTTCCCCATCTGTAAAACAGGGGGCCTGCCGGCCGGCCTTTGCCAGGGCCTTATGCATGAGTGTTTGCCTTGTTGAGGCCTAATTCATGAGCGTTTGCCACACACGCTGCTGCTGGGGAGGGACTGGAGGAATGCACTGCCTAGCTGGAGCGGTGCTGGGGGACACATGCCAACCAGGTCAGCAGCTCTGCTAGGATCAGGAGGCGGAGGCAGCACTTATCTGCAGGCTGCAGGCTGATGGCCGGAAAGGCCTGTAGGGCCCTGTTTCCTCCAAGCTCAGGCGGCACAAACGGCCAGTCGGACCATAACAGGCCACGCTGGGCCCTTAAGCGTGGCTTGGGCCTAACTTCCTCCCAAATCAGGGACTGCAGGTCCGAGGGCAGGGTCTGGTGGGAGAGAAAACAGGATAAATGCTGGCCACTCCTCCACCCCCGCCCCGGGGGAAAGCAGCAGGCTTGTAGCTGGGGAGCCACCCGCATGGGGCTGCAGCAGCAGCCGGCCCCTGGGGCCTTCCAGGGAGAAGTAGAAGACGGCTTTGGAGGGTCCCAGGGGTCTAAAAGGCGGGCAAGCCAGTGGGCCAGTGCTGGAGTGAGCGCTGGGCTGGCGTGGATGGCGGCTCCGATGGGGCCGGCGCAAAGCGAGGCCGCGGGCTCCCCATGCTGCTGTTGTACCTCAGCGGAGGGAAGACAGCGGCGCTAGCGGGAGGGGGTCCGACTGAGGGTCTCGCTTGGTCTCCCTTTGCTGGAGCGGCCATTTTGTGCGTGGCTCGGCGTGGCCCCTCCGAGGAGCGACACGCTGCGTCCCCCCTCACCCTCACAGGGACACCTTCTTCTGGAGCTCTGGTTCTTCCCCTCTCAAATAGAGGCCTCCTTTGCCTGAAGGCCTGTTTGCTCCTTTGCATATGGAGCAGCACCTGGAAGAGGAGTTTCTATGGCAAATATCCTTCCACCAGCCCCGCCTCAGCAACCCTCCTCCGTGTTATTCCCCCAGAGAGGGAAGGCACAGGGGGGGGGGGGTGAGATTTGGGAGAGCAGGGCAGGAGAGAGGGGAGCCAGGAGCCATGCTCTGCCTTGGGGTGGGACACTCTTAGGAGAACATGGAGCCCTGGCTGAAGGAGGTGACTATGGTGAGCCTCCCCCTCCTTCCTGCTCACAGCAGCTGTGGCCAAGGGGCTCTGCACACAGGGAAGCAGCAGAGGAAGCTGTGGGGAGGAAGAAGGGGGGGACCTCAGTGGAGAGCAAGTTCCTCCTTACGGCCACAAGGGGTTGGAGAAAGGAAGCAACAGCAGTGACCCCCGTGTGGCGCTAGGGGGCGCTGTGTGTAGCAGGACGGTGCAGGGGTGACTCAGTAGTGGGGCGGGGTGGCCTTTCTGCTGAACCAGTGCGGAGCGCGGTGTCCCAACACTAGGGGGCGCTGTGTGCGGCAGGAAGGTGGGTGGTTGGCTCACTAGGGGGCGCTCTCCCCTCTGGGTGAGCCCCATGCAGTGCTAGGGGGCACTCTACTGCCGGGGGGTGTGACTCAGTGGGGGCAGAACGCCGATGCCCTAGCGTGGCACTAGGGGGCGCTGTGCTGCTAGGGGTGCCATCTTGCAAGACACACATTCAAACCCGAATTCATGACCTGCCAGGCTGCATGGCGGGCGGGGGGGGGGGTGCTCCAAGGTTTACCCCAGTTCTTGGTGACCCAGCTGGGTGGAAGCATCAGATTTGGAATTACCCTTCACTGTTGTTTGTTTTAACCCACTGACTCCTGCCCCAGCGCCCCCTCCCCTGGGATAGTATGCCCTCTCCCTGGGGTGCCTGCTGGAGAACATACACCCCCGGGGACTGTCCTGTGAAAGACAAAGAGGCGCTGACTCTTGGCAAACTGGGAGCCGAGTTCAGGGGCAGTGTGTCCTACGCCTGTGTGTGTCTTGGGGGCGGAACTGATCCACCACTGATAAAGAGCCGGGGGCAGGGTCTGATGGCCTCTCACGGGGAGACTGACCCAGCCTCTGACAGAGCCCCGGAGCCTGGCAGGCCTCTCTCTGGCTCGCTTTTTAACACGGTGGCAACACTTCTCCAGCGTGTGTTAAGGCTCCAGGAAGGGCGCCTGTTCGCAGCGTGTCTGCAGTGTCGCCAGCCCCGGGGGCTCCAAACTCAGGAGGCCGCCCCCAAATGAGCGTGAGGCGGGCTTAGCAGCCATGCGGTTGCCCGCTCCGGGTCTCCACCTTCTGCCGGGTTTTTTTGAGCGGTGGCGGGGCCGCCTTGTCGCGCCTTTCTCTGCGGCCGCCAGGAGGTCCAGACGCTGGTTACGAAACCCAAAAGCGTGGGTCTCCCGTGATCACGGCACTCCGGGAGCTGGGGCTTTGTAAAAAAACACCTCGTGCCTCAAGGGTCTCACGGAAACTGCCAGAGCCGACGGCACTGGCACGGAGCGGCCGAGGGAGCCCCTGCGTGGGGGCTCTTCTTGTGCCACGCAAAGGCCTGGGTTTGCCTCGGCCTCCCCTCCTCCCCCCCTTCCTTTCCTATTAAAACACAGCCTGACTTCCTTTCTGGTGAGCCCCTGCTGGGCCCTACCCAGGGCTGGCTCTCTGCCTGTCACTTCGGCATGCGAGGGAAACCGGCTGACTCACCAGACCTGCTGGATTTGTGAGCATGGAGAGGGAGGGGGCAGGTGTGCTCGGCGTGCAGCACACGCATGTGTGAGGCTGCCCAGCATATATGTGCACTGCGCGCCCAAGGGAGCATGTGCCCGACTCGGCACGAGGCTCTGGGCGGCGGGGGGGGGGGGGGGGAGTCGTGTGCATGTGTGCAGCGCGGCGGTGCACACGCGTGTGAACACGGGTGAACGGCACCCCCCTCCACGTGCAAGGCAGAACGTGCCCAGGCGTGAGTGACGAGGCTGCAGCGGGGGCGTGAAGAGAGGTGTGGGCAGGTGGCGAGAGTTCCCCAGGGACAGTGCCCGTGGGGGGCGCGAGGGTGGGCAGGGGCGTGTGCCTGTCTGCTTGCACCCCCACCCACTTGCCACCTCGCCGGGGCCAGCTGGAGCCCAGCGTGGGTTTTCGAGCGGCTGCCGGGGGTGTGGGTGGCCCTGGGCCTGCTCGTGGGCAGGCCTTGCTCTTTGTTGTGCCTGGCGCCAGGCATCCATGATGTGCAGCCTGCGCGGCAGAGGCAGGAGCTGCGAAATGGCGGCTGGGGAGGCGGGGAGAGGAGAGGAGGCGGGAGCAGGGGAGGGAGGCAGCAACTTGATCCATGGCTGAGCTCACACAGAGCCCCACAGGCTCACACACAAAGGGCTGGAGAGAAAACACGGAGGCCAGCGGGAGGCTGTGCGGAGCGGGGCCTCCTCCCTGTGCTGCCAGCCCCGGGGTGTGGGAGGGGGAAGGGGGCCTGGCGCACCCCCAGCTGCGCCCCCCAGGATGCCCCGGCTCCGATTCTCCGCGGTCGGCGGAGAAGCGGATTGGAGAGGAGTTCAGAGCTCAGCTCTGTGTCCCATAACAGTGGCCAGGCTGAGCCGGGCCCAGCGCCCCCAGCTCTGAACCACCACGGCCCCCTCTCCCGCCCCTCTGAGAACCAAACCCGCCTGCCGGGGTGCACAGCAGCCTGGGGGCCGGTCTGGCTGTGGGAAGGCAGCAGGCTGGCTCACTGCAGGCCGGCAGGGCGGGTCTGGCCAGGGAGCTGAGCACACAGCGTTTGGGAACGAACGTGGCTTCGCTTTGGGGCGTGGGATGGTGCCGGAGTGGCAGAAAATTCCTCCCACAAGGCCCGATCGCACACGGGTCGGGCAGAGAGGCAGGAGTCAACTGCTTTTGCTCCAGGGCGTCCCAGAAAGGGTCTTAGAGCACTTTGTAAGTGCCGCACCTTGCCGTGCTGTAGTAGGGTTATTAACCCTGTCGCGCTGATGGGGAAACCGAGTCACGGAGCAGGGACATGACTTGCTGAAGGTTATACATTTCATCAGTTCACCATTATGTTTAACTGGTTAACCAATTCAACAGGATCCCGCGCGTGGGGGCCTGGCCGGACTGGAGCATCCCTTGCCCACGGCGCAGCTGGCTCAGCTGGGCTGGAGTGCCCCAGCCCATGGTCTGAGCAGGGGAGGCCCAGTGCATCGTGGGCTTCTCTCATCAAGCCAGACCTGCCCCAGGCAGAGGCTGTTCGGGTCAGCTTGGGCCCACCGCACTGTGGGCAAGGGACTGCTTCAGCCCGGCTGAGCTGCCGGCTACCAGTAACTGGTAAGCATCACCTTTACACCAGTGACTTCCTTACCAGGGCACCGCCAGGGCGAGAACCCAGGCCCCCCAGCCCTCTTGCGCCCCAGAGCTGCGACTAGAAGCCAGGCGTCCCGACTCCGAGTGCGGCAATTTGGGCCTGCCTTCCGGACGGTGTCTTCAGCGCGTTTCTGAAAGGCTTGCCGGCCTGGCCAGTGACCCGTTAAACTCAAGGCTGCGGAGCCGCAGCGCGCAGGGGCCAGGAGGAAACGTGCAGCTGCGGCAGTAATAAACTCGGTGACTCCGGCCCCCCGCAGGCTGCGAGAGCGGCGGGTGCACGGAACACGCCGCAGGGCCGCGATGCAGCGCGGCCGAGGCTGTTTTGGGGTGGGGAGGGGCGCTGTGATGGGAGTTCAGGCGTGTGTCTCTGCCCAGGGCCCGCTGCTGTTGGCACAAGGCCATGTGTCGCCAGTGGCTCTGAGCCCCCCTGGCCACCTCGTCGCTGGCACGGGATGGGGCGCCTGCAGGCTGCAGCTGTCCCGAGGGGCTGTTCTGACAGCTGGGATGGAGGGCCAAGGCCCGGGAAGGGATGACGGCCAAGGCGCAGATCCCCAAGGACTTGGGAACGGAGACGGCACGGCACCGCCGGAGTTCCCCGCCGTTGGAGGACCTTACAGGCGCTGCTGCTGCTTTGTGCCCAGAGATGCCGGGGGCAATGGAGCCCAGGCACAATGAGCAGTGACCGGAAACGTGGCGCAGCGCAGGAGACGCGGCGCAGCGCGGGGAGCTGCTGGGGGCAGCCCCGACTGATCCAAAGCAGCATCTGCTCTGGAACCCTCTTGGGCGCAGGCCTGGGGCCAATGGGCAGCGTCCAGGGCTGGGGCCCACGTGAGCTGGGCTGGGTTACGCGGTGCGGGGGATGAGACGCCCAGGCCCCCGCGAGCTCTCTGCGGCAGATGGCCTCCAGGCCCCAAAGGGATTTGGTCACCGGGGGGCCGTGCTCTAACCCTCTTCCGAGCGGCACCTCTGGGACGGGACAGCGCAGGGAGCAGAGCCGTGAAACTTTCAATGGAACAAACTTCAGCCGCGTCTCGCCCCCTCCCTGCCTGTGGGCTGTTTCTTTTCAAACTCCTGGGCTGAGCCGGTAACTGGATGCGTCTGGCAGCGAGCGGCAGATCCCACTGGCAATAGGGGGCCGGGAGTCAGCGAGAGCTTCTCCCCCAACCCTAGATCCCAGCCGCAGCTCCGGCAGCGGTAATGCCGGCTAACGCCTGGGCCTCGAGGCTGCAGAGACGGCCCCTCTCCTAATGGAGAGAGCCAAGCGCAGGCTGCAGACTCCAGAGGGCCTGGCCACGCTGATCATACGACTGGATCCCGTGGATGCCTGGGATTCACCACTGGCGCAGCCACCAGGACTTCATGGTGGGGCTGGAACTTGGACTCTCCTGTCCTAAAGGGACTGGCATCATCACTTCACCTAATGGGGGATCGCCGTTAGCTGTTACTGCTATAGGATTTCTGACACACGCAAGCTGTTCTGATTCGTTTTGCATATACACATGCATGTGCGCACACACACAAACACATAAACACGCACACAGACACATAAACGTGCACACACAGGCATGCACAGACACACACGCACAGAGACACACACACACAGGCATGCACAGACACGCACAAACACACACACAGAGGCATGCACAGACACGCACAGAGACACACACACAAGCATGTGAAGACACACATGCACAGAGACACACACAGGCATGCACAGACACGCACAAACACACACACAGAGGCATGCACAGACACGCACAGAGACACACACACAAGCATGCGAAGACACACACGCACAGAGACACACACACACAGGCATGCACAGACACACACGCACTGAGACACACACACACAGGCATGCACAGACGCACAGACACACACACAGGCATGCACGTGCACACACCCACACACCACACAATACCAAAGCTAGGAGGGTGAAAATGTAGAGGAGAGACATTTGCGCTCGGCTGGGCTGTTGACGTGAGCCTCCAGGACGTGGCTGGCTAGACACCTGGGGGAGGCGTGATCTAGCGGGACGTGGCGGCTCCCACCGCCACCGTCTGGCCCTGCGCGCTCCCAGACACCGCCACAAAGTGAACGGACCCAGGCAGGCGGTGGCGATAGTGTAACGAGTGTAGGGAGCCACGGCGGCCGCTGGGATCGACGCTGCCACGGCCCCCCAGAACCGTGCCAGTCCCTGGGTAAATGCCTCCTCGCTGTGTCCCGCCCACAGACTGCTCTACTGCGCAGGCCTGACTCCCCAGCACGCCCTGGCCCTGCGGGAGTGCGAACCAGCCACAGGGAGAGGGGACAGGATAACAGCCTGCCACTGCTGCTAGTGGAGGGGCTCCATTAGCCCCGGTGGGAGGGGTGAGCTGCAGCCCAGGGGGTCCTGGGTTTGAAGCCTGACGGAGGAGTCACGCTCTCCGCCTCCTGCACAGCTGAGCCCTGTGCCCGTGGGACTGGGCATGGCATGAAGCGCCCCAGGCAGCATTCAACCCTGCCCCGAGCTCCTGGCGCAAGGCCTTGCCGGGGCCGTGCTCAGACCGGCTGCTGTCGCGGGCAGGCTGGGCAGCGGGGAGGAAAGCAGGGGGGTTGGCCCCGGCGTAGAGCTACGCAGGCCCCACTTGACTGGATCCTAGCGTCCCCGGTTTGCCCAGCCCCCAGTGACACAAGATGGCGTCTCCCACAGTCCCCCCAGATGACGCCCTCAGGTCTCCGATGGCTACACCACGGGCAGCTAAACCCCCACAAATGATTCCAGCTGCACCAGGCCAGCTGCCGCTACAGCTCAGAGCCCTTGCACCGGGTTGGGCCGCATGCACCAGGCCAGCGTGCAGAGACGAGGCCTGTGCCCGCCCTACGCCCCTGCAAGCCCTCGGGGCCCAGCACTGGCGAGGGGCCCCGACTCTCCTCTCCCCCCTTCCCTCCAACGCGGGGGGCAGAGGGTGGCGCCTGCATGCACACACGGCTGGTTCGGACCGCTGGACGGCCGGAGCACGGACCCGCGGGAAGACGGGGCTGCACTGCGGGTGTGGGCGCAGGGAGAGGGTCCCCAAATGACTGGGATTCCCAGCCTGGCATCTAGCAGGTACAGAACTCTCCCTCATTCAGCGTAGCTGGTGGCGGTCTGCTCAGGGCTGGGTGGGCTAGCTGGGGGCTGTGAGTCAGGAGTGGGGGGCACCGGCAGAGCTGTGAGTGGGGGGCCCAGGGCTGGGCCGGCAGGGGGCTGCGGGTCAGGAGTGGGGGGCACCGGCAGAGCTGTGAGTGGGGGGCCCAGGGCTGGGCCGGCAGGGGGCTGCGGGTCAGGAGTGGGGGGCACCGGCAGCGCTGGGAGTGGGGGGCCCAGGGCTGGGCCGGCAGGGGGCTGTGGGTCGGGAGTGGGGGGCACCGGCAGCGCTGGGAGTGGGGGGCCCAGGGCTGGGCCGGCAGGGGGCTGTGGGTCGGGAGTGGGGGGCACCGGCAGAGCTGTGAGTGGGGGGCCCAGGGCTGGGCCGGCAGGGGGCTGTGGGTCGGGAGTGGGGGGCACCGGCAGCGCTGGGAGTGGGGGGCCCAGAGCTGGGCCGGCAGGGGTGGAGCGGCACATTCCTGCCCAGCGCACCGGAAGGAGTGGGAGCCCCAGGAATCCGCGGCGCTGGGGTCGCTCAAGCCCGTACATGTCCTGGCCGCTCGTGGGGCCAAGCTCCGCAAGCCCTGACACAAAGCACCTATTGTGCGAGCTCTTTGTCTTAAAGGCACAATGCCCCTTTCTGGTGCGGCTGGCTGAGCCGCTGGGCCGTTTCCCAGCGCGCCGGCTCCCGGGCAGGGCCGCCCGCCACGTGGGCTGCTCTGCCCAGGCAGGCCCCTGGCTCTGTACCCGCCCGCCCCAAAGTCTGGCCAGGAGGCAGGATGCTCTGTGCAGGGAGCCTGCGGCTGGCTGTGCCCGTGGTGCCTTGGGCAGCGGGGGGTTGCATGGCCGGAGGAGGGGCCCCCAGTAGCGGGAAGGAAAAGGCTTGTGGGATGCGCCACGTCCCCCTGGCGCTTGGCGGCCCCCACCCAACATGCCGGGTAGGGAGGAGGCTGAGGTGCTCCAGGCCTGGACGGATTCCGTGCTGGGGGCCAGATCCTGAGCTACTTCCTCCGGCAGGGCCCTGACTGCCTGGTGAAGGAGACGGAGCAGCAGCCAGGCTGGGGCCACGCCGGCCCAGGGATGCCCTAGTGGGAACAGGGGCCCAGACGGAGGCTCTGGACACTGAGGCGCGGCACAGAACGCCGGGGCAGGGACAGCTGCAGGCCCGGCTCCTAGGTGAAGGGGGAAGAGCGCACAGGGCCCTGCACACTGCCCCTGCCCCGAGCTCTAGCTCCGCACTCCCATTGGCTGCTGGTGCTTCTGGGGGGCAGCCTGGTCTGTGGGGCCAGCAGGGGCAGGAAGCCGCCTTAGCCCCACCACTGCACCACTGACCGGGATCCACTCAAGGCAAACCCCTCCTGCCCCAGCCCTGACCCCCAAAGCTGGAGCCTCCTCCCACGCCCCAAAGCTCCATCCTCAGCCCACACTCCCGTCACATGATGCTGGGTCGCGGCGCCAACCATTTTCGTCAACTGGGTCAGGAGAAAAAAAGTCGGAAAACGCCTGCTCCAGCATGTCTGTCCCACACTGCCTCCTGCTGGGTGCAGCCGGTCCTGCTCCGTACCAGCAGCAACAGCCTGCGGCCCCCACGTTTCCTGGGTCTAGTGACCGTGGCGTTTATATGTTCATCACGCCGGGTACAAGCGGAGAAGAATGGCTTTCTTGTTCCCTCACAGCCACGTTCTCGTGCGACAAAGTAACGTGCACCACAGCGGAGTTCACTACTGGCTAAGAGGTCAGCAGCCCCGCCCATCCGCAGCCATAACTCAACCATTGGAGATGGCGGGGACGCCAGTACGGAGCCGGCGGGGTCTCTGTTCTCATGCTGAGCCGAGGGGACTGGCGAAGCAGAGGTGTAGGGGTGCAGAGGGTGCGCCCCAAAGGGCTCAGTGCCTCTCTGGCTTCATCTTAGCCTCTGCCCAGGGCTTTGAGCGTCACCCTGGACTGGACACAAAGGGCTGGACACGAAGGGGCGGTGGCGTGGGAGCTGGTGGCCGTGAGGCTGCGTTTACACAGCAGCGTTATTTCGGAATCGCGGATGTTATTCCGAAATAACAATGCGAGCATCGACACAGCTAGCCCGCTCGAAAAAATGGGCGGCTTAGTTCAGCATTTGTAAACCTCATCCTACGAGGAATAGCGCCTCTCCCGGGCCCCAGGGCTCTAAATCGGATAGTGCATCCACATTAAGGG
Source organism: Pelodiscus sinensis (assembly GCF_049634645.1). Classification (NCBI taxonomy): domain Eukaryota; kingdom Metazoa; phylum Chordata; order Testudines; family Trionychidae; genus Pelodiscus; species Pelodiscus sinensis. Next base: position 50,107,028 of record NC_134720.1, read on the forward strand.
TGCCCGCCTGCTAATTCCTGGGCTTAAATTAAATATATATTTTTTAAATTAATGGAGATTGTTTATCTCTTAGGACTGGAAGAGACCTTGAAAGGTCATCGAGTCCAGCCCCCTGTCTTCACAACAGCACCAAGTACCATCCCTAACAAATTTCTGCCCCAAATGGCCTGTGCAAGGATTGAACTCACAACCTAAGGTTTAGCAGGCCAATGCTCAACCCACTGAGCTATCCACTCCCTTGTAAGGTAAAGGCGCTATTTCAAAATAAGCTATTTCGGTGTATTTCTCCGGACTAGCTTATTCCAAAGTAATCGCACTGTGTAGAGACGTAGCTGGAGGGAGCTGAGGGCCAGCAGCGCGAGCCACCATCAGGCGCTCGTGGAGGGAATGCTGTTCTGGGGGGCACACGGGCCACCTGGCAGAGTGATGCCAAGTCCCCTCGGCTCAGGCTACTTGCAGGGGACTCCAGGGGGAGAGCTGTGAGTGCTGCTAGGAGGCCTTTTCTCCATGGTGACACCACTCAGCCGCAGGACTCCCCACTTCCCCCTGGGTTTGGGTTTGCTGGGTGAGCATGGTGGGGGCTGCTCTCAGCTCGGCCAGAAGGGGGCACTGCGGGGCCAGGCGCCCCTGCCCCGAGCTCCATCCAGCCTCTGCTGAGCTGCGCGTGTGGGAAAAATGCAGCGGCCACTTTACAGGAGGCTGAGGACGGATCAAACTCGCCTCAGTGTCTCCACCTCACGCTGGGAAGAAAGTCACCGGAGGGGGGGTATTAACGCGGGGGGGGACACCCTTTTGTGGCTCAGCCTCACTTACGAGCGCTGGGGGGGGGGACAGTCTCAGCCACATTCCCAAGGCGCAGAATCCAGCTCACCCAAGCCTGGCCTGCGGTCGGTGCCTTGGACTCGGCGCAAAGGACATGCTGCCCAGTGGTTAGAGCCCCAGCCTGGGGCTCCAGAGACCGGGGTCTGCTCCATGCTCGGATTGACCCGTTGGCCTCAGTCTCCGGGGGGAAGGGGAGCGTGAGGAGAAAGCCGGTGAGGTGCGCAGCTACTGGAGTGAGGGGGCCCAGACCGGCACTGTGGCTAGCGGGAGGCCAGGGCTGGGGGGCTGGGGGGAGTGGACACCCCTGCAGGTGCCCCTTGCAGGGCCCAGGGTGTTCGCTGGGGGGGTGATAAGAGCGGCTGGGCTGGTTCTGTCAATGATTGACGAGCTGGGCTGTGTTCTCCGGGCAGCAGGGCCGGCTGGTGCGGATAGCAGCCTGGGCGGGCCCTGCGGCTCTCTGCAGAAGGCTGATAAGGGTGTTTGTCTGGCATGGGGGGGGCTGATCCCGCAGCTCTGGGCCTGAACCCTGCTCCCTGCTGGAGGGGGGGGGGCACCACAGAGGCCAGGGATCCTGAGAAGTGAAACGGCAGGGTCACCCCTGGATTGAACCTGCTGCAGAATGGACCCAGGCCGGGGGAGGGGTGACATGGGGCAGTGCCAGGATGACATTTTAGGGGACCATCCCCACTCCCTGTGCCTGGGGGGCTGGCAAAGCCCTGCCCCTTGCCCCAGCTGATTCCCCGACAGTTCAGGAATGGCTGGCCACGGGGCCACGTTTCGCCCGGCAGCTCGGATTAAAGGCTGGTCTGTCCCCCCCCCCCCACGGCCGGCCGAAATCTTCGCCGCCTTCCAAGTGTGTTAAAGGATGGGGGTGGGGGGGCGACTCCCTCATCCCCCGTGTCTCTCTGCTACCTGTCTCCTTCCCCCTCTGCCAGCCTCCCTCCCTCCCTGGCTCCATGCTGGGCAGGGCTGGGCCTTCCTCAGAGGAGCAAGAGAGGCATTTCCTCATGCTGGCCCTGATGTGCTGGGGGGCGGGAAGCCTTTCGACCCCCCTCTCCCCATCCACACAGCATGCAGCTCCAAGGGACACCCATGAGTCCCGGCCCCAGGCTGAGCCCTGTGCCTCTAAGGGTCAGGGCCTGGCTGCGCTTCCCCCTCATTCAGTGCGGCAGCCCGCCAGCTCCCTCCCGGCCATCTGCAGAGCTACAGAGCCAGGCTTGTCCTGGAGACACGCCCCTGCTCCCCCTCCCCTCCGCCCCATAACCTTGGCCCTGCCGGCGGCTTCCTCCCGGCCCTGGCAAGGTCTGCGCTGCTGCGACGTCTCCGCCTGTCACAGCCCCCGCGCCCAGCGAGCAGCCCCCAGCTGGCCCCGCGCGCCCCTGCTGCGGCTCGGATCCCGCGCGGCCCCCGCAAGGAGACTGCGTCTGCAGCGGGGCCTCCCGCCAAGCCCCGGAGCCAGTGGCCGGTGTTCTCCGCTCCGAGCCAGCCCGGCACCCCGGCGGCTCCGCTCACCTCCCCCAGCGGCTGCCTGCCCAGGAGCGTCCGCACCTCAGGCTGCCCCCAGACATCAGCTCAGGCAGCCCGTGCCCCCGGCGCCCCTTTCAAAGCCTGGGGCGGGAGGGGTTTGCCCGGGCGGCGTGGATCACAGCAGCAGGGTGCCATCTGCTCCCCCTGAGTTTGTTCCCGGTTTGCCAGCAGAGTCGCCGCGGTGGGCACGGATGGTGCTGCAGCCGTTCTGTGCCGGCGCTGGCGGGAAGGGGTCTGCCGGCTCCGGTTAATCCGCCTGCCTGAGAGTGGAAGAATTCTTCCACCCACCTCGCACCGGCGACACCGAGTGTTAGGCCAGCTTGCCTCATGGGGGGCGGTTTCACACCCCTGAGCACTGCCGCAGCACTGACCTAGCATTTGCCAGGCCAGGACCCCTCCAGCCCCATCTGCAGAAGAGGGACTTGGAGCCCGGCCCAGCAGGGTGCAGGCTGGCACGCTCCATCCCCACCCAGCTCCGGTCTCCGGAGCATTCTCGGAGCCACTAGGCAGCGCTGCTGTGGTGGGTCCCCCCTCACCTACCAGATGCATGTTTCAGCTCAGAGCTGCGGATCAAATTAAAGAGCCCACGGCCCATTTTTATGTTCCCAAGAGACCCCAATTGCCAGTCGGGGCCCCGATGTGCTAGATGCCGCACAGACATATCTAAGGGCCAGTCCCTGCAGGGGAGAGCCTACAGCGTAACTAGACAGCGGCCGGGGAACGGGAAAGGGGTGTCATGTTCCGTGCACATGAGGCACAGGGCCCTCGTGGTCCCCACGTCCTGCCCACATCCTAATCCCGGTCGATATGTTCTGCCCGCCTCTCTAGCGCCCCTTCCCCCTACCATTCCCGCTGGGCGCTGTCTGATTCCTGCTCCAGAGCATGGTGAGCTAGAGCGGTAGCTGCTACGTTCCTCCCCAGAGGTAGCCGCATTCCAGAGAGGCTGCCTCTCTTTCCGCCGGAAAGGGCTGTAGTTAGGATCCTGGAGAGTGAACGATGCTGTACAAAGACCTTGTTTTCACTGTCGTCGTGTTCACGCAGGCAGGGCAGTCCCCCCTTTGAAGGGACGACGGCCCTCCACCCCACTACCACTGAACGCAGAGGGTTAATCCCATCTCTCAGCCCCCCTCTGTGCCACAGCGTGGCCAGGTCCCAGTGGTGTGGGCTCCAAGGAGCTGGCTGCAGTTGGATGCTGCCGTTCGCTGTCTCTTTCCATCAGCCTCCCTGGAGGTTGGAGGCAGCTTGGGAGATCTTTGGCTCCTTGAAGCCAGGCCAGGCCATTGCGTCCTGGCCAGTGGGTCGGCAGCGTTCCCCGGGGGAGGCAGAAGGGTTGCCTGTCACAACTGGCTCTCGCTGGTCTTTGCTGGACGCTACCTGCCACAATGGGCCAGGGTCCGGGCAGCTCCCCTGTGGTCACCCGCTCAGCTCTCGCGGGGAGTGTGTGCACGCTGCAGGGCCAAGGTCTGGGTGGGGGGTTGAACCTTGACATCAGCCCTAGAGCTGTGTGGGGCAGTCTGGGCGCACAGCTGGCTGGCAGCAGGGCACGGAGTGGCTGTGGTTATGGAGAAGGAAAACTGGTGAGCTTCCCCTCACAGCTAGGGGGTGTTTTCAAAGCCCCTCCCCCCCCCCCGGCAGTGGTGGAGTAAAGGGTCAGGACCGGGGATATGACGCTGCCCTTGTGCACACTCACAAGTGCATGCATTTATTTGTGCAAAAAAAGCCCCCCCGTGCCGCTCGCAAACATGTAGCGGACGTGTTCCTTTGGGCGCCGCATTGGCCATGACCACCCCTGTGCCAGCCCGTGCACATGGGCACACACAAGCGACTGGGTGTGAGCTCTGGTGTGACGGGGCACGTGTGTACGCCTGAATGCACAGCCGGGCACAACATTGCACACGTCCTGGGAACACGGGGGAGGCGGGTTACAGACCTCACAGGAGATCTGTGGATGCGCTGTGTGGGCACTGATGGTCTTGTTGCCCCCTGGAGCCATCCGCACCCCCGCTGTAATCTGAATTAAGGTGCCAGTGTAGACATCCTCTAGGACAGTGCTGGTGGTGTTGCACCGCTGTTGCTTGCTGCTGGTCTGACCGTACCTGAGCCTGTCCCTCGCTGGGTAATTCTGCCGTCTGCTTCCCGCACTGAGTGTGTCTCCAGAGAACACGTGGCTCTTTGTTAATGCAGCTCTGAGGAAGGCGGGCAGTGCCTAACGCTAATTGACCTGCTGCAGTAGATCCTAGTGAACACAAGAGGGAGCAGGCCAGGATGGAGGAGTGCTCCAAATCGCGCGTCCGGCTTAAAAACCAGGAGATTTTATTAAACAGCCCATAGTTGATTCTTCCTCTTTGGCGCCTAGTTGCACACCCGGTCGCTGGCCTCGTTGCACACCCGGTCGCTGGCCTCGTTGCACACCCGGTCGCTGGCCTCGGGCCGTGTTTGCCGGCTTTCCTCCACCCGTGCAAGACACTTTCCTTTTTCAAAAGGAAGCCGGGCCTCTCACTCACCCAATGACTCCAGGCGCTGGGCTTGAAGGGGGAAAGCCTGGCTCTCCTCACAACTGGGGGGTGTTCTCAACGCCCCCAGCCTTGGCAGTGATGGAGTGAAGGATCCAGCGATATGAAGCTGCCCCTCGTGCACACTCACAAGTGCACGTGTTTCTTGGTGCACAAAAAGACCCTCCCCCCACACCTCCGGCACTCACTTCCATGCAACCATCATGTAGCGGAGTAAGCAGACGCATTCCTCTGGGCCCAGCCTTGGCCAGCCCCCCCAGGCCCATCTCGGTGCTGGCCCGTGCACAAGCACACACGCACACGACAGGATACGTGGTCCGGTGTGAACTCTGGCAGCCCTGCATTCACTCCATTCATTTCCTGCTGACATGTGGGTTGCCGGGGAGTGACCGGACTCTGTTTCACGGCCCTCATCATGCAATTGAGCCATGAGCGACAGGTCCGCAGGGCAGCTGGCAGGAGGGGACAGGTTGCTGAGCATCACACACCTGTGTGCGTGTGTCTGCACGTGTCCGTGTGTGTGTGTAGCTCTCCTGTTGCAGAAGATGGGCCCAGGTGTCAGCTGCTCAGTTGATACCCCTCCCTCTTCCAGGCTCTTTCGAGGTCCCACTTTCTAGCTCTCCCCTAGACTGGTGGAGAGGGGGGAGAAGGGAGGGATGCGGGGCCTGCACGCTTGTTCGTAGTGGCTGGGGAAGGAGTGAAGGGCGGGGCGGGGAGCCCTGCAACTAATTTGACTGGAATTTCACCCAACAAGAAAGGTGATGAGGTCACACCAGGCGACTTGGAGCCAAGACGCCCAGGTGGGCTCTACCACTGGTGTGCTGTGTGCCTGGGAGCAAATCCCTCCCCCTACCCTGCACCTCAGTTTTCCTGCCGGCAGAACAGAGATAACAACATGCCCTGCTTGCAAGGTGGGGCTGGCGTCCGTGTAGCCCTTTGACAAAGCAAGAGGCTGCATAGGGCTGAGTTTTGCTCCCGCTCTCCCTGAAGCTGGCCCTGTGTAGTCCTCCCTGCGGTTGCTCCCACACATCCTTCCCCCACAAAAGCATGCGACCTGCTTTACCTTCCACCGAGTGCCGCAGGCAAAGGAATTCCCCAGAGCCCCCGTCTCAGGGCCACTTGACCGCCTGCTGCGTTCGGCACAAATCTGCCGCGCCGGTGCCGCTGCAACCCGCCACTCTGGGCGCGGGACACTCTGGGAAATGCTGCGGCGGCAGAGACATCGATCGGCTCCTGGACACGAGGGACGGTGCAGCAGGCCTGCTGCTGGGAAGCCAGCCAGGTTTGGGCTGGGCGGCTGCATTATTCCTCCGAGAGCCAGCTCTCCATCTTCTGCTCTGAATCTCAGCGTCCATTTTAAAAAATGTCTCCAATCTCTGTAGGGACCCAGAAAACCTTCCCAGGGTAAATCAGTGCCAGGCCCTCTGCTGGAGTCCGTGGGCAGCTTGACGGAGCCGTGTAGAGAGCAGTGAACAGCCACCATTCATTGCGGCGTGATGTTCACTCTGGATCCTACTGATGACTAGTTAGATTTCAGCACGGTGGACTGTTTCACAGCAGAACAAACCAGTACCAACGGAAAGGGATGACCCTCTTGCCTAAAGCTAATATGCGTGCTCTCTTCTTAAGTGTGGGGTCACCGGCGGGTGATGGGTGTGGCCTTTGTCTGCCTTCAGAGACAACATTCAGGGTCTTTCTCACCGCATGACTCTGACCTGCCAGCTGGCTGGTGACCTGTGTTGTCTGGTTCTCAGTTAGGGCCAGATTACAGGACCCTAACTCTGCTGAATGGTCCCATTAACTTTACTAGCACTCCTTGGTGACTAACTAACAGTCCCCCTAACTTCAGTAGCACCCCTCTGCTTGGCTGCAAAGGCTGCAGGCTCAGCTAAGCTTCTTCTTAAGGCAGGGGCCAGGTTTTCTGCCGAGTGTGTTGCTCTCCTTCCATAAATTAGCATAAATCATCCATATGCCCATGAGCACCAGCCTGTTGCAATGGACGTCAGCTCCCTGCCATGACTCCCTGGCCATCTCTATTGTTTCCACTAAAGTCTCATTTTCCAGATGAATCTTCTGGTAAGAGGGATCTTGCTGGGACACTTGTTTTCATTAGTCACATCAGGCGACAAAGCTGTGAAGAAGCTGCCGGCATCTATGGCGAGGTGTGAGCCATCCACACCAGTAGCCTGTCTCACCGTTACCAGATACTTCGCAGGGCTACTCCATATGCGGCCCGTTTGTTTGGGTTTACACAGGGCTCAACTTGCGGCCCCTGGATGGGATTCTTTCAACATGGCCTCCACTGGGAATACGCTGCACGACAGCGAGGTGTCTCCCAAGCAGGGTGAGCACTGAGGGACGCAAGCGGACGGGCTGGCTGGAACAGACGGGTGCAGGGTGTTGGCAATTCTAGCCCCCAGGGAGGAGGTGCCGGGAGCGCCGGGGCATTGTGGGACGTGCCGGGGCATTGTGGGACGTGCCGGCTGCTTAGCCTCGTGAGAGGCACTGACTGGCTCACACTGGCCACGTTTGGGTCCGTCACGGCGGCTTACGGCTTAATCTTTGTATTCCTGCCTGTCAGTGTGAAAGAGGCTATTTGCATATAGATTTGCATGTATATGCAACCACGCTTAAGTTGCGGGCCTCGGCATGTGCTATATCATTGTGGCCCCGGGGCTTCCAGAGTTGAGTTGCCCCGCTTCAGAGGATGAAGAGATCACCTCCCAGTGGATAATTATGGAATAAACTGCTGATGAGGGGAGTTTCTTCCTGACCCCTGATGCTAGCTATGCCCTGAAGCATGGGGCTTTGTCTCCTCATTAATGTAAACGTGGATGTTCTTATTCCATTTCTAAATTGCTTTTGGGAATCTTATTAAACCATTGGCCTCAATAGATCTTGTGGTGATGAGCTCTGCTAGGCAGGGTGATCTGCTGGGACACAGGTGGTTTTTTGGTTGACCTTGACCACCATGCCTTGGTTTCCCCATCTGCCACATGCGGATAATGACACTGGCCTCCTTTGCGAAGTGCTTTGCGATCTGCTGACGAAAGGTGCCAGGTCCAAGCCAGCCGTTAACATTACTCAGAGTAGCACTTTGTTCCTTGTTATTAATTTTAAGGCTCTTGCCTCTCTGCTAGCATCATTGTTTGAGACCTCTGGGAGTGCTTGGGGGCTTAGCCGCCAAACCAGACTGAGCACAGACAAAGGCCAGCGGGCCAGGAAGCAGGACAGAGCAAAGGGGCCGGTGGGAGACTTGTGAGCGTCACGCTCTGTGTTAGGTAGCCCTGTACCTTTCGATTTTCTCCCATTGGTTGTATGGGGGTGGCACAGAGGGGCAATATAGGCCACATGACAGATCATGCTAAATGCAGCGTGGCTACCGCTGATAACCCTTGCTTGGCCTTGTGACTCGTGTAAACTTCTGAAGCTGGCTGGCCCAGTGCTTAGGGGACTCACTTACAACTGTGGAGCTCCGGTTCAAGTTAGTCCTCTGCTCCGCCACAGACATCCCGCGTGACCTTGGGCACATCACTTGTTCTCCCAGTGCCTCAGTTTCCCCATCTGTGATGTGGGCATAACAGCACCACTCTACCTCAGAGTGGGGTCAATACATCCACTGGGAGATGTTTGGAGAGTAGAGGGATGGGTGACAGATACCTCCTTATGGTAGATAGTCAAGTGCCTGCTCTCAAATTGCCCCCTTGCTTTGCGGACTCAGAGGCGAGGCAAGCAGCCCCCTCCCCCGGGTGCCTGAGTATGGATTCAGATGCCCAATTCAAGCCCCCACTGTTTCGTCCCCAGCTACCTGGGGTCTCAGAGTGCAAGACGTGGGCGTGTGGATTGGTGGTAGCTAATCCTGAGTGCAAGAAGGGCGTCCCGGGACCCCCTTGGCAGACGCCTTAGGGGGAGCATGAGCTTGGCACGAGCACAAAGCAGGGTGGGCCATCGGCAACGCTGGTCTCCCTGCCTGGACACAAGGCCTGTGTGTGTACAACACGCCCTGGGGGGCGGCAGCTAGGGAGGGACTGGGGAAGGAAAACGCCTCCTGCCACTGGCCCAGCGGTGGGAAGCGAGCCGGGCCGGGCAGGGGGATCGCAGGGCGTCGGGTTAGCTCCCGAGGAGAGGCGAAGGGCCTTCTAAATGTAAACCCTCCTGTGCCCCGGCGCTGGAGGGCTGGGAGCAGCCTCGCCTCAGCCTGGCCGCGCTGCCAGCCCCACCCTCGGCCCGGTTTGAGACAGTTACTGCCTTGGCTGCTGAAGCGTCTGTTTCCTCAGCAGGAAATTTCGCCGCAAGCTGAGCTCAGGCTGGGCTCCCAGACAGGCCCGTCCGGTGTGGAGCCCCCGCCCCCCAGCTGCCGGGCCGCGTGCCCCACCGCACACCTGCCACTCAAACGTGGGCCCAAGCAGACTCTGGCACACCCAGCCGTCGGCAGCCACAAGACCCCAGCCCGGGGCCAGCCCCTTCCCCAAACTCGCACACAGACCCACACCTCCCTGCCTCCACTCAGACCCACCCCCACACTTGCTCAGATCAAGAGCCAAAGTCACGCCCATGAGCACAAACCCAAAGGCATGCTCAGACGCAACACACGAGCTTGTCCTATCTCCCTGACACCCTGCACACACACACAAACACACACACACACACACACACACGCACACGTTCTCGCTCTCTCTCAGATCAGAGCCCTCCTGAAATGCAGGAGGGGGCAATCCTGACTTTGGAGCGCTTGAAGGGCAAAGGAATATGACTCACATTTGAGAGGAGGGAACAGTGGCAGAGAGAAGCTAAGTGACTTACCCAGGGCACACAGAAAGTCTGTAGCAGAGCCAGGGAACTGGCCCCAGCCAGCGCTCCGCTCTAACCATTAGGCTCTCTTTCCGTTCAGGGGCTGAGATGACTCTCTCATCCAAAAGCAAACTGGACTACAAAGGGTGTCCTGCGAGCAGCCCACCCAGCTGCACAGGCTCACAGGCTACACTCCAGACCTGGCCCTCCGCAGAGCAATCCCCGAGGGACTCTCCAGCGGAACGGCGGGTCTGGCGTGGCGAGGGATTCAGGGTGGGGTCTGCGGGCTCCCGGGCAGGGAGCGGAGTCTGGTTAATGTCGGAAGTCCCCACTACCTGGAGAACAAGGGCCAGGCTACACTGACGCGCCTTGGAGTTGCCCAACAGGCCTGGGAGCGGCTCCAGATGACTGGCGTTCCTTAATACTTGACCCCGGCGTAATGGGCCCTCCTCAGACAGCACAGCACACATCCTAACATAGTCAAATATGAGCAGCCGGACTCACCGCCCCCAGAGCGGGGATGTTTTCAATTACCTTATTCTAGGGAGTAGAAGCCGCCTTGGTTTTTCCTTGCCCTTTAATGAAGCCCAATGGCAACTTTCCCAGCTCTGCCCTTCCTTCCCAGCAGCTCCCAGGCGGCAGCGCTTCCTGCCAGGGGCCGCGAGCACCCAGCGCTTCCAGGGTGGGTGCACAGCTGACTTTGGAAGCACACGGTGCAATGGCATTTACACCCCACTTTGGCCAAAGCCAGCCTGCTGGATGGTCCAGGCTGGCTCTTCGCCTGGGGTGGGGGGGGAGGCAGAGGAGCAGGTTGGGAAGACAAGGCCCATCATGCAACATGCTCCATCTCCATCCCAACAGCCGCCAGCCAAAGTTTCACAGCCCCCTCCCCGGACAAAACCCTCCTCCTCCAGCCGGCCCCTCCCACTCCTTCCCCAGCATCACTAAGCTGGGTTCCTCCGGAAAGACCCCCTTTAATGCCGATGGTTTGGCCGGCTTCCCATTCTGCCCCTCTCCATGACTGGCCTTGGCCAAACCATTTCACTGAGTGTGGAGGGGACGGGAGGGCATGTGTGTGTGTGAATGCTGGATCTTAGGGGAATCCTGTGAGTGGGGGGGGGGTTGGCTATGGTGACATTGAAATCTCCCCCAAAATACACGCATATTGCTCTGGTGCTTTCCATCAGAGGCTGTGAGCGCTCTTCCCAAAGGAGGGCTGCTCTCAATAGCCGCATTTTACAGGTAGGGAAACTGAGGCAGGGCGCGCCTCCTTCACTTGCCCATGCTACAAGAAGAGGGTGGGCCAAGGCAGAGCTGGGAGCAGAACCAAGCCCTGCCCTGCCCACTCGCACATCTGTGCCCTGCCAGAGCCCCCAGCCGCACAGGACGGACCACAGGGCCTGGTCTGTCTCTGCAGGCTCTGGTGCCTGGGTCAGATGAGAGCGCGCCTAGCCCGGGTGCTGTGCCTTTAAGAAGGACACGCCCTTGTTATTAAAAGCCAGGCTCCCAGCTCCAGAACAGCTATTTTTATCCTGAATGTTCTTGGCCCTTCCCTTTGCAGATGGTCCTGGCGCTGGGAACGGAGCCACGGCGCTTCGGCAGACGGAGAGCAGGCTAGCTCCGGGGGGCTGGGCCAGGGCCTCTCTGAAGCCACAGCAGGAGGGGGAAGCTGCGGGCCTTTCACAAGCAGCTGCACTGCCCCTTATCCCTGCCAGGCAGCGGTGGACTTCCCCCCAGCCTAGGGGGCAGGCAGGCAGGGGGGATAGAAGCAGCAGGAGGTGGGAGAAGAAGAGGAGTAGAAGGAGAGACACTGAGCAAAGGCAAGAAAGAGGGACTGGAGATGGGGAGACACCGAAACAGCCCCACAAGCCCCTGGCAGCATCACCAACACCAGCCCAGGGTGTGGCTCATCCCTGTTGTTAGAGGACAACAGCCAACTACTGCTGCCTGCAGGTGGAGTTAACTCTCTAGTTCAGGCAGGAGAGGAGCCTGTTGGGGGTGCAAGTTGAAATGCTGCTGGTGCAGGGGACAGGTTGCAAATGGACCACTGAGTCGCAAATGGACATGGGGCATACCCTAGGAAGCCTGCCCCAGAAACTGAGCTCTGACTGTGCTGGCAAATGAGACCGAGAGGGGGCCCGCCGGAGTCTTGTGGCATTTGGGGGGGGGGGGGGTTCCTTAAAGCCCCAGATCCCGGAGTCCTGTGATTTGGAGAGATGCTCCGCTCTCATTTATGTCTCCGGCCCTCGCAGGGGCAGGGACAAGCTGGGAAAAGGGTCTCACAAATCCCCAAGCAGCAGGAGGCAAGCCAGAGGAAACCAGCCTGTAATGGACTTGACAGCCTCACGCCGTGGGGGCCCAACTGGGGGTTTCTGAACCCCTGGGGCGAGCGGAGGGGGGAGGGGCAGGGAAGGAGAGGCGCGAAGGGAGGGGTGGTGAGTCAGCCGCCATGGGAAGGTGAGCTGTGTGTGTTTAGTTTCTAAAGTTACGGTTTCCACCACGCCCTGGGAGCCACCCCCGCGGCCCCCGGGATCGCTGGGCTCCCTGAGGGATACCAGGCAGCCCGGCCACTAAATTCACAACAGCTAAAAATAGGCCTGGCCATTGTAGTTGACAACAAAGCAGCTGAGCTCACGCCGGGGCTTATTTTTAGTGTGATCTCGTCGGAGAGCTGCCCTCCCAGCCGCTCTCTGCCCTCCGACTCCGGTACGTCGCTGCAGGTTGGGTCGTTCACAAGGGCACCCGTGCTCGGGCTGTCATCGAGTGGTTGCAGCAAGGACCTGGGTTCTATTGCCTGCTTTGCCCTGACTCGCTGTGTGACTGGACAAGAGCCTCCCTGTCCCCGTGCCTCAGTTTCCCCATCTGTTCCATAGGGACAAAATGACCTATCCCCGTCCCAGGATGGTCATCAAAAATAACCTCAGCTAAAGTGCTCTGAAAGCATTGGGTGAAAGGAGTTGTTATTGCCTGGCACAGGGAATGTGCCCAGAGCCTCTCGTGCCTCTAACAGCCCCACGGTGCCGTGTTCCCATGTGGCTGTAGGTTCCCAGGTGTTTGTCTCTGAGCACCACATGGCTGCGCATTGCCGGGCGGGGAGCCGGCGCCCCCTGCGGCTGCAGATCACGGAGCCGCCAGCGAGGGAACCAAAGGGGTGTGAAGGGCCAGGCTGCAGCCCGCGTGGCTTTCTCACAGCACCCACGTGCTGGGGGAGGCACAAGACGGGAGTCCTTAAGCTGCGGCTTTAACAGCAGATTAAGGCGAGAAGCTAGCACGTGCGGGTGGCGGGGAGGGGGAGCTACGCTCGGGGACTGCTGCTGGCGCCTGCTGCCGCTCCCCTGTGCATTCGGACCCAGCCCAGGGGGCAGGACACCGCTGCCCTCACATGGGCTCAGTCTTTCCCCCGGCAGGGACACGCTCACGCGACAATGGTGCCCTGGGGGGGGGGTCTGCGTCTGGGCAGCCGCAGCAGAGAGCCATCTCCCCAGGGCGCCGCCTGGGTTGGCACTGGCCTGGCTGCCCTCCCTCGTGCTGTGCTGCTCAGCTCGGCTGCTCCCCCGGCAACCTGTAGAGAGGATGCATTTCCCAGCCGCCTGTCCTTCGCGGCATGGCTCTGTTCCCGCTGCGCCCTGAGCCCCAGCCTGGGGATGCTGACTCAGGAGAAGAGGCTGGAGGGTGAAGGAGGGGGCTTGAATCCTACCCCGGTGCCTGTACCTTCCTCCTCCTGACCCGCGAGGCCTCTGTCACCCTCTGGCCGGCGCCTGTGATCTGCAGAGGCCTCCCACACGTGAGAGAGGGTGGGGAGGGGTGCTGGCTGGTTCATACCTTTGGCCTCTGTTGTAGCTTCATCCGCAGACCTGAGGCTTCAGCTGCCAGGTCTAGGGGAGCCGCAGCCCCAGCGTGGTCCCAGCTACAGGCAGCTGTAGGATTATCAGGGCAGCTCTGGGGACCTGCAGCCCCCCCCCCCCCCCCTAGCACAAGCCAAATCCAGTCGTTGGAGGGCCAGGGGCGACTCGGCATGGGGTACCACAGGCTGTCAATGGGATTCAGAGCTGTTCTCCCTTCGCACCCTGTTTGCACCCAGCCCAGGTCAGCAAGGACCAGCCTTTCCTCGCCCTACCCTGGCTAGCTCTGTGGGGTGGGAGATGCTTCCGCTTGCCCGGCTGATAAGCCCTTCTGCCCCGGTTCTGGGGGTGGTCTCAGGCTGCAAAGCTGTCAGCCCATCACCAGATTTGTGCAAAACATGAACAAGGTGGATTTCTTGGCTGGGGAGAAAGGGAAAGGTGATTTTCTCTGTCCTTCCCCCTCATATTGGTTTGGTCTTTTGCCACGGCAGGGTTAGCCTATGGGGCACCCTTTGGCCCAAACCAGCGGCCCAGGGACAGCTGAGCTATCTCTGCCGCCGGAGGAGTCATGCATGCCAGACATGCGGCAGAAATTAGGTCATCTTGGGAGTTCTCCATGGCCCGCCCAGGCTAGTATTAACTTGAGGACATGTGGATGATCCATGCCCTTCCCCCGCCCAGCCTGCCTGGCTAGGAGGGGCCTGCACTGGCCAGCCTGCAGAGAGGGTGAGCCGCTCCTTATGGCTGGGGTGGGAAGATTTGCAAGGCAAATGTAGTTTACTGAGAGGTGGGCTGGGTCGCCCAGAGCAATCCGCTGGGAAATTCCCTGGCCCAGCCCAAATCCCCAGGAAGGAGCCAAGCGTGGCGTCTCTGGTCAGTTCTCTAGCTGAAGTCAGGTGGGTTCGACACCTGCCGTGTCCCAGAAAATGCTGGCTCCCCAGCACGGGGAGTGGCTGTTTGACTGCAGGCGCTTCCGAGAGGCAGGCAGGCAGAGATCGGGGCAGGTGCCACTCACGCAGTGAGTCACCTGGTGAGGAATGCCAGGGCCCGAGCGTATCCGCAAAGCCATCAGGGTTTGAATGAAATCCGGGGACGGCCAGCGCGGCAGAGGGGAGGCCTCGAACTCCTATGGCAACGAGGGATTGATCGTGCCACATACAGAAGGAGGTGCCCTGGCCTGGGAATGTTGCCAAATCCATAGCCTGGCACTAGCCCCAACGCAGCCTGGCTTGGAGATGGGTGCCGCACAGCTTTCAGACCCTCCCCCCAAACCTTCCAGGAAGCTGCGGGGCAGTGACTCCCGGACCCTGGGACTCAGACACCGGAGACCTGGTCGGGGCCGCGGGCTCGAGTGAAAACCACAGGCTCATGGGCATGGCTGTGTACCGGGGGGCCCAGTGTGCGGCCTGTCCTGCAGCACGGTGGGCCGTACAGAAGAGAACACCCCATGCTGCTGCTAACGTCGGCCCGTAGCGCAAGTGGTGGAGGTCTGTGATTCAATGCTGCAGATAACAGATTTGCTGCTCTCTGCCCTGTCCCCCCGCAACCCCCAGAAGTCCCCACAGGCTACTAAGAGGGTGGCTAAAGAGCCTGGGAGGGGAGGAATTTTTTTAATTGGCTCCACCAGGACTTGGCTCTCCATGGGTACGTCTACACAGCCGGCAGTTATTTCGGAATAATGTCGAAATACTGTCAAGCTGGAGAACTTTTTCTCCGACTCCTGTAACCCTGTTTGAGAGTAAGGAAGTGGGATGCTCCCTAGTTCGAAATCAGCGACGCAATGGACGTGGCTCAATTTGCCTCGCTTTTTATTTCGAGTAAAGTCCTGCTGTGTAGACGCACCCCATAGCTCCTACCCAGCTAAGGCACTTCCATGGCCCCGTTCCGTAGCCTCAAAACACGTCCCCGTCACAAAGAAATCGGGTTTTTATTCCCACCGCCCCCCGGGGGCTCAGCCTGGGCACTCGTTTTTAAGGTCACTCGGCTGGTTTCGGGAAGAGCAGGGGGATGAAATGCCCATCCCCCAAGTGCCAGGATGGTGCCTTAGCTTGGGGGCTTCCTCCCACAGCAAACTGGCCAGGACATTTGTTCCCTGGCTGCATTGGGGTGTCCCACGGGGCCTTCTTCCCAGCTAAGATGCGGAGCTTTCTGGCCCACCCAGTTCCAACCTTCCTCCCTCCATTCTGTCCACGGGTGCCCCCTCTGCATGGGGCTACGCACTGGCCTCCGGCGCCGGCGTGCTCCCAGCGGCCAGCGCTGTGCGGCGACAGCTGCCGAGGCTGGGGCTTTGTTCTGCCACTCCCTGAGCTACACGGTGCCTGGAAGAGAGTGCGTCACCGGCTGGGGCCAGCCGAGCAGGCCAGCACTGGGGCAGCCTGCTGCCGGCTCCGTGTAGCCCTGTGGCAGGGTGGCGGCATGCAGGACGTGCCGATAGTGCCCGGGTGATACGTGCTGGGTATTTTAGGGCCTGGCACAGAACAGGCCATGCCCGGGGCAAACTGCTACCTGCCTCCCACCCCCGCCTGCCTTCTGTGTGGAGCTCAGTAGGATGCGGAGGGGGGGGGGGCTACTGGCTTTGTAGAATGAGCAGCTGAGCTGGGGGTCCTGGGGCGCCCACCAAGGGCTGTCCTGGTTGCTTCCCTATCTCCTTCTCGCACGCACAGGAGAACTGGGATGGCCTGGCTGCGCCGCAGCTCTGGCTGGATCCCCTGGGCGCGAGGAGGGTAAGGCAAGGGCTGGCGCAGCCGAGCTCTCACTGGACAGCCCTGTGTGCACCCTGCACAAACACGGCACTAGTGTCTGGGGGACCGAGCTAAGTGGGTGGGAGAGCGACTCTGCCCATGAGCCAGCAGTGCCCAGGGGTGCAGAGATCCGGGAGGGGCCCGCAGGCGGCCCCCGGAGGTGCAGAGATCCGGGAGGGGCCCACAGGCGGCCCCTGGGGGTGCAGAGATCCGGGAGGGGCCCACAGGCGGCCCCCGGGGGTGTAGAGATCCGGGAGGGGCCCGCAGGCGGCCCCCGGGGGTGCAGAGATCCGGGAGGGGCCCGCAGGCGGCCCCCGGGGGTGCAGAGATCCGGGAGGGGCCCACAGGCGGCCCCCGGGGGTGCAGAGATCCGGGAGGGGCCCTCAGGCGGCCCCCGGGGGTGCAGAGATCCGGGAGGGGCCCTCAGGCGGCCCCCGGGGGTGCAGAGATCCGGGAGGGGCCCGCAGGCGGCCCCCGGGGGTGCAGAGATCCGGGAGGGGCCCGCAGGCGGCCCCCGGAGGTGCAGAGATCCCAGAGGGGCCCGCAGGCGGCCCCCGGGGGTGCAGAGATCCGGGAGGGGCCCTCAGGCAGCCCCCGGGGGTGCAGAGATCCGGGAGGGGCCCGCAGGCGGCCCCCGGGGGTGCCGAGATGTGGGGTGTCTCGGGCTGCGGTCGAACTGGCGGGGAAGAGGGACGGCGGCGGAGCAAGGGCGAGGGAGCCGGAGGAGGAGGAGACAGAGCGAGGGGGAGCGCTGCCCCAGCCCTGGGAGCCAGCCGCCTCGCGGGCGCAGAGAGCCGGGGAGCGAGCGGAGAGCGAGCTAGCGGGAGCAGGACTCCAGGGGGCGAGTGAGCCGGCCCGAGGGGAGCGCAGAGCCGGCCCGAGGGGAGCGCAGAGCCGGGACACGGAGCCCGCCCGGGCAGTGCGAGCGGCAGCAAGGCAAGCAGAGCGGCCCGCCGGGGCAGGAGCAGCAGCCGCGGGCAGCCGGGACTTGCAGCCGGGCCCGGGCTCGCCCCGCGCCAGGACGGGGGGGGGGGCGCTTCTAGCCGCCCCCCGCTTCAGCCGCCGCCGCCGGATCGATCCCCGCACGCGGGGCTGGGGCGCCGGGAGGCACCGCTGCTTTCCCCGCCGCCGGGCGCTCCGGGGGGGCCGGGCACGCGCCGCCCCGCGGGAGGATGCGGGGGGGGGGGGGCTGGACCCTGCGCCCCCCGCCGGACGATGGGGGGCGGCGCCAAGGGCCGAGCCAGGGGAACAAAGGAGCCGGGCGGGGGCCATGGAAAAAGCCAGTCAGGGCTCCGGGGCGGGGGCGGAGGGGCCCGGGGCTGCAGCAGCCCCGCCCGCCGGGGAGGCAGGGGCAGGGAGGGGCGCATGGCAGGGGCCGGGGCCGCGGGGCAGGGAGGAGACGGGGGCGCCCAGGGCAACGGGGCAAACAAAGCTGCTGATGCAGCAGCCACGCGGCCGCCCCCGGAGCGCTCTTTAAACGGGGGGGCATTGATCCCCCCCCCCGGCCCCCCGGCCCCGCCCCCGCCCCTTCACTCACCCTCTGCAAACCTGAGCGGGAGGGGGTGTGCCCTGGTGTGGGAGGGGGGGAGGGTGTCCGGCTGGGGGGGTATTTGCAACCAGAGCATGCAAAGCCGGGAGCAGCCCTGGGAGTGGGGGTGGTGCAGAGTAGCGTGGGGAGGGCGGCTGTGGGATGCGGGGTGTGGCTTGTGGGGCTGCGGGGTGTTCATTGGGGGAGGGGTATTTGTGCATGGGGAGGCGGTGAAGTGAGGGAAGGACAGGTGTGCTAGGGCTGAGCTGAGAGGATTGGTGTGGGGGGGGGATGGAGAGGATGGGACATAGTGGGGGGAGGAAGGGTAGTTCTTTGGGTGGCAGTGCTGAGGATGGGGTGTAGGGAGACATGTCTCGGGGGGTGTTGTCTGGGTGGCAGTGCTGAGGATGGGGTGCAGGGGGACGTGTCTTGGGGGGAGTTGTCTGGGTGGCAGTGCTGAGGATGGGATGTAGGGGGACGTGTCTTGGGGGAGTTGTCTGGGTGGCAGTGCTGAGGATGGGGTGTAGGGGGACGTGTCTTGGGGGAGTTGTCTGGGTGGCAGTGCTGAGGATGGGGTGTACGGGGACGTGTCTTGGGGGAGTTGTCTGGGTGGCAGTGCTGAGGATGGGGTGTACGGGGACGTGTCTTGGGGGAGTTGTCTGGGTGGCAGTGCTGAGGATGGGGTGTACGGGGACGTGTCTTGGGGGAGTTGTCTGGGTGGCAGTGCTGAGGATGGGGTGCAGGGGGACGTGTCTTGGGGGAGTTGTCTGGGTGGCAGTGCTGAGGATGGGGTGTAGGGAGACATGTCTGGGGGGCGGGGGAGTTGTCTGGGTGGCAGTGCTGAGGATGGGGTGTAGGGGGACGTGTCTGGGGGGCGGGGGAGTTGTCTGGGTGGCAGTGCTGAGGATGGGGTGTAGGGGGACGTGTCTGGGGGGCGGGGGAGTTGTCTGGGTGGCAGTGCTGAGGATGGGGTGTAGGGGGACGTGTCTTGGGGGAGTTGTCTGGGTGGCAGTGCTGAGGATGGGGTGTAGGGAGACGTGTCTGGGGGGCGGGGGAGTTGTCTGGGTGGCAGTGCTGAGGATGGGGTGTAGGGGGACGTGTCTGGGGGGCGGGGGAGTTGTCTGGGTGGCAGTGCTGAGGATGGGGTGTAGGGGGACGTGTCTGGGGGGCGGGGGAGTTGTCTGGGTGGCAGTGCTGAGGATGGGGTGTAGGGGGACGTGTCTGGGGGGCGGGGGAGTTGTCTGGGTGGCAGTGCTGAGGATGGGGTGTAGGGGGACGTGTCTGGGGGGCGGGGGAGTTGTCTGGGTGGCAGTGCTGAGGATGGGGTGTAGGGGGACGTGTCTGGGGGGCGGGGGAGTTGTCTGGGTGGCAGTGCTGAGGATGGGGTGTACGGGGACGTGTCTTTGGGGGGCGGGAGAGTTGTCTGGGTGGCAGTGCTGAGGATGGGGTGTAGGGGGACGTGTCTTGGGGGGCGGGGGAGTTGTCTGGGTGGCAGTGCTGAGGATGGGGTGTAGGGGGACGTGTCTTGGGGGGCGGGGGAGTTGTCTGGGTGGCAGTGCTGAGGATGGGGTGTACGGGGACGTGTCTTGGGGGGCGGGGGAGTTGTCTGGGTGGCAGTGCTGAGGATGGGGTGTAGGGGGACGTGTCTGGGGGGCGGCGGAGTTGTCTGGGTGGCAGTGCTGAGGATGGGATGTAGGGGGACATGTCTTGGGGGGAGTTCTCTGGGTGGCAGTGCTGAGGCTGGGTTGTAGGGGGACGTGTCTTGGGGGGAGTTGTCTGGGTGGCAGTGCTGAGGATGGGATGTAGGGAGACGTGTCTTGGGGGGTGTTGTCTGGGTGGCAGTGCTGAGGATGGGGTGTAGGGAGATGTCTCTTGGGGGGAGTTGTCTGGGTCGCAGTGCTGAGGATGGGGTGCAGGGGGACGTGTCTTGGGGGGAGTTGTCTGGGTGGCAGTGCTGAGGATGGGATGTAGGGAGATGTGTCTCGGGGGGAGTTGTCTGGGTGGCAGTGCTGAGGATGGGGTGCAGGGGGACGTGTCTCGGGGGGAGTTGTCTGGGTGGCAGTGCTGAGGATGGGATGTAGGGAGATGTGTCTCGGGGGGAGTTGTCTGGGTGGCAGTGCTGAGGATGGGGTGCAGGGGGACGTGTCTCGGGGGGAGTTGTCTGGGTGGCAGTGCTGAGGATGGGGTGCAGGGGGACGTGTCTCGGGGGGAGTTGTCTGGGTGGCAGTGCTGAGGATGGGGTGCAGGGGGATGTGTCTCGGGGGGAGTTGTCTGGGTGGCAGTGCTGAGGATGGGGTGTAGGGAGACGTGTCTCGGGGGGAGCTGTCTGGGTGGCAGTGCTGAGGATGGGATGTAGGGAGACGTGTCTCGGGGGGAGTTGTCTGGGTGGCAGTGCTGAGGATGGGGTGTAGGGAGACGTGTCTCGGGGGGAGCTGTCTGGGTGGCAGTGCTGAGGATTGGGCATGGGAGGCAGGGTTAGTTGGGGGGAGCGGTGGCAGACTGCACAGAGGCGAGTGGGAGCAGAGGGCAGCGTGCTTTCGTTTTCGACGTGGGTACAAGGACTGGAAAGAGCACCACAAGACAGAGGCGTGCGCCCTGCCTGTCACCTCCTTTCTCGGAGGCACAGGAAACCCAAGAGCGCCAGTCGGTTTGCAGATGTGCCAGTGACCTTAGTGAACAGGAGGGACACAGGGCCCAGAGAGCGGGACCAGGCTCCCCGCCAACATGGCGATAGGAGGCAGCAGGGGGAGCTCCCCAAACCCCACTCTTAATGAAGCACCAAGTCACCCATCCTGACCGGGGATCCAGCACCGCCCTGGTATAGTGAACTTGGATACGCAGCTGTGAACGCTGCACGAAGGGCACCTCTAGCGAACCCCGGGTGAACCGTGTGCAGAGCGACCAAAGATAGCGGAGCCCCGTATGAGGGGAACGCAGACAGGACATGCGCTGACCCCAGGCATTTGCAGTGTGTGGGAAGCAGATACGTTTTAATCTCACTTCTGTTTATTTTTGTAGCTCTCCCCCTGTAAATAGAACGGGGTTGGCAGCTCTCGGCTCTACCAGCTGCAATTCTGTCCTGCCAGACAGATGGTTTTCTTATGGTAAATTGGGGTGGGCAGCCGGGTGTCTGCGGTGTCACATGTGACCCATTGTGGCCCATGTGAGCTGCCGCCCAAAGCCAGCCTGTGGGTCTCAGTAGGAACTGCTCCCCTTTGATGGTGGAAGGTGCTGGCCTTTGCTTCTGTAGTGGAGTCGAGAGCTGCAGGGCCCGGCCCCTTCCCAGGCGTCCTAGCCAGCCCTGTGACCGTGGGATTCTTGCTTGGGCACCTTTGGCTCTGCCGTGGAACACAGATTGCCTGAGCTGGCCAGGGGCAGGCAGGGAGAACAGGCAGGACCAGCTGCTGGGATCCGGTTTGCAGCATATTTTGTTAGTGCCCTTGGTGGAAAGCCTCACGTGGCCTGAGTTCCGGGCTAAGGAGTTGCAGTTGTGAAATACGACATTGTGCTCTGCCCTGCTATTTCAGGCCCGGCGTGCCCCCCAGGGTACCTGCCAGCCCAAGGCTCCCCCTGCACACAGCTCCGGCTGCCCCACAGCACCCCCTACTGTGGCAGTCCCGGTGCTCTCCTGGGCAGAACTTTGGGGATTTTGCAAGGTCAGCTACTCGGGGCATCGCTGGGGACCATAATTGCACCATTTGCACGCACGTCTGCCAAAACGAGACATTGTTGCACCTCCTGCCACCCCCAGATCACTGGGAATCCACCCCAACTGTGGCAGCTGCTTCCTACCCCCCCGCCTGGCGGAAGGGGGTGGGCGAGTGGCATCTGACAGCCGGTGGGGGGAGGGAGCAGGGCCAGTAGGGGGTGGGAGAGCAGGGCGAGGGATAAAGGAGGGCCTATTTTTATCCTGCAAAGCAATTACCAGTGCCTTGCAAGTCTTAATCTGCCCTGGTGCTATTGGCTCCTGCCCTGAGCCTCCCAAGAGCTCTGTGCAGCTCCTGTCACGTGTTGCCTGCGTCAAAGCCCTGCATCGCCCTGGCAGCATGTGTTGCCAAGGCCCTCACGCATGTTGCCCTGGGAGGAGCCCTGCCCCGGGTGACAAACTGGGCCGGCTACTCTGGGCTCGAGGCCCTGACCAGTGGCTCAGGCCGTTGGCAGATGCCCCTCCAGATGTGGGCGCTCAGCTGGTGGGCAGCCCCTCTCAGCTCCCTCCTGGGAGGACACAGAGCCAGGGAGGGGGCCGGCCGTTGGCGGGGTAAGCTTCCCTCGCCCTTGCTCAGCGATGTCTGTGAAGGGCCCTGTCTCGAGGGGTGCAGGAGCTGCAGCCTTCCAGCGGCCACCACGCGATACTGACTTTCCCTCGCGGCAGGCTTAGATTCGGCCCCACAGCCTCAGGAGCAAAGGCTCCTCTCCCATCCAGTTCCCTGAGAGTTACCGAGGACGGGGGTGGTGGGCGGTGCCTCTCCAGTGGAACTGACAGATCTCGAGCACTCTGGGCGTCTTGCTGCTGCACGCCAGGTGGCTGAGGCAGCGCCGGCCAAGCCTCTCCCGTTCTGCCTCTCCCCATCCCACTCCTTGCTGCAGAACCCGTTCCCTTGCTTTGGCTGTGTGAGAGCGTAGGCTGTTGAGCTGGAGGAATAATTACTGATGTTTACAGTAACACCTTTGCTTGGAGTGCATTACACGTACCCACAGGGGTCACTTAAGGCCTCTGACATGCAGCCACCTCTGGGGAGGAGCACAGCAGGGTGTAGCCGAACAGCTGAGAACAGGGCATGGAGAAAAATTTTGCAGTGGGTGCAGTGCAGAGGGGTAAGCTGTCCTAACTCGCCCGGAATAGCTGGGGCACCCCTTGGGGAGAGAGGCACTGAGGAAGTGTCTGCATATGCGTTTGGAAGTGCAAGACAAGTTCACAGTATGAGAGAGAGGCTGAGCTAAACCACAGAGGCCTCGGAGACCCGGGGGCTGCCTCTAATGGGCCACATGGAAGTGCCACCCAAGAGGCCGCAGACAGTGACAACACCGGGAGGGATCCATTAGCTGCTTAATCTTTTCAGATAATGGATGTCGGGGCCTTCCGGGTGGGGTGGGATGGTGAGCGGGGAGAGCGGGAAAGCAAGTGGCCATGCTCACCCAGGGATTTCTGGTGGGCGGTGCATGCCATGCGGGGCCGATGCAGCAGGACGTCGTCGGGTGCTCCTCAGCCGTGAATTCTTCACGCGCCCTGTGGCGGTGGCTCCCAGGGGAAGTAGGGCAGTGCGCCCTTCGACAGCTGAGCAGTGGCCGGCGACTTTTGGCGGGAAAGCCAGGCGCGTGCGGGCTCCCGAGGTTGGGAACACTGGGCCTTACACAGAAGGCTTGTTACGCCGCACGAGGGGCTACATGCCCTGGACCTGCTCCAGGAGCTGGCATGGCGAAGGCGGGTGGGGTGTGCTGCGGGGGGAGGAGAGAATGGGAGACAACCTCCCCTCCAAATGATCAAGAATCCATTTGCCAGCATCGCTTCACTCCGGGCCACTGTCCAGCGAATGCTTTGGAGGGTCAAATCACGCGTGGTATTGGTAGAGGCCCGGAAAGGAGCTGTTAGCAGGGAGCGGGCTTTTGGGGTGCTCGGGGACAATGGATCACATGAGCCTGAATTGCCCTTCTGCTTTGCATCAGAGGAGAAGGAAGCAGAGAGATGTGAGCCGAGCTGCCGCATGGGATAGTCTAGTACTCGAGTTCTCAACCAGGGCCCCCCAGCAGGTTTCAAGGGGCCAGGAGGCAGGGCCCAGGGCAGAAAGCCAAAGCCCCCCACATGGGTGTGAAACCCCTGGGGCTGCAGCCGAAACCTGAGCAATGTAACTGCGGGGGCTCCTCTGACCTGGGGCCCAGGCAAATGCCACACTCGCATTTGTGGAAGCCCCATTCTTCTGGCACAGGGGGGCCAGGCGGTTTTTATAGCATGTTGGGGGCGGGAGTGCAGAAAGAAAAAGGTCGAGAGCCCCTTGTCTAGTGGGTGGCCAGCCGGGTGGGAGTCTGGAGAACCGGGCCCTGTTCTCAATGGCCTCTGGGAAGCCTTTCCCCTTCTCCCTGCCTCAGTTTGCCTGCTGGTAAAAAGGGGGGAGGGTTGCAGACGTGCCCATGTGGGTGAAGCGCACTGAGATCCGCAGCTACCAGGGCAGGGGGACGGAGAGAACCCAGCCTGGCCAGGGCACATCTGGCACACGCGGGTGGGCAAAATAGCATCTGGGAACTCCAGGGCTCCTGCACACAGACGCCACGGATTGGCCAGGGTGACCCCTCTCGCCTCTCCCCTTCCTAGCAAGCTCCTGGTTCCAGCCCCGCTCTCTCCCGATGAGGGCAGGTCCACGCCCACGCGGGCGGTGCAGCGGGGCGCTTGCTGTGGCGCTTTCAGGACAGTTCCCCAAAATAAAGCCGGGGCCCCTGGCCCTGGGACACGTGGGGGCTCTGGCTCCTGGCCTGGCTGGGCTGCAGCCTCCCAGCTGTCTTGTCCTACCGGGCTCCTTCCTGGTGGCAGCCCCGGAGAACCGCAGTGGAGAAGGGGCCGTCTCGGGGCAGCCCCGGCTGCACTGCGGTGTCTGGCTCTCTCCCCTGCCCATTCCCGGCTGTGGGGGCTCTGCCCTGGGCAACCCCCAGGCAGCCAGACCAGAGCTGCAGGCCGGCCAATAATTTCCTTCCATGAGCTAATGGCCATAAAAGGCTCTAATGGAGGGGCTGAGCCGGAGTCTTTGATGAGGCTGGGCTGCTGCTCCCAGGCCAGCCCTGTTAAAGGGACAGACCTCCTCTGCCAGGAACAGCTGGGAGTTGCCCTGAACATGTGGGGGCAGATGGGGGCAGATCATGGGCATTAAAGCAGGAAAAGCCCCATCCAGCCCCGCTCTCTTGGGGACTAGAGCAGGATGGTTCCTTCCGCTCTGTTCTTCATGGCCTTGTCCAGCTGGGTTTTAAATCTCCCAGGCCATGGGAGTCCCCAGCGTTCTCCTTGGGCCACTACCCTGCAGCCTCCCCTCCCGGCACTGGGACGTCTCCATGCTCCCGCTGGCCGAGAGAGCAGGCAGGAGGGAGAGGAAAAGCGGGGGAGACGCTGGCACGGCTACGGAGGGCCAGGCAGAGGAAAGGTGTCGCTTCCTCAGCCCCAGCAACGCTTCATAACATCCAAGGGCAACCTGCGCTGCCGCCCGCCGGGGGAGAAGCCGCCTCAAAACTGGAAATGGCACCGGGACACCGCGCTGGGCTCCCCAGCGGGGCCACGCAGCTGGGGGGGGGGGGTTTAAGCCACGGGCACACGGAGCTGCCAGGATCCCTGAGATGGCCCTGGCTGCCCAGCGGCTCCTTTATCCGGGCCCGAAGAGCCTCTCCTGCAGACAAAAGCATTTTGTGAGCCTCCTGGCCCCGGCAGCCCAGCTGGTGGCATTTTACCACCTCCACATTCCCACGGGATTCAAAGGGCAGAGATGCCCCATGCAACCACACGGCCCAGCCTGCCGCCCTGCCTTGCCTGCGGAGGGCAGGGCAGGAGAGGCAGTAGGCAGAGAGCACAGGCCTTCCTCATGGGCTGCCCACCAGGCACCAGTCCAAGGGGCACCCCACAGCCCTCGCCTTGGCCCTTTTCTCAGCCTCAGTGGCACAGGGACACTTTTAGTAGTTGGGGTGCTGAAAGCCAGCCCCCTTACCTCTGTCTTCTCCCCACCGTGGACTAGCGGTGGGCACTGAGCCGGGAGCTGGGCCCCAGGCCCCAGTGTGGGGTCAGCAGCCAGGACCTGGGACGGGCAGCGTATGGGACCGGGGGTGGTGGCGGCTGCCGGCTCTGGCACCTCTGGCTAAAAACTGGGGGTGCTGCAGCATTCCCTACATCCCTAATTCTTGTGCCTATGTTCCGCCTCACCCATTCCCCATTTCTTTGCAGACCCCCTTCCCAACTGCCCCCTTTGGGGGGGGGTCCCTCTGAGTCCCTTCTCAGCCAGTTTGCATGATCCAGAGGGCACTGCCCTCTCCAAGGAGGTCAAAGCTTGCCAGAGAGGGTGGCTTTGGGGATTTTCTGGCCCCACAGGGGCAGCGGAGGGACCTGGGGGTGAATATAGGGGTTTGCTGGCCCCACAGGGGCAGGGGAGGGACCTGGGGGTGAATATAGGGGTTTGCTGGCCCCACAGGGGCAGGGGAGGGACCTGGGGGTGAATATAGGGGTTTGCTGGCCCCACAGGGGCAGGGGAGGGATGGAGGCAGTGTGGGAAGTGCCCATCTGCTCTGACGTGGGTGCCCCTTTGAGGAGTGATGCCAAGACGTACTGTTACAGCCCGGCTGGGCCAGTCCCAGCTTTGCCTTGGCTCTGAGAAGTCCCTTGCAGTGCTATGAGCCTATAGTATTCAAAATGACCTCTAGCCAATGGATGCCCAAGGGCCCTCAGCACACACATGTTCTCTTCTGCCCCTCAAACCTCCCGGGGGTCCCTCGAGAGCCCAAGCAAACAGCTGAGTCCCTCTGAACAGGCCACCGTCTTTGAAGGAGTCTTGGGAAACAGAAAACGCCCTCGGCATAGATGCTGCTGGAGACCATGAGTCACAGCTACAGAGTGAGCAAGAGAGAGAGAGATGCGGGTGTTTGGGGGTTTTCGAACAGCCAACACGCCACTTGGTTTTCTAGACAGGCAGAACCCTGGATGCCCCTTTGCTCTCTCTCTCTGATCTGTGGATAACTCATTAAGAGGCTCTCTCTTCTCTGAGTCAGTCCTCTTCCCAGGCCCCATTAGGGGGTTCAGTCATTGCATGGGCCATATTTCAGACCAGGTGTGAGCCCAAAGTCCTGGCCACTTTTGACCACAAAGGGTCCCCAAATAATAAAGCGTCAGGGCATTTACCATGGTGGTGGAGTCAAATTCCTACTCATATGATTATAGCCTGCCTCCCTCACTTCCCCCAGAGTCCTGGTTAGCGATAGTCTTCTTTCACCATTCAAAACAGTGGCTGTGTTGCTGTGAAGCACCTGCTACATTCCACCCCAGAGGTGGCTGCATTTCAATGGTGAGTGGGGTCACACTGGTACATGTGACTTTAAATCATGTTTGCCACTGAAAGCCACCATATAACTGTCAGCGATTGTTATTTTTTGGTTTGCTGTGGGCACTGGAGATCTGGCCAGGCTCCAGCGACGTCAGTGGATCCCATCTGGCGTTGCATCTTCTCTGGTGGGCAGTGCTGGGTGAGCAGGCTGCCTTTAAAATCCAGGCTCTCTCTTGCCAAATACCTGCTTGTTCAGCTGTCCATCTGTGGAACAACAGTGCTATCTAGTGGTTAGTTTTACTTAATAAATAGGTAGCACTTCTTCAAAGCCCTTTGAGAGCACTAATGAGCTAAGCCTGAAAATTTACCTGGGAGTGGAGAGTATCAAATTATTCCCATTGTTAAGAGGGGAAACTGAGGCTTGGAGAGGCAAATGGGATCTACACCAACATCGCACATCAAGACAGGGACAGAGCTGGGATCAGAAGTCAGGAGGTCCAGGCTGTGAGCCTTGTGTTCATTCTTCTAGCCTTACTCAGAAGTTTCACGACGTGTTGGGAGTCCAAGCCACTGGAAAAGAAACCTTGAGTTTTGCAGCTAGATAATGTATTTCTAGTGCCTGCAGGGAGTTTGTGTGGAGGACTTGTGCTACTTAGGGTGAGAAGCACAACGTTCACTTTTCCTTTGTCACATAGGGGCTTGGCTATACTGAGGACAAGGCGCCCGGTGAGCAAACAGGTTAAGTAACATATGAACACAACTTGGCTCCTAATGGGCTCATCTTTAATAGGAAGACAGGTGTGTTACAATCCTAGTGTCGATGGGGCAATTTGGACGATCCCACGGCTCTAGAAGGGAGCCTTGGTTTTACTCTGATCAGCTGACAAGGGTTCAAACTACATCTTGCCTGGCAGATGCTAGAATTTAGGTTAAAAACACTTCTGTAGACATGTGGGCAAAGACAGCTGTGTTTAAAGATATATATTAGCTGTAACCTCCCTTGTCCACACAAAGGGCTTAACATCATGTTAGTTAAGATGTTTTGTGGCATGACGGATTCTCCCCAGTGCTGAGGCAGCAGCTGAACCTGCAGCTCTCGAGAAGTTCCAGTTAGTTATTCCGAAATAACGCTGCTGTGTCGACATAGCCTTAGAGACTAACAAATTTATTAGGGCACGAGCTATCCTCCCAGAGGGGACTTGCTGACGTACTGTTTCAAAGGTGAAAGGCGTTTGCCAAAGTTCTCCAGACGGAGACCAAGTGACAGTGTGCCCAGCCAATGAAATGGCCGGCGAGAATCATTACATCATCACGACTCGCTGTCACTGGCTGATCTTAGGCTGAGGGCGGGGCACTGATCTTAGCCCCGCTAAACTCCGGTGATGTGTTTCTTGGATGGACCCTTTCCTGGAAGCTCTGCAGCAGAGAACTCCCCCTGGAACCCTGGATGTAGTGTATACAGAGGTTTTCCTGGCTGTTGGAGCACTGTGGGAGGTGATGTGAAGGTACAGCTGGAAATTCAGGGACAGCTTGCAGGCCTGTCTTCACACATGCACACAAGAGGAATCACCCATGACTGCCCAGGTTTCCTTTGTTACTTCATCTCACTTGCTGTGCTGTGCAAAGCCCCAGTGGCTGGCAGAGCTTCCCCCCATGTGTGTGTGCGCGCAGATGGCATTATTATTGTGCGAACAAAGGCTGGAGGGATTCCCAGCAGCCTGTTCTGGCAGTGCGAGGCCAGTGTCTGGCAGCTGGACAGCAGGGGAACTAGAGCGCAAGCTGTTCCCCCAGAATCCCATCAGCCTCTAGTTCCAGACGGTGCCACCGGAACCGGGTCAGCATCCAGCTCCATGTGGTTCTTCCAGAACCTGTTCTAGAGGAGCCAGGTTGGACCCAGTTACTGATAGGGAACAGAGCTCAGAACCTGATCCAGTAGAACCAAATTGGCATCCAGCTAGAGACTCGCCCTCCAGGACTTGTTTCGAAAGAACCAGGTCCACATGTAGCAATGGCCTCCTGGTTAGTAGATCATCACGAACTTGGCATCTTGCTGAGGGCAATGGCTGACAAATGGATCAGAAGCCATGCCACGGGTGGGCAGTGTTCCCTCTAAGCTGTGCACTTGAACTGCACCCAGGAAAGATTCAGGGACCACCTAGCTGATTGGCAAAGTACTCACAGCCGGGAGTATGTGTTCCTATTGGTGGTGCACATCCACACATGCCATGGTGCACATACATTTTATTCTGCACATGGATGGAAAAAATTAGAGGGAGCATTGCTTGTAGGCCAGGGGACATGGTGCAGCCTGCTGGCTGAAGGAGGCCCGGGGTATGTGACTTCGTGCTCTAATACAGTATGAAAGTGTCCCATGTCCCATCTTGGTCTGAGCGGTGGTGTGCTGGTATCCATTCTCTCTCTGGATTGCACCTCTACAGAGAATTAAGGGTAGCCACAATCTGCCCTGTTTTGTACAAATCAGGGCGCTACTGCTTCTCTGCTGGCAAGCTGCTCAGACAGCCCCGCATTTGGGCAAATTTTGGGCAGCCCTGCTGGCCTCCATCTTGGTTCTATCACAGATGGGCTCCCCCTATCCCTCACCCCGCTGCAGTTTCTGCCTGCTGGGATGCATGCAATAACTAGCCTGGTTGTTTGTATTTTTAGCGTCCTATTTAACGTAGGCCAGAGGGTGTGCGCTCTCATGGTTAGAGCAGGGGGCTGGGAGTCAAGGCCCTGGCTTCTCTCCTTGGTTCTTTCATCAGCTCACTGGACAAGTACCCAGCCTGCTCTGTGCCTCAGTTTCCCCATCTGTGCAATGGGGATATCGATGCACACTTCCCTCCAAGGGTAGCTGGGAGACAATCCACGAATGAATACAAAAGTCTGTACTCCTCAGATAGCAGACACTAGGGAAGGGAAACAAATCACTGTTATCTGAGTACTTCCCTGGGACCTGCGGGGTGGGTGGAGGAGGGCGGGGGAGAGTGGGGAGAAGCAGTTCCTGAACCTTATTCTGCAGAAGCACACAGAATAAAGACAGATCTTCATGGCTCACTGCCCTTTCCCTTTTCAGTTCATCCTGCCTGAGGGCCTAGAACACTCCCAAGATCAAGCCCCCATTTCTAGAGGAAACCAGGGTAGGGCTGGCTGGAGCCAACCTGTGTTGGTGTGTTGGTCACACTGGCAGCACTAAATTCATGGCTCTCCCAGGGGTCTGTACATGAGGTCCTGTTACCTTACGTGGAGTGGGAATTAGCTGTAATATTTTTATGAAGCCGAGGTGTGCCTCAGTTTCCCTATGTCTGTTGCACTGCTACCCAGCGGGGCCAAAAGGCTCCTGGAACAGGGCAGGAGACAGGAGGTAAGTGTGTGTCACCTAGCTCTGGGTAGAATGAATAGAGTCATTCAAGAACTGGCCAACCCCAAAATAGCAGTCAACCAAGACAATGAGAGCCCCTAAGATTAGATGTTGAACAATCAACATCAAAGAGCAGAAAGCTCCAGCTGGTGGGACTCTTGGATGGAGCTGGAGAGCAAAGGGCGCAGGGACCAGAAGGGCTGGCTTTGGAGGGAGTTGGCTGCTCTCACCTGAGTGGACAAAAGATAGAGACATCCAGCCAGGGAATGAAGCTCATTTTAGCTTGGCTGGCTCATCACAGCACCGGCTTGGCCAAGATGGGCTATGTCTTAACTTCGGCCTTGCTGGGCTGACTTAATGTCTTGCAAAGACGGTAGCCAGGTGACTTAGGCACGGTGGCCTAGCATGGTCTGTATTGCTGGGACGACTTCCTAGGACCTCCACGCCCCAGTGGGCTACCGTGCAAGCCTCCCGCAAGCGTCTGGCCTCGCGGCAGGGAGCCACGCAGAGAGACAGGGATGGCAGGTGCTGATGGCCCAGGCTCAGCGTCATGGAGACCACGGGCCTGCCCCTGTGGAGCTGTGTGAGGTCTGGATACTGCTTACAGGCTGAGCATAGACCAGTCCCTATGGCGCTTCCTGACACCCCGTGGGGCAGGACAGGAGCAGCCGCCCGGTGTGCATGAGAAAGTGGGGTTAGCCCGACCCCCTGCAAGGATCTGATTCTCGAGGGGACCCCCATGCACACCGCCTGCTCACCAGCCCAGGGCGGCTATGACTGGGGGGCGCACCCCCCCGCCCTGCCTCGCTCCCCCTCCCCCTGCCGTCTCTCTGGCAACAAATCCCAGGGACACAAATAGCTCCTTTTGCCCAGCCAGCCCTGGTGGGTTGCCTTGGGAACAAGGAGCTCGGCTTTTGATGTCACTGGGATGGTTGCTACGGCGACGGGCCCAGATTGCCTGTCCCTGCGTGAGGTCACTATTGCCATGGCGACAGACGGGGTTGAGCGAGGGTGCTTTGGCGGGGCGGGGAGGGACGGAGATGGCGTGGCCCGAGCCGGCCTGGCCCCACGGCAGCTCCAGCTCGATGGGCCCAGCCAGCTCCTGAAACGCCGTCGCATCACGCGCCCGGCTGCACAGGGCCCAAGTGGGACGGGAAGCCTGGCTCTGCTGCCCTTTGTGGTGACCCAGGGCCGCTCCCGGGGGGCAGAGAGCAGGGGATGGGTGCTGCAAATGCAGTTAAAGAGCAGGAGTGCTGGGGGGAGGATCAGAGGATACTAGAGTCCCAGAGGGGTAAGGTCACGGAGAGGTAGTAGAATATCCCCAAAGCATCTGGGCAGTGCTGCATTGCCAGAAGCATCCCAGAGGCCTCAGAGAAATCAGCAGGACCTGGAGAGACTGGAGTCACTCGAGAGTATCTGAGGTGTTAGAGTACTAGGAGGGTTAGTCCTGGGGGTACTAGAGCATCAAAAGCACTACTGTAGCTACTAGCCTATCTACGTCAGCGTGGTAGTAGAGCGTTCTAGAGTATGAGCTGAGTGTTAGCGAGCCAGGGGGACTTTAGATACTAACGTGTCAAAGGAGGATTACTAGAGGTATTAAAAGCGCAGCGGGGCATGAGAGGAGCAGCGAGATGTAAGAGGAGTACTGGGGTGTTAGCATTTTGAACTGAAGAAGCGAGAGGATGAGGGCACACTGAAATATTGGGGTAGAGGGGATAGAGGCGTTAGTTTATGTGGAATGAAAAGTACTAGATTATCAGAGAGGTATTAGGGAGATTAGAGTCCAAGACAAGTACTGGTACTATGAGTATCTGAGAGGTAAGAATGACATTAGGGCATGCGTGAGTTAATAGAAATGCTAGAGTCATAGGCACGAGGGCGTCAGAGTTGGATAAAGAGCACACTGACCAAACTGACACCGAGAGTAAGATTCTGTTTTATGAAGGACTTTGCGGTTTCAAAGTTTGACTTCATTTAGAAAGGGCATGAGACCTGAAAATGTTGAAAGCCTCCGAAGATAGTACAGGAAAAAAAAATTGTTTTGGATCTATCAAAACACTTCGATTTCAACTTTTTCTATTATATTATGCTAGCAGATTTATCCGGCATTGCTCAAGTCCTTAATGCAATTAATTTTCTTTTTGGAAAATAAAAGGAATATGTACTTGCTTTAAGCTAAGGACTAACACAGCTACCCTTCTGAGTCTTTTTAAATGATTTTATTTTTTTAAAATACAGTGTTATTTTTAGGATGTTAATGTTTATGTTGGATTTCTTTATAAAAGGGATTTTTAACATCTTTAAGTTTAATTTGTAGGTGTTTTTTTTAAATGGGAATTCCATCAAGTATGTTTTTTCTTCATCCCTTCAATCTCTTATCATTTGTTGTGTTTTACAAAAAAGGGCTACAGTCAATTTGGTTTCTAATACAATTTTCTTCCAGTTTTCAAACCTTAAGCATTGATTTAGCAGTGTCAAAACAAAGCACTACTCCAAATTTCTCACTTTTATATCTTTTGTGTGAGGTTTGAGAAGCAGTCCTAGTCCAGGTTCGTCCTATTTTTCTGTCTCAACTTAATTCAGTCTCTTTCAACATTCGCTCAATTATGTCAATTTTGAGGACTGTGCTTGATTTGGTGATTCTGTCTCTTTTCTATTTGGTTTTATGAGAAGCAATCCCATTCTATGCACATCCCGTTTTCCTGGCACAACCAAACCCTGACGTTGCCTTAAGTTATGATAAGAGGAAGCTGCATACTGAATTTGGTGATCCTAGCGCTTACCTTTTAGAAGGAGTTCTTGAACAAATGGATTCATGGACAGACACACAGACAGACGTACAAACTCTCTAATATTTCTATTCAATTTAAAGACAGGATAAATCAATTCAAAACGAAGTCATTTACAATAAATCTAAACATTTCACTCTGTACATGTGGAAACTCAATATTTCAGCATCATCAGAACTTGGTTTTTCCGCTACAATGAAAGGTTGGCAAAATGGCCCCGATTCTGCGATGTGCTTCGATTTTGGCAGAACTGCATTTGCTGGCAGAACATGGCGCAGTCACGGTTTCTCTGCCCAGCTTGAATGGTGCTTGGTCCTGCTGTGAGGGCAGGGGACTGGACTCGATGACCTCTCAAGGGCCCTTCCAGGTCTAGGGTTCTGGGATTCTATGTCAGCTGGGTGATAGAACGTTTGGGGTGTGGTCAGGCTGTGGGGTTACCAGAGGATGGACAACAGCCGGCATGACCATTGTAGCTAAGGTGGCAGAACAGTTACCACACCAACGCCTTGTTTTCAGTCGCTCATCACTTTCCCCTCACCTTCTGTACTGACCTTCCCCATCCCGCTTAGCCTGCAGGCTCTCCCCAGCACCTCCTGTGATCCCTCAGGCCAGTAAGAGGCTGGGATTAGCGGCTTCTGCCAAAGCTACTTAGCGAGAGCTGCCCAGGAGCAGGCAAGGCAGACGGTAGCTTCCTTAAATAGATGGACAGAGATAGGGCAAACCGGCGGCGTAGGCACATGGCAGGTGGGCACTGGAGTAGCCATTCTCCTATGAGCGATAGCTCATCTTACTCACACAAACTAGCCTGGGCATAATTTAGCTGAAAGGCCAAAGCCCCGGAGACTTGGAATTCTCCTGTCTAGGCCAAGAGGAGGGATGGCACCTGGGGAAAGGCTTTTCCACCTTCGGCTTCCAGAACTGGGGGAAAATATTTGGGAGAAAGGAAAGTTCTGTGCCGAATACCCCAGGCAGACGCAAGGGCAGGCAGGCCAGGTTCGGCGCTCTTTGCAAACCCACTGCCTCCTTGCAAACCCTTCAAAGTCCTGGCCTAGCTTCTCTTCCAGTTGGAATGTAGCAGCAACTGTGGGGGGAGCCTTCAGAGCCTTCTGCCTCACCAATCGCCTGATCTAAGGGAGACTCTCCAGGCACTGCTGGCAGGCGGAGGCCTTTAACAAACGGTTGTAGTTCTGAATCTCTCCAGTAGAAGGCAGTGGCGTATATGCATGTCAGCCAGTTCCTTACAAGAGCCGGGAAAGTGCGTTGAGACAGTTGTTGCGTACACACACAATATCATTGCAATAAAACTTCTCTGAGCAGGGTTTTTCCTTAGCAGTGACAGGGCCTGAGCCAACCTCTGCATCCTCAGACCTGTGCTCAGGATCTGAGTTTTGTGGCTGGAGTCATAAGAACATAAGAATGTCCACACTGGGTCAGACCAAAGGTCCGTCTAGATCAGGGTCCTGTCTTCTGACAGTGGCCAATGCCAGGTGCCCCAGGGGGCATGACCACAACAGGTGATCATCAAGTGATTCCCGTCACCCATTCCCAGAAGCTAGGATCACCGTTCCTGCATATCATGAATGATAACCATTGATGGACCTTGTCTCCATGAATTTATTTAGCTCCTTTTGAACCCTATTAAAGTCCTGGCCTTCACAATATCCTCTGGCAAGGAGTTCCACAGGTTGACTGTGCGCTGTGTGAAGAAAATCTTCCTTTTATTTGTTTTAAACCCGCTGCCTATTAATTTCATTTGGTGACCCCCTAGTT
This sequence comes from Pelodiscus sinensis, assembly GCF_049634645.1. Classification (NCBI taxonomy): domain Eukaryota; kingdom Metazoa; phylum Chordata; order Testudines; family Trionychidae; genus Pelodiscus; species Pelodiscus sinensis. Next base: position 50,141,711 of record NC_134720.1, read on the forward strand.
CTTGTGTTATAGGAGCAAGTAGATAACGAATGGTGTAATTTAGAGTTCTTATCAGATGAATCTGCAAGATTTCCCCCTTGTCCCCAGGGGTTTGGATGAGGTCTGGCCTTAAAGCATTAGCCAAAGCTCATGCCATTTGAATAAATGGCCTGCTTGGAGCTACTTATCCCAACCACTTTGCTTTGGACTCTGGCCCATTAAAGTGGTGGGGCCCTGCTCCCTTTGCTGACATAGTGGTCCGATGGGGCTACCCTAGGAGAATCCAGCGGGAGGAGTCTGTCTGGTGGGTGCTCAGGGGCAGATGAGGAGACAGTAAACATTTTGAGGCCCCTATTGATTGGACTGCCAGTGTTTGAGGAAAGCCTCAGGCTGAGTCTGAAGTGGAAAGATACCGGCAGCGAACGGAGACTGTGAGCCGCTGCAGCTGGAGAGCGGGACTAGGACTGCCCAGCAAGACACCAGCTGGGTTATTCAGCGTAGACCACTGTGTGGCCTCCGTGTCGTGCCCTCTGCTGCTGCTAGAACAAAGGAGACCTGGACTGGGCTCTCTTTAGACCCTGCCAAGACCCTCCTCAGCCGTCTCCAGCGGCTTGCTGCGGAGCGATGCAAAGCCCCAGGACCGGGGAACCCAACCTGGCTGGCTCCCCACAAGTGCTGACGGCCAACAGATATTATTCTCTGGCCTGCTACAGAACCATCAGCGCACGGACACACTCCCTTGTCCCAGCTGCGGCCGCGCGGCTCACAGCTGAGGAAGGAGGACCGAGTGCCACAGGGAGGTGGGGCAGCACATTGCATACATGCCCCCCCACCATAGGGGGGTAGAGGAGTGGGCAGGCGTGTGCTCACCCCAGCCTGCCCAGCCCTAGGGCACCGGGGGAGGAAGGAGGGCGCGCCATGCGGCCCAGCCCCTAAGCACCGGGAGGGTGGGCACTGGGGGCAGCAACACTCCACCCACAGAAGGCCTACAGCAGGCGTTCTGGGGGCGAAGTGTGGACGGGGTCATGCCCGGAGGTCCCCCTCCTAGGCTCCTGATGCCCATGGACAGCTCCTGAGGAGTTACGCATTGGTCTCCTTTGGCAGTGCAGGGCCCCCTTTGACAGAAGGGGAACTCAAAGCCCACGGAAAGTGAAAGGAGGTGGCCATACAGGCAGAGGTGGGACTAGACCGAACCCAGGAGTCCTGGCTGCGGGGGCTGGGAATCAGCCACAAAACCACCCTCTCTATAAGGCAGAGGAGAAGAGCAGACGGGAACTGCCCCGGCCCCAGGAAGTTGCGAGGCTGCTGTGTGCGGGGGATGCACCAAGGGCCCTGGGGACAGGCCAGTGCAAGGACAGGGGGTGTTGATGAGAGCAATGGCTTACTGAGCTGCCAAGCCAGCCCACCCCCGTGCCCCCGCTTCCTTTCATCCTCCCTTCCCTGGCCCAGATCTCACCCAGCTCCCTGCTTCATTCTCTTCAGATTAGCATGCCCAGCCCCCCGGTTTATCTGCACAGCTGGGTCTCCGGGCTTAGCTCCATCTCCAAGCTGCGGGCTGGTTGTGCACAGGCCACTGAACCAGTTAATCTGAAATCCAGTGGATTTGCCAAGCTGGATTAGCCGGGGCTTGTGTCAGGCAGCCCAAGAGAGGTGGGGGGTGGTGAGGGGAGAGAGACTTTAAGGGCCTTACCTGTAGCGATGCCCAGAGGGAAATCTGCCCGGCTGGGCACGGCTGGAGGAGAGGAGGCAAAGGGCTGGCTCGCGGTCCTGTTGCCAGCTCCCAGGCACAACCCTCTGTGGGGCAGCTCGAGGCCTCAGCCTCGGGGGGAAGATGGCGACATTGGGGCTGCCGCTTCAGCACCCCAAAGCTCCTCCCATCCTTCCCCTGACGGAGTGCTTCACTCCGCACAGCGGGATGCAGCCAGTTCTGGGGAGGAACATGCCCCAGTTTAACAGCCCCAACCCACTACACCCCAGAGAGCCTGGGAGAGGAAGCCAGGCCGAATTGCTTTGCAAATGCAGCAGTATGGGGCGGTTGGGGATGCCGGACGGATACAGCTGAATGGAATTCAGCCAGGACATCAGGGCTGCTGCCTCTGACTGCCAGGGGGTCTAGAATGCTCACAAGGAGTGAAAGGATGGGACTGCCAGGAGCCCCGCGGGGCCTAGCAGCAGCCTGGAGTCAGCACTGATCCCAGGAAAAGACTCCCCCAGGCCAGCCAGCCAGCCTGGCACATACAACCCAGCCCCCAGACTGCACAGGGCAGAGGACAAGGTCCCCTCTAATCTTTCCCACCCATGTGCTTGGCTGCAGAAAGGGCCTGTCATTTCCCCAACCGGATACTGAAGTGGAGACATCCCCCCGCCCCAGGGACAGACACCCCAGCTGGTCTCCCAACCCCCCTCCACGAGCCCTGGCTCTCCAGACTCCACTGCTGGCTTTCAGGGGTGGTGGGATGGGGTCACTGCCCGGTGCTGGGCAGGGTGGCAGGCAGGAGTGACACCTGTGGAGGCTCCGCAGGGAAGAGGGAGGCTGGAACAGGCAGCCAGGAGGGAGCAGCTCTGCCAACGCACGGTGGCTTTTGCAGGCCAGCCTGCACCTCCCCTGCCCCTGCTTCGAAAGCCTGGCAACTGTGAACCCAGGCCTGGGCCTCCCACCCTTTTCCTCCGTCAAAGCCCGGGACTTCAGCATCCCAGCCTGCACCGAGACAGTCCTCTTCCTCCCTGGACACGGAGCGCTGCAGACTCTGTCCTGCCGCCCCTTCCCCCGGCTCCAACCCCCAGCCCCTAGGAGCTCTGCCAGCAATAAATCCCCCGAATCGAGCGGGGAGGAGCCAGGGGATGGGCGGAGCCTCTCCAAAGTCTATTGTGCGGCCATAGTTGATCGCCACGGCAACGGATGTGATGTCACAACGAGGAGGATGACATCAGAGGCCCTAGCCACACCCCAGGATCACATCTCCCCTAACTCCTCTCCTGGCACAGAGCTTCTCATGCACCGCCCAGGCCAGGTGATGCCTGGATCCCCAGGATCCTGCTTTAATGTGCCCAGCAAAGAGCTGTTTCCTGGGCCCCCACTGGCCAGGCAGGAAAGCGGCACCGCACTGGGGTTTAGCTGTGACCCCAGGCCATGGGGCAGAGATTGAGCAGTGTCCAACCCGGCTGGCAGCCGGGGGCAGAAAGAGGGGATGGGTCCTGAACCCCAGAGGGGTCACAGCGGGCTGGAATTGAAGCTGGCCGGGGGGGGAGGCTGGGGAAATCCAGCCCCTCCCGGAATCTCAGCGGCTGGCCCGGCTGGAGGCTGGCCCATTGGGGGTGAAGTCAGGTGCATCCCTGGAAGACGACCCGGGGAGCCATCTGGGATAGTGGCACTGCCCTCCCCGAACTCCCTCCAGCGCCTGGGAGCTAGGCGCCTACCGAAGAGGGGGAGGCCCTCAAAGAAGGAGCAGGGGCTGCCATCTAGCGGCCTCCATGGGGATTAACTGGTGTTGCCAATCCACTTGGCTCCTTCCCTCCCTGGTTATCCCTGGGAGCTCGCCATGGCTTGGCACGTGGGATCCGCCGCACCCCTCCAGGGCGGGCTGGCATCCTAGCGCTGGGGCACAGCCAGCAGGAAAGAGGCCCGCTTGTTACGAGATTTGAGGCTCAGGTGCTGTATGTATTACACTGGCTGGAGGGTAGCACCCAGCCAGGGCTCTGGGCCACGCACACGTGAGTAAAATGGGGGCCGCTCTGCCCTAGAGAGACTAAGAATAATAAGACACAATCTTGCTTTTGTGTCGCGCTTTTACTCAGCAGCTCTCAAAGTGCTTTACAGCGGGGAGGGCGGCAGCCGTATCGTCATTTTACAGCGGGGAAACTGAGGCACAAAGACTTGACCAAGGTCACCCAGCACATCGGTGGCAGGGGTGGCAATTGACCCGAGGCCTCCCAAGGCCCAGTCCAGTGCATCGTGCATTGAGCCATACTGCCTTCCACGTAGGAGCAGGACAAAGCACATGAGGTCCACAGAACAGAGCAGGGGGCGTGGGCTGGGGAGACGGCCAAGGTCCCAGCCTTAAAGGTGAGGACAAGCATTTCCATGTGACACTGGGAGGGATGGCGAGCCAGCCGGCGACGTGGCGGAGAGGGGGCGTGGCGGCAGCGCTCTGACTCCATAGTCAGGCCAGTTTGGGATGAGCTTTGATGGCATGATTGTGTGAGCTACCTTGCAGCTGCTTCCCTGGGACCCAACAGGCCTTCAGCTGCCGCCTGCTCTCCCAGCAGCTGCTTACTTAACGGCTATGTCTACACTGGCATGATTTTCTGCAAATACTTTTAACGGAAAAGTTTTCCGTTAAAAGCATTTTTGGAACAGAGCGTCTAGATTGGCAGGACGCTTTTCTGCAAAAGCACTTTTTGTGGAAAAGCGTCCCTGGCCAATCTAGACACGCTTTTGCGCAAAAAAGCCCCGATCGCCATTTTCGCGATTAGGGCTTTTTTGTGGAAAACAAATCTGAGCTGTCTACACTGGCCCTTTTGCGCAAAAGTTTTGCACAAAAGGGACTTTTGCCCGAACAGGAGCAGCATAGTATTTCCACAAAAAGCACTGATTTCTTACAGTAGGAAGTCAGTGCTTTTGCGGAAATTCAAGCAGCCAGTGTAGACAGCTGGTAAGTTTTTCCAGAAAAGCGGCTGATTTTCCGGAAAAACTGGCCTGTCTAGACACAGCCAACAAGTTTGGTTTAGGAAAAGCCATCAGATCTGCCTGTTACAGATCCTGCCCCTCCCCCTGCCCTCCTCCCGTGGGCCCTATTCCCTTTCCTCACAGCCAGATAAGGGTTATGGAGTGCATAGAAGGGATGTAATAGTGCAGTCAATTAACCGATAAGCAAAAGCTTATAGCAGTGGTCGCCAACCTTTTAAAGCATGAGATCACTTTCTGAATTTAAATGCAATCCAGGATCCACCTCAAACCCAGACACACTTGCCCCTCCTCTTCTCCAAGGGCCCACCCTGCTCACTCCATCCTCCCTCCCTCCCCCCCCCCCCATCCTCACTCACTTTTCTCAGGCTGGGGGCAGAGGGCTGGGCTGGGCTGCGGGGGAGGGGGATGCGGACTCTGCTCTTGGGCTAAAGGATTTGGCGTGTGGGAGTGGTTCTGAGCAGAGCCCGGGGCAGGGAGTTGAGGTGCAGGTGCAGGCTCTGGGAGGGAGTTTGGGTGCAGGGGGACTCGGGGCTAGGGCAGTGGTTTGGGATGCAGGAGGGGTTCCGGACTAGGGCTAGGATTTGGAATGCAGGCTCCAGCTGGGCACCGCTTACCAAAGGTGGCGTCTGGGTGTTGGTACAGGGGACTAAGGCAGGCTCACCCCTATCCTGGGTGGCCCTGCACCATTCCCAAAAGCAGCCAGCAAACTCTCTCCATCCCTGCCCCTCCACCTCACCCCCGCTCCGTGGAGATGGGGTACAGGGTGGAAGGAGGGGCATCCTGACATCAGCACCTCTTCCTCTTCTTCCTGTGCCCTGCACAGCAAGCAGGGGGTTCCCAGGCCTGTGGGCAGCTCCAAGGCAGAGGGCAGGGACAACAAGGCAGTGCTTAGAGGGGCAGATGAATTGCTGGTACTTGACAGACTTCTGGCCAAACCTGTCAGGATCACCTGTCAAAGGCTCCACGATCTACCAGTAGATCCTGATCTCCAGGTTGGTGACCACTGGCTTATAGGTTAATGCTACAGACTCCATGCATTTCCCTCCCCTGCTTTGCCAGTACATTTTTTAGCAGGTTGGCCAGCAGCCCAGCTCAGTCCTGGCTTGCGACGGGTCTGGGACCTGCTCCCGCTGCGGCTCTGCATTTAAAGTGTATTAGCAGCTGGGCGGGCAGGCAGCCTGGCTCAGTTCCGACTTGCGCTGGGTCGGGGAGCTCAGACCCTCTCCTAGACAGCACTTCTCTATCAGAGACAGCAGCGTGGGGTGACAGGCAGCCAGTCTACAAGGAACAGCTTCTGCCTGGCACCCCGTGCTGATGCCTCTGCTACAGAGGCAGCAGCATGGCGTGGCAGGGGGCTTCTCAGGAGTGAAGCCAGAGCGCGCTGGCTGCTGCTCCTGCCCCCGGGGACTACAGAATAGTCGAGTAACTGATAAGAATTCATGAGGTGACTCGACTATTCAGTGAATTGATATTTAACATCCCTAGTGCATAGCAATGCCTCTGAGGCTGTGTCTAGACTACATACCTCTGTCGACGGAGCCATGTAGATTAGACACATAGGCAAAGGCAAATGAAGCCGTGATTTAAATGATCGCAGCTTCATTTACATTTACATGGCTGCCGCGCTGAGCTGACAAACAGCTGATCAGCTGTTTGTCCGCTCAGCGCGCTACTCTGGACGCTCCCGCGCCGACATCAAAGCCCTTTGTCGGCAGCCCCATTATTCCTCGTGGGATGAAGTTTACCGGGGCTGCTGACAAAGGGCTTTGATGTCGGCAGGGGAGCGTCCAGACTAGCGCGCTGAGCGGACAAACAGCTGATCAGCTGTTTGTCGGCTCAGCGCGGCAGCCATGTAAATTTAAATGAAGCCGCGATCATTTAAATCGCCGCTTCATTTGCCTTTGCCAAAACAACAAATCTACATGGCTCCGTCGACGGCGCCATGTAGTTTAGACGTACCCTGAGTGTCTGTCTGTCTGTCCTGAGCCTTGCCCATCTGTACCCAAAGCACGGCTCAGCCTCTGCCCCTTGGGCTAAGCACCCTGCCCTGTTACCACGGCCAGAAGCGTTCCTAGACCTGTATGCGTGGCGTTGCCACTGGAAGGAGCCAAAGAGTCCGAGTGGGGGGGGGGGGGTCACGTAATGCGCCTCTGGAAGGGCTGATCGTTGGGTGCTGATGTTCGGAGCAGCCCCTTCTTGGCTTGCGCTGATAACGATTTGTCCCAGCGCGTCCTTCCTTCCTGACTGCTCCAGCCGCGGCGCTTTCGTTCCTTCATTACAGTCAGGCTTACAACAACCCCAGCACTGCTGGCCCCTCGTTACTGTCCCCTGTCTCTCGTCCCCCACTAACGGCCTCCTTCTCTGGGCAGGGCTCCTTTTGATTCCTGTTAACCTCGGCAGCCAGCACGCCGGGCTCTTCCTGCCCTTTTCGTTTCCCTGCGAGCGGTCACGGACTATAGATTCTGGGCTGGTTTTCCTCCTTCCTTGGAGAGTTTTATTTAACCTCAAGTCTCCAAGCCGTTGGCCTGTACTCGCCAGGACTTGCACCGCCTCTTCCCCCCCAGACCCCGACTCCATTCGCTCTTCTCCATCATCTCTGAGTCGCTTGTCCTCTGGGCGGTGACAAGTGAGGGGACTATGGCTCCCTGGCCTGTCCCGGCGACCTGGCTCACACAGCACCTTCCTTACCCCCAGCCCTCTGGCTGGAGTCTTAGGCACCCTGCTGATGTGTGAGCCCAGCTGTGTTTGTTCCTCCCCAACCTCTCTTCTTGGCCCAGCTCCTGCCCCACTGCTCTGCAGGGGGGCCCAGGAGAGGAAGGGGGGCTTTGTAGATTAAACCCTGGAGACTAGGATCTAGTCCTGCCTCTGATGGTCTGCGAGCCGCGGCCTCTCCCACCCTTCATCCGTTTTGCCTGTAAGCGCGTCTGTTGCTCACTAGCCCGGCAGGGCACCCAGCCCAGAGGCGCCTCCAGCTGCTACCGAAATAGCAACAATAAGGATCTTGGAATTGCCCACGCCCTGTTCTTTTCCCATCCCAGGCGCTGGTGCAGGATCACACGGTTCTCTCCCCAACTTCCCCTCTGCCCCTGCACATGAACCCAGCTGGCCTCGCAGGGACTCCTGATGCTTGGTCATCTCCCGTCCCTCCCAGCCTTCTCCGTGTGCGTCGTACCGGTGTGCACAGCCCTTCCAGCACAGTGTCTGCAGGTTATGGGCATAAGGCCAGTGCACACGGTCACTACGCCAGAGAGCTGGAAGCCAGAATGGATCATTAGCACCTCTGGCCTGACCTGCATACCGCAGGGCATTGCATTTCACCCAGGCACCCTTGCACTGGCAACTCCCAGCTTCCCTTGGCTGTGTCTTCCAAGGGTTAATCTGCCTCTCTCTTACCCATGAGCTTTGTTTCTAACTCGGATTTGTCTGGCTTTGAAGTCTAGTCAACCTGCGGAACTCCTTGCCAGAGGAAGTTGTGAAAGCCAGAGACTATAACAGGTTCAAAAAAGAGCTAGATACATTCATGGAGGCTAGGTCCATCAATGGCTTTTAGCCAGGATGGGCAGGAATGGTGTCCCCAGTCTCTGTTTGTCAGACGCGGGGAATGGGTGACAGGGGTGTGATCATTTGATGATTCCCTGTTCTGTTCACTCCCTCTGGCCACTGTCAGAAGGCAGGACACTGGGCTAGAGGGACCTTGGGGCTGAGCCAGGGTGGCCATTTTGATGTTCTCATATTCTCAACTTTCATCCTGTTGAAATCAGACCCATCCCCCCCCCCCTTTGTCACTGGCCACCTTCCGCACGAGTCGTCAGTGGGGTTTGACTATGGGGGCTCCAGGACAGAACTCACGAGCCTCTGGCATGTCAGCTCAGAGATTAGCTCCAGTCGCTGGCGGTGGCAGTAGCCGTGTTGGCTGGTCGGCCACAAAGACGGGCATTTTCTGGAGGGCTCGGCTCTGCTGTGGTATCAAAAGGACCACTCGGCGCTAGAGGATCGTGGGTTTGGTGCTGAAGCCTCCGTTCCTTGGCCCTTTGGTTTGTCCATTCAAAGCTGGCTCTGCTGCTAGCGCAGGGGTGGAGGATGCAGCCCCTGAGGGTTGGGGCTCCCTCCTCTTCTGGGGCCCCGAGCCTCTGGGGCTGGAGTCAGGCAAGCCCGGGGCTGGATCTGACCCATGAGCCCTGCCTGGCGGGGGGAACGGCTCCCCCCCACTGGGGAAATCGCAGTGCAGCAAAGCATTGCAGGAGGCTTCCCCCCATCGCTCTGATTGGCTGTAATCAGGGCCAATAGGAGCAGTAGGGGGCAGTGCCTGGGCATAGTGGAGGACACAGGACCACACACATCCCTGGGGAGGTAAGTTCTCCCCATTGCCCAGATCCCCCATCCTCAGCCCACTCTTGCACCTGACCACTCTCCCAGACCCACTAACCCCCACCCTGCTCCTGCACCCTCTCTCCTGCCAGACCCCACATCTCAAGCCCCCTTCCCAGCAGCCCCCTCCCACACACTGAACCCCTTATTTCTGGGCCCACCCCAGAGCCTAGGGAGACCCACAAAATCTACTAGCCTGGGCCCCCCGAGGCGCTGGTGTGCGAGGGGAATGTGGAGAGCATCTTTCTCCTTCTCAGTCGGGGGTCATGTCAGTGAAGTGTGTGTGTGGGGGGGGGGGTTGCTTCTCACTTTTGTATGGCCCCCAACTGATTTTTCTCTGGGTCTGTGGCCCCCACCCCTGTGCTAGTGCATAGAAGGGCAAAGAGCTGCTGGTTTAGGAGCCAGTCTGCCCAGCCCGGTGGCCACAAAGAGCCAAGGGAACCCTGCTGTGCCCTGCTGCCATGTCCTCAGGGACCCGCAGCCTTGTGAACCCACGTTTATCACAGTGGGAAAGGGATCCCTGGAGTTTTCTCTGGGACGGGGTGGCTCTGAGGCAGGGGGTGGCTCTGCACTAGGGACAGAACATCCCAGTTAGTCAGTTAACCAGTTAACCAGTAGGTTAACCTAATATTGAACCGGTTACCCAACTAAGCGGGATCCCAGGGTGGGGGGCCCCCTCCTCCCACGGGGCTCCTGCTCCCAGCCCCACTCAGGGCTGCTGGCCCTAACTGGGGCTGTTGGTTCCCAGCTGGTGCAGGCTAGCAGCTGACAGCCCCATGTGGGGGCCTGGCAGGACTGGAGCAGCCTTCCGCCCACAGCAGCCGCAGGCAGGGGGCACTGGTTAACCATTACTCAATAAGCATCACCTGTTTATATCCCTACTCTGCACAGGGGCCCATCTGGCACAGATCTTGCTTCTAGGCCAGGCCAGGCCAGGATGGAAGCAATGTGGAGCTGCCAGGGCTCTGAGGACATTGGCCAAGGTGGGCAGCTTGCTGGGCACCTCCCCAGAGGTGGGAGGCCCGTGTGGGGGTGGGTACCGCTGCTCCAGACTCTCAGAGAGACTGCTGCACAGTGGCGGCTTCTAAGCAGCATCGGGTTAACGGCAGGTTTTCAGCCACTTAGCAGCAACCATTGTGGCTGAGGCAGGGAAGGTGCTGGGGGGCTCCAGACCCCCCGAGTCCCCTTGATTGGCTGCAGTGGGGTCATGCCCTGGTGGTCGTGGCGGGAAAGGAGACAGAAGCTTCTGCAGGAGCATGCTCTCTGATGGCCAGCATGCTGGGATGCATTAACAGGAGTGTTGTGAGCAATACCCAGAAGTCATTCTTCCCCCTGCCACTCTGTGCTGATTAGACCTCAACTGGAGTATTGGTTTAACCACCACTGGGTGGATTTGAATCCAGCACCTCTGAAGCTTAGTACAGGAGCTTCTACAGCTTTTGAGCTATACAGCCAACTGGTTCTCAGCCCACGCTGCGGAGGTCTCTTGTTCTTAGCTGTTGCCGTGGTCTAAGTGCCACTGCATGGGACAGTGAACCACACTAGGGCTGTGTCTACACTTGCAGCTTCTTGCACGAGTAATATGCAAATGAGGCGAAGCATGGAATATCGCCGAGCCTCATTTGCATACCACCATTTTTTTCAGAAGAGGCTCTTGAGCAAGAAGGAGCATCTATACTGCCCCTTCTTGCGCAAGAAAAACCCTCTTGTGCAACGCCGTTCTTCCTGTCAAGTAATAGGTGTAACGGCCTTGCGCAAGAGGGTTTTTCTTGCGCAACGAGGGGCAGTATAGACGCTCCTTCTTGCGCAAGAGCCTCTTCTGAAAAAAATGGTGGCTCATTAGGTATGCAAATGAGGCTCGGCGATATTCCACGCTCCGCCTCATTTGCATATTACCCGCGCAAGTAGCCGCGAGTGTAGACACAGCCCTAGTGTGTGGGTTACATTGGGTCCAGTTCTGGGCCCCACATTTCGGGAGCAATGTGGAGAATTTGGAGAAGGTCAGAGAAGAGCAACAAAAATGACGAAAGGTCATTCCGGTGGAAGTCTGAAAGGACTGGAACAAAAGACAGGACGATGCAGCACTTTAAAGACTAACAAGACGGTTTATTAGGTGAGGAGCTTTCGTGGGCCAGACCCACTTCCTCAGATCAATTTGTGGAAGAAAATTGGTACGACCATATATACCAAAGGATACAATAAACAAAAGTGGGAACACATCACTATTCTACATGAAAGAACGGGGTTTGGTTACTTTGAAAAAGAGAAGACTGAGAGGGGACAGGATCGCAGTTTTCAAGTACTTAAAAGGGTGTTACGGGGGGAGAGGAACAATTATTCTCTGAGGATAGAACAAGAAGCAATGGGCTTAAACTGCAGCAAGGGAGGTTTAGGTTTGGACATTAGGAAAAACTTCCTTCCTATCAGGGTGGTGAAGCACTGGAATGAATTGCCCAGGGAGGTTGTGGAATCTCCATCTCTGGAGATATCGAAGAGCAGGATGGACAGACACCTGTCAGGGATGGTGTAGACGGTGCTTGGTCCTGCTGTGAGGGCAGGGGACTGGACTTGATGACCTCTGGAGGTCCCTTCCAGTTCTAGTGTTCTCTTGAGTCTTTGATTCGGCCGAACACCCATCATTTCCCTGGGCTGATGTAGTTTTGACATGTCCCCACCAGAGGACGCCGAAGTACCATGCAGGCCATGGAGAGGGGAGTGGGGGAGAGAAGGATGCTGAGAGACCCATGCCAGTACAGTACAGGGGAGGGGGAGGGTGTTTGCAGGGGGCCTCACAAAGATCTGTCCTGTGCACAAAGCTGAGCCCTTGGTGCAAACAGCTCGGGGCGATCCCTTTGCTACGGGTGGGTTTGGACCCATGGGGGCGGGGGGAGGGTCTGCCCCAATCCTGCCTTGTGGCACGGGACATCCCTGCTGGCTTGGGGAGGCTCAGGTGGGTCAGGATCGGGGCCCTAGTGTGGTTTCCCCTGTAGCAAAGCAGATCTCAGAGTAGGGTGCCGGTCTGTAATGCTCCCATGTAGAGCCCCTCCGGCTGGGGGTGTTTCACTGACCTGCCAGCCAGGGCATGGGCCATTTCCTGGCGAGGCGGAGGCTGAGTTTGGCCCTGACCATTGTCAGTCTGGGGTCAGAGACATGACAGCCTCTGGCTCCAGCCGATGTCAGCCATGGGAGAGGCCGGGGTCAACGTACCCCCCTGACAAAGAGCCTCCCACCAGCAGGCTGGGGCCCGGAGAGGAGCTGAGGGGCTGGCTTGGAGAGGCGGCTTTACATACCCCAAACCAGGGGCCGTTTGGAGCTAGGCCCTATTTATTGGCTAAATCGCGCTGCTCAACCTGGGCTCGTGAACAAGCGTCGGGGCCACTCGGGGGAGGTGGGATGTTCTGGCTAGATCCGTGTAGGAGAGGGAGTCCCAGTCTGGAAAAGCTGGAGACGCACAGGAATGAAAGGATCTGGCTTTCTTCCATGGTTGCTTTTAACAGGTGGCTTCCTTCCTTCCCCCTGGCTACAGCTCAGCACCTGGTCACTGCCGGTCCCTGTTACAGCCTGGTAAGACCCTGGCCTTCAGGTGGATGTGGCTTCCTCCAACAACCCTATGTGCCCCCCGCTGTCCCTCCAACACAGCACTGCCCAGCTGGGACTGTCAGGGTGTGTCTAGACTACAGGGTTGTTTCGGGAAAAAAAAGTACCCTTTTTCTGAAAAAACTTCACCTGTGTCTAGACGGCAGCCGTGTTCTTTCGAAAGTAAATCGGGAGACCCTGGGGGTACATGGGAGCTTTGTTTCTGCTCTTTGGGCTGGCTCCAGATGGGGTCGCCCTTTTCCTGAGAGGTGTTACCATGGGAACCTAGCGCTGACCAATGAGAATGACTCTCGCCCATCCTCTTCCTCCCTCCTGCAGGGTGAAGGTTTCAGGGTGCTGCATCCTACCTCTCTCCTGGGATACCCAGCTCCCAATGGAGTCCCCCCAAACCCGCTGCTTCTCACCCCTGGCAGCTTCGCGTCTGTTCTCTGCTCCGTGGTGCTCACCTCTCATCCGGGCCTGCCAAGGATCTTGCCCATGGGACTTCAAACACCGTCTTGCGGCTGTATTTTTCCACAGCAGGAAGCATGGTATTCCTGCCACATGGCAGAAGATATGAAAGGCCCTGGAAACGCCTCCATTTTGTTTTCAATCCTGCCTCTCACCTCTGGAGGAACTTTGCTACAAACTGAAGCCCGCAGCATAGGACTCACTGACCTATCTAAACTGTGGGGGTTCTCCAGGGACTTGACTGAAGCCAGCAGTTTACTCCATCTCTGCTACAAGCCTGCACCTTGAACTTTGCAGTTGGTGTGTGGATCTGATTCCTAACTCTCACCCTGCCTTCCTTCCTTCCCAAGGGAGGGAGTCGAGCAAGCATCCAGGGGCACACTGCATCCGAGCAGGGAAGGGAAATAACGCCGCAGAGTGAATGCGGAAAATACCAGGAGATAAGGACAGAAGAGTGGAGAAAACGGACAGGCTAGGCCCAGAGCTGTGGTCAGGCTGTTAAATCCATATGCCCAGGAAGGGTGGGTATCGCGGCAGCAGCGCTGGCCTGGAAATGCTGGTCTTATCCCTTATAGGTCTGCAGGTAGCTCAGGCTGGGCTCTGAGCGTGGGACCCCTCTGCGGCTGCAGGGGTGCTGCCCTGGAGTGCCAGGCCATCAGAGAGACAAGGGGGGGGGGTCCATATCTGGACCACTGCAAAATTCCAAGGGGTGCTTTTAGGCACCAGTGGCCAGAACCCTATTGGCTTTGAGTGCAAACTGGACAGGCTGAAAGGGAGGAAATGGGGGGGGGGGGGGTGACACATGGGGCCCCTGAAAGCTGGTCAATGGAGCTCCCTGCCCTTCCACCGCCGAATTGATACCTCCCAGCGCTCAGAGGCCCAGCACCCAAGGCAACCCCCTGCCCCATCCCTTCCGCCAAGCCCCGCCCCTTTCCACCCCTGCTCCGCCCTCTTACCCCCTGCCTCAAACAGTGCGAGCCGGGGGATTATCAGGGGACCGGCGTGGGGGCAGCAAGGGCTTTGCTGTGGCAGTGGGAAGCGGAGCGCCCGGGCCGCGGGACAGAGCAAGGCTGCTGGGTCACTCCAGCTCCCACCGGTGTAGAGAGAGGGGAACCCAACTCTGACCGCCACCCACCTCAGGCCCCCAGATTCTCGTCTGGGAGCCTTCCATAGGACGGCTGAGGTGGCCACAGTTCTGCCTAGAGCATCCTACCTCCCCCGCCCCTCCAGATCCTGTTCTGGAGTCTGCACCGTGCAGACAGGGCCGCTGTCGGGGTTTAGCCCCGGCGGTTGTGTTGGATCCGATCTGCCCATCACCGTGCTAACGAGCAGCCGGTGTGATTGTTTGTGGGAACCTGCCGGCAACGCTGGTCCATGCCAAGTGGCCCCAGACACAAAGCCCAGCCTGATGTAATTACGCGGCTGGAGCGGCAGGTTCGTTAGCAGCCGCTCGTGGGCTCTGCTCGGTGCCTGGCATGCTCACAACCCCAGCAGAGCGTCCTGGCCCATTTCCCGCCAGCAGTGCCTGGCTCCCTGATCAAGCGCTTTAAACCCGGCTCGGCGGCTCACTGCTGTTCTCCGCAGGCCTGGACCGAGGCAACCGCAGCCCGAAGAGGACATCCTGGGGCTCCGCCTGATCCCAGGGAGGGAGCCTGATCCGGTCCTTAGACCCTAGCTCTGCCCTGCAGGGGGCTTGTCCCCTGCCCGGGCTGCAGCAGGGACCGGACGCGAGGGAAACCAAGCACCCAAGGAGCCCATCAGGGGACTATGTTTGAACCCAGCGGCCTTAGTTCTTAGCTGCCCCCTCCATCCATTGACAGCCCCTTCCCACCTAGCCAGGGTGGGGCTGTTCTGAGCCCCCCTCTGGGAACCTCTCTTCCCCAGGGGTTCCCCTTCTGGGACCTCCAGCTGCTTTCTGCCCCCTTTTTTTCTGCAGACAGGGCTGGGAGAGTCCAGCCGTCAGCTCAGGCCAGCTCAGCCCCGGTGCCTGGTTCTGCATGTCCCTCCCTTTGCTCCCCGGCGGCCTGGCCGGTCACGGTTGGCGAAGCTTGGTTTCCTGCCTGTGCTGGCAGGACTCCCTGCTGGGGCCCAGCACCTTGAAACATTCCCCAGCAGTCAGCAGAGGGGAGAGGCTAGAAATGGTCGGCGGCCCTGGCCGGATTCAAGGCAATGCTCCTGTCTTCCATCCGATCACTACCTGCAGCGGGAGGCTAGTGAGTTGCTTGTTCCAGCCCTTCCCTGGGGTCTGCCCCTTCCCTGAGGTCTCACCCCCGCCCTGCCCCTTTCTTGAGCCTCTTCCCCCACTTGCTCCCCCCTCCTCCGCCTTCCTCTTGCTCACTCTTCCTGACCCTCGCTCACTTTCGCTGGTATCCCCGAAATAGCGATTCTGCGTCTTTTGAGCACGCCCGTTATTTCAAAATATCAACGGGCTCGCTAGCCCGACGTCCCCGTAAACCTCGTTCCATGAGGAGTCAGGGACGTTTCGGAAGAGTGAGTTGTTTCGAAATAAGATATGCAATTTGCATAGCTCAAACTGTGTATCTTATTTCGACTTATGGTGCAGTGTAGGACCCTTGGGGTGTGTCTAGACTACATGCCTCCGTTGACGGAGGCATGTAGATTAGACAGATCAGCAGAGGGAAATGAAGCCGCGATTAAAATAATCGTGGCTTCATTTAAATTTAAATGGCTGCCCCGCTCTGCCGATCAGCTGTTTGTCGGCAGATCGGGGCAGTCTGGACGCGCCGCGTCGACAAAGAAGCCTTTCTTGATCAGCACAGGTATGCCTCGTGAAACAAGGTTTACCTGTGCCGATCAAGAAAGGCTTCTTTGTCGACGTGGCGCGTCCAGACTGCCCCAATCTGCCAACAAACAGCTGATCGGCAGAGCGGGGCAGCCATTTAAATTTAAATGAAGCCGCGATTATTTTAATCGCGGCTTCATTTCCCTCTGCCGATCTGTCTAATCTACATGCCTCCGTCGAAGGAGGCATGTAGTTTAGACGTACCCTTGGAGTCCAGGACTTCCCAAGATCATCCCCCTGTTGCTGCAACCAGCCACTCTGCCCTGGAAACCCAGGTGGCAGGTTCTCTGCTAGCCATGCTGAGGCCTATGGGAGAAGGGGGCAGCAGCTGGTGCAGGCATGGACAAGATGAGGGATGCATTATATCTACCGATGCAGCTACCTCTGGGGCGAAACATGGCGACTATTGCACAAACCCACCACAGGAGAATTAGGGTCAGAAGCAACTAGAGATACTAGGTCCAAAGCAAAAGGCAGGAGGAAGAGGGAGTTTTAGGGCAATGTAATGTAATTACCTAAATCAGAATTTGCCCAGGACCCTGGTACAAGTTCTCCCACTCTTACACAATGCCTTAGTTCCAGTGCTGACCACGAGGGGTCAGGATCCGTTCCCTGTCTAAGCAGAGCACTTGAGTAGTCACCCAGGAGAGATTCAAATGCTGCCCAACTGATTAGAAGAGTGTCCACAGCCTCCCACAGCCAGCAGCCTGTGTTTCTACTGGTGGTGCACATCTCTTGGTGCATGTGACAAAATGTAGTCCGCACATTTATGGGAAAAAATTAGAGGGAACATTGGTCAGGACCTTCACTTTTCATCTCATCTGAAAGCCTGTCTCCGCCGAAGAAAACCAAAGGGTAAAACGCGGTATACAGGATCTATCGGAAAAGACTTTCTTTAGCGAGAGATCAGCCTCTAGACGGCCGCTTTTCTCCGACAACGCTCCATGCCAAAAAAAGCAGCAGCAATTTGTATGCGAATGAAGCATGGGATATTTAAATCCCTGCTTCATTAGCAATTTTCACCTGCCTAATCTGCATCCCTCTGCGAACAGAGGGGTGCAGTCTAGACATACCTGAGCTCTTAACTCACCTCTTTGAGCCTCTGCAGGGCTTATGGGCAGTTTCCTGTGTGCGAGGCTGATGTGGGAGACCTGTGCTGTCCTTAGGTGACGACTGACTGGTCTGAGTTGCAGAGCTACCTGTCTGTGTCCTAAATGTGAATGCTACACTGGATTATTGGGACAGACCAAGCCCCTATTGTGCTAGGCTCTGTACAGACCCAGGACAGAAAACCAGGCCCTGCACTGTGCTCTCGGGGCTCCGAGACACAGATGGGCTCTTCCCCCACCAAGCTGACAGCAATGGGTCTGGAGGCCGGGGTCCTGCAGGGAAGCCAGTGGAGTTCCTGGATGCATGGCCAAAATGCGACTGTATCTTGTGTGCAACAGGCCAGAGAGCCTGTACTTGCTCACGCTGCTCAGAGCATGCGCCCCCTGCAGCTGTAGCATCACTGCCTGTGCAAACCCAGGAAACCCTCAGGGTGGGCAATCCACATGCCTGACTTTTCTATTCCCCTTAACAACCACCAGCAGCTGCAGTTTTATTCGGATGTTCATGACAATTGTTCCTCCCACCCCGCCGCGCTGGCTGTGCGCTGTGGCAGCTCTCAACAGGCCGCTTACTGCCAGGTTTGAAAGGTAACCAGCCAGTGAGAGGTTGCAGGAGCTGGGGGGGGGGGGGGGGGCTGCATTAGCTGCTATTTCCCTGCAGGCTGAGCCTTTGTCTCTCATCCGTGTCTGCCAGCAGGCAAGTCAATGGATGATTTAGGGCAATAAAGACATGCTCCAGTTGATGGCCTGGTCCTTAAGTCCAGGACATGGGAACAGTTGGAATCGTTTAAGAAAAGAGATCGGTTCTTTCTCTCTCCCCCTCTTTCCCCCACGTGTCCCCAGAACGGGATTTGCCTTCCCCTCTTGTTCCCGGCCTTTCTCCTTTCTCGGGCCAGAACTGCCAGCTGGAGCCCAGAAATCCCAGAGTCCTTTGCACTGCCCAGCAGCTGCCTTCTTTGGGCAAGCCACCAGCATGCATTGCTGCTTCTCGTGGGTTGTAAACTGGGGGTCTAGTCATCTCGCTCTCGAGCATTCTCTGTTATGCTCGGGTAGCTACAGCACAGAGGCTCTCCAGTCAAGGGCCGGATCTCGTTGTGCTGGGTTCTGCTGTGCCGGCCTATCACGCATCACGGCGGCGCCTCCTTCAGGCTGCTCCAGGGAATTAGTTCTTACCCAGCAGGGCGCCCCCTTCTGGTGGTGTCTCACCCGTCCTTGCTTCACATCCATGTGGCTCCCAAATCACAGCATCCTCTTAGGGACACTGCCTTGGAGTAGTGCCTACTACAAGTGGCCTCTCTCTTTCCAGCAGTCCTTGGTGTCTACCGCCACTGTGGCCCTAAATCCTGGCTCCTCTCCCTCGGGGCAAGCCACAGGCTGTATGGGCACCTCGTCGGTGGCGAGGTGAGGTGAAGGGGGGGCAGGGAGCCTCTGGCAGCAGTCTTGTCCTGCTCTTTTTCATTCCCCTTTAATGCCTCGTGTTCCCTGGGCCACTTTCCCTGGGAACCTTGCACCTACTTGGCCCTTGTGTCAAGGCCACAGCATGGCAGGTATCAGGCTGGAGTCTTTGGCTACATCTAGACTGGCATGATTTTCCGGAAATACTTTTAACGGAAAAGTTTTCCATTAAAAGCATTTTCGGAACAGAGCATCTAGATTGGCAGGATGCTTTTCCGCAAAAGCACTTTTTGCAGAAAAGCATCCGTGGCCAATCTAGACGCGCTTTTGCGCAAAAAAGCCCCGATCGCCATTTTCGCGATTAGGGTTTTTTTGCGGAAAACAAATCTCAGCTGTTTACACTGGCCCTTTTGCGCAAAACTTTTGCGCAAAAGGGACTTTTGCCCGAACGGGAGCAGCATAGTATTTCCGCAAGAAGCACTGATTTCTGACAGTAGGAAGTCAGTGCTTTTGCAGAAATTCAAGCGGCCAGTGTAGACAGCTGGCAAGTTTTTCTGGAAAAGCAGCTGATTTTCCGGAAAAACTGGCCAGTCTACACACAGCCTTTGTGTCTAGTTCCCTTGAGCCTGCCTAGCATTGCTCTACAGTACTTCTCAAGGAACGAGTCCTGAACCCTCCATAGATAGGACCCAACTGCCTCTTTTGCTGCTGGTCAGCTCCTTATATACAGGGCTGCCCCAGCAAGTTGCCCTCTGATTGGCTTTTTAAAAGCCTCCCTCTGATTGGCCAGGGCCCTGTTCAGGCTCCCTCTGGCCTGATTTAGCTCCCTCTGGGCTAGTGTGCAGCAGTTGCTGCATCGCATCATCTGACAAGCAAGAAAGAACGGCCATACTGGGTCATCGAAAGGCCCAGGGTTCTATCTCCAGACAGTGGTCAGAGCCAGGTGCCCCAGAGGGAGTGAATAGAACAGGTAATCATCACATGTTCCCTCTCCTGTCATCCATTTCCAGCCTCCTATAAACAGAGGTGAGGGACACCATTCCTTCCCATCCAGGCTAATAGTCATCGATGGACCTAACTAACCTCCAGGAATGTATCTAGCTCTTTTTGGAACCCTGTTAAAGTCCTGGTCTTCGCAGCATCTTATGGCAAGGAGTTCCACAGGTTGACTGTGTGCTGCGTGAAGAAAAACTTCCTTTAGTTTGTTTTAAACCTGCTACCTATTAATTTCATTTGGTGACCCCTAGTTCTTATATTAAGGGAGCAAGTAAATAACTTTTCCTTATTCACTTTTTCCACACCAGTCATGATTTTATAGACCTCTATCATATCCCCCCTTAGTCTCCTCTTTTTTAAGCTGAAAAGTCCCAGTCTTTTTAATGTCTCTTCATATGGGATCCGTTCCAAACCCCTAATCATTTTTGTTGCCCTTTTCTGAACCTTTTCCCATGCCAATCTATCTTTTTTGAGATGAGGCAACCACGTCTGTACACAGTATTCACGATGTGGGCGTATCATGGATTTATATAGAGGCAGTAAGATATTGTCTGTCTTATTCTCTATCCATTTTTAAATGATTCCTAACATTCTGTTTGCTTTTTTGACTGCCGCTGCTCATTGAGTGGATGTTTTCAGAGAACTATCCACAATGATTCCAAGAGCTCTCCCTTGAGTAGTTGCAGCCAAATTAGTTCCCATCATATTGTATGTACAGTTGGGGTAATTTTTCCCAATGTTCATTACCTTACATTTATTAACATTATATTTCATTTGCCATTTTGTTGCCCAGTCACTTAGTTTTGTGAGATCTTTTGGAAGCTCTTCACACTTTACTAAGCGGGCATCTGGCAAGCTGCTCTCTCTGCGCTCTGGTCCACTTCAGCTTGGTTAACCTTACTCTGCCTTCCTAACATCCCCCACTCCAAACACAAGATTCTTCTTCATTCTGAATGTTGCTGTTGGCTGTTAAACAGTGGTCATGCTTCACCCCAGAGAGGGCTGCATTTCAGCGGGGGAGGGGAGCGGAGATTTGTGGATGGATGAAGGGGTGTCAGTCTGTAAAGCACTGTGGTTTCATTGTTATCTCTTGGATCTGATTTCTCTCTCTGCTCAGTAGTACAGAAGCAGTTAAAGGAGGAAGTGTTGCAGCTCAAGGCCCCAGCGTGTTGGGCGCTGCACAGTCACAAGTGTAGGCATGCAGCAGTTACCCCTCCAGACTGCCATGTAGACGTACCTCCTTCTGTGTCTGTGCAGCTTCCAGGGGCCCTGAGTTCAGCTGGAGCCTCCAGGGGCTACTGGAATAGAAATTAATAAGTAATCATCCTAATGAGCAGAATGGTAACGGTGAAGGCAGTGCTGTGTGATGGTTAGAGCAGGCCTCATACGCCCTGGATCCTCCCTGCAGCTGTGTCAGTGACTCCCGTGGGATGAGAAGTGAGAACGGCTTCGTCTTGGCAAAATCTCCCCTCACCCTCCACACTGAGCAGCTGCCCCAGCAGATTTTTGGAGCAGCGAGTGGATCTTCGGGTGAGCACCAGCTAGACCTGCCGTTCAGCACTGGGAGCCCACGGACAGAGCCCTGCAAATCCGCAGATACCTGCTTGCGGATACCGATTTTGTATCTGAGCAGTGCTCTACTGACCCACGCCTCCGGATGAAGCCCAGCCCAGTCAAGAGCAAGGACCAGCGGCGATAAGTCACGTCAAAGCCCAGCTCTTTGCTGATACCTCTGGCCACATTCAGAAGGTCACTCCTGACATGAAAAATCGCTCTGAGCTCAAATCTCAGTGGGCTTAGACATCTCTCTTGGCGACAGAAGAATGGCTGCCACAAGGACCCTGGGGATCTCTGTCCAGCTCTTCCATGGCCTCCCTCTGTCACCTGAAGCAAGGCAACTCCCCTCCCCACTTGTTCCATGCCTCAGTTTCTCACCTGTACAGTGGAAGGCAGTTTGACCTGCCCACAGAGTTGTGAAATTAAACTCATCTGGCCTCTGAAGTGCCTTGGAAGGGAGGCATGGATGATCATTAGCTTGAGTAAAAAGTGGCTAGTTTGCCCAGTGGTTAGGATAGTAGCTGGAATGTCAAGAGACCTGGGCTCTAGCCCTTGCTCTGCCAGGGATTTGCTTTGTGACCTTGGCCAAGTCACTTGGGTTCAACCCACAAAGTTATTTAGGCTCCTGAATCCCACTGATCGCACAGGAATTCAGGAGCAACTTTGTGTCTCTGTGCCCCAGATGTCAGTCAGCTCTGCCCTCTGATCCCCCCCCCCCCCCCAAGAGCTTTCATTTCAGGAGAAAATGGGAGCTGGGTCGGGGGAGTAGTGGCTCTGTATTCTGGGGCCATCCTTTGCCAGTCAGGCAGGAAAGGGGGCTTGGGAAGGGGGCAGGCAGGCTGGGCAGAGAGCAATGCACTGAGCTCCCAGATGAGACGAGAATGGATCAGCCATGCATCCCTGGCGCCTTCTTGCTCACCTCACCGGGAGCAGGGCGGGAGTGATCCGAAATGCCTGCAAACATCGCTCCCCCCGGAACCTGTCTCTCCTCTCCGTTCAATGCGAAATGCTGCTGCTGGAAGAACTGCATATGCCTTGCCTGCTATAATCCCTGCCTGCCTAATCCCTGCCCAGCACGGGAGCTGGCTGGGTTGCTAACGCAGGCATGTCATGCCTCAGTCTAAGTGAGGTTTTAATTCAAAGCAGCAGTCGCCCGCCCACATTTCGATGTGGAGTTTTGCATCCGCAATGCGACCTCACCGTTTTCTCCCAGGCCGCCCCTCGCCTCTGCGCAGCCTTCGTGAACGCATGCAAGGCAGGACTGGGGAAGCCTGGCTGCCAGTCCCGCCTTTGCCACACACTAGCTGTGTCTCACAACCTCCGGTCTGTCCTCGGGTTGCCCTGGAGTCTCCAGGACTTAAACACTAAACCTTAATTGAAGATTATCCCATTCAGTGAAAATTCCAGCAACGAGTCCAACCCAAACGCGCAGCCCTAGTACGTTATATGTAGCTACCCCGTGCCTCAGTTTCCCCCATGTGACGTGGAAAGCAGCCCTGTCCAGCAGAGGCGCTGTGAGGTGGCGTGTAGCGGGCACGGTGAGGTCTGTGGCTGGAAGAGGCTGGAGAAGGGCCCGGTGCTATTAATTGGTGTGCACCTCGGGACGTCTGTGGCCTCACAAATATTGCCGCCGCCTCCTATTTGGTTCAGTGGGAGATCTCCGGAGCAGAGACCAGGGCAACAGGGAAGTCACCTCCGGCCCATCACTGATGGGTGCTGCGGGGGCAGGCTGCCTACAGGCCAGGCTTTGGAGAGGCACCACTGGCTTTCCCCCAAGGAATTCAGCCGGCTCAAGTCCCCTCCCCCGGGAGCTCGCGGCTGCGAGGAAGGAGGAATCCAAAGGGAATTAGACTCAGGCCTGCAGCATTGGTCTTTGCTGTGCGACGCCATCCCCACTGCCCTGCAGGAATCCCTGGGCTTGGCCCTTTTGTGCTTGGGTGCTCCAAGGACACTGCATCCAGAGAAAGGAGGGAGGCCGCGTCCTGTTAGCGTTAGGCCAGGAAAGGGGGTGAGACGCTCTTGCAGGAAGGGCCACAGGTTGCTAAGGGCCATGGGTAGGCAGCAGCACCTCCCCAACAGGCCTCCTCTGAAAGATACCCCCCCCACACACAGGCTACTGCCCCCAGCAGCCTCCTCACACCCCTCCCGCCATGCCTTTCAGCCTCCCACGCCGTCCTGCCGGGTCTCCCCTCCGAACGCTGACCCCACCCCGCTGTGAGCTGTGCTACTTCTGCAGGCCTGGGTGCTGGCTGCAGGTGACAGCGCACAAACAGCCCTGGCCCTGGCCAGGTCGATCAGCGTGCCTCGCGCTCGCTGGGGGAGTCAGCAGGTCGGCCGGCACAAGAGCATTTTGTATGGAACCGGGTGGGACCCCTGGGAAGGCCTGGCCGTGCCCACCCCTCGGGAGTGACACTCAGCACTCCCTCCGCGTGCAGGTCTCAGAGGAGCCCGTCCCGACTGGAGAACGGCTGGAGCTGGTCGGCACCGGCTGCCACGAGCAAGTTGTGGCCGCTAGAGGTTGCCCCCAGCACTCTGCCCCTCCATGCTGGGTGCATTCCCCCCGCTGGCGCACTAGTGTCTGAGGAGTGCACCGACTGGCACGCGTGCTCCCCAGGAGCTGCAGGGACCAGCTCCCTAGCTGCCAGGAGACCTCTGCACCCCCGGCCGCTGTGGCTGATGATTCCCCTCTGGGGGCAGGTGATGAGCTGTCTGTCCTAGGTGAACCACCGCCCATGTCCCCGCAGGCTGGGTCTGCATGTGGCCACAGGGCCCGCTGGCTGGGAACCCTGGACCCAGCCATGGGGCTGTTCAAACCCACGTCCCGGCTTGGGCCCTGCCTCTCCTGAAGATCCCAGAGGCAGGGCACCTCTCTGCCAGGGCCTGGTGGCTGCTTAGCAGACACCTGGCTATCTGTCGCCAGGGCTGGCAGCACGGCTGTGGCATTCACCGCTGCTGGAATCCATCGCAGCCCCAGCTGGGCCTCGGCTGGGGGCAGCCTGTGCCTAGACCACCCACACCCTGCGAGGGAGGCAGACTGTGCTGGTAACCCTGCTCCTGCACCCCTGGGCCTCCCCAAAGGGGGGCTGGCAGCTAATCTAGGGGCAAGTCTGGGGCTGCAGCCTGGTAGAAATGTCACTGTGAACGACAGAGGCTGGCGCCAGGACCCCCGTGTGCCACGACGCCTGTCCAGCCCCCCGGCTGGGGGATAAATCAGGCACAATCCAGCCCGGCGGCTGTGAGACACTGGCACGAGAGGCTGGCGAACAAAGCGCTCTGGATCGGGGCCTCCGGGCCTGGGGAGCTGCCTTCGCTCATCTACTAGTCTCAGATTGTTTCTGCTGGCGAGTTCACGGCGGCAGCGCTCAGACGCTGTGCTCCCAAGGCGGAGTACAGCGCTGCAGCTGGCGGGGGATTAGTCCTGGGCAGGGCTGCAGTGTTGGCACAGCCGGAGAACTGCCACGGATATTGTGATTCCCCCATCTGTTGGTGGCTTGTTTTTGTGTCTGTGATTTCAATAAACAGGCTCTACAGCTTCTGTCCTGCAGGGCTGGGCCTGGCATCAGGGTTCCCTGTAAGCTGAGTGCTTGGGCGGCCACCCAGGAGAGATTCAGGTGCCACTCAGATGATTAGCAGGGTGCCCACCACTGCCAACTGACAGCAGCATGTGTTTCGACAGGTGGTGCACATCCACACATGCATCAGCGCATGTAACAAAATTTATTCCACACACGAATGGACAAAAATTAGAGGGAATACTGCTTGGCACCCCACTCCAGGCACTGTGAACGGGCTCAACATAGAGTCCCCTTGCTGCCTAGATCTGGCCTGGGGAGCAGAGGCATGTATGACCAGGCTTAATAATTAAGTTAATTAGATACAAGTGTACAGGGGTAGGCAGTGATGGTCAGGTCTGGCCCGTCCACGCCTCTGTCTGTCAGGCCTCTAAGCCTGAAGGGGGGAGCTGGGCCCAGCACTGTAGGACAGGAATTGCCACCATAGGATGAGAGAAGAGCTTCAGGCTGCCATTAGGGCTGTGGCGGCTCGGTTGCTATGGCAGCAGGTGCCATCTTGGTAGGGCCAGGAGGAGGAGGCTGGCGTAGGATTTTACAGCGCTATCGTTGAATTTCCATGGCCATCGTGTTTCCCCTCAGGAAGCACACAGCCCCGACTGCTCTGCGGTTGCTGATCAACAACGTTGTGTCAGACCCGCAGCCCTGGTCAGCATCATATTCACAGGGCCAAAGACACACGGTGCCAGTTGCACACCCAGACCCGGTCTCCCCTGCCGACTGTCCTTCCAGGACAAGGTGTATACACCCTCTCCTTCCAGGGCATGAACCAACCAGCAGGAGGTGTGTGGGGGTGAAAAACCCTTCCCATGTGGCAGGCTGTTCCCCAATTGTCCACTTGGGGGTAGCCAGCATTTGAATGTCGTATCAGAGGTCGGCCACTGTGAGATGGCCCCTCCGGTCTGATCTATACACCAGCATTGTGGGTGACTGGCCAGACCTCTCCCTGGTGAACGTCGCTGCACAGGCTGCCCGTGACATGCTATTCCCCGAATTTCCATCAGGTCCCAGACTTTGATGCCTGAGGGTGATACAGTCTGAAGCTCTTTGGCCCAAGCAGGCAGGAGGGCCGTGCACCCGGCTGAACAGATGTATTGATTCCCAGTCTAGAAGGGCCCAGCATGATCATCTGGGCTCGCCCCTTGCATAACCTGGGCCATCGGCAGTTCCTTTCCACTTGCACGAGGGTAGATCGTTCAGAAAAGCATCCGCTGAAATGTATGAATGGCCGGTGACAACCCTCAAGAATTTGGTCCAGCGATTATTCCCTCGCACTGTTAAACACGGAGCTTTATTTCTAGGCTGGATTTGTCTAGCTCTCGCTTCCGACCACAGATCTCGCTTGCTGGATAACAGAGCCAGTTATTCTCAAATAGCTCTTCCCCACATAGGTGCCATAGAGGGTGATCAGGCGTCCCCTCAGCCTCCTCTTTGATCAGCGAAAGCAGGCGCAGCTCCTTGAGTCTATTGCTAAGGCAGCCTGTCTGATCCTTTAATCCTTCACGCATCTCTGCTCCGGTTTGTCAGCATCCTGCTTGAAGTGTGGACACTAGGGATGTAAAATTTCGATTAGTTGGCGAATCAAATAGTGGATGCAATCCGTTCTCACCCCTAGTGGACACCAGACCTGAATTCAGGAGCCTGGTAGCGCTCGCACCAAGTACAGAGGTAATACAGTGGCCTTTCTCATACTCAACATTTCTCCCTTTATACATCCAAGGATCACGTTAATGCTTGCCGGCCACAGCATGGCACCGGGACTATGACTTTCAAATCTTTGTCTGCTTCCCAGGACACAGCGCCCTGTCCTATAAGTAACCCTACGGCCTTTGTCCCTAGATGTAAACATTTAGATGGCGAGTTATATGGGCCCATGGAGCCCCGTGCCAGGCTAGACAGCCTGTCTGCTCTCCTTCCCCACCCAGACTCCCTCTCAGAACCGTAGGCAGATGAGGGAGAGAGCTAGAGTGAGGGAGGGGTGCAAGCTCTGGGTGTTCTGGGCACTACCTTAATGTCTGCAAACCTGCCGCCCCGACTGACGCATAGCGATATTACAATGCATATTGTTTGCTTAATTCCCGAGCGATCCAGATTGCTGAAACAGCGACCCGTCTTCTTCATTATTTACCCCTTCCCCAAGCTTTGTGTCCGCTGCACACTTTACCTAGGATGATTTTAGGTTTTCTGCCAGGTCATCGATAAAAGCGCTACACCCCTGCATGGCCCCAGTAGCCACACACCTGCTGAATGGCAATTCCTGGTGTAAAATCACGCTGGAGTTCTGTCGGTGAGCCAGCTTTTAAATCCATCTCCTGTGCACCGGGCTGAGTTTGTGTCATGCTAGTTTTCTAATCAAAATGCCTTTCCGGAGTTTATCACCTGGACACAACTGACCTGTGAGCTCCTCAAAAAGCAGATGTCACGTTCATTTGACAGGGTCTGTTTTTCATGCTCCCGTGCTGATTGGCATTTAATTATACGACCTTCCTCTAATTCTTTATTACCCCAGCAAAATGCAGGACAATGTAGCACTTTAAAGACTAACAAGATGGTTTATTAGATGATGATAAACCATCTTGTTAGTCTTTAAAGTGCTACATTGTCCTGCATTTTGCTTCAGCTACCCCAGACTAACACGGCTACATTTCTATCACTTTATTACCCCAGTCTCAGATCAGTTGCTCTGTTGATTTGCTCCGGATCAGCGTCTGATTGAGAGGTTCGCTGACATTTGCAGAGAGAGGCTGAGGGGGGAAAGACAGGAATAGCAAGGGAAGCTTGAGGTCTAGATGAAGGGGCACTGGCAAAACCAGGGACGAATGGGGTGCCCCAAGCTGGCATAGAAGAGGGGTGGTGGGTTGAGAGTCAGGGGTATTAACAGACGTGGGATAGGGTGGGGATCCAGGACTGCAGTCGTGGGAGTTGGGGTGTGTGGTTGCAGGTTAAGATTCAGGGATGTTGTCAGAGCGGGGGGGGGGGGCCAGGAAGAGATGGGGGGCTGCAGGCCAGTAGTGAGGGGCACAGGCAGAGCTGTTTCAGGAACCCTGGGCTGGATTAGGACCAAGTGGCATCCCAGAGTGAGGTGCAGGCCTGGGATAGCAGGGGGCCTGCAGGCTGGGGTTGAGGAGCATCAGCAGAGCTGAAAGGAAATGTGTCCAGCGCCTGCCCACCCCCAACCTGGCTATGGGCAGTGCCAGCAAGAGCACTGCCCAAACAAACCCAGTGGGGGGGGGCATCCTGTAGCCCCCGTGCCAACATCCCGCCTTCCATGCTGCTGGGGGACAGAGTGGGCTTTCAGTGCTGCCTCCCGCCTCCGTGGCAACTTCCCCGGCCGGGCGGCCGCTCTGAGGTGCCACGGGGCAGAGCGCTGGCAGCACCCGGCTCCTGCAGAGGCACCTGCCCCCTGCTCACACAACAGAGACTGGATTCCACAGCTCGCAGGGCGCCCGGCGAACCGCCTGCCTGTGCCGATGCCTGGCCCCGCACATGGACACTTTATCCTGGGTTGGTCCCTGGGGACAGGGCAGCTTTTAACCCTCCCTTCCCGACACACGTCTCGAAGGTGCAGCCCAGAGCTGCCCCTTCTGGGGTAGGGACTTGGGACTGACAGGCCAGGATCCAGCCCCTCTGTCTATCAGGTGCTGGGGGCTTTGTGCTTTTGGCAGCTGTCTTGCAGTTGGGATGTAAAGACCCCCAAGCCCCTGACTCAGGCCTTAAACATTAGCTCTTCTTCGGCTGGATGACTGGCACTGAGTCCTTGCCTGGCCCTTTGTTTCTGTTTGACAAGAGTCAGACGTGTGCACCCAGGTGTGGCCACCGAGTCGTCCTGTGACCTTTGCACCACGTCACCCGACTGCTCCATGACTCAGTTTCCCCCTCTGCAAATGTGGGAGCTTTTCAAATGGGCGGTGAGAAGGGTGCAAGTCAGAGCAGGGTGGGAGAGGAGCTCTGGTGCCTTGGAGAGCTGGGGGGCAGCTTTTCGGAGAGGCATCCATCTCTGAGGATGCTGACTCTTAGATTGCTCGATTCCCGGGTGAGAAAAGACCGCGGTCATCTGTTCTGAGCTCCTGTGGGACACCTGCCTGTGAAACCATCCTTGCCACAGAGCTTGTAGGAAAAGCACCCACATCTCCATTGCCATCAACATCTTGATTTAAAGATGGGCAGGGATGGAGAACCTGCCCTGACCCCTGGTAAACTGTTCAGGCCTGCCCTATACGCCTTCTTTCCAGTCTGAATTTGTCTCACTTCAACTGCCAGCCGCTGGATCATGTTAGACCTTTCCTGGCCAGACTCAGAAGCCCGCTACAAATAAATATCTGCTCCGCAGGCAGAAGCTATGGACTGGAATCAAATCGCCACTTCATCGTCTCGTTCATAAATTAAACAGAGGCTCGGCAGGAGCTCCACTGCTTTCAGGCAGGTTTTCCAGGCCTTTCGTTATTCCCAGAGCTCTTCTCGGAATCTGCTCCAATTTATCAACATCCTTCCAGGGGGGCCCGTGCGCTGCGTGGTTCTTGGGAACCGACCCCCACACAAGTTCACACGTTCTGGCTGGGGCCTTACCATGGGAGTCTGTGCTGCCTAGTGGTCAGAGCAAGGACCCGTCTGCCTGGAGAGTCAAGTGCTCAGGGACGGTGGCGGCTTCTTGGGTCTGCGAAGCCGCCACGTGCACTGGATGGAGCAAAGAGGATACCTACCTACAAAGCTGTCCAGGCTGAGTGCAAGTATCTCCCTCTCCCCCGGCTCCTCCCAGCCAACCCAGCTCACCCAGTCCAGGGGCAGGTTCTACTCCAGGGGTCGGAACCTTTTTTGGGTCGGGGGCCACTGACTCATAAAAAAATCAGTCAGGGAAGTGAGAAGCAAAAAAACAAAACCAAAAGCAAAACAACCCCTCCGTGACGTGGCCCCCGACTGAGAAGCAGAAAGAGGCTCCTCCACATCCCCCTCCCACACCAGAGCCCCGGGGGGCCCGGGCTAGTAGATCTTGTGAGCCCCCCGAGGCTCTGGGGTGGGGCCAAAAATGAGGGGTGAGAGGGGGCTGTTGGGATGCAGGCTGGGAGTGAGGGATCTGAGCAGGAGGGGGTGCAGGAGTGGGGTGAGGATGCAGGGTCTGGGCAATACTGGTGTGGGGATCCCAATACTGGGGATGGGGAGCCCCAAGTCTCAGGGGCCAGATTCAGGCAAACCGCGGGCTGGATCCAGGCAAGGCGGGGGCTGGATTTGGCCCCCAGGCTTTAGATTCCCCACCCCTGTTCTGCATTCACTCATGGCTCTGTGGTGAGGCTATCAGCACAGGGCCAATGGGATGGTGAGTTTTGACATGAGGGCCGTTTCCAGACAGGCTGAGCTCCTGGGATCGGCACTGGCTTCAGGAAGGGTTGAGGGTGCTTGGGGTGAGGGATACAATATCCCGCAATATCCCACTTTGTCCATATTGGATTATGGCAAGTTCCTCGTATTGCAAAAGCATAATGCAGAGAGCCCGGCGTTAGGAGGCACAGAACCTGGGACCTCATAACCACATGAGACTCCCGGTTGAGCCAAGCCTGTGGCAGGCTCACCTGCTACGATCAGGAGGCTTCAGATTGGACCCTCGTACTAGGGATGTAACAGTGGAATCGATTAACTGATGAACCAATAAGCAAAAGCTTATAGGTTAATGCTATAGACAATACGCATTCCTCCCCCTGCCCCCGGCACACACACTGGCTACGTCTAGACTGGCATGATTTTCCGCAAATGCTTTTAACAGAAAAGTTTTTCCGTTAAAAGCATTTAGGGAAAAGAGCGTCTAGATTGGCATGGACGCTTTTCTGCAAAAGCATTTTTTGCGGAAAAGCATCCGTGCCAATCTAGACACGCTTTTGCGCAAGAAAGCCCCGATCGCCATTTTCGCCATCGGGGCTTTTTTGCGCAAAACAATACCGCGTTGTCTACACTGGCCCTCTTGCGCAAAAGCATTTGCGCAAGAGGGCTTTTGCCCGAACGGGAGCAGCATAGCATTTCCGCAAGAAGCACTGACAATCTTACATGAGATCGTCAGTGTTCTTGCAGAAATTCGAGCGGCCAGTGTAGACAGCTGGTAAGTTTTGCCAGAAAAGCGGCTGATTTTCCAGAATAACTTGCCAGTGTAGACGCAGCCACACCCTTTGCCAGTAAATCTTTTAGCAGGCTGGCCAGCTGCCCAGTTCGCACTGGATCCTGGACCTACCCCCGCTACGGCTCTGCATTGAAAGTGTATTAGGAGTCAGGCGGGCAGGCAACCCAGCTCGGTTCTAGCTCGTGCTGGATCCAGGAGCTCAGACCCCCCCTCCCCTGACAGGGGCTGCCCGGGGACTATAGAATAGTTGACTAACCGATAAGAATTCATGAGGTTAATCAACAATTGAATTAACCAATATTTAACATCCCTACCTTGTACCTGATGACTTGGCCCAAAGGCACAAGTGTTATAAGCAGCTTCTCCTAAGGGGAATCGAACCAGGGAGCCTCTGATAACGGGGCCATTATTTCCCAGGTCAGGGTGTATGTATGCAGCACCTACATGGTGTGTCACGCTAGTGGTCTGCTAATGGTAGCTAGGTCAGCTGGCGATTGATGGGCCTGCTACAGCCTGGACTAACAGCTGGCTGTCTAGCTCAGGCAGGGGAGGCTAGACGTGCCAAACGCCCCATGCTTGAGTCTTACTTCCAGTGACTCAGGAGGGGCTTTGCTGTTCTGACCTTCCCAGTTGCAAATGTCTCTGTGGGAGTAGAAGTAATTGCTGTAGGGGGAGAGAAGGGCTAATGCAAACCTTGGACATGTTACGCCCTGCAGAGGGCTTGTCGGCGATGCTGCTGTCAAACACCCCGGCTGCCCATATCCGCGGGCTCAGGCTACTGGGCTGTAACATGGTGAGGTTGCTCCTTGGGCTGGAAGGGGAATGGGAGGGGCTTCACGGGGCGGGATGGGAATGCAAATAAATGACCCATCTCTGGATCCATCCTTTGGAAGCTGCACCTTGGGCAGAACCTCGTCTGGCTGAAGACCTGTTCGTGGTGGCTTCAAAGACCCACAGGGGTGAAAAGAGTCATTCTCAGAGCCATGAGGGGCTGTGTTTGGAGCTGAGGCAGTGATGAACTTGAGGCATCAGGAAAAAGCCTGAGTCAGAGACTAATCAGAGCCAGAGCCCTTGTTGGAGCAGGGTGATAACTGCTGAGCATGGGAGTCGCGGTGTAAGTTCTCACTGTTTTAATATTTTCCTCTGCAATGCTTTTACCTTAAGAATAACTGTGCTTGCTTAGAAAGGGCTGTGTGCTAACTTCACTGTGGCCATTACGCTGCACGTTGGATCTGAAGAGAGAAGCGAAGGCAGTCTGGCGTATGTTGGGGATATCACAGCATAGTCCGGGTACTGTGCAGGCTGGAAATACCCCCCTCCAGCGCTTTCCTTCTTCTTTCTGTTTTTTTCTTCCTTTTTTTTTTTTGGTTACTCTTCCCCCCTCCCCTCCGCTTCCTGTTTGTCCCCAGGCCTATTGTATTATTTTCAGGTATAGCTTAACCAATCATTTTACTAAAATCAAACTAGCCAATCCTAACATATTGTAACACGATCATCTACCCAGTTATAGCCCGTCACCTTAATTGAGTCACACCCAGCAACATGAATTATACAGGAGACAGAGATAATCCAAGGAACAACAGAGAGATGGGGAGCTGGTCCTTGCCAGCTGGTCCTTGCCAGAATTAGGAGGAGCATTGCCAGCAGATCCAGAGAAGTGATTTTTCCCCTTTATTCGGCTCTGGTGAGGCCACATCTGGAGTATTGTGTCCAGTTCTGGGCCCCCCGCTATAGAAAGGATGTGGACGCATTGGAGAGGGTCCAGTGGAGGGCAACCAAAATGATTAGGGGGCTGGAGCACATGACCTATGAGGAGAGGCTGAGGGATTTGGGTTTGGTTACTCTGCAGAAGCGAAGAGTGAGGGGGGGGATTTGATAGCAGCCTTCAACTCCCTGAAGGGGGGTTCCAAAGAGGATGGAGAGAGGCTGTTCTCAGTGGTGACAGATGGCAGAATGAGGAGCAATGGGCTCAAGTTACAGTGGGGGAGGTCTAGGTTGGATATTAGGAAAACTATTTCCCTAGGAGGGTGGTAAAGCACTGGGATGGTTCCCGAGGGAGGGGGTGGAATCTCCATCCCTAGAGGTTTTTAAGTCTTGGCTTGACAAAGCCCTGGCTGGATTGATTGAGTTGGGATTGGTCCTGCCTTGGGCAGGGGGCTGGACTTGATGACTCCTGAGGTCTCTTCCAGCTCTAGGATTCTATGAAAACTATTCAGCTAAATTTTCTGAACCCCTCTTGAGATCTGGTGATAGTGGGGCTCTTAGGATGGACTATCCTGAACAGCCGCGTGTGACACTATTGTAATGTGATGTAGACGTGCGTCTGTGACTCCAAGCTTTACAGCTAATGGCAGTGTCAGTCTGGCTGCAGGGGAAGGCTTTAGGCCTTCCAATATGGCTAGGGTTGCCAGGTGTCCGATTTTCACCTGGACTGTCCATTATTTGGGTCCTGTGTTCAGTAAAAAAAAACAGAAAATACCAGGCATCTGAAATGTCTGGTATTTCCTGTTTCCCTCAGACAGAAGCCCAGTGGGGCCATTTAAAGGCGCAGCGCCCCCCCCCTCCCCCTTTTTTTTTCTTAACAATTTTGGTCTCCTCCCCCTTTTTTTTTCTCAACAGAATTTTTTCCCAGGCTGTGTCCAGACTCAGGGGTTTTTTCGGGAAAAGTAGCCTTTTTCCGAAAAAACTTCCCCTGCGTCCAGACTCAAGCCGCGTTCTTTCGAAATTAAATCGAAAGAACGCGGCTTTTCTTTCGATGGCGGTAAACCTCATTTCACGAGGAAGAACGCCTTCTTTCGAAAGTTCCTCTTTCGAAAGAAGGCGTTCTTCAATGTAAATAGGGCTTCTTCGAAAGAGAGCATCCAGACTCACTGGATGCTTTCTTTCGAAAAAGCAAGCCGCTTTTTCGAAAGTTCAACGTGCAGTCTAGACGCTCTCTTTCGAAAGAGGCTTGCAGTCTAGACATAGCCCCAGTGTTTTTTTTTTGGGGGGGGGGGCTGTTTGGTATTTTTTGTTAAACCATCTGGCAACCCTAAATATGGTTACCAGCCTTCCAATATGGCTGTCACGAAAAAACCATATTGTTACAATGAGCTGACTGCCTGCTAGATCCCAGCTCCAGATTTTGGATGCCTTGGGGCTGCCCGAGGTCTCCCAGCTATTAATCAGATCTCTTGAGAGCTGGCTGCCCCTTAAAGGAAAGGAGGGGGAGTGACTGGGAAATGAATTACAGGAGGACAAATTGTAATGAGAAGCTAAAGGAAGCAGATGCCTCTGGGGTACCCAGTCACCCAACCTGCCTGTGCCTTCAAGCGCCTGACCCCAGCTCTCGGCCTGGAGGAGGACGTGGCAGGCTCGACCCCAGGCACTAGCTGGGACTCATCGCACGACAGTCCCATCCTGCTCCTCTCCGCAGCGACCATGTAACAAAACTCTCGTCAGCTACCATGGACATACAGGCAGTCCCAGAGAGCCCCTGCTCCGCACCCACAGGCCTGTGAGACAGGAGGCCGGGCAGGTGGCTTCACGTGGCAAGGACATGCGCTTTATCCTGCCAGCTCTGCTGTGGGCTGCCATCCCATCTCCCCACGTGTCTGTCGTGGCCGCCCTGCAGACACTGCGGCTTGGAGAAGAGAGTCCCCTGTGCGCCCCTGTCACTACACCCCGTCTCCTCTCCTGGGAGGGACCCTCGGCTGCTGCTGGGATGTCAGGGCAGGCGCAGCATCCCCATGGCAAGGGCATCCCCACAGCCACTGCTCAGGCCTCGCTAGGCCTGAGGGCCTGGCCTGAGGCAGCATCTTGGCAAGCGAAGACCAGCTTTGTGATTCACCCCCTGGAGGGAAATGGAGCCACAGCTCATGGTGGCAAGGAGGGACCCTGACTGGGAGCATCCCCATGGAAGCCGGCTCCACGGACACATCGTGGCACCTTTCGCAGACGAGCTGCTGCGACAGCCATGGGGGTGAGGGGAGTCCCGAGCCATGGACACTCCAGGGCGAGCAAGGGAGATCTGTGCCGATCCCCCTCCATTTGTACATTGGGCCCAGTGCTGTTTGCTGCTCAGACAACTGACAATCGGCCCCATGTGCTGGTTCCCTGCTATCTACAGGTTCCCTTGCAGAACTGGAGTCATGTCTGAAGGCCCCCTTCCCTCCTGCCCCCACCCACCCCAGGGAAGAGTGGGGGATGGGGGCTGCTTTTCCAAGCCTGTGAGGAAATGCCTCTGGGGAGATGCAGTCTCCCACGTTGGAAGTGAGGGGACTGGACAGGATATTTCCATAGAATTGCTGTTGTGAGGAGGGATCTTGCGTTACAGATGGGGAAACTGAGGCACAGTGAGACTGAAGTGACTCACACGGTAATAAAACTCTGCTGCTGCCTTTCAGTCCTCACCCACATGTCCCCCCTGCTATTCCAGCTCTGCCCACCCAGCTCCGTCAATGTCCCTCAATCCTGATGGGAAGTCTCCCCTCTCCTATACTTTTCCAGTCTTGGACTCTTTCTGCAGAGGCCCCCTCAGTCCTGACCCCACTATCCCAGCCCTCTTCCTGACCAGGGCCTAAGAACATACGAATGGCTAGACTGGGTCAGATCAAAGGTCCATCTAGCTCAGTGTCCTGTCTGCCAACAGTAGCCCATGCCAGGTGCCCCAGAGGCAGTGAACAGAACAGGGAATCATCAAGTGATCCCTCTCCTGTTATCCATTTCCAGCTTCTGACAAACAGAGGCTAGGGACACCATTCCTACCCATCCTGGCTAATAAGTATTGATGGACCTATCCTTCATGAATTTATCTAGTTCTTTTTTGAACCCTGTTAGATTCCTGGTCTTCACAACATCCTGTGGCAAGGAGTTCCACAGGTTAACAGTGCACTGCGTGAAGAAAAACTTCCTTGTGTTTGTTTTTTGCCTGCCTGTCTTACTGCACATTGGCTTGTCCGGTGAGCCAAAGGGCAGCTAACTTTGACAAATGCTAGGGCTGGGCAAATAGCAGAAATCAGCACCCCCAAAATAGATAACTGGAAAAATATCACCAGCACCAACCCACCCGCTAGCCATCCCCCTTCTATCCAGCAGCAGGATTCCTGCTTGATTCCTTTACTGAGAAGGCGGGTGGGCCCTGAGATGGCAGGCAAGGAGAGAGTTAGAATCATAGAATTATAGGACTGGAAGGGACCTTGAGAGGTCATCGAGTCCAGCCCCCCCGCCCTCAAGGCAGGACCAAGCTCCGTCTACACCATCCCTGACAGATGTCTATCTAACCTGAAAAGTTAACACCCTTGCTCCTGGAGCTGAACTGTCACCCCAGCTGTGTGCCCTCAGTCCAGAGCCTGCTGGGAATTGGGTGGGGCTGGAGACAATGAATGCAATGTAGGGGCTATAAAAGGAGGGAAGGCTACTGAGCTGTTGTGATGAGGGGGTGTGGTTTGCCTGCTAGAAGGTGCTTAGCTGGAGGGGGGAAGACATGCTGGGGCTGGATGTTTGCTGTTATTTGGCCTCCCTGAGTAGGTAGGAGTACTTGATGAACTATAATAGCTCAGAGCAAACTGCTGCCCAAATCCATGTTTGGTGACTTAAGGGTTAGGTTAGAAAACATGCATGGAAGAGCATACTCTTTATAGCTCCACCCTGGGAGCTTGGGTTTGGTTCTGCCTCTTGCCCCCCCCCCGCTCCCCACCCATTTATGTGGAAATTCAAAGGGAGCTCAGAGTCAGACAGAAGAATAATGCAGACTGGTAGCCTCCAATTAGGGGACTGAGGAGGGGGTGTGTGTGGGCAGAGGTCTAGAAGCATGGTACAGAGTGGGAAAGGACTACTGCATACTCCTTTTCCCCCCACCCCTTTATTTGGAAATACAAAGGGAGCCCAGAGTCAGACAAACCCTCTTGCACGATGCTGTTATTCCTGAAACTAGTCGGTGTAGCATCACTGCGCAAGGGGGCTTTTCTTGCGCAAGAAGGGGCCGTGTAGACAGCTCCTTCTGGTGCAAGAGCCTCTTCTGCAAAAATGGTGGCTCATTAGGTATGCAAATGATGTGTGGCGATAGTCTATGTTTAGCCTCATTTGCATATTTCTGGCTCAAGAAGCCACGGGGTGTAGACATAGCCCAGATGTGGGTGATTGCCGGTCAGACAGGAACAGCTGACAAGGGGTTGTCTCAGGCTGAATAGGATCAGCTGAGACTGGGCTACCTGGGACCAGTTAGGGTCAGCTGATTCTGGCTCAGGCCTGTGGGAGACCTTTTTAATACCTCCCCTCTTGGGTGGAGGAAAAAGAGAGAGGTGCGGGCCTCGCCCACATACAAGCAGCTACTAAGTTAGTGTCACACCTAAACCTCAGCTGAGGCTGACTGCCCGGATGTGGCAGGTAGGGGCTGCTTTATCTTAGAATCCTAGGGCTAGAAGAGATCTCAGGAGTCATCAAGTCCAGCCCCCTGCCCAAAGCAGGATCAACCCCAACTCAATCAACCCGGCCAGGGCTGTGTCTAGCTAGGACTATACCCAACGCCCATCTTGCCAAGGAGAAGGAATGCAGAGGCTGCCAAGGGAAAGAAGGGCCCTTGCTACCATATCTAACAGTGGTTGGTCATGTTTTAATCAGCTAACGTCATGGGCACCCTGTAGCATCTGCTTCATGAGCACGCCCTGGCGCAGTGCGACATGCAAATAGAAAGGAGTAAACAGTGAGGTGGCAAAATTTGCAGCCGCTACTAAGCGGCTCAGGATAGTTAAGCTTAAGCAGACTGTGAAGAGGTACAGAAGGATCTCTGAGGCCCTGGAGGTTTTTCACCTTCCTCTGTAGCATGGGGCAGGGATCACTTGCTGGAGGATTTTCTGCATTTTGGGGTCTTTAAACCATTTGAGGACTTCAATATCTGAGATATAGGTGAGAGAATTATTCCAGGAGTGGCTGGGTGAGATTCTGTAGCCTGCGTTGTGCGGGGAGTCAGACTAGATGATCATAATGGTCCTTTCTGACCTTAAAGTCTATGGCTACGTCTACATTGGAATGATCTTGCGCAAATACTCTTTAATGCAAGAGTTCTTGCGTTAAAGTATTTGCACAAGAGAGCGTCTACACTGGAACGTGCCTTTGTGCAAAAGAGATGTGCTTTTGTGCAAGGGCATCCGTACCAGCATAGATGCTCTCTTGCGCAAGAAAGCTCCGATGGCCATTTTAGCCATAGGGCTTTCTTGCGCAAGAAATTCATGTTGCCTGTCTACACTGGCCCCTTGCGCAAGAGGGCTTATTCCTGAGCGGGAGCATCATAGTTCTTGTGCAAGAAGCCCTGATTTCACACATTAGAACGTCAGTGTACTTGCGCAAGAACTCCCCGCCAGTGTAGACAGGCAGCATGTTTTTGCGCAAACGCAGCCACTTTGGCGCAAGATCGCGCCAATGTAGACACAGCCTATGAGTCTATAATGGCAATGAATTTTAATGCTGATAAATACAAAAAAATGCACATTGGAAAAAACAATCCAACTATGCGTGGGATGAGGTTTAAATTAACGGTTCCCATTCGAGAGAGAGATCTTGGAGTCATTGTGAAGAGTTCTCTGAAAACATCCACTCAGAGTGCAGGGGCTGTCAAAAAACAGAATGTCAGGAATAATTTTAAAAAGGACTGAGAATAAGACAGAGAATATTGTATTGCCTCAGGGGGAACAAAATGATTAGAAGTATGCAACAGCTGCCATATAAGGAGAGATTAATAGGACATAGACTTTTCAGCACAGAAAGAGAGAAGAGTAAGGGGGGATATGATACAGGTCTATAAAATCATGACCCGTGTGGAGAAAGAAAATAAGGAAAAGTTCTTTACTCCTTCCCATAACACAAGAACTAGGGGTCACCAAATGAAATTAACAGGTAGCAGGTTTAAAACAAAAATAAGTTTTTCTTCACACAACACACAGTCAACCTATGGAACTCCCTGCCAGAGGATGTTGTAAAGGCCAGAACTTGAACAGAGTTCAAAAAAGAGCTAGATAAATTCATGGAGGTGAGGTCCATCGATGGCTATTAGTGTCCCTAGGCTCTGTTTGTCAGAAGCTGGAAAGGGGCAAAAAGGAATGGATCACTAGATGATTCCCTATTTTGTTCACTCCCTCTGGGGCACCTGTCATTGGCCACTATCAGAAGACAGGATAGTGGGCTAGATGGACCTTTAGTCTGACCCAGTACAGCCGTTCTTATGTCCTAGCTACAAAGAGAGCTTGTGAGTGTTTCAGAGACCTGCTTGTGGTCAGAGAATTCATGGGGAAACTGAGCACAAACAGCCAGTCTCTCTTCTAGATTCAGAAAACCTAGATGAGTTACCACCTGGGATACAGTATCTTCAAATGAGATTTGATAGCTCATGTACATGGAGAAAATCTTGCTATAGCTGATATGCTCAGCAGGCTATGAAATTACGACTCGCTGCTAAGCAGGCTGTGCAAAACCAAGTCAGAAACTTAAATGGAACCATACCAGGAGGTTTCCAGGGCTCTTCTCATAAACCATGAACCAAATCAGCTGGTGGCTGTATTGATTAGGAAAGCATGACTGATCGTTGGGAATAATTTAAGAATACTTTCCAATATACCCTCAAATCTACAGTCCCACAACTGAGGAGAAAAAGCCTTGCTGGTTAAAAAAACAACCTGGTTTAGAAGGGAAGTGAAGGCAGTTATTAAAAAAAAAAAAAGACAAATGGAAGAGGAATTGATAATAGTGAATACAAATCAGAATATAAGAATTGTAGAAAATTGATTAGGGAAGCAAAGGGATCCAAGGAAACATCTATGGCCTGCAAAGGTGAGGGCTATAAGGAGTTTTTAAACTATATTAAGAAGACCCTGACAATGGCACTGTTCTATTACTAGATTGGTGGAACGGTCGCTAGTACATAAGAACATAAGAACATAAGAACGCCCGTACTGGGTCAGACCAAAGGTCCATCTAGCCCAGTATCCTGTCTACCGACAGTGGCCAGCACCAGGTGCCCCAGAGAGGGTGGACCAAAGACAATGATCAAGCGATTTGTCTCCTGCCATCCCTCTCCAGCCTCTGACACACAGAGGCCAAGGACACCATTTTATCCCCTGGCTAATAGCCTTTTATGGACCTAATCTCCATGAATTTATCCAGCTTCTTTTTAAACTCTATTATAGTCCTAGCCTTCACAGCCTCCTCTGGCAAGGAGTTCCACAGGTTGACAACACGCGGTGTGAAGAAGAACTTTCTTTCATTAGTTTTAAACCTGCTACCCATTAATTTCATGTAAAGCAGAAAAGATGTATTCAGTAAGTATATCTGTGCTGTATTTGGAAGGAAAACGTATGAAATAGTCTCATCATACGGTGATAACACATCCCATTCCAGTGGTACCTAAAGGACAGTAAGCAGACGCTACTAAAACTGGGATGGGCAAAATATGGCCCGTGGGCTGAATGCAGCCCACAAACATTTTCTTCCTGCTTGCCATGACTCGCTGGGCCAGGGCCAGAGGAAACTGTCCTGCAGCCCAGCAGGGGGCTCAGGCATCTTATGCGGCCCTGGACACATGGCTTCCAAAAGCGTGACGGCCAGAGGCTGCTGGCAGGCGTGTCTCTGTGCGCCCCCTAGGGAGAGGGAGGTCTGTATGCACTGCCTCCGCCCACAGTACCATCCTCAAAGCTCCCACTGGCCGGAAAGCAGCCAATGGACACTGCAGGGGCAGTGCAGAGACAACTCGCTGTCCCTCTCCCCCCACGGGGTGCACAGAGACACTCTTACCAGCAGCACCTGGCAGCTTTGAGCCTCGTGGGACTGCCATGGCATGCAGGCCGCCTGCCTGTCCGAAGTGTCCAGCTGCGCCACCAGCTGTGAGCCACCCCCTTCTGCACCCCACCCCAGGTCAGACCCCCCCTCCTGCACTTAAACTCCCTCCCAGACCTCAGGCCCCCTCATGTATCCCAATCCCTGCTTGGAGCTTCCTCCTGCACCTAAACTCGGTCTCAAATCCCATACCCCCTCCATTCATGTAATAAAACAGGATGGCCCAGGACCATTTACCAAATTCTTCAAGTGGTCCCCCTGCAAAAATGATTGCCTAGCTCTGCACAGAAGTTAGATATTTTAAAATCAAGAGCCCAGATAACTCGCAACCAAGACTTTTGAAAAGTTGGCTGTCTAAGGAACTCACTGGACTATAAACACAGATTTTCAAAAAGTCTTGGAAGACTGGGGAAGTCCCAGAAGACTGGAACCCAGCTAAGGAAAGCAGAATGACCAAGGTAATTATAAGCCAGTCAGCCTAACATTGATGATCCTGGACAAGATAACAAAGCAGCTGATATAGAATTTAGTGAAGGGTTAAAAGCGGGCAATGAAATTAATGCTGCCAACATGGCTTTAGGAAAATAGTTTGACAAGATCTAGCTGTGTATTTCTGATATGGTTATAAATTCGGTTAGTAAAGGTAACAGTGTTGATCTATCTATATACTTAAGAAATATGCATCTGTCTGTCTGTCTGTCTATGTCTAGACTGCAGACTTCTTTCAGAAGAAGCTTTTCCAGAAGGGATCTTCTGGAAAAACTTCTTTGGAAAGAGAGCGTCTACACAGCAAAAGCAGAATGAAAAAGTGCTTTTTTGAAAGATAGTGTCCACGTTCATTGGACACTATCTCACATTTAAGTTCTGTTTGCAGTGGACGGAGTGGCTACCAGAGCACCTGTGCTTTTTCCTGGAGGTCTCTTCTTTCAAAAAAAAACCCTCTTCCCCATCCACACACCTTTTTCCAAAAGAGCTCTTTTGGAAAAAGGCTTCCTCCTTGTAGAAAGAAGTTTACCGCGATTGAAACCCCCCCTGCATTCTTTCAAATTTCTGTCTAAAGGATGCAATTGCAGTATGGACGTAAGTGTAGTTTTTCTGGAAAAATGGCTGTTTTTCTGGAAAAACTCTGCAGTGTAGACATGCCCTCTGTCTGCGAGTGTGTTTGTTGAAGAATTTCTCCTAAACAGTAAGAGCTAGGACC
The DNA here is from genome assembly GCF_049634645.1 of Pelodiscus sinensis. Taxonomy (NCBI): domain Eukaryota; kingdom Metazoa; phylum Chordata; order Testudines; family Trionychidae; genus Pelodiscus; species Pelodiscus sinensis. Next base: position 50,183,329 of record NC_134720.1, read on the forward strand.
ACCAACTTTGGCATGCAGCTTGCTCTTCTCTTAACTTCAATCAAAGACAGGGTTTAGTTGTGCCAGGAAAATGGGAAATGCTAGGAATGGGACTGTTTTCCATAACATAGAAAGGGAGGGGGCACAGAGAGGAGGGATGTGATGCTGAGAGTGGCCACCGGGGGCAGCAAGTGCAGGGGAGAGCTATACTGCAGAGCGACCACTGGGAGCAGTTGCACCACCAAGAGAGTGGCCCGCCGGGGCTGGGGCTTGCGGTCTTCCCTGCCCCAAACCCTTTATCCCCTCCCCAGATGTTGGCTGCAGCGCTATGGGGGGAAGACTCCTGCCAGCTGGGGGGACTGAAGGGGGAGAAAAGGCCCTGACAGAAGGGGAACTGGGGGTGGGGGGCAGAAAGCCGCGCCGGATGGGACCCCCTGCCTTGAGCCCCTCCTCAACCCTCCACCCTAACTTCTGTGTCCTCCATGTCCCCAGCCTCCTGCCCTGCCCCTCCACATCCTCAAGGGCTTGCCCTGACTTCTGCACCCTCCACACTGCCAGCCCCCTCCCCTGAAGGACCTGGGCAACTCCGGGTAAGTCTTCTAGTATGATACACTGGGAGGGCGGTGAGGTGTGTGACTTAGTACCACAGGCCACTTTGGTTTTAATAGAAAATGAACAGGGCAGCCATGGAATGGATAGAAAACTGGCGGGCTGACAGCTCTCCCAATGTAATTGTCAATGGGGAATCGTCCTCGGGCAGGACCTAGAAGGGTTGGTCTTAGGCCTCACTCTCATTCACATTTTTATCGGTGACCTAGAAGCAAACTAACCCCTCACTGATGCAGATGGCCCAGCACCAGGAGGACTGGGAAATATGGATGAGAACAGAGCACCGATTCACTGTGTCCGAGATTAATTCACTTGGTAAACAGGGCGCAGGCAAACGGTGGCTGCGTCTAGACTGGCAAGTTTTTCTGCAAAAGCAGCTGCTTTTGTGGAAAAACTTGCCAGCTGTCTACACTGGCCACTTGAATTTCCGCAAGAACAGTGACTTCCTACTGTCTGCAATCAGTGCTTCTTGCGGAAATGCTATGCTGCTCCCGTTCGGGCAAAAGCCCTCTTGCGCAAATGAGGCCAGTGTAGACAACGCGGTATTGTTTTGTGCAAAAAAGCCCCGATGGCGAAAATGGCGATCAGGGCTTTTTTGTGCAAAACCGCGTCTAGATTGGCCATGGATGCTTTTCCGCAAAAGTGCTTTTGAGGAAAAGCATCCTGCCAATCTAGACGCAATTTTCCGAAAATGCTTTTAATGGAAAACTTTTCCGTTAAAAGCATTTCCGGAAAATCATGCCAGTGTAGACGTAGCCATAGAGATATACCATCTCATAGAGCTGGAAGGGAGCTTGAGAAGTCATTGTGTCTCGGCAGGACCAAATACCATCCCTGACAGATTTGCCCCAGATCCCAAAATAGCCCCCTCAAGGATTGAACTCACAACCCAGAGTTTAGCAGGCCAGTGCTCAAACCCTGAGTTATCCCTCCCCTGTCAAGCTATTAGTCACAGCTGTTCAAGCTCTGGGAGGGAAGGGGCGGTGCGGAGGCAGCACGCGCATCAGTGGATTCGTGGCTCAAAAAGTGCTGGGAGGGAGGGGGAGGAGAAGGACTGCGGTGCGGGGCCCCAGTGCCCCAGTGTGCGAGAGGCATGAGGGAAGGGGGTGGAGAGGGGGTGCATGGCTGCAGGTGGAACCCTGGTGAGCTGCGGTCCACACGTTGCCCACCACTGCCGGCCATCCTCTACTCTTGGCTGCCCATTGCTGGTGTAGGCCGTGCTTGCAGGATGGGGGACTCTCTCCTCGGACGCCGTGGCTCTGGGGAAGATTTGAGGGCTGTGGTGTCTCACCAGCTGCACACGGGCTCCCACGGAGCGGAGCGTGTGACATCGATGCAGCCACCGCGAGGGCTGGACCTTGATGTCACTTGGGTTGTCTTCATTTTGTAGTGTCGATTTCACTGGAGCTGTGCGTTCGCCCCAGCTAGAGGTCGGGGTCCCTGGAGTCTCTACAGGCTCAGCCGCGTGTCACAGGCCCTGCACTGGTTAGGGAGATTCCCCTGTAGCACAACAGATAGGAGATTGTGTCGGGGGAGCCGAAGCAGTGGAGCGTTGGCCCAGGTGTTGCTGTGAAGCTCACAGTGGCTACAGCATCCAGTGTAAGGACAGGGTGGGGGACATGGCTGGTGGGTAACATAGGCATTGCCTTCCCAAAACTGCCTCTGCTCTCCAGCTGGCCAGGAAGGATCAGGCTGCTGCTTGGCTGCTCCAGGAGCTCTGGCCACCTGAGAAGGGTGAGGCCGGGCCACCTGCTTGGTCTGGGGGTGGTAACCTGGGGTGGGGGCTGGGCTTGACTCCATGGGGAGGAGATTGTGGAAGGGGCGGGGCTTGACAAAGCCCTGGCTGGGTTGATTTAGTTGGGATTGGTCCTGCCTGGGGCAGGGGGCTGGACTTGATGACCTCCTGTGGTCTCTTCCAGCTCTAAGATTCTATGATTCTGGTGGAAGGGGCGTGGCCTCTCATGGAAGGGGCGTGGCCTCTGGTGGAAGGGGAGTGGCCTCTGGTTGCCTTCCTCAGCTCAGCCTTCCCCACTGCCCATGGTGGGGGAGAGTAAGTTTGTTAAATCGGATTCCCAGCAATTCTGTGCTCCTGTTCTCTGCTGCTTTCCTTGGATCCTGCAGCCCGTGCCCTGCCCCCTCCTGCGGGGATCCCTCTCGAAGGGCACAGTAGATTTGGGGTAGGCTGCAGCAGTGGGAAAGGCTCAGCAGTGCGAAAGCACCCCTAGCTGTTCCTTCTAAAAAGAATGAGCCACCGTCCCTGGTTCTCCTGCTAACCGGTGCACGCCACGGATCAGCAGCAGAAGCCCAGCTACTAGCTGGGAAACAACCCTGCAAAGCAGGAAGCGGGCAGCAAATTAATTGCACAACTTCGGACGCCTTTCTGCCGTGCAATGAGATCATTAAATCATCACCTGGGGCGAACGACCGCCTGGAAAGACGCGAGCCTCCCGGCTCCAGCCAGCAGCCCCGTTCCCAGTGAGGTGCTGCCTCCTCGCGCCTTGCGCCCGGATCCCGGCTTGGAGGTCTGTGCACGTTTCCCGCACGCTCCCATAAAATAACGGGGAGAAAAGCGTCTGAGCACAAATTGGGCCATAAATGTCTCGGCATCTCTGGGTTTTTTTTATTATATGTTTTATTTGCGGCTGCGTTTCGTTGTCTTGGTTGTGTTGATTTGGAACTTGAGTAATTGCCTAGCAAATGGAAACAGATCGCAGGCTTTTATGAGCTCCTTGCCTGGCACCCTTCACAAACGCGGTTTGGAAGAATTATTTCTGATGTGCTTTGTCAGCATCGAAAGCCTCTGAGACCTTTCAGACCTTCAAATGGGTGCTAAGAGGTGATTCAGAGGAGGAGGAGAAATATCTCCCATTGATGCCCGGGCTAGGGGGAGCTAATAAATTGATAACAATAAATCCAAAGAGGCCGCCCTCTGGTATTGAGCTGGTGTATGCAAATTGGCTCTGAACTTCAGGGTGGCTTCTAGATTTTTGTGGCTTGATTTATTTTTATTTTGTGGGCGATAAAGAAGGTTTGGATCAGACGTTGCAGAGCCCAATAAATCGCCCCGAGCCACGGGGTGATATACCGTGAGAGATGCATTCTGGTTAGACACCTTCCGAAGACAGTGCTGTTTAGGTGAGTCAATCCAAACCTCATTATGGCTTGAGCAATAAATTGCAGAAAGCTGAAGGCTTCCTGCTGGTTAATAGCAGGTCTTTTGGATGAGGTACTTGGGTACGGCAGGGTGTTTTTTATGCTGGGAGACTTCTCCGAGAAACCACACAGAAATCACTGGAGCATGGCGTGGCTCTTGCAGTGGAGGTAAATGTAATCCCAAGAGAAGGATTTCTCCATTGACTGATCCCTGCTCCATGGCCCGAGAGAGGGAGGCCTGCAGAAATAGCAAGTTAAGCGGCAAAGAGCATACCTCTGATCAGAGAATTCTCCAGCTGACTGAGGAAAGGAGATGGGTTCTGTCACATTGCCAGTAGATGGCGCTCTGATCTGTTAGCTGCAGCGCTCAGCGTGGATACAACATTGGTATCTGCAAAAATGATCTATGGATATCCACATCTGCTATAAGGCAGATAGCCCCAGAGCTGCAGAGCCCTAGATACAAAATGTGTATCCACGGCCATGGCCGCAAAAATGAGCTGCAGGAATCAGTTTCCACATCGGCAGATGTAGATACCCACGGATGTTAAGTGGAGATTCGCAGGGTGCTTGCTCTCTGCTTTCAGCCAAAAGTTGCTAACCGTGAAAGATAGCCCCTCGCCCGCCTTGTCTTGCTGCATCCCTAACACCTCCTTCCCTCAGGCTCTCGAAAAGAGACCTGGAGTCCAAAGGATTGCGGCTACAACGCAGAGCTGCGGTGGGCAACCAGTGGGCTGCAAGTGGCCCAATAGGGTTCGAAGGGTGGTTCGCAGGACGTATTGTTTGCTGTTGCCCATGTGCAGGGTTGCCAGATTCTGCTGGTGTCCGTCTGCATCGTTTTTTTCGGACTGGTATCGCTAAAGTGACACCCAGGTGAAGGGAGCTCACTTCCTCAGATGGGCACGTGAAGGGAGGTGCGTCCTGACTACACACAACATTGACTGTGAGAGCCACGTACGCTCCCTCTGCGGCCAATCAAAGCACGTGCTACGGGTCAACAGGCAAATTCGAGGGATGCGAGCAAAACTGCCCGCTCCAGGCCGACCGTCTTGGTGAAGACACCCTTGCGGCCCGCGAGAGGAAGGAGGGCCACGCGTGTGGCCCACGCACTAGCCTCGGTTGCCTCTCATTGATGGAGGGCTTTGAAAATGCGGGAAGGAGGCAGGATTTAATGTGGGCATTAGGGGGGCCTCGGAACTTAATGAGGAATGTGTTGGATTAAAAACACAAAGGCTCAGCCAGTAATCACAGGAATGCCAGAGGGTCCAGAACAGCTCAGACCGGGGGTCTATCCTGTCCACGAGTCTGGCGGTGGCCAGCAGCAGCTGCTTCACAATTGGGCAATTACGGAATAACCTGCCGACAGGGGAATTTTCTTCCTGACCCCTGGTACTTGGTTAATTGATGCAAAAGTGCCTCCATCCCGATTCCTTCAGCTGGCCTCGATTAGAGAAATGACGGTTGCCATGGAGTCTGAAGACGTGTTCGGAAACAGCCAACATTCTCCCACCATCCCCGGATCGGCCCTGCAGTGAGAGAGGGGTGGTAATGAAGGCCATTTCCTCCCCTTAATGCTGATTGATTGCACCTTGGCAACCACAAAGTGATTCTCCTTTCAGCAAAATATGTAAAAACAAATGAGTTACGAAGATGAAGCTGTAGTTCTACACCTGCTGGGTGGGCACTTGCAATGGGCAGAGCTCTCCGCATTGTTCTCAAGAAAAGCCAGGAGTGTGGAAACGGGGACGGAAAGCATTTCTGAGTACTCTGTTGTACTAGGTTGTGTCTGGCCATGGCAGGAATTGCTTGAGAACCCTGATGAAGTGGAACTATCTCCTGGGGGGTAAGGCCAGGTCAAGACTAAAAGGAAAGATCAAATCAAGATGCACAACTCCTGCTACGGTAATTATGTAGCTGGAGTTGATGTACCTTGTTTTGAGGTTCCTCACTGTCCCCACAACGGGAAGCAGACAGGAGAAAACACTCCTGTCAGCTTCCCTTTCTCCTCGCAGAAGCAGGAGTACTGGCAGTCATCAGTGGAGGGGGAACCTCTGAGTTTGATTTAGCAAGTCTTAACTAGGCTCGCTAAATCAAACTCCGGAAGATAAATTGTGGCATCAATCTTCCGTTTAGCGAGGAAATAAGAGCCTTTCAGATCCACTGACAGCAAGATGCTGTCTTAGGAGCTCTTGCTAGTGATTCTGAAAAGGACTTGGGGGAATGGTAGATACCAACTGAACATGAATGCCCAGTGCAACACTTTAGCTAAGAGGGCAAATGTGATCCTGGATCACAAAGAGGAGACTATTAAGTAGCAGTAGAGAGGTTGTATAATGCCGCGTATGGAGATAATACCATGATCAGATGCTGAGTCCCGTTCTGGTGTTCAAGCTTTAAAAAGGATGTTGACAGTCTGGAAGGAGGTTCAGAAAAAAGCTCTAAGAAACTTTCAAATGCAAGAGGGGAGAGCTAGCCAGGAGAACCCATGTTCTGTTCTGCAAGGCAGGACAAGACTGAAGCTGCAGGAGAGTTGGCTTTTGGTTGTTTTAAAATCCCCTTTTCTCCCTCAAATACTTTGTCCTAACTACGGCTCTGTCTACACGGGGAAGGTTTGGCAACAAAAGTGCTGTCGACATGCAAATGTCGCCAAAAGTGAAAACCGGCATAACCGGTTTTTCTGTCTCCCCTTGTCGACATTACATGGCCACATTGCTAGCTCCCCTGTCAACAGAGCAAAGCATTGTGGGTAAGAATCCCACAGGGCAGTGTTGGGGGAAGGCAGAGCTGATCCCTGCGCTTCTTAGGCTTCCCTCATAGCTCTGGGCACTCTCCGTGCTGAGGAATGTCAAAGCAGCACGGCCGTCTCTCCAGCCCTCCCCCTGCAATAGCAGTCGGCCTCCCACTGCGTTCCTAGCAGGGCAGAACAGGGGCATTCCCATGATTTGTTCTTTGTTTGTTCCCCAAAGGGAGCAGCTCACTCAGCTGTCAGACACTTCCTGAAGCTTTGAAAGGGAAGGGGCACCTGCCTGCAGGGCAGCAGAGATCACAAACCACTGAGCAGAGCCATCAGGGCCAGCATTGTGGGATACTGGCAGAGGCCAGTTCTCTCAACAAAACAAACAGAATCCACATTGTCAGCAATAAGGGGAAGGAAAAGACAAAAGTCTCTCGCAGGGCTGGAAGTTTGTTGTTGCCCAAACTGGGTGTTTTTCCCAACAAAAGTGGCATTGCAGTGTAAACGCTCTCACTGTTTTGGCCAGTGTAGACAAGGCCTATGAAACAAAAGCCCTTTGCTTGAAGGGCAGGCCTGCGCGCGCGCGCACACAAACCCCCACACACCCGCCTGCTCAGGTCTATCCCTGCTTTGTCATTTCTGAGCACTCCCCCTGCACAGATCTTCCCCACGCCTCTTGCGCCTGAGGACATGAGAAGGTGCAAAGAGATCTAGCATGCACATGGTGAGCAAAGGGTTAACCTTGATACATGACCATAGAGAGAGAAGTGAGTATAAATTTCCCAGAGAGCTTCAGTGCAGGAGACAGTCACAGTGTAGCCAGCTCTCTAGATTGTATCGCAGATTCTTACAGGTGATGCTGGGGGCGGGAGAGAAGGAAGGAGAGAAGGAAGCACTCTGAAGACTTTGCTCACTGCCATCATGTCCCCTACCCTGTCCCTCCAGGTGCCAAGCTCTGGACTCCTCGCTGCATGCCAAATAGTTGTGGGAAACTCCCCCCTGGTGAATGGGCTGAGGAACGTCTGCATGGCAGCCACAGCTGCTGCTGAAATTCCCCCCGGTGGATACCGGTCCCTTTCAGGGTGAGTCTCAGGGTATGTCTAGACACTTCATGCCTCTGCTGACTATAACAGAGTTTAAAGAGAAGCTAGATAATTGCATGGAGGTTAGGTCCATAAAAGGCTATTAGCCAGGGGATAGAAATGTGTCCCTGGCCTCTGTTTGTCAGAGGCTGGAGAGGGATGGCAGGAGACAAATTGCTTGATCATTGTCTTCGGTCCACCCCCTCTGGGGCACCTGGTGCTGCCCACTGTCGGCGGACAGGATACTGGGGTAGATGGACCTTTGGTCTGACCCAGTACGGCCGTTCTTATGTTCTTTTGACACAGGCATGTAAATTAGACAGACCAACATAGTCAGTGAAGTGGGGATTTAAATATCTCCCGCTTCGTTAAAATAAAAATGGCCACCGTGCCGTGCCGGCTCAGCTGATCTTCGGCACAGCACGTGATCGGTCGACAGGGATCGCCTTTGTTGACCGCTCCCTTATGCCTGTCGGCAGAGGCATGTAGTCTAGCCATACCCTCTGGTGGCCTGGCCACTGCCAAGCATAGAGCGATTCCAGGAGGGGTCTCGCTGCTGCTGCTGTCCGTTGCTCTGACCCCAGCCTCCTAGGCCAGGACAGTAGTGGAGCTGCCTTTTGCTGGGTCCTGCCCGTGGCTTTGGGGCAGGCTAAGGGGGGAAGGGCCGGGTGCTCGCTCGAAGAGCCCAGGCTGAATGAAGTATCTTGCGAAGCTGAGCCAGCTGCTCCCACCGGGTTGTTCTGGGTGATTTGTGAACATCTTTAAAGCCCAATCAACACCAAATGGGTTTCATCAGCCATGAGACAGATTCCTCAGCCTTCCTGCTGGGCCTCCGATGGCTCAGAAAAACCAGCCGCGGCGTCGGGGGCCGTCTGTCACATCCCTTGCCTCGCTGATGTTCCCCCTCCTGAGAGTCTGACTCTCCCGCCTGCCAAGCTGGGGATCCCCTGGGGCTTCGCTGGCTGCAGGACCGACTGATTTATATGGCAGGTTTGCGCGTGGCGTGAAGAGAGCAATGGGTAAAGGCCGAGTTCTGTCTCCCGTGCACAGCTCGAGAAAGCACAGCCGGACAGAGCAGAGTCGGACAGAAAGGCGAAAGAGATCCCACCGCTGCCACCAATGCACTTTACACATGCAAGCAGAGATGCAGGGGGACCTGCCTGCCTGTGGGGACATGGCTGCCCAGGCAGACTTGGAGAAAAATCAGTTCAATCCCCAAAGACCGTTTTTTAAAGAAGTTTTTGCATTATGGGAGCATCTGGCGACTCCACTAATAAATTAGGAACTTACCGTGCTAGGTGCTGTACAAACACAGAACCAATCGCCAGTCCCTGCCCCAAGGGGCTGCCAAGACCCCAATGGACCTACTCTCTAATCAGCTGTTAATAGTCAACTCAGGAGGGATGTGCAAGGGAGAAAAGCACCCAACCCCTCTGCACTCAACCCCCTGAGATTCCTTTGAAATTCCCAGCCCATGTGCTTTAGCTGCAGTCCCTGCCACTCCCCCGGCAGCTCACCTGTGCTAGATGGGTGACCATCATCACCTAGCAAACTTGACTATCTTCATTTAATCAAACAAACAAGTGTGGTTAGTACTAAAAGCCCATCTTCCCCCAAAACATCCCTTTGATTGGCTAGAAGCTGGGAATGGGACACAGGAGAGCGATCGCTTGATGGTCACCTGCTCTGTTCATTCCCTCTGGGCACCTGGCATTGGCTGCTGTAAGAAGACAGGATACTGAGCTAGATGGACCTTCGGTCTGACCCAGTCTGGCTGGTCTTATGAATGGTTATATACAGGGTGCATCTCAGACTGGTGGTCCTGTCTCCACCAAGCGCAGAGCAGCTCCAGAAGGGGTCTCACTGCTCCTGTCTGTTTCTCTAAGCAGCATTCATTCCCAGAGAGCTTTGCTCACGTCATGTGGACTCAAGGGGAATTGCTTTGTCCACTGTTAACTTGCGGCTGCTTCTGGGGTGGAACGTGGCCCTGGCGGCTGTGGAGGAGCCTCATAGCAGCAGGGCAGAGCCCTTCCAGAAGAGGAAGAATGTTGTATCCAGCTGGAACTGCAAGGCGGGGACGGGAAAGAGACCCAGTGAAATTACCCAGATTGGAGTTTCGACAGGTCTCGGAGCTGCATGTATCAAATTAGGCACAAAATGCCACGGCACCTTTCATGCCCACAAACCACCCTGCGCTTGTGGTTTTCTTTCACCTGGAGCGCAGCGCCCCCTTGTGTCACATCAGAGGGCAGCACTGATTCGGAGGGGAGAGCGCCCCCTGCTGAGCCACCTCCATGGCTCCCTGCAATGCCTCGCTACCTTGGGGTGAGCACCGCCCCTGGGCAGCCCCTTTGGAGACACCGCAGCTCTCCCGGCAGCCCCTGGAAGTAGTGTGGGGGAGAGGGGGGGAGGTGGCTCGGAGTGCTGACCTTACTTCGTCTGCAAGAACGGATGTCGGGCTGAGTGGCTCTTAGGTTCATGCTTCAAATCCTTTACAGCGGAGGCAGGGAACCTTTTTGGGGCCAGGACCCGCTGACCCACAGAAAAATAAGTCGGGGGCTGCACATGAGAAGCAAAAAAACCCCAACAAAACCAACCCTCCCCCAAACTAAATCCTCACGGAGGTGGCCACCGACTGAGGAGAAAGACCCTCCTCACATTCCCCTCCCACACCAGAGCTTGGGGGGCGGGCTAGTAGATTTTGTGCGCTCCAGCCCTGTGTGGGGTGGCAGGGGGGCCAGATCCAGGCAAGTCAGGCCCCCGGGCCTTAGGTTCCCCACCCCTGCTTTACAAAATGATCTGTCTCGTGCGTGGGACACCACACAGCAGTTGCTGAGTGTGCCTGGTTGTGGGAGCGGGGGGCCCTAGGGAAGTCTGCATGGGGCTTGTCTACGCACAGCTGGCCCAGCCGAGTCGGCCTCGCCGGGTTGTTTCGTGGCTGCGCAGAGATCTGGCCTCGGGCAGGACCTCGCGCTCCAGGATTCCCCGACCCCGTCGGATCCTCCAGCGCCGCTCCAGCCTACAAAGCAATGAACGAGCCTGAGTCTCTCAGAGCCGGGAATCCCCTTCAAACAGTTTTATGGGCCATAAACATAAGGAAGAGCCATTGAGTGGTATTGGTGCGATGAGACTGACGCCGCTCCCAGCTGCGCCCGACCGGGCCCATCGGCTGCTGCGAAACCGTGGGTGGGCCCCGCTGTGGGTGAGAACAGGCGTGACTAAGAGCACTCTCTGCTCGCTCTTCCTCAGAGGTGCCATGCGACCAGGGCGGCGAGGGAGAAGAGCGCGAAAAACCCAGCGGGAAATCTGATTGTCAGGTCACCCGGGAGTGTCCAGGACTTGTACCGTGTGTCTGGAGGTGCCGTGGAGGTGGGTAGACAGTTTTCCCTCATGCACGGAAGGCAGCCTGATTCCCATGGGTGGAGGAGCCGGGCCCTGAGATTAGCGTGAGCCCCTTTCCACGCCCGTCCCCCGGCCCTGACGAAGAGGGAGGCCCCCCAGCATGATCCCCGAGTCAGCCAGGCCTGTTCTAGCCTGGGCCTCTCAGCGGAGACAGACACAACAGGGGAGGGGTGAGCGTTTGGTCTGGGATGACTGCGTGGGGTGATACACTCGCCCCAGTACCTGTGACCCGGGCCGAGCGCTTGCAGCCTCTCCTGCCACGCTGGAGCGTGAAGGCTGTTCCTGCCCAGGAGCTGGGGGAGGGCATGGAGGGGGCAGTTGTGGCAGGAAGCAGCACGAGGACACGACACCAAGTGGGGTTTAGTCTCCACGGGGATCGGGCCCAACCCACCAAGGACTGTGAACTACAGGAGCACAGGCTGGCCCCAGTGTGGGCCCCCTTTGTGCCAGGGGCTGTACAGAGAGCACGAGAGACGCTCACTGCCTGGAGAGCTTCTGGCAATTGGAATGGGCAAGGCAGACAAAGGGTGGGGAAGGGAAACCGAGGCACGGGGCGGGGCAGTGACTTGCCAAATCTCACCCCGCAGATGTGCTGAGCTGGCAATCAAAGCAGATCAGCTGGAGCCCAGCGTAGTGCCTTAACCACTAGACCACACTGCCGATGGCTACGCTTTCAGGCACGAACACGCTGCCTGTGACTTGACCCGACGGCACAATTCTATCCTGGAGACGCCGTGCCCCCAAGTCCCTCCACTCCTGACGCCGCAGAGTAACCCCTGGCCATGCTGCCCCCCGACCCCACCGCCCGTCTCAGGGTGATCTCAGCCCCTCGTGAATGAATCAAAAAGGGGAAGCTTTCCAGGGCCGAAGCACCCGGTCTTGCTGAGAGTTGGCTTCCCACGCCGGGCTCTAATCAGCTCTGTCTCCTCTGCTTTTGATACCTGCCGATAATAAAATGGAGCGAATCAAATGTTTTATAGGGGCCATCAAACCAGGCCTCTCCCCCGGCGGGATCATTATGCCTCGATAACCATACAGGCCGGCGGTTTATGCACTGGTTTTATGGACCTGAATAACTCAGCCAACAAAACTGTCCCCGAGGACCGGGGGGTAAGAAAACAGCCGTAAAATGCGATTCCGCTGCCTGGGCTTGTGCTACCGTCATAATGCCACCCGATGTGCCTGGAAAGCCCAGGATGCGGCTGGTGGTGGGGTGGAGCGAGCCACCAGGGGGTGCTCTTCTTTCAGAGCCAGGGCTCCGCCTTCTTCTCATGGGAACACCTGGGACCCGAGCAAGAATGGGTCCCTGTAGTGCGTGTACAGAGGAATGCAACCCATGGTCTGGGTTGGTATACTAGAGCAGTGTTTCTCAACCATTGGTATGAGTAACCTTAGGGGGACTCGAGAGAAGTCTGAGGGGTACGTCAACACAACTGAAATTTGGAGAAAACTGAATTTTTGTTTTGAGTTTTACAGTGTTTTATTAGTTGTGTACTTTTTAACACCCAAAAATTTCCTCGCCCGCCCGGCTACGATTAAGTTGTTTAAATAAATGTGTTGCAACAGTAGGAAAAAATGTTGCATAGTAATAGAGATGTAGCCGTGTGAGTCTAGTCGAGCTGAAACAAACAACAGGACTGTGTAGCACTTTACAGACTAACATGATGGTTTAGTAGGTGAGTAGCTTTCGTGGGCCAGACCCATCTGAGGAAGTGGGTCTGGCCCATGGAAAAAATGTCTTTGTGTCTGAAAACTGTAAGTACCAGCAGTACTTAATTTTTTTTTTTTTGGAAAAAGGGGGTTCTTTATAAAAAAAAAAGTTTGAGAAACACTGGACTAGAAACCCTCCAGCAGACAACTGGCCTTTGAGGGGGGGAAAAGAATCCTCAGGTCCCGGCTGCCCGAGGTGATGAAGACACCACAGTGCTTCATTTCTAAGAGTTGGGGTGTTCGCCCTGGGGTCCTGGCCACCGTCTGGGTTAATTCCACTCTGGGCAGCTAAATTTCTCCTGCAGCATCAGCTGGACACAGTGTTCTTTGCTTCCTTCCCCATGCTACCGGCCGGCGTTGCAGCGTGTGGTTAAACAGCTTCCGGCTTCCACCCAGAGGTGGCTGCATTGAAGTACGGGGGGGGGGGAGGGAGTGGTTCCTCACCCTCTTTGCACCCCCTAATGGTGCCAGATGAGATGCTCCATTTGTTTCCCTGCTTCCCAATCTTCTCCCAGGCTGCTCCCTTCGGGCATGCGTGAAATGACCCCCTCATCCGGCTAGGCCAGGCCTCATTCAGATCTGTCTTTAAGGTACGACGCGCATGCGAACGCCAGACAACGAGCTGACTGGGGTGGGGGGAGTAATAAAGCAACAAGCCACTGGCCACCAGCCTGGGGGGTGATCTGGCTCAGGATGTGAGCACTGGACAGCATGGAGAAGCGCATGTGTGGCTCTGTGCCTAGGACACCCAGCCAGCCTGATGCTCTGCAGGGACACAAGCTGCCGGTTGACTCCTCCTGGGGTCTGACACATTACGAGGGGTTTCTCGGGCTGCCCTTGGCTCTGCCTGCTTCCAGCTCCCCGGGGAGACCCACAGATCGTCGCTTTCTGTCCCAGGGTACCTCCTTGCCAGTGGGTCTCAGCCCTGATCCGGGGCGAGAAGGTTCTGCCCCAGAAGTGGCCGCATTGAAACGCTGCCTAGAGCATGTCCTCACCACCTTCACTCCATGAGGCTGCCAGGGAGGGATTCCTCTCTGCAGCTCAGCTCATGCCTTTGTCTCCTCCCGCTCCCCGTGTGCCGGTCAGGGGCCTGCGTCTCCTCCCTGCTGCTGCCACTCGTCTTTCTGCTCTCCGCTGGACGCCCGTCTCTTCCGCCCTGCCTCTGCCGAGCTACCTCCCCCTCCTGCTGCTGGGAATTAACTGGGCGCAGCTCTTTGCGGAGACACGATGCAAAGGCCGGCTGGCAAGGGAAGGGCAGCCTGGGAACCCTGCTGACAGGTGGCACCAGGAGCTGGGCTGAGCCCTGCCAAACTCAGGACTCCCCAGTGCGCCAGGCAACTAGCGTCCCGTCCCGGAGACAGGGAGCGTCGCGACTAACCGAGAACAGAACTCGATCCATCTCAGCCCAGACGCGTTCCCTCCCGAGGGGACCCCAGGGGCCCTTTGCCTACCAAGACTGATTGCTAGCAGCATCCTGCGAGCACGCCTCTCCTCACCCAACGCAGCCAAGGAGGCTACGCTCTCCCCAGCGGCCCCTCCTCGCTGCCTCGCTCACGAGGTTAGCGGCACGTGCCTCGCCCAGGTAACCGGGGGCTGGGAGGCTGATGTGATTACGGGCAGAGGAGGTTGCAGGGAGAGAGGGGGGCCTGCATGTCTCCTCAGGAGCCAGGCGCATGGCACAGGAAGGAGTAAGAGGAGAAAAGCGGCCCAGGGCTTGGCTAACTGGGGTACCGCATTTAAAGCAGCATCCGGCTAGAGGAGTTCGTGGGGCGCTTTGGGGACGGGCCCCACCAGCCTGCAGGTGTGTGGTCACTGGTAAGGACGCGATCTCCCCCGGAGGTCATGGATTCCGTTTGTCTGCTGCCATGGGGGGGCTGGAGCAGCTGTTAGCCCCCCCCTGCCCAGGAGCAGTGGCTCAGGCAGTTGTCAGGTGTAGGAAACCTTGGGAAATTCTTGCCTCATTTTCTCAGCCTGCTCCAGCTGCGTGGCATGGCACCCGGAGAACTGAGACAAGAGCCCAGAGTCCAGGTGGACTCCCAGCTCCGGGCGCTGGACAGCTCCAGATCGGTATAGACAGGAGGGGCGTTGGCTGGTCAGGCTGCGGCGAGGGATGGCTGAGAAAACCCTGGCACTTGCCAGCGGAGAAGGCCAACTGTAGCTGTGCCCTGGGTATGGAGACAGGCTGGTTTTGGGACTGGGTCATTAGTCAGGGACTTGGCAGCCTGGGTTTCATTCCCTGCTCTGCCACTGCCTCCCTGTGTGACCTTGGGCAAGTCACTTAGTCTCACCCTGCCCGATCTCACTGGACCTGGGAATGATTTACAACTAAAGATTGGGAGCTGCTGGGCCTTAGGAGCTGGGGGAGACTGAGTGCTAGCAGGTCAGAGGCCATGCCAGTGGGAGGGCCTCACTGCCACCTGGCCCCATGGAGGCTGGGAGTGAAGAGACTTGGGGAGGCAACCACACCCCTGGGAGGAAACACTTGAATTCTCCCTCAGGGGTATCCCAAGCTCTTTTACCACAAGAAAGCTTGAAAAACAAGGGAAGAGAAAAAGAAACTGCAGTCTCAGACCGCTAGTCTGAAGCGGCCGGCTGTTGCCTTGCAGGACACAAGAAGCAAATCATCACCTTAAAAAAAGGGATTTTTCTTGCAAAACAAAAGATCTACTTGATAAAGCAGACTTGATTGCTAGGTGTTACCGAGTAGCTAAGGAAAACAAATTGACACACAGAGAAAATCTCCGGGAACAATTCTTAGATGGTGAAGAGGGGAGGGAAGGCAGAGATTCACACAGATCACAACTAGATTCACTTTTTCCCCCTTTATTTACTCACGATCCCTTCTTGGTCCAGTCCACTTCCATGCCCCGAATTCCTTGGAGGCCTGGTAATCCTGCCTGGGTTTAAATCATTCTGTGCGTCTCAACTCCTGGTTTGACTCTCCCACACAAAGAAAGCAGGCAAGGGATCTATATGCAATTCAAATTTCAGCCCTCTATCTCCATTGGTTCTCCTGGCCCCACCAACACCCTTGCTAGCTACTTGAGTTTAACCCCTTAGCCTCCAGGTGCTGGCCAGCCCTCCTCCTGTCCATTACGGGGGGTATAAATGCCCCCTCTCAATGCACCGGGCTCACCCAGAACAGAGTGTCAAACCCGGCCCCTTGTCAGCCAATGCCCCGCATCCCCAGGTGTTAAATACCCCAGAATATTCTGCAGAAGCCACAGCAGCCAGCATCCCCCTCCCCTCCCGGCCCTGCCCGTCAGTCTCACCTCTCGGCTCCCTTGGCATTTCAGTCCTGGGCTTCCCACCACAGCGCTGCTCCTGCGCCCGCATCCGGCCCTGCAGCCTCCGGCCACTCCCCTCCTCAGCTCCCTCCCCCCCCCACAGCACAGCCGATGTTCCTCACCCCTGACCCACGTCCCCTATGCCCACCCCCATCGTGTGACTCCCTGGAGCCTCGTGGGATGGTCCTGTGGTCGCCTGGGCCTGGCCACTCGCGTGTTATCTTGAGGGACCGGGATGCCTGCTGCCCTCCTGTACCAAATACCAGCTGCTCTGAACCGGCGCAGACCCATGTAGGGAACCCGCACAGCTCTGGGGCCGCGAGCCTGTAGCCCTGCCATTACTGGAAATGAGGGGGACTCGCTTCCTGGCACCCTCGTTAGCAGGGCCGCGGCGGGCTGGGCTCTGACGCCATCTAGTCCTCAGCGGGGCGCTTCGTGCTCCCGACTTGACTCCAGTGGCAGAACCGGCCTCCCTCCATCTCCTCCGCAGCCCTGTTGAGGGCCTCCGGGAGCATCGGGCTCCAGAAGGGACACAGCCGAGGGGAAGGGAGAAGCCAGTGAATCAGGTGTTGGGGAGGGATGTGGCCACAGGGAGTGTGCAAGGCCGGGACTCAGCCAGGGCAGAATCGGGGGGCAGCTTGGGGGTTCTGTCGGGGGTGGGGATTCTGGGCCTCCGTGCCAACCCCGTGGGCAGCTTCAACTTACAACAGGGGTGGGGAAACTAAGACCCAGAGGCTGGATCCAGCCCCCCAGGTTCAGGGCCCCCCCCCCAGCCTTGGGGAGCCCATGCTGGCGCTCCAGCTGCCCTGCCATGGGGCTGCAGCACACACACTCTACCAGCCTGGGCCCCCGGGCTCTGGTGTGGGAGGCGGATGTGGGGAGGGTCTTTCTCCTCAGTCGGGGCCACCCCAGTGAGGGTTTGCTTTTTCTTTTTGGCCTCTCACTTGAGTAAGGCCGGTTGCCGGCACCCGCCCAGGGAACCCACCCCCGCCTCCGACTTCCCAGGGCTCGGCTCCTTCTGTCTGCGCCCCCGGCGCCCTGTCGTCCTTGTCTCGCGCAGCCCCCGCTCTGCTCCCCGCCGTCCCGTGTGACCGGGCCGGCTCCTCCACTCGCCCCCTGCCCGGGGAGGAGGCTGGTTTGCAGGGGACAGCCCCTGCCCGTCCACAACCCCTCTCCTTTCAGCCCATTGCTGCCAATTCCAGCCCTTCCCTTCCACCCCCTCCCGGAATGGGGAGGTTTCTAAGAGCTTGTCTCTGGCTGGGGGCCAGATGCTTGCAAGCCCTTTGCTTCAGAGTGACGGCAGCATCTCGGCATCTTCTCCAGCGCACAGAGGGCTCTGGCCAGGGAAGCACCACTGGAACCAGCGGGGTCAGTGACTCTCCCCTGCTCCTGGCGCCCTGCAAGCTACAGGGGCCCAGACCCACCTGGGAAGCGGAACAAGAGACAAGGAGGTGCCCCCCGGTGTCCAGCCAGACAGCAGCCGGCGACAGCCCCAAGGGGGAGATCCAGCCCCACAGAGCTGCCTGGGCCCCGTGTGATTGCCCCTCCTCTGCCCCTCCGCCCCGGTGGTGTCTGGCGGAGAGGCACGTGGCCTGGCCCTCTCTGTTTGCAGCTCCCTGCCTGGCCCCCGCTGGAGCTGCCGTCGGCCACGCGATCCCCCCGCTGTGTGCGTGACTGTGGGGTGCGTACGCGGTGGCCTGACTTTCTAGACGGAGCAGGGGAGGGGGCTGTACTTTGGCCCCGGAGACAGGCCTGATCCTGCGATAAGGGGGCCCCCTGTCTCCCCGGTATTTGCGCTGCACGTGAGTCGCTCTTGGCCCGTTGCCACGTAACGCCAGGCGCGTGGCACAAGCCCAGCGGGGCGTGGGGAGAACGAGGCCGGCTGTTCCCCAGCGCCCCCTCCGGCTGTTCCCCAGCGCCCCCTCCGGCTGCTGTGCCCGGACCAAGCACAAAGCACCCACCGAGCTCCCCCGGCCACGCGCTCGGCTCTCTGTCCCCTTCGCTGGGAGTCCCTCGTGGGCACGGCCGTGCTGCTGATTGTGGGGCTCAGCTTGGGGACGCTGGTGCAGATCGACCGCGGCTGGGACGGCGAGGCCTGGCCAGACCAAGCCAACTGCTTAACCCGCGGCCGGGCAAGCTAGTGACGTCCGTGATCCCCGGGCAAGCGGCACCGTTAGTGGCCACGCTGGACCCGTTCGCCTCAGAGATCCGCCGGCCCCCCTTCCATCTCCCTCAGCACACTGGGGTCCACTTCTCCCAAGCCACTCAGGCCCGAGGCTCTGTGCTAAGGCGCTTACCGGGCCCTGTGTCATTTCGAGCAGCCTTGCGGCTTCTCTACACCTCCCTCTTCAGCCCGTGGGCCGGAGGAGGCCCGGAGCGACCTGGAGCAATGCACTCTGGCCTGCCCTGCCTGGGTGGGAGGGGGCCGGGCACAGAGGCTGTTTCCACCCACGCTAGCGCTCCCTTTCTGCTGCCAGACGGGGGCCTGCCTCTGCCCTGTTCTGCTTGCTGCTCGCCTGGTGACCGCAGCCCAGAACTTTACGTGGCACAGGGGCAGCAGGGGAGGGAAGCGGGCAATGCCTGGTCTGTCGCCTCTCGCTGAGGATTCTGGGCTGTCCCTGGCCTCAGCAGCCAAGCTCCTGCCGCCGCAATGTCTGTTGGGACGGACGGCCAGGGTCCCTCAGCGCCATCTGGACTGAGCACCTGTGGGGGCATAGACGCAGGAATTAGGGGTGCACATGTGGGGGGAGGTTGCAGCACCCCCCAGCTCCTGACCTAGAGCCTGGGATCCTTGCTGCCGGCTCCACACACTCTGTCCTGCCCGGGAAGGGACATTGCCTGGCCTGCCAAAATCTTTATAGAAACAAATGATAGAAAATCCGCCCTCCCCCCCGCCGCCGTACAGGCTGCACATCCAGCCTCTTAGCCCCCCCCCCATCCCAGCCCTCTGCTCAAGCCTCCCATCTCATCAAATGAGCCCCCCCCCCTGCTGCTGGGCAGCTAATCATCGCCCTAGGGACACGGCCATGCACCCCACAGACTCCAACCCAGGCAGCGTTCCCTAGGGGTGAGATCAGGGAGACTCAGACTGCAGCTCGCAAACCACAAGGGGCTCTTTGATGTGTCTCCTGCAGCTCTGTGCAGCCCAGGGTATTAAAACAAAACGTGGTTTACTTATTAACCGGTCCCGGTTATTAACCACGCAGGATGCTTCTGCTGTGTCACTGGCCAATTTGGTTATCAGCTTGTGCTGGGTTATTCTATTATTCTCATAACAAACAGACACATACTCTCTCTCTCTCTCTCTCTCTCTCTCTCTCTCTCTCAGCATTGTTGGGAATGAAACAACGAATTCCTCCCCCCATTAATTCGTCTCGTGAACCAATGTAGTCCAAGAACCACTCGATTAGATCATTGTTGCCTGCACTGCACCAACTGGGGAAACTGAGGCCCATCGTGGCAAAGGTCAAGCTGTTCAAGGGTGGGTGCCTAAAGACAGCTGCCTCCGTCCACAGCGAGCGCTTTGAAAAGCAGACCACTCACTACGGCGGGGCGGGGGGGAGCACGAAACGGGGCTGGTGGTGCTGAGTTCATAAGGTGCTGTCGGATCCGCTGGGAGAGGGGGCCCAGGGTGGGTCAATCCGGTTAGGAATGATGAGGGACTTTCCCAGCAGTGCTCTGGGGTGCCGAGGGGACACGTCCCCTGTGGCACGGCGTGGCTTGCAAGGGACAGGGATCCGCTGGGTCTCAGCCCCCTGCTCCTAGCCAGAAAACATGGGTGCAGGGGGCATGCAGGGCTGTAATCTGCGCAGGCCCAGGAGAGGGAGTGAGCTCAGGCAGGAGGCTGTGGGTCAGGACAGAGCGGCCGCAGCGCTGTGGTGGGGCAGGTCCCAGGCTGGCACAGCAGGGGCTTGCGGGTCGAGTCCCACGCCGGGGGAGCGAAGGTCCTGATCCCACAAGCCAGGATGCACGTCGGGATCGGCTCCTGGCTCCTGTTCCCCACAGGCTGCCTGGCTGGCCCCGGATCCCTCTGACTTCATCATGGGCCCCGATGCATTTCAAGCCACAGCCCCTGGGGGGGAAGAGGCAGCCTAGAGGGGGCCCTGCCCCGATCCGGAAAGTCCCATGCACCGCCCGGTCCTACCCTGTCTGGGGACTGATCCGCTCCAGGGAGAGATGCTACTTCCTAGCGACCGGTCCTTCCCTCTGCCCTTGCCTGCTGCCTCCACGTCTCACAGGTCCCCTGCATGGGCCAAAGGCTCCATGGGGCTGGCTGCCAGCGGGCACAGCCCCCCTTCCCCAGCCAGGTGGCTGTGCTTAGCCGGGGAGGACCTGCTGGACTGCAATGCCCCCTGGTGGTGCTTGAAAAGCCGGCAGCTCCCAACAGCCCGGCCCCCCCCTACCCCCAGGCAGGCAGCCTCCCCATTCATTGATGCTTTTCCCTCCAGTCTGTCACACGCTCACACGCCCCAGCGCTACCAGGGAGTGAATACTTCAGCCGTCTCCTCTTCGCCTCCTCCAAACTCAGCGAGGGAGCTTGGAAAATGAGCAGGGCCCGGAGCCTGTGGAAGTCTTTCCCCAGCCGGGCTGCGTAGCAAGGTGAGCCTCCCCCTCCGCCCTCGGAAAATCGGGATTGTGCATGGTTTTGTGGGGATGGGAAAGCAAGGGAGCGTCGAGTGCCCAGGAGTCTGCGGCGCGTCCCGAGGCGCTGGAGAAAGCCTAGACACCCCCGGCCTGGGAACAGCAGACTGCTTGGAGGGTGGGGGGCGTGTGCCAAGCAGAGGGGCAGAATTGGAAAATGGAGCAGTGGCAAGGGTAAAACCTTGCTCTAGCTTTAGCCAGCCGCGTGGACCGGAGCAGGGCGAGGGGAGCCGGCAGGCTGGGGTAGGACGGCTGGAACCGACGAGACGGATTCGACAAAACTATGAAAGTGCAGCCCCCAGGAGCAGGCACAGGGGCAGTGTGAAGGGATGGATACAAATCCCCAATGGACGGATGGCCGGATAGACAGGTATCAGAGACCCAGAGGTACCGGGTAGTCAGACAGAAGCTAGATATGCACTGATTCGTTAGGAGCAGGGTACGGACAAAGAGAGATGGATGGCTACCCAGACGCCAGAGAGAGGTTCTGAAGAAAGACTTGGGGACGCAGGCAGGCGTGTAAGCTTGTGGATGTGACTGTTTTATCAGAATCCTGCAAAGCGTTAAGGGACCCCTCTTGGATTAAACTTTCCTGGGCTGTTAAATCGGACTCTGCTTGGAGCTCTGAGCTGGCTGCGAGCAGCGGGTGGGTTTAACGCGGCAGGCACAGCCTGCCTGGCCAGAGAGGCGAAATCTCTGCATCTGTCACTTGAAGAGAGGGCATCTCCCATGCAGGCGATGTGCCTCCCGGGGTCTAGCCGACCATCAGCGAGACGGGAGCGGAGTTCTTTACATTTCCTCCATCACCGAGCACAAATACAAACTGGATTCATTCCCCCATCAGTGACAGGCTCCTTCGCCTGCTTCTCACCTGGGGGATGATTTCACAATCACTTGATTTTACTTGGAGCATCTTGAGGGCGCGCTGCTCGCCAGGGTGCCAACGCGCCTCTCGCAGAGCGAAAGGCGTCAGTTGCCAAGGGGTGCCCACCCTGCCAAGCAGCATCTGGATCCCAGAGCGAAAGGCGAGGGAAGGGCAAGGCGGGATAATTGGCAGGCAGGCTCCGAACGGACGGGGAAGTGAAGTTGAAAGCACCAGAGATTCTTTTCTTCCAGCTTGCTGGTTAAGTTGGCAAAGCCCGACTCCTGGTGTCTGTGCAGCCCAGGGGTTTGCTCTTAATCTAGCAGCATCAGGCCACGCGTAAGTTGTCCCCTGCAGAGCCTGGGTGAGGAGTCGTTTCCCTCAGGACGGGTTTATGGCTGTCCCGGTATTTCCTCTGCCCAGCTAGGGAGGTTTGAACTGGGGGAAGCTCAGAGCTTTTCCGGATGGACTGTGGAATTGTATCCCGGCTTCACTCTTGCCTTTAGAACGGGGAGCGGGAGGCAGAATGTCCTCATGGAGAAAAACTTCTTCTGCCTGGACCTGCCAAGTGGCACGTAAACATAAGAGCGGCCACACTGGGTCAGACCAAAGGTCCATCTAGCCCAGTATCCTGTCTGCCCACAGTGGCCAGCACCAGGTGCCTCAGAGGGAGGGAACACAACAGGGAATCAAACAATTCATCCTGTCACCCATTCCCAACCCTGACAAACAGAGGCTGGGGACACCACCCCTGCCCATCTTGGCTCATAGCCATTGATGGACCCAACCGCCATGAATTTACCTAGCTCTATTTTGAACCCTGTTAAAGTTCTAGTCTTTCCCACATCCTCTGGCAAGGAGTTCCACGAGTTGACTGTGCGTTGTGTGAAGAAAAACTTCCTTTTGCTTGTTTTAAACCTACTGCCTATGAATTTCATTTGGTGACCCCTCATTCTTGTGTAATGAGAAGGAAAAAAAATACCAGTTCTTTATTTACTTTCCCCACACCTGTCATGATTGTATAGACCTCT
Organism: Pelodiscus sinensis; assembly: GCF_049634645.1. Classification (NCBI taxonomy): domain Eukaryota; kingdom Metazoa; phylum Chordata; order Testudines; family Trionychidae; genus Pelodiscus; species Pelodiscus sinensis. The sequence continues at coordinate 50,205,819 of NC_134720.1, forward strand.
ACCATATCCCCCCTTAGTCGTCTCTTTTCCAAGCAGAGCAGTCCCAGTCTTATAAATCTCTCCTCAGATGGCAGCCGTTCCGTACCCCTTATAATTTTTGTTGCCCTTCTCTGAACTTTTTCCAATGCCAAGATCTCTTGGTAATGGCTTTTGTAATGAGTAGCTGTGAGCAGCTGCCGAGAAGCTTTGCTGGAAAGAGACGGCGACAGAGCACCAGAGCAGCCCTGGAATGGGTTATCAGATGACGCTGAGCCTCTTGAATAACGCAGCCCTAGTGGGAAGGCTACTCCGAGAGACAGGAGAGACTGAAGTACAATTTTCCGGAGCCAGGCAAAAGCAGCCCCTGTGGCTGAGCTGTGCCTGGGTGTTTGGCGTTCTTCACACGGGGGGTTCAGGAAATACAGCAGGCTCTAGCTGCCGGGGGAGCGCCTCTTTGTAATGAAGTTCGGGAAGCCCCCAGGTCGGCTGGGGACAGGCAAATTTGGGCTTGTTGCTTCTGCCTGGCCTGGCTCCTGGGAGGGTGGATGAGGAAGGGTGTTAAGAGGAAACCATGGATTAGACTAGGGATGTTAAATATCGGTGACCTGAATAGCCGAGTAACCTCATGAATTCTTATTGGTTACTCGACTATTCTATAGTCCCTGGGGGCGGGGTCAGTAGCCAGTGCGCTCCAGCCTCACTCCCGTGGAACCTCCTGCCACTCCATGCTGCTGCCTCTGTATCAGAGGCAGCACTGCGGGGTGTTAGGTGGGAACTGGTCCGCGAAGGGGGCCAGTTTAAAAAGCAGCTTCCCTTGCCGACCCACTACCTGTCGCCCTGTGCTGTTGCCTCTGATCAAGAGGCAGCAGTGCAGAGTGGCAACAGCCACTGTCCAGGGGGGCGGAGTGTGAGCTCCTGGACCTGGTGCGAGCTGGAACTGAGCCGGGCTGCCTGCCCGCCTGGCTCCTAATACTTTAAATGCAGAGCCGCAGCGGGGTAGGCCCCGGACCCATCGCAAGTCAGGACTGAGCCGGGCTGCTGGCCCGCCTGCTAAACAGTTTATTGGGAGGGAAATGCATGTAGCATACAGCATGAACCTATACGGTTTTGCTTATCGGTTAATCGGTTAATTGGCTGCACTATTCCATCCCTAGATTGGACTGAAGCGAGCGGGTTCAGAGAGGCAGGGGTGCAGGGAGCAGTGAGGCCTGGGAGGCGGGATCACAGAGACGGGGCGGTTTGGATGCGGATGGAAGTTTTAACTCCCCACCCCCCGCCTAGTTGGCATGTCAGTGATGCAGCCTGGCCCATCCAGCCCAACCGCCCAGCAACATTCCCTGGCACGTGGCCCTCGGTGTTTGTAAACTTGGATCAAGGGCCACATTTGGACCTAGCTGGTTGGCAGCATGACTGTGAGTCACCCCTCTGAGACTCCGACCTGCTGGGCATGCTGCTGAAGCAATATGAGATGTGGAGCAACCACGCTGTCCCGCACGGGCCCCCACGGGCCTTCTAGCCGTCTGCCTCCCATCATGCTGGGCAGAGCAGGGATGTCGCATGGGTCCCTTACAGCCGCTGTCCGCCAGCCTGCGTCACGGCTACCCGCTTACAGCCTGGCAGGGCCAAGCCGGGCCAGGGGTCCCACGCTGGGTACAGCAGGCTGTGCTAGCCGCGGTCCATATCCCGAGGAGGGTGCACTGGTCGGGCTAACGTGGCCCGGGTTGGACATCACACCACTGCAGCCCCGCAGTGTTGTAGGGCAGAGAATCTGTTTCCACCCACTGGCCACTTGTCAGCATCCTAGACAGCTAGAAGAGTGAGGGGGGATTTGATAGCAAACTTCAACTCCCTGAAGAGGGGTTGCAAAGGGGATGGGGAGAGGCTGTTCTCAGGGGTGGCAGATGGCAGAACGAGGAGCAATGGTTCTAAGGGGCATGGGCATTTGGTGCAGCTGGGGCCCCGCCCCCTCTGGTGAGGCCCCACCCCCTTTGGTGAGGCCCCGCCCCCACCATAGAGAGGGGAGGAGGTGGGGCAGCACACTGAGCATGTGCACACCCCCCACTACCATGGGGAGGGGAAGAAATGGGAGGGGCGCACGGAGCACCGGGAAGGGAGGAAGCTGAGCACCCCGAGCCTCCCAGGTCCTCGGAACACTGGGAGGACGAGTGTTGGGGGTAGCGACACTCTGCCCCCAGAACGCCTACAGCAGGCAGGGGGCGGAGTGTGGGCGGGGCCAGGCCTGGCGGCTTGGGAATGCAACGCCTCCCCCGGCCTAGGTTACCGGATGCCTATGAGTGGGGGAGGTCTCGGTTGTATATTAGGACAAACTCTTTCCCTAGGGGGCGGGGAAGAGCTGGGCTGGGTTCCCTGGGGAGGGGTGCAGTCTCCATGCCTAGAGGTGTTTCAGTCCCGGCTTGACAGAGCCCTGGCCGGGATGATGGAGTTGGGGTTGGTCCTGCTTTGGGCAGGGGGCTGGACTCGATGACTCCTGAGGTCTCGTCCCGCCCAAGGATGCTGTGAGGGTGGTATGAGGGCGTCTCTCTAATCCAGTCTGGTCTCTCTGCAGCGGGACGCCATGTATCCCTCCCGCAACTGCTCCGACCTGCCTCACCCCGGCTTCCCCACGCAGCCCGACTACCAGGCTCTGTGCAACCGGAGCCAGCCGGACTCCGTCCTGAGCCACGTCGACCCCAAGGACTTGAACCTGACGGTGGAGCAGCTGCGGGACAAATACCTGGGCCCCCGGCGGTCCAGCTTCTTCCTCCCCGTCTGCGCCACTTACCTGCTGATCTTCGTGGTGGGGGCCGTGGGCAACGCGCTGACCTGCCTGGTCATCGCCCGCCACCGCGTCATGAGGACGCCCACCAACTATTACCTCTTCAGCCTGGCCGTCTCCGACCTGCTGGTGCTGCTGCTGGGCATGCCCCTGGAGCTGTACGAGATGTGGAGCAACTACCCCTTCCTGCTGGGCGCCGGGGGCTGCTACTTCAAGACGCTGCTCTTCGAGGCCGTCTGCTTCGCCTCCATCCTCAACGTGACGGCGCTGAGCGTGGAGCGCTACATCGCCGTGGTGCACCCGCTCAAGGCCAAGTACGTCGTGACCCGCAGGCACGCCAAGCGGGTCATCGCCGCCGTCTGGGCGCTGGCCGGGCTCTGCTCCGTCCCCAACACCAGCCTGCACGGCGTCCAGATGCTCTACGTGCCGGGCCGAGGGGTGGTGCCGGACTCAGCCATCTGCACCCTGGTGAAGCCCCGCCTGATCTACAACCTGGTCATTCAGATCACCACCATCCTCTTCTTCTTCCTGCCCATGGGCACCATCAGCGTCCTCTACCTGCTCATCGGGCTGCAGCTGAAGAGGGAGAAGATGCTGGAAGGCCTGGAGGCCCGGGCGGGCGGGGGCTGCGACTCCCGCCACATCCGCCTCCAGCAGAAGACCCTCCGGAGGCGGCAGGTGACTAAGATGCTGTGTAAGTGGAGGGCGGCAGGGGGCAAGACCGGGGAGAGCTCATGAATCAGCGCCAGGTTCCGCCTGGCTGCCGCCCTCGGACGCTGGCCCCGTGCGCCGGCGCCTGCGTCACCCAGGGCAGGGGAGGTATCCCCGCCGGCTGGCTCGGGCCGGCACCCTGCGTCCCACGCCGGACCGAGCAAGGGCTTCCAGGGGAACTGCGTGGCCCTTCCACTCCGCGACATCGCAAAGGGGGCTGCAGATTGGAACTGGCCAGGCTCATCCACAGCCCCTAGGAGCACACGCACTGGAGAAATCCCCTCCAGCGATCCTCCCCTCCTTCTGGAGAGGACCTAGCCTGGGGATCTGAGCCAGGGAGCTCCGGGTGACATGGCGTTGGCCGCCCCCTCCAGGCTGCAGCCAGGCCGATGCAAAGGCAGGGAGACCCCCATAAGCCCTTGCTAAGTGAGGCTCTGGGTATGTCTACACTAGCCCCCTCGTTCGAACTAGGGAGGCTAATGAGGGCGACCGAAATTGCAAATCCAGTGCAGGATTTAAATATCCCACACTTCCTTAGCATGTTCCCGGGTGGTCGCCATTTTGGAAATTGACTAGCCCGGAATCACTGCCCGCGTCTACACACGGCAGTGAAACGGGAGTTCGAAGTAAAGCCCTAACTCGAATTAGCTGGTATTCCTCCTGGATATTTAAATCCTGCGCTTCGTTTGCAATTTCGGTCGCCCTCATTAGCCTCCCTCGTTCGAACTAGGGGGCTAGTGTAGACGTACCCTCTGAGAGCTACACCGCTCAGTCCCCTTGGCTGACACTGGGTGTTAGGAGCCCCACGGCAGGTCCCCAGCTCCCTGGGGAGTGCTGGGAATGCAGCTCTTGGACAGATTCAGGCACAATCCTGGCAGCCTCGTGGGAGGGGGTGTGTGGTGCTGGGGTGGGGGTGAAGGCTGCCCCTGGAGCCCCACAAAGCTGCCCTGGAGGGGGCCTCTCTGGCATGGGACTTGCTTCCTCCTGGGGCACAGCGTGTGGCCCCCAGCCCCTGCCCTTCTCTGCCCAGCACCCACCAGCTCCCTAGCGTTTCCCCCACCCAGGGCCCTGCTCTGGGAGCGCAGCCATCTGGAGCCAAACCCAGCCCCTCGGTCGGCCTGTACGTAGATACCCCCGCCCTGTGTAACGCCTGTGGCTTGGGCCAGGGTGGACATCAACCTAGTCTGTGCATGTCAGTAGAGCCGGGCTCAGACTTATTCCAGCTGACGCTTGGCCCCTTTGGCTGTAGTGTGTGTGTGTGTGTGTGTGTGTGTGTGTGTGTGTGTGTATCTCTTAGCGTTGTTGCCTGTATGCGTGCAGTGCTGGTGTTGCATTGTGAGGGTATACAGGGTTTAGGTGGACCAGACGTCCCACTTTTACAGGGACACCCTCGCTATTAGGGGCTCTGTCATATCTAGGTGCCTACTGCCCATCCCAGTCCCACGCTTGCTCACTGGTCGCCCTCCCGGCGCGAGAGCATGTTGTGGGGCACAGGCATTCCGGGGGTGCAGCCTGGGGATTACCGGGGCAAAGCCCCCAGAATGCACAGCGCTTTACGGAATGAGAGAGGCTCCACGCCCTGTCTCAAGGAGCTGCTGGTCTGGATCATGCCTGGGGCGGGGAACTTTTGGGGTGGGAGCTGGTGACCCACAGAAAAACTAGTCGGGGGCAACACACAAGTGAGAAGCAAAAGTAAAACCTCGCTGTGGCCCCCAGCTGAGGAGGAGAAGGGCGCTCCCCACATTCCCCTCCCACACCAGAGCCTGGGGGGCCAGTCTAGTAGATTTTGTGTGCTCCAGCCCTGGGGTGGGGCAGCAGGAGGGCTGGAGCGCCAGTGTAGGCTCCCCAATACTTGGGGAAGGGGCCTGAGCTTCAGGGGCCAGATCCAAGCAAGCTGGGGGCCACACCTGGCTCTTGGACCTGAGGTTCCCCACCCCGGCGGAGGGATTTTGCAGGAACTGTGTGAGGCCGTGAGTGAGTAGCATGGAGGCACTGAGTGCCACGCTGTAGGGTGGGAGTGCGCTGGCAGCATATTAGCAGAATTGCAGGTAGAGGGGCACTGATGAGCGCCGCGCTACGTTCCTGGACTGGCGGGTTTGGCACCACCCCTGCGCGGAGATCTGCAGCGTGATTATTTGAGAGCGAGGTGCGCAGCAGGCAAGTTCTGACCAAGCAGGCCCCGAGTCTCACCTGGGTCCCTGTGCAGCTGGGGAAAGTGGGCATCAAACGTTCCCAGTGTGATTGGGCGCCGCTCACACTGGAATACTGGAATCAGGTGCCAGAGGATATGTGGGTTCCTTACTAGGGATGTTAACATTAGATGAATCAACTCATCCAGTAGTCGATGGAATTTCCATCGATTAGCCGATATGGGCGCTTCCGCTTTGAAAAGTAGCAAGCGCCTGCCCGACTGTTGCTACATTTCAAAGGGGGAAGTGCTGCGCGGCGTTCGCTTTTGAAATGTACAAGAGCCCCAGCAGGGGCTCTCGTGCATTTCACAGATTGAAATCCATGTGGAGCCCCAAGCTCCATGCAGTTCTTCCCCTTTGAAACACCAAGTGGAGCCCCGAGCTCCATGCGGTGCTTCCCCTTTGAAACACCAAGTGGAGCCCCGAGCTCCATACGGTGCTTCCCCTTTGAAATGCCAAGTGGAGCCCCGAGCTCCATGCAGTGCTTCCCCTTTGAAACACCAAGTGGAGCCCCGAGCTCCATACGGTGCTTCCCCTTTGAAATGCCAAGTGGAGCCCCGAGCTCCCTGCAGTGCTTCCCCTTTGAAACGCCAAGTGGAGCACCAAGCTCCGAGCTCCATGTGGCGCTTCCCCTTTGAAACGCCAAGTGGAGCCCCAAGCTCCATGCGGCACTTCCCCTTTGAAACACCAAGTGGAGCCCCGAGCTCCATGCAGTGCTTCCCTTTTGAAACACCAAGTGGAGCCTCGAGCTCCATGCAGTGCTTCCCCTTTGAAACGCCATGTGGAGCCCCGAACTCCATGCAGTGCTTCCCCTTTGAAACGCCATGTGGAGCCCCAAGTGCCATGCAGCGCTTCTCCTTTGAAATGCCAAGTGGAGCCCGGGGCCATGTGGGGCCTCTGCTGGGGCTCTTGTACATTTCAAAGGTGGAATGCTGCCACTGTGCCTTCATCCCCCCTCCCCACGGGGCTGGGAGGAACCGGCTTTTAAGCCGGCTCCTCCCAGCACCCCTTCTTCTTCCCCCCCACTGCCTCTTTCTGATAGAGGCAGCAATGGGGGGAAGCAACTAATCGACTGATGTGTTGACTATCCGATATGCTTTTGCTTATCGGATAGTCGACTAGTGATTAGTTGCTGATATCCCTATTTTTCACCTGCCCTGCTGCTGCGTGTGCAGGGATGTGTCCCGGGAAAGACCCCTGCTATGGTCCTGGCTGGGCTCAGCTTGGCACTCAGCAAGGGAAAATGGCTTTTGTCACAGTAGCACTCACCAGCCAAGACTTGGCAACAGGCTGGAGCAAACAGCTCCGAACCGGCAGCTCCCCAATTGCTCGTTACTCTCCGGGTCAGGACGGTGATGACTCCGTTAACTGAGAGCTGGTTCATTAGGCTAATAAACACACCAGGCTTGCAGGGAGGCCCTGGCTGGTGGGAGGGTTTTGCTGAGGCGCAGGCATGATCCAGGGCAGGAACTATTGCCCAGGGACGATGCCCATGGGGAGGCCAAGCCAGGGAGCGCATTGTGTCTCTCCGCGGCGCTACAGTGCTCTCCCCGGGCTGCAGCACTGTGGCTGGAGGCCCAGCGCAGGCTCCGTGCTTGCCAAGAAGCAAAGCCACGTGGCAGGGGAATGTGTGGAGCAGCCCTGGCAAGAGACGGGGGAGAGAGCTTAACCAGACCTCACGTCCTTCCATGGCTGCTTCCCCCGCGGCTCCCGGAGAGCAGAGCAACACGCCGGGGCGGGGGGAGCGAACCCCTTTTCTTCTGGCCTTGCTGTGCAGAGAGCCAGTTGCGGGCCGGCACTTGGCTCGCCTTGCAAAGAAGCGTTGGCGGGGACGGTCCTGGGATCACCGTGCCTGCCCAAGGCCTCGGGTCCTCCTGCAACAGCTGTCCCAAGCCTCAGCCTGTTGGGAGAGTCTGGGGTTTAACTCAGGCCTGGCTTGCAGCGGCATTGTCTGCAGTGTAGTCCCGTCCCTTGAGAAACCACACGCCTTGCAGCCCCCTGGCTTGGCCAGCTCCCCTCGCACTACCTCCATCCCACGATGCACTGTGCCGGCGTCGGACGCGAACCTGCTCCCTTCTTCCCCGCCGCAGAGTGGGAGGGGTTGCAAGCACTTTGGAAGTGAGGTTCAGGGTTCAGCACGACGGTGGCCAACTGGAGACGTGAAACAGCGAGGAAGAAATGCACGAAGGGCACGTGCAAAGCACTCCCCCGAGTGAGGGGCAATTGGTTGCACCCGTGCACAGTGGGGAATGGCTGGCTGGGAGGGTGCATTGCAGAAAAGGATCTGGGGGTTGTCGTTGGAGCCCTGCAAATCTGCAGATAGACACTTTATAGCTGCAGGTCTCCTCACCCGCGCATGTGGATGCGGCTCTCCGCGACTCATTCGTGCACATACAGATGTGGCCACGGATACAAATTTGGTGACCGTGCAGGGCTCTAGGAATTATAGAATCATGGAATCACAGAACACTAGAACTGGAAGGAACCTCGCGAGGTCATCGAGTCCAGTCCCCTGCCCTCATGGCAGGACCCAGCACAGTCTAGACCATCCCTGAGAGAGAGCTATCTAACCGGCTCTTAAATATCTCCAGTGATGGAGATTCCACAACCTCCCTGGGCAATTTATTCCAGTGTTTAACCACCCTGACAGTGAGGAAGTTTTTCTGCATGTCCAACCTCAACCTCCCTTGCTGTAGTTGAAGCCCATTGCTTCTTGTCCTATCCTCAGAGGCTAAGGATGACAATTTTTCTCCCTCCTCCTTGTGACACCCTTTTAGATACTATCGTGTCCTCCCTCAGTCTTCTCCTTACAGCGTCTCACAGATGAAATATGAGAGGTCAGTGTAACACTACTGCAAAACAAGCAAACACACACAGACTCACACACACACAGACTCATCAAGCTGGGATGTATTTTCAGGAGGGGGGTGCATACGCGGAGACGAAAGTAAGCAGGTGAGCCCTAGGCACGCAGTTCCTGCAGGAGCTGGCTGAGCTGCGGCAAAAGCCAGCAGGGAGCTATTTAACGAGCTGGCAGGGACGTGGCTTGCGATAGGACAGTACCTGTCAGAAATCGTACGTTCCTTTCCCCCCTGTATGTAAGACACAAAAAGTGATTCTTCCGCTCTCCTCAGCTCTGGAAAGGCCTCAGCTGGAGGATTGTGTCTGGTTCTGGGTGGCCCATTTTGGGAAAGAAGTGGACAAATGGGACAAAGTCCAGAGGCGAGCAATGGAAGCACGGCGTGCGAGGACAGACGGGAAAAAACTGGGTTAGTTTAGCCCGGAGGAGAAGCCTGAGGCGGGGATAACCACCTTCCAGTGTGTAGAAGGTGGTTGTGAGGCGAACGGCGATAAATTGTTCTCCTTAACCCCGGAGGACAGGACGTGAAGCAAAGGGCTTAAATTGAAGCAAGTGAGATTTAGGTGAGCCATTAGGAAAATCTTTCTAACTGTCAGGGTGGTTAAGCTCTGGAATAAATTGCCCAGGGAGGTTGCAGAATCTCTCTCGCTGGAGGTTTCGAAGAGGAGCTTCGACAAGGCCTCGTCGGGGATAGTGTCGCAGTTAGCCCTGCCTCGGGGCGCTGGACTAGGTGAGCTCTCGAGGTCCCTTCCAGCCCTACATTTCTCTGATTCTGTTAGGGGGCCGGTGCCGTGGGGCAGCTGTAGTGTATGTGGCTGTGAGAACACCCCCAGGGGGCTGCCGGAGGGATGAAAGGGCCCCAGGGGCCCTGCGTCCTGGCAGGCAGGCACTTGGGAGACTGGCATGGCTGCTGTCCTGCCAGCTCCCCACAACACTTCGTGGGCCTGGCCCTCCTTTGAGGCCAAGGTGCAGCCCGCAGAGATGACGTGTCCCACAATGCATTGCTCCCTCTCCCAACAGAGGTGACCAGAGGAGCAGGCTGGGCACTAGGTTTGGAATTCCTGGACCCCCTGGGAACACCGATCCCCGGGGCCCTTCGTCCTCCTGCCATGGGTCTGAGTCCCTGGCGCCATCCTGTGGAGGAGAGAAGAACCAGACTCCCGTCTGCTCGGCACATGCCTGATGCCAGAGCACTCCTCATCAGAACAGCGGTTTGTCCCAGTGGCCTGGGCCCCAATGTCTCTCTGTCCCCTTGCTCTGCAGTGCATCGTTCCAGGGCTCCACCTCAGAAGCAGCTGCATTTCACTCCGTCTGCTCCAGCCAGCTCGCTCCCCTCACCATGGAATCTGCCGCCTGCTCGTTGTCTGCGATGCGCTCGGGGAGGAAAAGGCATGGGCGGTGGGTAATGCAGGCAAGGAAAGGCATTGCCTTCCAAAAACTGCCAGCACTGTTCAGCTGCCTGGGAGGGGCTGGAACCAAGCCATGCGGCTCTCTGGTGGCCGGGGAAGGCTGGGGCCGCACCGTGAGACAGCCCCCACTCGCAGCGGGGCTTAGACGTGGGGTCTTGGCTGGGGAATAAGAAGGAAAAAGATTGGGAAGGAACATGGTCTTGGGTGGGGAGGGGTATGGCCTTGGGGGGAAGGGGCGGGGCTTCGGATGCCTTCCCCAGCTGGGCCTTCACCTACTGCCCATGGGAAAGGGGCGCTAGAAATAAAAGTGGTCAGGACAGTAGCGTGGTCTACGGGGGCCTTGCACGAGCAAGCCCTGCCTAATCGAAGTTCGGGTTAGCTGGCACGTTTCTGTCCTGCCTGTAAGGCCTGAACTCCTTTCTCTGCCCTCCTGCTCTGCCGCCAACCCACGAGCAGCCGGGAGTTTACCTGGTATGCGGGGCCCTGCCACCCGCGGGGTGCCAGCCAACCTGCCCCGCCGGCCCCTCGTGGAGCATGGGTGCGGCCTCTCCCAGGACGGTGCATTTCAAAGGGAGAGGCTCCCTTCCAAGTTGCCTCCACCCCCCCTCCCCGGGCCCATTCAGCTGCAGCTGGGGACAGGAGCTTTGCTGGAAAGAGGAACAGCCCTGGGAGTGAAACGCCAGCAGGACCCGTTCACTTGGAGTTCAACCTCCCAGGAGGCCTGGCGCTGCCCAGGCAGGCTGGGCGGGGGGGCTGACGCGCCCCTCCCGCGCTCTTCTGGCAGCGTGCACGTCTGGCCGCAGGGGAGAGACCTACGCCCCATGGTCCACGCTGCCTGAGGCTATGGAGCCCAGCCATGCCCTCTGAGCCAGCTGCCCTGGCATAGGTGTGTGAGGGGCATGGGGGGGGGGCATTTCCCTGCCCCCCCCCTTGGTGCGGGCACAGGAGTGGCCAGAAGGACGGGGTCACAGGGAGCTTAGAGCCCGGGCCCCAGGTCTGTACACCTGCGGGGACAAGTGGGGGTGGGATGGGGCTTGTTCCCCAGCACAGGATCAGCGCAGGGGCCTGGGTGAGGGGGGTGTTCGGCCTGGCTCACAATGCCCGCAGCCACGGTCGCTGGTGCAGCCACGGTCACTGGTGCAGCCACGGTCACTGGTGCAGCCACGGTCGCTGGTGCCTCCTCCATCCAGCCCAGGCGGTTAGCGACTGGAGGGTCCATTCCCCGCCAGACTTTGCAGGCTCATGGCTCTCCCCCCTGCTCTTCAGCCCTTTATTCGCCTACTGCCCCTGCCTCTCCCTATCAACCACCTTATCTCCTTCCTGTCTCCTCCACACACCCTCCTGCTGGCCACACCAGCTCCCTGCCCGCCTCCTTCGGAGACTGCCCCAAGCCCCATCTCTCCCTGGCTTCCTCTGCCCAGTGTATGCGGCTGAAGGGCGCTGTCTGTTTGCCCCATGCCCGGCCGGTGAAGCGAGCGCCGGGCGCCCTGACAGGGCTCCATGCATAGTAACCATGCTCCTCAGATACACCCAGTGGCGTCCCCGAGAACTGGGGAGGGGATGAGCAGGAGGAGGCCGGGGAAACCCCGCAGTCCCCTGGAACTGGAGGCAGCCTCTTGGCAAGCGCCGGACGCGGAGAGGGAAGGCTAAGCCCAGCATCCAGCATCCGCCAATGCCCCAGGCCCAATTTGGGCTCAGAGGAGGGAGAACGCGGTGCCGTAACCCTTTCCCACCTTGCAGAGACCGGAGGCACGTCCCGCCTTCCGGCCTGGGCTTTGGGGGGCTTGGCGCCTCGCTGGGGTGCTATGCCAGGGAGGGGACGTAGCGGGGGTATGGCCTCGCCCCAGATTGGGACACTCCCTGCAGTCTGCCTGGCTCTGCCTCAGCCTGCCACCTGGGCTGGTCACCCTGGCATCAGGCAGCTCACAGCCGGGAGGAGCTGGGCACATCCTGGCATGGAGCTGGGCATGAGATCCCAGCTGCCGGGGCAGGGAAGGCAGGAGGCTGCCGGCCTCCCACAGGAGAAGGCCTGGCCAGCACCAGCATGTTCAGTAGCTGGCAGGCCTCAGGGGGAGCAAAGATGGGAGCCCGGTTTTCCCACGAGCTGCTGTCATAATCAGGAGTTGCTGACCAGCACCCGGTGACTAAGGGGTTAACTAATGTCTCCTGTAGCTAGCCAGGTATCGGGTGGTCAGCCAATAGCAATGCAGGTAGGAATTTCAAACTGGAAGAGGCGTTCTTCTCTGTTCGAGATTCAGAGCAGTTTCTTCCAAGACTGAGGGAGATGGGGGACACTTCTCTCGCCAAGACCAGACTTCTTACAATGCGTAAGCAGGGAAAAGCTGAGAGAGTCTGTCTGGATTTGTTGTTTTCCTTGTTTGGGGATCTGGAAATAATGGCTGAGCTTGTTACGTGGTTTTTTTTTTCTTTGTGACTAAGTTTTTGCCCAGGAGGTTTCCCTGAGAATCTTTATCAATTGGTGGCTCTTTCTATCTAGCCCATGGGTTCCCAAACTGAGGGGCATGTCCCCCTGGGGGGGGGTGAAGAAATTCCAGGGGGGTGCAAGGCAATCCAGCTCTCTGCCCTGTCTTTCCCCCCCATACGTTTTGCTGCTATTTTTTGTTTTTTGGCCCCGGTCAGTTCCTTTTTTTTTTGCTCAACAAGTTTTGCTGCTATTTTGGGGGGGAGGGGTCTCAAAAATCAAAAAGGGGGCATGATACTGAAAAGTTTGGGAACCACTGATCTAGCCACTTTACTCTGCTTGCAACGGTAGCTTTGTTTTGTGGTGATAATAAAGGTTTGTTGTCTTTTCTAATTAACCGGAATTGGTGGATTGTTGTGTCCTTACGACTCAGTGCCTAGTTACAAGGGCGGAGTTCATTGTTGTCTGTAAATCCCCTCTGTTTTTCCCAGCTCCAAGCAAAACGGAGGTTGCGGGATGGGGAGAGTTTTACCGTAGGGAGGAGATTTCCCAAGTGATCTCTTCCCTGGTTTTCTTGGAATTACTTGGGTGGTGGCAGCGGTTTCCCCAAAATCTGCGTATTAGGATTTTTGGGGGGAGGAGTTTTTATACCAGAGGTTTTAGAGTGCTCTTGTGGGCCCCCACTTCTGCATTCATCGTGCCAGAGTAGGGAACAGCCTTGACAGCTGCTGTGAAGGCGCAGGACTGTCGATCTGGCTCCGGTCACCAGCCTGGGAATCCATGCACAGGCCAGCAATCTTCTATGGGCCCGGAGAGCAACAAGGCTGCTCTGTACTCCACTGTGCCAGACCTGTGTATTTAACCAGGACAAATAAACCCTCGGAGACCAGGAACCTGACTTCTACCTGTGGCGTATCCTGGGGCAACAGCCGCAGCCCTGGCGGGGGATAGGAGCGGTGTTTGCCAAGGAGCTTGGGAGAAGCGACAGGGAAACAGCCCCTGGAGGCAGGACGACGGATGGAGACGGGGCAAGGAGCAAAGTCAGTCAGTGTGATCACAGTTAGCAAGGGCTGGCTTGGAGAGGGGCGGCAGCAGAAAGAGGGAAGCCAGAAAGAAGCAAAAAGAACAGACGGGGAAAGAGTCACGGAGCCAGGGTGAAAGTCCAAGAACCCAGAGGGGCCCGAGGGAGCAGCAGCTACAGGAAATGGCACAGAGTGGTCCATGGCAGGGAAGGGATCACCCCAAAGTTATCCTGTTCTGTTCACTCCCTCTGCGGCACCTGGCATTGGCCACTGTGGGAAGACAGGACACGGGGCTGGATAGACCTTTGGTCCGACCCATTCTGGCTGCTCTCAGGTATTTAATATTTCTTATAGAGAGTGGAGGCTGGGAAGAACTGAGTCATACTTACTATTCGGGGGTTATTTACAAATAAAGGGTTAACAGAGGGTTGGCATTACAGACAGGTGTGGGATGCACTAGAGATGGTTATAAAGGAGTCTGGCGACTTGCTGGGTTCTACAGCAGGTTCGCCACTTAGTAAAACAGCTAACCCTCTGTTAACTCTTGATAAACTCTTCAGTTTATAAACCCTACTGAATACGCTTCTTGCCTTGTGCAATGTTACAAACCAGGTGTCATGGCTCAATTCCCCAACCTGGCACTTGGAGTGCAGATATGGGGGCCGGCTAGCAGAATAAACTCTGTAAGAGCCTTTCTGTGTAACTCCCAGCGACAAACTTGTCCAGTCTCAGTTTCCCTGAGACCCAAAAAGAAAGACGAGCGGTTTGCTGCCACCATCAAGTGTCAATAAAAAATATAAAAGAAGCCCTTTACCAGGGAAGAGGTCACTCGAATCCCCCTCCCTGAGGCAAAACTCTCCCCCTGCCCCAACCTCCGTTTTGCTTAGAGTTGAGAAAACAAACAGACGGAATCTGCAGAGAACAACAGGGCTCTGCTTCTCCCGGGTAACTTAGGCATGTAGTTTAAGGACACAAAAATCAACCAATACCAATTAATCAAAACAAAAAGAAAACACTTTTATTATCAAAATAAGACTACTGTTGCAAGCATAGTAAATGACTGGGTGTTAAAAGCCATGGAGTGAACTAGACTCAGGGGAAATTGAAGGGCTCTAATCCTTAGTTACAAAAGAGAAGAACAATTAACCAGTTCAGACATGATTTCCAAACCCCCAAACAATGAAAACAATAAAACCTGATAGACTAGCTAAACTTTTCCCTACTTACACATTTCAAGGAATCCATTCCTGGGAAAGCCCGTCTCTCCTGTTAGCTGGGGTAAAACTGCTCAGATCACAAAACAAAGGAAGAGAGGGGAAAAACCCTCTCTCGTTTTGAAATTCCTATCTGCATTTCATTGGCTGAATGCCCAAAGCCCCCTCCCTCAAGAGCATTTCCAGAGTAGCCTAACCCTTTCCTCACCTTCCAGGTAAGTCACTCTCCTTAGCAGCTCCTATTCATGACACCGTGTGACTAGGAGGCAAAACTAATCATAGAATCATAGAATCATAGGACTGGAAGGGACCTCGAGAGGTCATCGAGTCCAGCCCCCCGCCCTCAAGGCAGAACTGCTGTGTGGCATATCGTGATGGCTAGTGATATGTCACGACATAAAATCAATGTCCTTCCACTGCAATGAGCAACCTCATACCTTTCCTTCCTTCCTTCCTTTCTCATCACTGTAGTATTTTCCAGCCATCCATTCCTATTTTTATGTCTTGCCCTTAATTAAAATAAATCAATAGAACATATCTGAAAAAATGCAGAGCTAATGACATGCCTGCCAGACAGAACCAACCAAAAACCTCCTGCCTCTTTTTTGACTTTCTTTCAATCCTGCAGGCACAAAAACCTTTGTAGGTTTATGTCCATTCACTGTAAGAGCCTGTTTCCTTTCCATGGCTGTATGATGCCAGCTCCAGGGAATCATAAAGCGGCAGTAAATTAATCACCATGCAAGAAACGGGTGTTTACCCCGGGGTGGCAAGTTAGAGGTTAGACCAGCCGCTTGCAGATGGGTCGTTGGCAGCAGGCACAGAAATCACAACTTGCCACACCACCGATCTTTATCCTTCAAGGCAAAGGAGGAGTTCCATTCAGTGATGTCAGGTAGGTGAGGGGTACCCGTGTTAGTCTGGATCTGCAAAAGCGACAAGGAGTCCTGTGGCACCTTACAGACTAACAGATGTATTGGAGCATAAGCTTTCATGGGCAAAGACCTACTTCGTCAGATGCATGCCAGATGCATCCAGTGATGGTATCAGTAGGCTGTTATCCCTCAGTAGTAAAGCCAGGAATTGAACCTTGGTTACCCTAATCCATAGGCCACCTTTGCTGTCCTATGTGAGCCAGGCATTAAAGAGGGCAGGACAGGTGTTTTCATCAACTAATGCAGCGAACACAAAGACTACGAGGCAGGAAATAACCTGTCCCATGAGATCAGCGACTGTCAGGGCCCAAAGCACAGAACCAGCCCCGCTCCCCACCGATGGCCATGTAATGCCTCTTCCTCTGTTTCTTTCCAGTTGTGCTGGTCGTCGTATTTGGGATCTGCTGGGCCCCCTTCCACACCGACCGGCTCGTCTGGAGCTTCATCTCGCACTGGACGGGCCCAATGCTGCACATGTTCCAGTATGTCCACATCACCTCTGGGGTCTTCTTCTACCTGAGCTCGGCCGCCAACCCCATCCTCTACAACCTGATGTCCACCCGCTTCCGGGAGATGTTCAAAGAGGTGATGTGCCGCAGGAGGCGAGGCTCCAGGAAGTACTCGCCCAGCGTCACCCGCACCACCACCCGCAGCACAGTGTGCGAGCTCCTGCCCGCCGGCAACGGGCTGCCCCTGTCCAACGTGGGGGAGGAGGACCTGGGCGCAGAGGGGGAGGACGCCA
Organism: Pelodiscus sinensis; assembly: GCF_049634645.1. Classification (NCBI taxonomy): domain Eukaryota; kingdom Metazoa; phylum Chordata; order Testudines; family Trionychidae; genus Pelodiscus; species Pelodiscus sinensis. The sequence continues at coordinate 50,222,078 of NC_134720.1, forward strand.
TGAAGCATGAGTCGTCCTTCCCCTGAGGACACCGCCGGGGTCTCCCGGGGAGTCGGGCTGCTGGTGGGATACAGGGACCGAGCGAGGGTTGGGACGGCCGCGTCCTGTGTCAAGTCACTCACTTATGTCTCCTCTGTCGCTGTGCCGCCTGCCAGCACTGCCCTGGCATCATCTCCACCCCCACCTCCATAGGCCAGACTCGCCATGGCATGGGGCTGGCCCTAGGGGAGTGCGGGGCCTGGGACGAGCTCCACCCCATGCTCCAAACCCGGGACAACACCCCCACCGGAGGCCCTACTCCTGCTCCACGCCGCCACCTCCCCCCCCCCAACACACACACACTCCCTTTCAGGGCTGGCCTTACCATGAGGAGAACTGAGGCGGCGGCCTCAGGTGCCAGACTGTGGGGGGGGGGGGGGGCGCCACTGTGTCTGCTGCTGGTGCAGATGTAGTTCTCCTTTATTGGGGTAGGCAGCAGAGCAGAGCCATGAGAGGCGTAGAACAGGAGGAAGGCAGAATTGAGACCTTTCAATTATGGCCCAAGCGAGGGGGCAGGAGGGCGTCATTTGAGCTCCCTGCCTCAGGTGCCAAAATGTTGTGGGCAGGCCCTGCTCCCTCACCCAAGTCTCACCCCCACTCCGCCCCCACCGCACCTCTTCCTGCCCCTGCTCTGCACTCCTAGCCCGCTGTGCAAGGCGAGCTGGAGGGTTACCGGGGGCTGGGCAGAGCAGAGAGATGCCCAGCGGGAGCTCCCCAGCAGCCCCTGGGTCGGATGCGCTGGAGCTGAGGGTGTCAACACCCGCTCGAGTGGCAGCGTCACCCACCTCCAGCCGCACCACGTTCCTAGCCACCCGAGCGTGTGACATGCGTCTGCCTTGGCAGCTCTGGGCACCCCTGGTGAGGCGTGGGGCGCTCAGCGTGATACACACCAGCCAGCTGCCCTCGTGTTCTCCTTCCAGCCTCCAGGGAGGGACTGTAAATAAACCAAAGGGAGCCAGCCACAGGGCCTGGGCCTGGCTGGGCTACCAAGGCCTGGCTGGAGCAGAGGGGGGCTGGTTTTACTCCATCCCCGGAGAAGGAGGAAGAGGGGCTGTGTGAGGCTGACTCACCCTTCCCCAGGCTGGCTCCTGCGTGGGCCGTGGAGGATCGCTCGCCCTTCCCACATGAACAGGCCAACCCGTCCTACCACAGAGACGTCTCTTACCCCTTTGCTAACACCAGACACAAAGTGCAGTGCTAGCGCCTGCCTGGCTACGCAGCAGATGCTCTCTTGAACCCGCTCCACTTCTCTTTCTTCCTTCCACCACCTTGCCCCTCCTCCGACATCGGCAGCTACTCGGTGCCGCGTTCGGGGGGTTTTCTAGCCGTGGGTCTCTCTAGAGTGCATGAGCTGATTGTCACTTGACTTGAGAATTAAAACAAACCCACAGCTATTCTCCTTAGTTGGGCTCAAATGATTTCTCTCCCCCGCCCCACTGTTTTGAGTCAGTGTCAACACGTTTGCATCGGGCACGTCACAGTGGAGAAGCTAAATGAATTCTCCCTCCGTCTTCACTGTGGAGAGCGGGAGGGAGATTCCCAAACTTCAGCTGCTCGTTTTAGGTATCTCCTCGGCGGAGCTGATTGACATGTTGGGAATCAGAGCCAGTCTTAGGGGGGGCGAGCCAGGCGGTCACCCGGAGCCGCCATTTTCAAGGGGCTGCCTACAGAGCCAGTCTTAGGGGCAGGCCGCAACCACATTTCAGCTTGACCTCCCGAATCCAAGATATCGGAGGGCAAATTTTGACAGACTTTTGTCCAGTATAGTAAGTCTCCAATTGTCCGGCATCCAGAGGTCCGGCACTCCCAATAGTCCGGCACCAGCTGGAACCCGGAAGTGCTCTGGCCAGCCGGACAATTGGAGCTGCTCCGTGCCGCTTCCCCACGTCCGCTGCTGCCGCTGCTGAAACTGACCAGCGGCGGACTTGGGGATGCTGCAGAGCAAAAGCAGCTGGGATGCTGCCGGGCGCCGAGCAGGGGGGTGAAGGGCAGCACTGCGGGACCAACCCGGCAGCATCCCAGCTGCTCTGCTCCACACCGCTTCCCCAAGTCTGCCGCTGCCGCTGCTGAAACTGATGAGCGGCAGACTTAGGGAAGCTGCAGAGCAGAGCAGCTGAGGTGCTGCCAGGTTGGTCCCACAGCGCCGCCCCTCACCCCCCTACTTGGGGATAACTACTGCAGTCTGAGGGTGGGGAGCCCACTCCCCTCCCCTCCCCTCCCCTCCTGGAAACTCTCGGCAGCGGTACGGGGCTTCCCCCACCTTCCTGCAAAATAGCTGAGGATTCTCTCCTCGCCGTTCTCCGCCCAGCTCCTGGACACAGTGCGGGTCCGGCAGACCCGTCACAGCACCCCCGCCAGAGTACCTCCCGATACTCCGGCATATCCGATAATCTGGCACCACCTAGGTCCCAAAGGTGCTGGATTATCGGAAGTCTACTGTATTTTGTTTAAACCATCTGGCAACTCTACAGGCAAGTCGGGTGATCGCCCAGGGCCTCCAATTGGTTAGGACTGACCCTGTTTAGAATAAATTGATCCATTTAATAGTAATTAATCCCGCGGACCAGATGGGATTCACCCCAAAATTCTGAAACAATTCAGATATGAAACTGCCAAACTACTAACTGTTATGGAACCTATTGCTTAAATCAGTCTCTGTACCAGAGGACTGCGGGAAAGCTAATGTGATACTGATTTTCCGGAGGCGATCCTGGCAATTCTGGGCCAGTAAGCCAAACTTTGGCACGAGGAAACTGATAGAAACTATAGTAAAGAACAGAATGATCAGGCACATAGCTATACACAATTTGTTGGAGAAGATTCAATAAGGCTTTTGTGAAGGGAAATCATGCCTCGCTAGTCTACTAGGTCAAAAAACATGTGGACAAAGGTGATCCAGTGGATGAAGCGTACCTGGACTTTCGGAAAGTCATTAACAAGGTTCCTCAGAAAAGGCTTTTAAGCAAAGTAAGCTGTCATGGGATAGGTCCTCTCGTGGATTGGTAACTGATTAAAAGATAGGAAACAAAGGGTAGGAATAAATGGTCAGTTTTCATGTAAACAGTAGGGTCCTCCAAGGATCTGTACTGGGACTAGTGCTGTTCAACATGCATGATCTGGAAATGTGGATGTGACCGGAGGTGATCAACCAAGAGCCATGCAGACACTGAAACTCTTCAGCTCTGAGGAGAAGGCAGTTTCAGGCGGAGCATCCAGGAAACCCACCTCCAGCTGGGATCTGAACCCCAAATAAACCATTCACACAAGCCCCATTTAACAACGAAAGGAGGATGTACACCCAGATGGCTCCCCCAGGTCACATGTGTTTACCCTGGGCTTGATAGTACATACAAGTGATTTTATGCAAGCGAAAATGGACAGAGCACTTACATTTGTAAGTGAGTTACAAATTTAAAATAAAGGCAAACGCATCGCGCGCTCTAACACACTAACGCTTATTGCAAACGTACCCTAAAACTATTCTTATTTTGGCTAAACTTCCAAGCCAGGGAAGATCTTTTTCTCCCTGGGATCTCTGGCTCTTTTTTGGGTATCTCATGCCAGCCAAGGACAAAGAGCCTGAAAACTTTGCATCTTAAATAGACCTCCTTTGTGTGGGGGGAAATTCTGTTTCAACATTCCCCCTTTCCATGAAAAATTACCTGGTTGGGCCCTACCAGTTGGAGTGATCCTGTATCTTCCTTGTCTCTCTGGCCTCTGTTTGTCAGAGGCTGGAGAGGGATGGCAGGAGACAAATCGCTTGATCATTGTCTTCGGTCTACCCGCTCTGGGGCATCTGGTGCTGGCCACTGTCGGCAGACAGGATACTGGGCTAGATGGACCTTTGGTCTGACCCAGTACGGCCGTTCTTATGTTCTTATGTTCCTATGTCCAACCATTGCTTAGACTTAAAGGACAAAGGAGGCTGCTTACAGGTGATTACCCAGACGTTGAGGGTAACACCCTTGGTGGCTTCCACTTGCACATTTAAAACCATAAACCGTTCCCTACCCCATGTTGCTAACTTTACACACAAGAATGATACACGCACCAAAATAAGAGATACAGACCCGGCAGAGTGTGACATTACAATTGACAGGTTACATGAGGTATTTTGTCCAAAGCAGCTTTGAGTTATGCATATTTGTATGCATAAAACAATTTCATACACATGTCGGGGGCCGGAAGGGAGGGGGGGGGCTGTCACAAGGGGTACACAGGGTGGTGGCAAAATTTTAGCTGCCATTAAGTTCCTGAAGATAGTTCGGTCCAAAGCAGCCTGCAGAGAGTTACACAGAGATCTCACAAAGCCAAGCGGCTGGGCAATGAAAGAGCGGATGAGCTGATAAGTGCAAAGTAATGGCCATTAGAAAACATCATCCCAACTGTACATACAAACTGATGGGGTGTGCAATAGCTGTTACCGCTGAAGAGAGAGCTCTCTCCTTCTTCTTAGACAGTTCTCTGAAAACACCTGCTCAGTATGCACTGCCGGTCACACGCGCGAACGGTATTTCAGAGATGGGAACACACATAAATCTGTAGGGGGACATTGTAACCTGCCTGGGCACTCAAATCATGGATTTAAAAGCAGCCATTCTTCTACAAAGGAATGTCACTGACCAATTACAGAGAGGGAGTGCGGAATTGGCCTGCATATGCAAATTAGACAGTGTCTATGGGCCTGAACAAAGACTTGAACTGGATGGCCCATTATAAAACCTGCTTTTGTTACATCCAACATCAAAAGCTAAAAAAAGGACACTTCCAGCCCACTCAATTAGCCTCATTAGCACCGGCACTATAATTGACAGGTGCTTTTTTTCTCTCTCTCCCTTCTTTTTCTGTTCTAAATTCTGGGTTCCCTTTTCTTTCCACTCCGGCTCATCTGAAGAAGTGGGTTTTGCCCACAAAAGCTCATGATACTATATATATTAGTCTCTAAGGTGCCACAGGACTACAGAATGTTATGAACCATTAGGAAAGGGATAGATAATAAAACCAAAATATCCTGATACCACGCTATACATCCATAATATGCCCACACTTTCAACTCTGCATACAGTCCTGGTCACCCCAACTCAAACAAGTAAAATAGAATTGGAAAAAGTCCAGAGAAGGGCAATACACAAAAAACAATTTGGGGTATGGAACAGCTTCTATACGAGGAGAGATTGAAAACGGTGGGAGTTTTCAGCTTGGAAAAGAGATGACTCAGAGGGGATATGACAGAGGTCTATGAAATCATGACTGATATGGAGGAAAATGAACATGAAACTGTGTCATTCACACACACACATCACATTACACAAGAATCAGGGCTTACCTATGAAATGAATAGGCAGCAGGATTCAAACAGACCAAAGGAAGTTTTTCTTCACACAATGCACAGTCAACCAGTGGAACTCCTTGCTGGGGGATGTTGCAAAGGTCAAAGCATAACAGGGTTCAAAAAAGAAGTAGAGAAGTTCCTGGAGGATAAGTGCATCTGTGGCTGTTAGCCTGGAGGGTCAGCGATACAGCTCCATGCTCTGTGTGTCCCTACACCTCTGACTGGGATTGGACGGTAGGGGATAGATCACTCAATAATTGCCCTCTTGTTTGAAGCCCCTGGCATTGGCCACTGTAGGAAGATGGGCTAGTGACCTTGGTCTGACCCAATATGGCCAGTCTTATGTTGTCATGACAGGAACCCTACTTTTGAAAAAAACACCTGCCCCAAAGCCCAGCTCAATCACATGCAGAGCAGCCAGATTTGTGCTGTAATAAGATCGATACTCACAGCAGAAACTTGCATGGCCTTCCGGAGCCTACGCTGACCTCGCTCAGAGCCCCCTACCAAATGGTCCCGCAGCCCCTTGACGTATCCCTGCTTCTCCTCTCAGGCAGGATCCAATCCATCCCTGGGAGCCTTGTGACTGATTCCAGAAGACTGGGGGGTCAGACCCTAACACTGTATCTTTGTCCATTCCACGGCTGGCTTTGTTTTTCCCACTTCTACATTAGTATTTGAATGATTGTCTGAAAGGAGGCAGCCTTCCCCAGTGCATGAGGCACAGGACTGGGAGTCAGAAGTACCTGTGAGCTCTGCCACTGACGTATTGTGTGATCTCAGGCAAGTTCCTTCATCTCTGCCTCAGTTTCTCCACCTGTAAAATGGGGATAAGGGCAGGCACTGACTTTCAGCTTCACCCCAGGGTGCTCCACCCCCACTCGATCCCAAGGCCCCTCCCCCCAGGCGTCATTCCCTCCCTCCCCCCTCCTTTTTCTGCCTCTGCTCCTCCTCCTGTCCCCAGCACCTCTGACCGCCGCCACACAGCTGTGGAGGGCAGGAGGCACCCCACAGCCACCGTTTTCTCCAGCTTCGGCGCACCTGCAGAGTCAGGGCTGAGGGGCATAAGGACAGGAAGGGCTTTTCGCTCCATGTGCAAGATGAGGCAGCTTGGCCCCGGGGCCAGGAGCGGGTTAGGCCGCTGTAGATGTCGGAGCACAACCCCGAACCCTAGAACATGCAGGGACCTGCTGCTGCGCCTTCCAGGCCATGAACCGCAATGTCCCACCGCTCCTGGCTGGGGCTGCGCCTCCAAAGCGCCCCCGTTATCCTGCGCCACTGCCATGTGCGGGAACAGTCGGCACCCGGCCCGCCACACGCAGCAGCCAGGAAATGTCACCAAATGTCAAGGAGCGGGGCCGGCCGAGCGGCTGCACGTCCCTGCGTCGGAAGGGCCAATCGATGGCTCCTTGTGATCAATACCCCGGATTCCCCTGGGGTCTCCCGGCCCACGGAGCGGATGAAATAGTCAGACACGGAAAGGCCACTGACAAGCAGCCCCGGCTCCCCCCGAAGAGCTGGGCCCAGCCCGGGCCCGCCCCAGGGAGACTCTTCACAAATCCCCCCGTGCGTCTGAATTTTGAAGGGATTCGCCACGGAGGGGTCTAGGAACCGTGGAGCGCCCTTCCCATCCCGCCGGAGCCTGCCTGACCCAGCGACTGAGCCCCTCCTCATCTCAAAGAGCCTGAGCCTGAGTCTGTCACGTGCATGTCCCGCAAGGGAAGAGGGGAGGCAGGCAGAGGACCTGCTGCCCAGGCTGTTTCTGAAGGCCGGGGGTTCCCCCAGGGTCCAGGGCGTTTGGGGGGAGAGTCGGTGCACCCCCTGGAGGCCCCCCCGCAATGCATGACCCCCGGCCTCTGAACACGAGGCACAATCAGACCCATAGGCCTCACGGACAGGGCAGGCCAGTGCTGGCCACGCCGAACCGTAGCTGGGTCTGTGGCAGGCTGGAGCCCAGGCAGCTGCGACCCAGTTCCCCAGCTCCCGACGGATGCCTGCAGAGAGCTCCCCCTCCCCGCCCCGGCCAGGTTCTCCCTGTGCCCAGCGATCACCTCAAAGCCCCCTGCCGACCCAACCTCCCATCTTGCCAGGGTGCGGGGGGGACAGGGCACAAGATCCTGCCTTGTCGTTGGCGGGGGAAGGGCTAAGGATGGTGCAGCCCAGCTCCAGCTGTTCCCAGCCCTTGTGGGGTTCCCAGCTGGAGACTGGCTTTGAGGCCTACTCCCCGGGGGCTTCCCCCGCCGCCCGTCCGTTGGCTTGCCAGGCAGCCAGCTTGGGGATTGCCTGGGCAGGCAGAAGTCACTTGCGGGGCTTTCGATCCTACAGCCCTGGGGTGGGAAGAGCCTCATGAGCTGAGCTCCCGACCTGGGCTCCTGGCTCCGGCCCCTCCCTGCCCCGTGTGTGCCGGGCTCTCGGCGCAGTGGCTGAGCGGGGCTGCGTGTGGGGCTGCATTTCTCCTGGATCCATCTGGGACTCACGGTGCCGGGACGTTTCCCCCTCAGCAGCGAGATGAAGCAACTAGCCTGGAGCCTGGTGCAGCGACAAAGCCAGCTGCCCCCTAAGGGAAAACATCACTAGCTACCCGCCGCGCCCTGGTGAATTCCCCCCCTCCCCGCTTTCAGAGCCCTGGATCTTTCGGGGGGCGCTGAAGAAGGAAGGGGCTGGATCCCCTTCGCTTCCCCTCATCACTGGCAATCAGCAAGCTGGGATCCGTGGAGGAAACAAACGCAGCCACCAGCATCCTTACGGAGCTTGTCCCTGCTCCCGTCATTAGCCATGCGTCACCGGCGTGGAGCAGAGAGGCGATGGGGGAGGGTGCTCTCCTCCCGCCGCTCGCCCGGTTCCTGCCAACAGGGTGATGAGTCTGGGAGAAAGAAATTGCTCCTTGATGACTATTCCCCAGCCATTTAACAGCCAGCCAATGCCATTCGCTGAGCAGCAAGCCGCCGCTTGAAGGAACCTAGGGGCCCGCAGGCGGTTCATTGGGCTGGAATATTGGGCAGCGTCCCTGGAGACACCCCCCATGGGTTGTGGGAACCAAGGCTCATCACAGGCTCTGCTGGCCAGAGCCACATGCTTTTGGGGCTCGGGGTCTCTGGGACCCCCTTTCGTGAGCAGAGTGCCCAGCCACCCCAGCTGCTCTACTCCCCTCTTCCTTTCGAGCCCCCTTTTGGAAGCGCCCTCGCCATACCAAGCCGCCGCCGCCACATAGCTCTGATGTTTCCCAGGGGATTGGCCGGAGCTAAGGGAAGGTCATGTCTGGTGGCTGGAGATCAGAGCTTCCTGTCCTCAACGGCCACTGGGGCAGAGACAAGCCAAGAGACCAGGGCTCTGTGACCAGAGTGGGCAGGGGAGGTTCTGTGGCCGGCAGGTCAGACCTGATGACGGGACGACCCATCGAGTGGTGACGTTGATGAGTCGGGGAGGTCCAGTGGGACAGAAGGGGGCAGATTGGCAGAGGCGGGGTGGTTTTCGGATCGGTGGTGTGCAGGGGGTAGGTAAGGCCAGGTGACCAGCTGAGAGCAGCCAGGGAGATGGTGTAGACTAGCGAGATGAGGAAAAGCCAAGGACAGACGCCCTGTCGGCAACAAGCCAGCAGGAGACCCAGCAAACTCACGTCACCCGTGAACTCAGGCAGAAGGGAACCTGCGTCCTCACGGGACTACAGAGTCTCTGGAAGAGATTTCCATGGAGGAGGCGGGGGGGGGGGGGGGGGGGGAAGCTTTCATGGCTCTGGCCTGTTTCCAGGAAAGGAAGGGTGTGGAATGACAGATCATAGGCTTCCATGCGGGGGCGGGCCGTAGAACGGAGGTGTCTGGAAACGCCACTGATAAATCGCAGCCTTTCTGCAGAGAGAGGAAATAGCTGATCTCTGCCTTAGAGAACTAAACCGGGGGGGGGGGGGGGTGTCTCTGAAGGAGCAATTCCAGAGAATCGGAGGAGCACTGCACAGGCGCTGCCTCCAGAGCGGAGCCGGGCGTCATGCAAAGCCGTGAGCCCCGCTCAGCAGCCTCCATGAACCCCGCAGCAGCCCAGCGAGCAGAACGCAGGCTCCCCGCACTGGGAGAACAGCTGGTCTGGCAGCGCTCCGAGCTAGAAATCCCCCTCTTGTGTGCACTCCCCCCACCTCCCCCCCAGGTCTGAAGGCAGCACGGCTGAGTGTGAACCTCATGGGCGTTCCCAGCAGGGCCGTCCTTAGAGTTTATGGGGCCCTTCGCAGGATAATGACCCAGGTGCCCCTGTGCCCAACCGCAGCCGGGGAGGAGGGGGGAACGATTTTTTAGAGCTGTGATTTTATAACCTTCAGCCATGCACTAGTGAAACCGTTTTAAACTCAGCTCCTGTCGACGCACCCGGTTGGGCTTGACACGCACCTGGAAATAGCTTCATGACCCCTGGCCTGGCTCTTTTGCAGGGTCCGTGCGCTGCCCATGGGTCTGGCCGGCTTTGTCGCTTTTAAGATCTGCTCTGGAGGAAGCAGACTCACAGAACAGGGACAGACGCGGTGAGTGGGTGGACTTTAAGACCCAGGACAGCCCCTAATTTTCAGGCACCCTACACAGCTGCACATTCTGCCTCTGGGTAAGGATGGGCCTGGTTTCTAGCCAGTAGTGGCTTTGTTGCAAGACTCTCTATTTTGCCTGATACCTACCCCATGAAGCCGGGCCGGGAGAGGGCGGGGATGGGTGTGTGTTCCAGACTGACGGTTTGAAGTGGCATTGGGGATAACCCCCTTTCTCTTAGCCTAATGAAGACCCTTGTTCAGTGTCCATGACAGCGGCTCTACGAGTCTTTACCATTCCCGCAGGGCGCTGTGCGCCGATGACAAACCAGGGAGATTCCAGTTTGACACCCAGCTCCCAAGTCTGAGATGCTCCCGCCGGGTTTACGTGACCGCCCATCACTGGCGTGGCAACACACCGGGGACACCAGCTGTCTGGGAACGGACCACCTTGGCCACAGAGCTGCGGGGGACACGGCGTGCCCTACTGCTGAATTCCCAGGCCCTTTTCGGGACCCCACGCACAATTTTGGCTGGAATTTTATGCAGAGGGAGCGAAACCGGGTGCAAGTCGGAATTCTCCTCTTGCTCACCAGTGGTAGCGTTTTGCACAGGCGGCAGCAGTGGTGCAAAGCAGGGAGGAAGAACCTCCGTGAGTTCTTCCTAACCATACTCTGAGCTCCTTTGTAGGGGCCAGTTCTGCACGCTGCTAAATTCGACTAGTATCCTGCAGCTCCCTCAGGCCAGGGGGAAGCCGGGAGGAGAGAGCGGCCTTCCCTGAGCTATATAAACAGCACCCACCTGGCAGTATTTGGGCTTCCAGATTTGGTGGATCCTATTCCTCGCATACAATTGCACAGCTAACAGAGGACACTACCCAGTCTGATTCCTCCCACCAGGCAGAAACGATGCCTCCTAAACCACAGAGATCGAGGACCCCGCTTGCTGGGTCGGACAGGGGGAGGCCGTGAGAGTGACAGGAGGCCACTCCGCACAGCCTGGAGGCCAGCAGAGCCCCGTTCAAAAAATGGATGGGCCGTTGCACACGCAGGGTGTGTCTAAACTACATGGCTCCGTCGATGGAGCCATGTAGATTAGGCTGATCGGCAAAGGGAAATGAAGCTGCGATTTAAATAATCGCGGCTTCATTCAAATTTAAATGGCTGCTGCGCTGAGCCGACAAACTGATCAGCTGTTTGTCGGCTCAGCGAGCTAGTCTGGACGCTCCCGCGCCGACCTGAAAGCCCTTTATCGACCTCCCCGTTATGCCTCGTAGGATGAGGTTTACCGGGGAGGTCGATAAAGGGCTTTCATGTCGACGGGAGCATCCAGACTGCCCCGATCTGCCGACAAACAGCTGATCGGCAGAGCGCGGCAGCCATTTAAATTTAAATGAAGCTGCGATTATTTAAATCGCGGCTTCATTTCCCTTTGCCGAACAAACAAATCTACATGGCTCCGTCGACAGAGCCATGTAGTTTAGACGTACCCTAAGAGTGATCAGCAAAGAGAAACGCCGGGCTGAGGGCTGAGCTACCCCCAAACGAGCGGATGAGCAACCAGAGCGCTGGGGGGTTCTGAAACCAGCGACACCCGGAAAGCAGAGACTGAACCCCGCTTGATACCGGCGGGGAGGGATCGCTGTCTAACCCTCTCGTGAAAGGGTTTTTATTTGTACCTTGCTCTTGCTCGCACCTCTACGAGCCTGGCGGCAGAGCGACGGGTGGGAGAAAAGGTCAAAAATTCAACAGTCCCAGCCTTGCAAGCAAGGGGCACTTGGTGGGGACACAGAGCATCCCCTCTGCACACAGGAGGCCGGATATTTCCAAGGGGAACAGCAAGCCCGAGGGAAAACAACAAGCTGTTCGAGCTTTCTGCCTACCTCCTAAAGAAGCTAAGCCCATTAATTTTCCTCTTCAGGTCTCCTTTATTGATCTGCCTGGGGGGGGCTTGTTTAAATCATCCGAACGATGCAAAGCAGACAGCCAAGCTGCAACGAGGCCGTTCTACTGATGCCTCTAGCTGCGGGCCGGGAGATTGAAGCAAAGGAGGGGAGCCTCAGAAGTGCTCCGAGGGAAGCGGAGAGAGGCTGCTGGCCAGCTCCACATGAAAACCTCCGCACCGACGCCGGCTTCCAGGCGGTGCGCCAGCTGCACCCTGGTTATTTACGGGCCCCTCCAAGCGCTCCCCCGGAGATGGGGAGAAGATCTGGCCGGGTTATTTATTGCTCTCCAGAGCCAGAGAGGCACATGGCGCTTTACAGACAAACAAAGCAGTCAGGTTCCTGGCTCGGAGGAGCCCACAGCCGGGAGGAGACGCAGCCCAGCAAAAGGCCAGGGGGCGGTTAGGGACGGTTACACCAGAGAGGCTCTGGGTTAGGTGCTGCTCCGGCGTCGTGTCCCTGTGTGCACTGAGAACGGGGATCGGGGACCACAGGTCTCCCTTTCAATCCAGGCCTGGATGATGGGGAAAACCTTGGAGCTACAGAGTCGAGAGATGTTGTTAGGGCCCAGGTGGGGCATTGCCTCCTTGTTCTGGGGAGGGATGTGACAGTGAGGGCAGCTGTCTAGTGGGTTGTCTTCCTGGGGGGTCGCTGTGCTTTGATCTGTGTCAGGTGGTATTTTCTTTTCCCCGCTTGGTGCGTACATGCTGAGGGGGTGGGTGGCAGGGGAGCAGACTGGCGCTTTAAATTAAAGGGGCCACAACAGGTTTTTTTTTTTGCTCAACAAAAATGTTCCCGGCTCTGGGGTTCGTGAATGAAAAAAGGTTGAGCACCGCTGGTCTAGTGCATGGGACTGGGAGGGTGTGCCTGGCCTGGCTTGGAGCTGCTCATGAGATGAGACCAAGGACCGGCCAGCTGTGTAGCAGAGCGCAGGGTGGAGTCTCTGGGGAGATAAGAGCCAGGAGTCCTGTTGGGTGCCAACGAGGCGGCTGAACCCCCTACCCTGAGAGTGGCCAGGCGACAGGCCTGGGGAGCCGGGCTGGTCCCCACGCCACCCATCTCCAGCCCTGCAGAGCAAACCCCCAAAGCATCAAGGTGCAGGAAGAGGCTTGTACGAGAGGTGGCCCAAATACCAAATCGGAGCCCCTGAGAGTGGAAATGTGAACTCAGCTCCAGGCTGGGAAGTTAGGATCCGGGCAGCACCAGAACCTCGGAACTCAAGCCCAGGTGTGCTCGGAGCCCCAAAAGGAACTGGAGCCAAATGGGCTCTCCCTTTATAGCAAGTCCCCTGACTCTAACTCCCCAACCCCAAAGGGTGGGCAGCTCTGGGAATCCGGAGCCGAGCGCCTAGGAAAGTGCAGTGAAAAGAAAGGGAGAACCGGGAACGTCAGGATTAACACCTTCGCCACAACTGGACCAAACCAGGACCCCAGCGCCGAACCTTCCAATACGTGGGGTGTGCAAGACCCCACTGGGAACTGAGCTCTGAATCCTCCATCGCCAGGACTGGCGCCCACGGCAGGGGAGCCAGGCTCCCAGGGCCAGAAGGGACTCTGGGAGGCCGGACTAAGGAAGCCCAGACCGGCCCTGGCAGATGCCTTATCCAGCCTGCTCTTAAAAACTTCCAGTGCTGGGAATTCACAGCCTGCCTAGAGCCAGGGCTTGTGAGAGTTAAAAGGATTTTCCTCCTATCCCACCTGAACTTCCCAACTGATCTGATTAACTCTTGTAAGGTGACCAGTCACCTGTCTGCGCAGCCCTGTGGGTTCCGGGCTCAGTGTGACACCAGGCAGGGCAGGTAAGATCTGTGCTTGGACTAACTTCTGCTGGTGACAAGCGGTGGCACTTGCCCAGCGAGCCCTTCCACACGTCTGGGGAAGGTAATCACCGCGTCCCAGCTACATACAAGCGGGAACAGGCGCATAACAATCATGCTTAGCAACATGAGTTAACGCCTCCTGCTTCACCATCTGTTCCACCTTGTATTTACCCTGCACAGCCTGGGGAACGCTGGTGTGTGGGAACTGATGGCAACAGGCAGGGAGAGGCCTTAATCACTGTAGGGATCGAAATCGTCGGAGGACTCTAGATCTCTACCCGATACGTGCTTGGCTTTCCCTTTGCATCGGAGCAGACCTGTGGCTGCCATATCTGTCTATGATCAGGGGTGTGGAACGGCTGCCCTATGAAGAGAGATTAAAAAGACGGGGACTTTTCAGCTTAGAAAAGAGGAGACAAAGGAGGACATGATAGAGGCCTATAAAATCACGAGGGGTGTGGAGAAAGTGAATAAGGAAAAGTCATTTACTTGTTCCCGTACCACAACAACTAGGGGGTCACCGAATGAAATGAATAGGCAGCAGGTTTAAAACAAGCAAAAGGAAGCGCAACTTCATGCGACCCACAGTCAACCTGTGGAACTCCTTGCCAGAGGATGGTGCGAAGGCCAAGACTTTAACAGGGTTCAAAAAAGAGCTAGATACATTCCTGGAGGTTAGGTCCATCAATGGCTATTAGCCAGGATGGGCAGGGATGGTGTCTCTAGCCTCTGTTTATCAGAGGCTGGGAATGGGAGACGGGGGGGGGGGAGGGGATGACTTGATGATTCCCTGTTCTGTTCACTCCCTCTGGGGCACCTGGCATTGGCCACTGTCGGCAGACAGGATACTGGGCTAGATGGGCCTTTGGTCTGACCCAGGGTGGCTGTTCTGATGTTATGTTCTATCTAGCCCCGTACACACCCATCTATCTGGGTATCCTACTCCCTGCTTGTGCTCCACATCTCTGATCCGAAGGAAATATTGAATTCTCTGTCCCCTAGTGGAGCAGGGGGCTGGGAGCCAGGAGAGCTTGTGTCTATTCCCAGCTCTGCTACTGACTCGCAAGCTTGGGCCAGTCACTCAGCCACTTTGTGCCTCAGTTTCCCCTTTCTGATCACGGGGACAGTGACACTCCCCCACTTTGAGATCTCTACGTGCGCTGAGTATCATTGCTACGTACAAGGGAAGCGGCTGGGAGGCAGCTGTGCCAACTTGCGGCCGCACACAGGGTCAAAGCACTTCCTGGAGCCGTGGGAAATCAGCTTGCCTTCCAGGGGATGCCAAAATTAAAGGACCCCCAAAGTGAGATGTTTAACCCAACAACCAGAGTTTGTAACACAAGGAGTGGGGGCAAAAAACCTCGTCACACCAGAACTGGTGTCCTGGGGAAAATAGAATTTGGGGGGAGAATTTTAATGTCCCATTTTAGGCTTTCCTGGAATATAGGAACATAACAATGGCCACACTGGGTCAGACCAACAGTCCATCCAGCTCAGTGTCCTGTCTGCCCACAGTGGCCAATACCAGATGCCCCAGAGGGAGGGATCACAACAGGTAATCCTCAGGTGATCCCTCTCCTGTCACCCACCTCCAGACAAACATAGGCTAGGGACACCATTCCTACCCATCCTGGCTCATAGCCATTGATGGACCTAACCTCCATGAATCTATCTAGCTCTTTTTTGAACCCTGTTAAAGTCCTAGCCTTCACCACATCCCCTGGCAAGGAGTTCCACAGGTTGATTGTGCACTGAGTGAAGAAAAACTTCCTTCTGTTTGTTTTAAACCTATTGTCTATTCATTTCATTTGGTGACCCCTCGTTCTTATATTGTGGGAACAGGTGAATAACTTCCTTATTTACTTTTTCCACACCAGCCATGATTTTATAGACCTCTGTCCTACCCCCCTTTAATCTCCTCTTTTCTAAGCTGAAAAGTCCCAGTCTTTTTAATTTTTCTTCATACGGGATCCATTCCAAACCCCTCATCATTTTTAGAGATGCAAACACAGCAGCTGCAGGGTTGGGAAGGGAAAGTCCATAAGCAGGAAGTGAAACTGACCAGTCTAATTTCACAGTCACGGTATTACAAAAAAGCAGGCGAAAGGGGGGGCTGGAGATGGGTGGTGTAAATAATTGGAAGCCTAGAGAAACATCCGTGGGCGGAGTGCGATGATCCGGGCAGACTAGTTTAGAGCTGTGTAGGGCCCTACTAAACTCATGGTCCATTATGGTCAATTTCACAGCCATAGGATTTGAACATGGATCAGTTTCAGGTTTTCAGATGTTTAAATCTGAAATTTCACGGGGCTGTAAGGGTATGTCTACACTACAGCACTAATTCGAACTAACTTAGTTCGAATTAGTTAATTCGAACTAAGCTAATTCGAACTAACGCATCCAGACTAAAAAACTAGTTCGAATTAGCGTTTTGCTAATTCGAACTAGCATGTCCACACAGAGTGGACCCTGAACCGGGGTTAAGGATGGCCGGAAGCAGTGCCGGCAGGACATCAGATGAGGACTTAGAGCGTGGAGCTGCTGTCTCAGGCTAGCCAAGGGCTGTGCTTAAAGGGACCTGACCCCCACTCCGGACAGACAGTTCTCAGGGGTGTGCAAAGCAGTCCTGGCTTGGATTGTCCGAACTACCCACACTGGGCACATCACAGCACTCGGCCATCAGACCGGCTGCACTTGCCGCAGGCTGCCATCTGGGGAGAGGGGGCAATTGGGGGGCTGCAGGAGAGGTTCCACCCCCAGAAGCCCGCAGAGACAGCCCAGTCCTCCCCATCGGGGGCTCGTACCCCATTCCTCCCTCACCTCCTTCCACTTACCCCTCCCTAGCCCCCCTTCCTGATGTACAAAATAAAGGACAATTGTGTTCAAAAATAGAATCTGTCTTTATTGAACAAAACTGGGGGAGACTGGGAAAAGGAGGTGGGAGAGGGGAAAAGAGAGGGTGGGAGAGGGGAGGGCAACTACAATGATGAGGGGTTTGGAACAGGACCCATATGAAGAGAGGATAAAGAGACTGGGACTTCTCAGCTTAGAAAAGAGGAGACTGAGGGGGGATATGATAGAGGTCTATAAAAGCATGAGAGGGGTGGAGAGGGTGCATACAGCAAAGTTCTTCATTAGTTCCCATAATAGAAGGACTAGAGGACACCAAAGGAAAGGAATGGGTAGCAGGCTTCAAACTAATAACAGAAAGTTCTTCTTCACAAAGCAAATAGTCAAACTGTGGAACTCCTTGCTGCAGGAGGCTGTGAAGGCTAGAACTAGAACAGAGTTTAAAGAGAAGTGAGATCAATTCATGGAGGTTGGGTCCATGGAGTGCTATTAGCCAGGGGGTAGGAGTGGTGTCCCTGCCCAAAGTTTGTGGAAGGCTGGAGAGGGATGGCACGAGACAAATCACTTGGTCACTGTCTTTGGTCCATCCCCTCCAGGGTCCCTAGGGTTGGCCACTGTCAGCAGACAGGCTACTGGGCTAGATGGACCTTTGGTCTGACCCAGGACGGCCATTCTAAGCTCAGGGCTCAGGGTCGGGGTCTCAGTGGACCACCTTGATTTTCATGCAAACCTGCTCCTGGGTGGCCAGGCTGGCAGCTCTCCTGCCCTAGACGGCCGCTTTCCTGTGCCTAGTGTGGAGGTCGTGGATGAGGTCCACGATGTCTGCACTAGACCAGGTGGGCGCCCGCCTCTTGCGGTCCTGCGCAAGCTCCCGGGAGCCTCCAGCCTGGTCCCGGGAAGAGGGGGAGGGCTGGGGGGCATCGGGTGGGTGGCTCGAGCCGTGCCAGGTGCAGGGTCTGCTGGTTGGGTGCTGGCAGGCTTGCACCTGGCACGGGCACCGTAGCCAGCCCGTGCCCCTTTAAGGACTTTTCCTCCCCTCTCAGACTAGCCACTTGGAGCCCCCTTTGCTTGGGCGTTTGCAACGGCACAGGGAGGACGCCCAAGTCTCCTCCAGCTGCAGGAATTTCTGCAGCTGCCATTGTGGTGGGGGCCTGCAGCATCGTGGCTGGTGGACTCGACAGGCTGCAACTCAGCAGACCCAGCTTCTAGGCTTGGCTCTGCCATTGGTCTCCTAAGTGACCTGGGGCAAGCTGCTACCCCATCGCTCTCTGCCTCAGTTTCCCCTATCTGTCACATGGGGATGCAGTGACTGGCCTCCTTTCTAGCGTGCTTTGAGATCTCTGGGGGAGAAAGCACGGCCTGGAAGCTGTCAAGACCCAGGATTTAACAGGGGGCAAAAAATGAGAGGAGTGGTGAGTTATGGATGTCTGCGAAGGACTTGTCTAATCCCAGACAAGGGGAAGAGAACGAGGCTCGTCTAGCAGGCAAGATCTGTGGAGGGAGCGAAGCCTCTGAAGGCAGCTGTTTAGCATTGCTAAAGGTCATTCTCCCCCTTTCCAGACAGTCCCCCGGAGGCCGGGAGCACTGCAGCTGTCTGTCAGCACCTAAGTGTGCATGGCTCAGCAGAGCAGAGGGGGCTGCTCCGGGATGCTGTCTGGGTTGTTAAGAAGCTCTGGGAAAACACCTGGACATCAAGGGACTGGAGGTGAACACCGAGGTGGCTTGAAATGTGGAGTGTGGGATTGGAAAGCAGGAGCAACCTCTAGGCTGCTCGGGGGCTGATTTCAAAGGTTGACCAGATGCCTCTGCGACTAAGCTACCCCACCTCCTGGGATTGTGCAGTGTATTCCTGTGAGATATGCTATGCACGCTGTAGTACCGTGGAACTGCATAGGCACAACCTGCCTGCAGTAGGGCAGAAATCGACCCTTCTCTGGCTCTGGGAGTCACTCTAAGTAGAAACGGTGAAGGGTGCAGGATTCTCTGGAACCCCCCCCCCTCAAAGTTACCAGCCAGTGGGCACATGCGGAAATGACCCTCACACCCATCAGCTGGGTCTCCAAAGGACTGTGGTCAAGGAGACAAGGAAGAGGCGGAGTTAGCGGGGATGCAGGCCACAGGAGGTTTCAGCGCTGGTGCCAGCGGTGGGATGGAATGCCAGGGTGGGCAGACAGCTCCAAAGAGAGGGCAGAAGGATATTGTCTTTGGACCATCTCTCTCGGCTCTAATGACAGCCAGCGTTTCCAGCAAAGCAAACCGCAGCGGCAATATTTTTTAATATCCCAATAAATACCTCCTAGGTAGAGGCGCCGCATCAGTGAAACCATCCGAGTGGCTCTTTGGAGGCTCCGCATTCAATTAAAACAGTCCTGACTTCTCAGCCGGGAGGCTTTTCCTGTAGGGCGAACGCAGCTGGGATTCTCGGTGTCTCCGCAGAACAGGTACGATCCAGGCAGTGGGCGAACCTGTTGCCTGGATCTGGGAGGGGTCAAATTAGAGAGGTGTTCGAGCCTCCACATAGCCAGTTGCTCATTGGTTTCTTTGCCAGTGCAGCCCACAAAAGGGCCATTAGCAAGGGCTTGTGATGTCCTGCCGCCGAGACGCTCCGAACACATTCACATCCCCTGTGGCTGGGGGAGGGGGGGTCACCCTGCAGGAGAGAAGCCAGCCCACGGACTCTGTGTGCCCTCTGGTTAATGCAGCATGGCCTCAGCACATGCAAAGTGGGGTGCAGGGGAAAGGGCCAGCTCCCTGTGGACACGACCACGACAATTCCTCCGAGTCTTTCCCGTCTTCTGTGAAACACCCTGGGTCCTAGCGCCCCGTGGCCTCCACCCTTTTTAACCGCAAGGTCACTCTTTCAATGTAAGTGCAATGCAAGACCTGCCTCCAATCCAAATACTCTTGCCCGGCTTCCTTCCTGCCCCTTCTCTGAGGCTCCGCCCCTTCTCTGAGGCCCCGCCCCTCCTCCACCCCTTCCCAGAGGCCTCATCCTCACTCACTTGCACCAGGCTGGGGGAGGGGCTTGGGGTGCAGGCTCTGGTCTTGGGCCAAGGGGTTTGGAGTGTGGGAGGGGCTCGGGGCTTAGCCCAGGGTGGGGGATTGGGGTCCAGAAGCAGGTTCAGGGTGCAAGCTCTGGGAAGGAGTTTGGGAGCAGGAGGAGGCTCAGGACTGGGACAGGGGTTCAGGATGCAGGCTCTGGCTGGGCACCGTTTAACTGCGATGGCTTCCGGGTGGTGGAGCAGCAGGATTAAGGCAGGTTTACTCCTGCCTTGGCCCGGCACCACCCCTGAAAGCAGCTGGCATGGACAGCAATGGCCCCATGGCGCCATGTGCTGCCCCTCATCTACCGGCACTGAGCCCACAGCTTCTACCGCCCCGGTTCCCGGTTATTAATCAATGGGAGCTGCGGGAGCGGTGTCTGCAGGCCAGGACGACATGTGGAGACCCCCGCTCTGCCTCTCTCAGGGGCTGCAGGGACATGCCGGCCACGTCCAGGAGCAGCAGTTACCACGGGGATAATGACTCCAGCCCCGACGGGTTCGGCATTTTAGAACTCACCACTCAACGAATGCAATGAAGTGTGAGAGAGAAATGAAAGTTCTGACGTGCACAGACCAGTCAACCCCCAAACTAACCCACTTTGCAAACAGTACGAGAAGTAACAACAACCCTCCCCCAGCACCCCCTCGTGTGTGTGGGGTCTGGAGCTGAGAGGGAAGGACAGTGTGTGTGTGTGTGTGTGAGAGAGAGAGAGAGAGAGAGAGAGAGAGAGAATGGCCGAGACCCACACAGTGTGTGACAGTGACAGAGATTTGCATTGCCACGCTCCCTCCAGCCCCTCCTCTCCGTGTGGAGACGGGGTACAGGAGTGGGGGGAGGAGAGACACCCTGACATCAGCGCCCCCGCTTCTCCCTCCCACATCTGGCACAGCAGGCAGGAGGCTCCCAGGGGGGCAGCTCCAAGGCAGAGGGCAGGAGCAGCAGGACAGTGGGTGGGGGGGTAACTGAAGTGCCAGCGCTTGGCAGCTTCCCGGCCCAACCAGCCAGGATCCCCTGTCAGAGGCTCCACGATCTCCCGGTAGATCCCGATCGACTGGTTGGTGACCACGGCTGTGGCCCATTTTTAATGACTCTGCCTGTAGAAACCGACCAGGTTGGCTCGACTTGCTTTCAGACTCCACGGCGCTCTCACTGCGTGTCTGGGGAGGTCCCATCACAGCAGCCTCCTGCTGCGAGATGCAACCTGGGAAGGAGGATCAATGAGTGGGCACCGGCCCTTCGGCAGGACCCTTTTGCACCGTTCTTTTTGCCCTAAGAAAGAAATGAAACTGGCCGGAAGCCGGAAGAAAAACGTGGTTGGTGAGTGGCCCAACACAGCTGGCGCTCGGCTGGCAGGGACGCAACAGGAGCAAGGAAAATCGACCGAAATCTGCTCCCCGCGGCTTGCTTGGGCAGCCTGTGCTTGAGAGCTCGACAGCAGAAATGGCTGCTTCGGGGTGGTTTGGGGAAGTCATTTCTTGCTTCTTTTGCTTTTTGCTCCTTCTGGTTGCAGGCAGCCGACCCTGCGTCTGGCTAGCGAGGTGTCCTGTGCTGCAGCTGCCTTTTCCTCCGGCAGGGTCAGGTCAGACTGTCGCGTGCGGCTGTTGTTAAATGCCTCTACCAGGCCTCTCCAGAGCTCGAGGGCACCCGCTGGGGGGAGACAGTTTACAGGGAAGGCTTGTCAGGAGGCTGCAGGAGATATAGTGGTGCTGGGCAGCCCCAGATGTGAATTCGGGCCCTATTGTGTCCGGTGCTGTACAAAACTCACAGTCTTTGCCAAGTCCCCTGTTCTTCCTGACCAGGACTTTGGGGACGGATCCTGCACAAATCTATCCCAGGTGTTACATCGGGGTGGGGACATGGTTCACCATGTTCAGCCCCAGTGGGATGCCGATGCTGTGTTTACCTGTGCCTCTGCAGGTACAGCCGCTCGCAGCTCCCATTGGCCACAGATTGACATTCCTGGCCAATGGGAGCTGCAGGAAACAGTGTCCTGGTCTGAGCTCCTTCCCGCAGCTCCCATTGGCTGGGAATAGTGATCCCCAGCCAATAGGAATTGTGAGCGGCTGTACCTGCAGACGCACAGGTAACTAACTACAGCACTGGGATTCCACCAAGGGCTAACCCCTATGTTACAGGATCCGTGTAGGGCGGTACAGGGAGGCCAGCTGACTTCAGGTAGCCGGGCCCCAGCAATGCCGGATATCTGCTGAGCACAGCGGAGGGAGATAAACTCCCCAAGATGGGGGTGGATCTCTGACTCCCCCACAAGCTCGCTGACCCTCACGGGTCTGTAAGACTGAGCTGCCCTTCTCAGGAGAACGGGCCAGCCCTTAGGGGGTGGGCACGGGCTCTGCCGGACTCTACGCAGGCTTTTTGTCAACAGCTGGGCCATGCTGGGCAGTGGGCAGACACTCCCATGCTAATGTGGCATCGTCTTATTTGCATAGCCACGCCCATACGCGTGCTGGAAGTCCGGAGCCGATGGCAGAGGGTGAGGGAGGAAAGTCTGGGTTTCTTTCCATTTGATCTGACCCGGTTCACCCCGGCCAGGCTGGGGCAGCGTGTGCCCTAGGAGGAGCAGAACCTGCCTCTTGCTGGTCTAAAGCGGGTTGCAGCGAAGGCGCAGCGGCTCTGCAATAAAAGCCCCACAGCAGCCCGGCCCTGCTCGGCTGGCTTGGATCAGTCTGTGGGACAGTGTAGATGCTCCGGCTGGGACCCTACCTATTGGTGGCCTCCCGGAGTCTGGGCCCCACTCTCAGCCTGAGTAGCTACATTGCAATGTTTAGCCCTGGCACCGGAGCCACGGTGCCCTACGAGATCCCAGAGCCACGTAATGCCCCGATCTCCAGCCCACCCCCGCTTAGCAAGCAGGATTGGTTGGCTCTGTCGCAGGCCAGGCAGCGACCGGCTCCCTCCGCGAGATCTCCAAGGGGGAGGCAGGGCTGGGTGGGAGACCGCACCTGCAGGGGGAAAACATCTGCCTTGTCCAAAGGTGCCCTAGGCCTGGGTAGGGTTGCCAGGTGTCCGGCATTGTACCGGACAGTCCGGTATTTGCGCGCTCTGTCCGGGAAAAAAAATCAGAAAATACCGGACATGTGGAATGTGCAATGTCCGGTATTTTCTGATTTTTCCGGCTGCGCACCGGATGGAAGCCTGGCGTGGGCGGGGGAGCGGCCGGGAGTCCCAGCTGGGAGGCGGGGCCGCGATTGCCGCAGGGAGCCCTCAGTCGGTTGAGTGTGAGGAGGAGGGGAAGCCTCCTCCTGGCTCATGCGTCGCTGGGAGCCTGCTCCCCCACTTCACCTCCTGATCTTCCCCAGCCAGCCCCCCTGAACCTTCCCCAGCTCTGCTTCCTGCCCCTCCCCTTCCGCTGCACCCTTCCCCCCCCCAGCTCTGCTTCCTCCCAGCCAGCGCCGCAGCCCTTAACCCCCCCCGCCAGCTCTGCTTCCTGCCCCCCCTTCCTCCCGGCCAGCCCCGTGGTCCCCAACCCCCCCCAGCTCTGCTTCCCACTGGCCCTCTCCATCTCCCCCGGCCAGCCCCGTTGCTCCCCCCTTAGCTGTTTCCAGGCCCCACCGTTCCCGGCCAGCACCGCTCCCTTCCTGGACGGTCCTTCCCCCCACTCCCTCCATGAAGCATTTTTGTTTTGTTTTTTAAATGAATACCTGGTAACCCCTAACAGTGATCCAGGTTCTTTGCTCAACAACTTTGGTCGTCCCCCCCACCCCTTTTTTCCTTCAATAAAAAATTTTCCCAGTATTTTTTTTTGGGGGGGTGGACCGAAGGCAATGATCAAGTGATTTGTCTCCTGCCATCCCTCTCCAGCCTCTGACAAACAGAGGGCAGGGACACCATTTCTATCCCCTGGCTAATAGCCTTTTATGGACCTAGCCTCCATGAAATTATCTAGCTTCTCTTTAAACTCTGTTATAGTCCTAGCCTTCGCAGCCTCCTCTGGCAAGGAGTTCCACAGGTTGACTACACGCTGTGTGAGGAAGAACTTTCTTTTATTAGTTTTAAACCTGCTACCCATTAACTTCATTTGGTGTCCTCTAGTTCTTCTATTTAGGGAACTAATAAATAACTTTTCTTTATCGGCCCTCTCCACACCACTCATGATTTTATAGACCTCTATCATATCCCCCCTCAGTCTACTCTTTTCTAAACTGAAAAGTCCCAGTCGCTTTAACCTCTCCTCGTATGGGACCCGTTCCAAACCCCTAATCATTTTAGTTGCCCTTTTCTGAACCTTTTCCAAGGACAAAATATCTTTTTGAGGTGACGAGACCACATCTGTACACAGTATTCAAGATGTGGGCTTACCATAGTTTTATACAGGGGCAGTAAGATATTTGGTGTCTTATTTTCTATCCCTTTCTTAATAATTCCTAGAGGAAGGAGTGAGGGAGCCGAACGTCACTAGCCTCGGAGTGCAGGCTCGTGGGGGCGCATGAGCGCCGTCTCAGTCCCGCCAAGGTAGCGAGACAAATGGAAGAAATGATTCGGCGCCTCCGGAGGCCGCAGGGAAGCAGTAGCGCCGCGCCACGGGAAGGGAAGGTTAAACGAGCAATCTGAATTGCGTTCTTGACAGCGGGAGCAATTTGTCCAGCGTCGATGCGGCAGCTGGGGTTTAAAGGAAGGGTGGGATGATTTGATGGTGGAAAATAACGTCAGCGGCTGTGCGGCTTAGCCAGGGACGACCAGAGGCCACGCCAGCTTCCAGGCACAGGACAGAATCTCCCCAGTCACCCCTGTTGCCCCATGGCAGACCTGAGCCGGTGATTTCGGGGAAGGGGGGATACTTCACTTTCCCCCAGGCCTGCAGGAGGCGGGATGGAGCGACACGTCGCAGGACCCTGGACCTCTGGGACTTGGCGTGGAGTGGTCGAGTGAGGATGTTTAACATCCTGGGTTTCTAGCTAGTTGTTTCTGCAGGGGGCCTGGCTCTAGGTGACTAGTCGCACCCGTGCTAAGCTCTACGCCACGGGCACAGGGTGATGGCGAATTCAGGCTCGGAGGCCTTTTACACCCTCCGTGGGCAATGAGACAAGGTGCAGGACAGGTCTTAATGTATCTGATAGCAACCGCATTGAGCTCAGCCTGAGGCCCATAGTGCCCGGCTGGGAGAGATGGGCCAAGCAAATTCAGGAGGTGCCAGGGAGCCATGGCTGCCAACACGATGCCATAGGCCTTTGCTGTTTTAGATGATACAATTCTTAGGCCCTGTGACTCTGTTTTGTCTCTGTGGCCTTCTTCCAGCCCATGCAGGGGCTGATCCATCCCCCATTAAAGTCCACGGGAGCCTGGCCATTAACTTTTAATGCCTGAATCAAGCCCATATTCACCAGCTGTTCAAATACCAGATTTGCCTCTCACCCCCATGTCACGGGCCCCCAGCTGCTTTATGAAAATTGGCTTATGAATATGCATAACTGGAAGACGCTTTAGGCAAAATGCCGCCCGTGACGCAGCACCGCTAAAGGTAGGAGCTGCTGACTGTGTTTATTCTATCTCTGTGCACGCAGCATTCGTGGACGTGACGTTAGAAGTAGGGAGTGAGCATCTGTTGATAAATCTAGAGGTGCTCACGAGGGCAGCTCCGGACACGTAACGGCTCGGTCCTCAAACCAACCAGGTGAATAGGTTTGGTGTTCCTGTAAGCCTGGATTGTGATTGGCCCTGCCAGGACATGTGACCAGGCCACCTGATGCTAGAACTCGTTTTGGATCTTTTACTTTTCTGCTCCAAGTGAGAAGAGTTTGAACAGAGCCCCAAGAATTCCTGCCCAAGGGCGCCCCCCGTCGGTGTGCTGGGGCGGAGACGGCGTGATAACCATCCCTCGCCACTCCGATGGCGCTGCCGCTTTGGGACCACCTGGCCCTGAAGGATGGCTGCAGGGCTGCCAGGACAAGACTCAGCTCAGCTGACCCCCGGCCGGCAGCCCCTGGGCGGCAGGCATGGGCGGTTCTCCGTGTGATGACTAGTGGACAAAGGGTCCCAAGCCACGGCCATAGTCATCACTTCTCAGCAGAGCAACTGGTCCAGGAAGGGGACGGGGAGTTTCAGTTCTGCTCTGATCCCTTTCGGGGGGGCACTGCGCTGCACCCGGTCTGTGGGCTCGCGTCTGGCAGTGCCAACCTGGACTGTCGGCTCCCCCAGAGAGCGATCTGCATAAACCCTGCAGGCCCGGAGCAGGCCACTCGGTGCCGTCTCCCTGAACTGCCATCAACCAAGCAGGTGGCTCTGGTGCAGATGCCTTCAGGAGAGGCTGGTGCAGGCTGGACGCAACCCCGAGAGAAGTGGGTTACGAAAGGGCAGTCAATGAAGCAGGCTCCCCTGCTCCCCGCATCCTCCAAGCCCTCTGCGGGGAGCACTTCCAGCAGGAGCCCCCGGGAGCTTCCTTGGTTCGGAGGCTTAGCTGGACTAAGAACAGGCTGAGGGTGAGTTTGTACCGCGTGGGAGTGTGGGAGAGAATTAGCGATGCTGGTTTTTTGTTCTTTTCAATTTGCAATTCGCTTTGCTCCGCCTGTTTTCACTTGCAACCACTTACCCCCTCCCGCTTGTACCTCCTGAAATCACTTTCATTTACTAGCAAGCCCAGTGTAAATAATTATTCCCTGGGGGAGCCATCACGGTGTACCTCCTCCTGTCATTGTTAAAGGGGGCTTGCCTGAATAATCCCCTTGGGGTTCTGATCCCATCTGGGGGTTGGCTTCCCTGGAAGCTGGCCCCTAAACTGCATTTACCTCGGAGCTGAAGAGTGGCAGTGTCTGTACTGCTCTTCGGAGCAGAGAAGGGGGGTGATCTCAGCCTTGGCCGAGGGAGACCAGCAGATCTGCCCCAGCAAGACAGAGAGGTGTCCTCTTGGGGACACTGTCCTCCGGCAGTGCCCGCCACAGCGGTCTCTCGCCCCCCTTCCAGGGAATCAGCAGTCCTCAGTCTCACCTGCCACGGTGGCCGACTGCGACCCCAAAGCCTGGCCCCTCGGCCTCAGGGCACGCCACAGTCATACAGGCCGCTGTTCTTGGTGGCAAGGTGCGGTGTAAAGGGAAAGGGGGAGACCCAGGCCCGCCCCCTACTCTGGGTCCGGTCCCCAGGGCCCTCTGGCGGTCCCATCCCAGATTTCTCACCACAAGCCGAAGCCCCCCACCACTCCCAATGTTGTGAGCATTCGTGGCCCTCCATACGATTCCCAGACCCTAACGTGGCCTGTGGCCAAAACGTTTGCCCCCCCTCCCAGTGTCAAGCACCATCTCACAGCTGTTTTGGGAGTTCTATGCAGGAGATAGAGCTGCAGAGCTGGAGCCCTGCAGAGCTCCGCTTTCCATCCCCAGGCATCCGCAGAGGTCAGGGAAATCCGCCGCTCATTTTTGTAGATACAGATACAGCTGCGGATACCAAATGTTATATCCCCATAGGGCTCTGTGCAGGGCAACCCTCCTCATGCTCCAGGCATGGGGCCCAGGGCAATCCGTGCTCCGCCCCTTCCCAAAGCCCCGCCCCTGCTCCGCCCCCGCCCCACTCTTCCAGCAGCCTGCTCCACTCAACCGCGCTGCTCTCCTGGACCACGGTGCCCCGCTTCAGAGGTGAACCCTGTTGCTGCCATGCCAGGCCCCCATAATTCCCTGAGTCCCTCCCATCCATAAGAGGATTGGGGCAGCCATGGCAGGGCTCCCAAAAGCACAGGGCCTGGGGCAGCCTCCCCAAACTGTCCCCCGATGGGCCCCCTCTGGATCTATGCAGAACAGTATCTGTGTCATTCGCGGATACCAAGGGTGCCCTTTGCTGGCCAATAAGAGCTTCTCGCCTTGCTCAGAAACTTGCGGGTTGAGTATCATAGAATCAGCGAATCCAAGGGCTGGAAGAGATCTCAGGAGTCATCAAGTCCAGCCCCCTGCCCAAGGCAGGACCAATCCCAACTAACGTCGTGATTATGCCCTGCAGATGGCTTCTCAAGAGCCCCATGATACCGTTTCATGGGTCACCTCCTGCAAGTCACCCCTTCCAAACCAGGCAGGTTTCGGTGCCTGGCCTGGTGGCCACCACGCTCAGCATCATCTCGCTGAGGCGGAGGATCCATTAGAAGGAAACAGGATGGGGGGGGGAGATTTTGCAAATGTCGTCTCCTCTCTCTGCACCCACAGTTGGCACCGAGGTCACAGTGTGATGGAGCAGAGGGCGATGTCTGTGCTTGACTTGCCTGGAAGATGCAGCAAGACAGACGTGCCGCAGGGGCCGGGCTCCGGGGTGTAATTTCCACCGCAAACAGTTTGTACAAAAGAATCCTTGGCCAGCCCCTGCCATCCATCTTCTGAGATTTAGGATGGCGTCATCCCCACCGGGAGAGGGAATCGGCTCATGTCCCATCCACAACAAACACCCTGAATTTCGCCCCTTTCCATTGTCTAAGGAGTCGCTGCCCTTCCCTGTGTGGCTTATGGGGCTATCTCTCCCCATGCTGCTGGACAACGGGAGTGACGTTGTCTACCCTGCTTCCAGAAAGCAGATTTATCACCGCAGCTTTGGGATTAAAAAGCCATCAATCCACCAGGCTGTGTCAGCCTTGTAAGGCTGTTTTTACAGTGGTTGTTTGCAGCAGAGGGGTTTTTTTTCTCTCCCTTGTGGAGCGAAACGCAGCTTTATTTCAGATGTCCTGCGTATTTTGATAAATGAGCCTGAAGAATGCTGGCATCTTCCCCACATCTCCCTCCTGAACGCCAAAGTCAGGGGGGTTTCTGTACTTCCTTAGCGCAGCCGTGGGGTGTCGCTGCTGGTGACGGGTGGAACTCCTCCTTCCGAAGGAGGAGTGTGGAAACGCACCCGCAGTGCTCAACGTTGGACCTGAATGACATCACCCTACCCTCTTCCACCGGGTCTGAGTGTCGGGCAGACGTGGATGAGTTTTCTCCTTCTTTTTGGAAGAGCTTTTCCTGGGGCTCAAAGCCCTTCCATTCAAAACAGGGGGTGAACGTGGAAAGTGGTCTGCACTTTAAACGTGTGTTCATTTGAGTTTGGGGGCAATAGTCCGGCAGTTCTTATATCCCGTGAACTCCTCCCATCTCTAGTTCCTAGGCGGAGGAGAAATCTACGTCCAATGCCTACATACTACAGTGGTGGCTACATAGGGGGGAGAGAATAGGTGGGTGTATGGAGAAAGAAAGAAAGAAAGAAAGAAAGAAAGAAAGAAAGAAAGAACTGGGAGGGACCTCTAGCGGTCATTGAGTCCAGTCCTCTGCCCTCATGGTAGGACCAAGCACCATTTAGGCCACCTCTGAGTGACAGATGTCTGTCCAACCTGCCCATAAATATCTCCCGTGATGAGGATTCCACAACCTCGCTTGGCAATTCATTCCAGTGTTTGATCACCCTGGGTATGTCTACACTACCAAGTTAATTCGAGCTAACAGCCGTTAGTTCGAATTAACTTTAACAGCACCTTTACATGCAAACCACATGTATTAATTGGAACTAGCGGAGCGCTTAATTCGAACTAGGTAAACTTCATTCTACGAGGAGTAACGCCTAGTTTGAATTAAGTAGTTCGAATTAAGGGCTTTGTAGCCACTTAATTTGAACTAGTGGGAGGCTAGCCCTTCCCAGCTTGCCCTGGTGGCCACTCTGGGCACAACCAGGGAAACTCTTCTGCCCCCCTCCCAGCCCCGGAGCCCTTAAAGGGACACGGTCTGGCTATGGTGCCCGTGCCAGTTGCAAGCCTGCCAGCACCCAGCCAGCAGACCCTGCACCTGGCACAGCATGAGCCAGCCACCTGCTGCCACCCAGCCCTCCGCTTCTTCCCAGGACCAGGCTGGTGGCTCCTAGGAGCCTGCCCGAGCTGCAAGAAGCAGGCACCCGCCTGGTCTAGTGTGGAAATCGTGGACCTCATCGAGGTTTGGGGGGAGGCCTCCAATGTCCACGATCTCTGCACTAGGCACAGGAATGCGGCCGTGTAGGGCAGGATAGCTGCCACCCTGGCCACCAAAGGCCACATGTGAACTCAGGAGCAGGTTTGCCTGAAAATCAAGTTGGTCCAGTGAGACCCCCAACCCTAAGCCCTGAGCTTAGAACATAAGAACATAAGAATTGCCATACTGTGTCAGACCAAAGGTCCATCTAGCCCAGTAGCCTGTCTGCCGACAGCAGCCACCACCAAGTACCCCAGAGGGGATGGACCGAAGACAATGACCAAGCGATTTGTCTCGTGCCATCCATCTCCAGCCTTCCACAAAGAGGCCAGGGACACCATTTCTACCCCCTGGCTAATAGCACTCCATGGACCCAACCTCCATGAATTTATGTAACTTCTCTTTAAACTCTGTTATAGTTCTAGCCTTCACAGCCTCCTGTGGCAAGGAGTTCCACAGGTTGACTATGTGCTGGGTGAAGAAGAACGTTCACTTATTAGTTATAAACCTGCTGTCCATTCATTTCATTTGGTGTCCTCTAGTCCTTCTATTATGGGAACTAATGAAGAACTTTTCTTTATTCATCCTCTCCACACCACTCATGCTTTTATAGACCTCTATCATATCCCACCTCAGTCTCCTCTTTTCTAAGCTGAAAAGTCCCAGTCTCTTTAGCCTCTCTTCATATGGGACTTGTTCCAAACCCCTCATCTTTTAGTTGCCCTTTTCTGAACCCTTTCTAAGGCCAAAATATCTTTTTTGAGGTGAGGAGACCACATCTGTACACAGTACTGAAGATATGGCGTACCATAGTTTTATACTTCCCCTCCTCCTTCTTCCCCTGGCTTCCCCCTTCCAGCTCCCTCCTCCCAGGTTTTCCCCTCCCCCTCCCACCCTCTCTCTTCCCCTCTTCCACCTCCTTTTCCCAGTCTCCCCAGAGGTTAATCCCCCTCCCCCCCCAGTTTTGTTAAATAAAGAGAGTTTCTATTTTTGAACACACGTGTCTTTTATTTTTTACATCAGGAAGGGGGGCTAGGGAGGGGTAAGTGGAAGGAGGTGGGGGAGGAATGGGGCACGAGCCCCTGATGGGGAGGACTGGGGTGGCTCTACGGGCTCCTCGGGGTGGAAGCTCTCCTGCAGGGCCTCCTGGATCCTGACAGCCCCCCGATTGACCTCCCCGGATGGCAGCCTGCGGCAAGTGCAGCCGGGCTGATGGCCGAGTGCTGTGATGTGCCGAGTGTGGGCACTCAGGGCACTCCAAGACAGGACTGCTTTGCTGTCCCTCATCGAGGTAGACCAGCAAGCGGGGACCCTGAGAACTGTCTGTCCGGGGTGGGGGTCGGGACCCTTTAAGCACAGCCCTCGGCTAGCCTGAGGCAGCAGCTCCACGCTCTAAGTCCTAACCTGATGCCCTGCCGGCACTGCTTCCGGCCATCCTTAACCCCGGTTCAGGGTCCACTTAATGTGGACATGCTAGTTCGAATTAGCAAAACGCTAATTCGAACTAGTTTTTTAGTCTGGATCCGTTAGTTCGAATTAGCTTAGTTCGAATTAACTAAGTTAAGTTAACTAAGTTAGTTCGAATTAGTGCTGTAGTGTAGACATACCCTAAGTCCTAACCTGATGCCCTGCCGGCACTGCTTCCGGCCGGCCTTAACTTCAGTTCAGGGTCCACTCAATGTGGACATGCTAGTTCGTATTAGCAAAACGCTAATTCGAATTAGTTTTTAGGTCTAGATGCACTAATTCAAATTAGCTTAGTTCGAGCTAACTAATTCGAATTAGTGCTGTAGTGTAGACATATCCTAAGTGTTTTCAGGGCCGCTCCATCGCCAGGGAACCTGGGCGCCCCCTAGGCGAGTCAGTGCGTGTTCTCAGTGCCTCCATCGCAAGGGCCCACCTACTCTAGCAGTACCCACTCCTGGGGGCAGCTTGTAAAACACCCAGCCCCACTCCTGAGAGTCCTGGACCAGCCATGGTGGAAAGTCCTGCACTTGCTGGAGGTTCCAGGGATCTGTGGGGTCACTGTGATGCTTGGACACTGGTTTTCACAGAATACTAGAACTGGAAGGGACCTTGAGGCCCAGTCCAGTCCCCTGCCCACATGGCAGGACCAAGCACCATCTAGAGTAGTGGTTCCCAACCTTTTCCAGATGGGGACCCGTGTTGACAATTCAGGAAAACTCGGTGAACCAAGACAATTCAAAAAATGTGGGAATGGCTCCTTAAGAGCCACCTGGGGAGATATCTGGCAACCCTTTTGAAATGCAATGGCGACCCATACGTTGGGAAACCTTGCTCTAGACCATCCCTGACAGGTCTTTGTCTAACCTGCTCTTAAATATCTCCAGAGATGGAGATTCCACAACCTCCCTGGGCAATTTATTCCAGTGCTTCACCACCCTGACAGACAGGAAGTTTTTCTTAATGTCCAACCTAAACCTCCCTTGCTGCAGTTTAATCCCATTGCTTCTTGTCCTATCTCCAGAGGCCAAGGAGAACAATTTTTCTCCTTCCTCCTTGTAATACCTATTGAGGTACTTGAACACCACTAGCCTGTCCCCTCTCGGTCCTCTCTTTTCCAGAGTAAACAAACCCAAACTCTTTTAGTCTTCCCTCATAGCTCGTGTTTTCTAGACCTTAAATCATTTTATTGCTCTTCTCTAGACTCTCTCCAATTTCCCCACATCTTTCCTGAAAGTCGGTGCCCAGAACTGGACACAAGACTCCAGTGGAGGCCTAATCAGCATGGAGCAGGGAAGAAGAATGACATTTCCTGCCTTGCTTCTGTGAGGTCTTGTTTTCTCAAGGCTTCTCTTAGTGGCTTGGCGTGCAGCCCCGTTTACCACACCCAGGCCAGCTGGCATCTCACGGGGAAACATGTGAGAACCACTCCGGTTCCCTGCCCATCACTCTCTCGCCCACCTGGGGGCGGGAGGTTGGACATTGGCAGGAAACCAGGATCTGTGTGTTCCTTTAAGTGTCCATCTGCTCCTGCCTCTTGCACCTCACCTGACAGCCTATCACCCTCTCTGCCCGTGGCGTCCTCGGATGGACCCCAGCTATGGAGCCGCGTGGCAGAGCAAGGACGTGTTAGTGAGAGGGAGGGAGGAGGGTGCCGAGAGGACTAGCAGCAGGGACAAAGGAAATTCACAGCTTGATTTCAGGCAGAACCAGTTGCTTCACAAGTGTCATGGGAAGGAGGACACAGAGTTGTTCTGGGAACATAAAAACGGCCGTACTGGGTCAGACCAAAGGTCCATCTAGCCCAGTATCCTGTCCGCCGACAGTGGGCAGCGCCAGATGCCCTGGAGGGGGTGGACCGAAGACAATGATCAAGTGATTTGTCTCCTGCCATCCTTCTCCACCCTCTGACAAACAGAGGCCAGGGACACCATTTTATCCCCTGGCTAATAGCCTTTTATGGACCCAACCTCCATGAAATTATCTAGCTTCTCTTTAAACTCTGTTATAGTCCTAGCCTTCACAGCCTCCTCTGGCAAGGAGTTCCACAGGTTGACTACAAGCTGTGTGAAGAAAAACTTTCTTTTATTAGTTTTAAACCTGCTACCTATTAACTTCATTTGGTGTCCTCTAGTTCTTCTATTATGGGAACTAATAAATAACTTTTCTTTAGTCACCCTCTCCACACCACTCATGATTTTATAGACCTCTATCATACCCCCCCTCAGTCTCCTCTTTTCTAAACTGAAAAGTCCCAGTCGCTTTAACCTCTCTTCATATGGGAGCTTTTCAGGAACACACGGAGGCATCTCCTAGCCAGGGCAAGTTCTGGGACAGGTTTCACTGTGAGAGAATCAATGTTGGGGGTGGGGGGGCTCTCTGTGACATACAGGGGGAAACTCTCTGACTCTCGCGGCTCCCTTTGTAAAATGAGGACACTGAGCCATCTTTGGCCTGTCTTGGAGCCTCTTCGGGGCAGGGACTCTCGGTGTCTGTGCAGCACAACGGGGCCCTGAGCTCAGCTGGCGCAGGGCGTTTCTCATGCGCTGTGTCCGCGCAGCTCTTGGGCAAAAGGCCCTGACCTCAGACAGGGGAGGGACGGTCTCTCGCTGTCCGGCTGACAGCAGATGGGGTCTCACCCACACTGAAGTAAGGAGCTGGGAAGCTAGCCCACTCACGTGGTTGTTGGGGGGAGAATGGCATTATTCACTTTCCTCCCTCCTGGTGTTTCACACTGTGTAACAGCGGCTCTGGCCGGTTCAGAGGCAGCTCCAGTGTCTCTGAAGAGGGATCCCAGCCAGGCCATGAGGGCTGGTGTTTTAATTAGTGCAGGAAGTGATCAACCGGCTGCAGGAGCCAGAGAACATGGAATCATAGAGCATTAGAACTGGAAGACCCCTCGAGAGGTCTACTTCAATCTCCGCCCTCTCGGCGGGACCAACCACCACTTAGACCACCCCTGAGTGACAGGCGTCTGTCCAACCTGCCTGTAAATATCTCCAGCATTGGAGTTTCCACAACCTCCCCGGGCAATTTATTCCAGTGTTTAACCACCCTGACAGGAAGTTTTTCCTAATGTCCAACTTAACCCTCACTTGCTGCAATTTAAGCCCCTTGCTTCTTGTCCTATTCCCAGAAGCCAAGGAGAACAATTTTTCTCCCTCCTCCTCGTAACACCCATTTAGGTACTTGAACACGGCTATCATGTCCCCTCTTGGTCTTTTCTTTTCCAAACTAAACAAGTCCAATTCTTTCAGGGTATGTCTACACTACAAAGTTAGTTCGAACTAACTTTCCTAGGTGCTACACTAGCACTCCGTTAGTTCGAATTTAATTCGAACTAGCGGAGCGCTTAGTTCGAACTAGGTAATCCTCATTCCACGAGGATTAAGCCTAGTTCGAACTTACTAGTCCGAATTAAGGGGTGTGTAGCCCCTTAATTCGAACTAGTGGGAGGCTAGCCCTCCCCAGCTTTCCCTGGTGGCCACTCTGGCCAACACCAGGGAAACTCTATTGCCCCCCTCCCGGCCCCGGACCCCTTAAAGGGGCACGGGCTGGCTACGGTGCCCGTGCCAGGTGCAAGCCTGCCAGCACCCAGCCAGCAGACCCTGCACCTGGCACGGATTGAGCCACCCACCCGATGCCCCCCAGCCCTCCCCCTCTTCCCGGGACCAGGCTGGTGGCTCCCGGGAGCTTGCCCGGGACCGCAAGAGGCGGGCACCTGCCTGGGCTAGTGCGGACATCGTGGACCTCGTCCACGATCTCCGCACTAGGCACAGGAAAGTGGCCGGCTAGAGCAGGAGAGCTGCCAGCCTGGCTACCCAGGAGCAGGTGTGCAAGAGAATCAAGGGGGTCCACTGAGACCCCTGACCCTGAGCCCTGAGCTTACAATGGCCGTACTGGGTCAGACCAAAGGTCCATCTAGCCCAGTAGCCTGTCTGCCGACAGCGGCCAACCCTAGGGACCCTGGAGGGGATGGACCGAAGACAGTGACCAAGCCATTTGTCTCGTGCCATCCCTCTCCAGCCTTCCACAAACCTTGGTCAGGGACACCACTCCTACCCCCTGGCTAATAGCACTCCATGGACCCAACCTCCATGACTTGATCTCACTTCCCTTTGATCTCACTCTGTTCTAGTTCTAGCCTTCACAGCCTCCTGCAGCAAGGAGTTCCACAGGTTGACTATGTGCTGGGTGAAGAACAACTTTCTGTTACTAGTTTGAAGCCTGCTACCCATTCTTTTCCTTTGGTGTCCTCTAGTCCTTCTTTATGGGAACTAATGAAGAACTTTTCTGTATGCACCCTCTCCACCCAACTCCTGCTTTTAGAGACCTCTATCCTGTCCCCCCTCAGTCTCCTCTTTTCTAAGCTGAAAAGTCCCAGTCTCTTTAGCCTCTCTTCATATGGGACCTGTTCCCAACCCCTGATCATTTTAGTTGCCCTCCCCTCTCCCAGCCTCTCTCTTCCCCTCTCCCACCTCCTTTTCCCAGTCTCCCCCAGTTTTGTTCAATAAAGACAGATTCCATTTTGGAAGACACGGTATCTTTATTTTGTACATCAAGAAGAGGGGCTAGGGAAGGGTAAGTGGAAGGAGGTGAGGGAGGAATGGGGCACGAGCCCCCAATGGGGAGTACTGGGCTGGCTCTGCGGGCTTCTGGGGGTAGAAGCTCTCCTACAGCCCCCCAATTGCCCCCTCTCCCCAAATGGCAGCCTGTGGCAAGTGCAGCCGGTCTGATGGCCGAGTGCTGTGATGTGCCCAGTGTGGGCACTCAGGGCACTCCAAGCCAGGACTGGTTTTCAAGTGGGGCACCCCTGAGAACTGTCTGTCCGGGGTGGGGGTCGGGACCCTTTAAGCACAGCCCTCGGCTAGCCTGAGACAGCATCTCCACGCTCTAAGTCCTCCTCTGATGCCCTGCCGGCACTGCTTCCGGCCATCCTTAACCCCGGTTCAGGGTCCACTTAATGTGGACATGCTAGTTCGAATTAGCAAAGCGCTAATTCGAACTAGTTTTTTAGTCTGGATCCATTAGTTCGAATTAGCTTAGTTCGAATTAACTAATTCGAAATAAGTTAGTTCGAATTAACGTTGTAGTGTAGACGTACCCTCAGTCTTCCCTCACAAGTCATGTTTTCTAGACCTTTAATCATTTTTGTTGCTCTGTTCTGGGCCTTCTCCTAGGGTTGCCAGATGATTTCAACACAAATACCGGACACACTTGACATGGCAGCACAATCTACATTCCATCTGATTTAGAAAATACCAGACATTTCTATTTTCTCATTTCTATTTTCTCAATTTGTTTCCCAAGCAGAAAGTTCAAATACTAGACTGTCCGGTTCAAAACTGGACACCTGGCAACCCTACCTTCACCAATTTCTCCACATCTTTCCTGAAATGTGGTGCCCAGAACTGGACACAATATTCCAGTTGAGGCGTAATCAGCGCAGAGCACAGCGGAAGAATGACTTCTCGTGTCTTGCTCCCAACACTCCTGTTAATGCATCTCAGAATCACGCTGGGTTTTTTTGCCAGTGTCACGCTGCTGACTCATGTTTTATTTTGGGGGCCACTATGACCCCTAGATCTCTTTCTGCAGGGCTCCTTCCTAGACAGTGGCATCCCATTCTGTATGTGTGAGTCTGATTGTTCCTCTCTAACGGTATGTCTACACTGCCACCCTAGTTCAAACTAGGGTGGCTAATGTAGGCATTCGAACTTGCAAATGAAGCCTGAGATTTAAATATCCCGGGCTGTTTCGAACTACCTGCCCGCGGCTACACACGGCACAGACTAGGTAGTTCGAATTAAAGATCCTAATTCGAACTACCATTATTCCTCCTGCAAGAAGTGAACCAAACAGGTAATCCTCTTATGATCCCTCCCCTGTCACCCATTTCCAGACAAACAGAGGCTGGGGACACCATTCCTACCCATCCTGGCTAATAGCCACTAATGGACCTAACCTCCAGGAATCTATCTAGCTCTTTTTTGAACCCTGTCCCTAAGTCCTAGCCTTCACCACATCCTCTGGCAAGGAGTTCCACAGGTTGGCTGTGTGTTGAGTGAAGGAAAACTTCCTTCTGTTTGTTTTAAACCTCCTGTCACTTGACACTGGGCTCCATCTTGGAGGCTGCATTTTTCCACAAGAGCAAGGGAAAGCTTAGACTGAACACAGAGGATTCCCGCCTTTTGTAACACCTACTGTGGGGGGGTGAGGTAATCTCAGTTTCCCTGGCAACCCCTCCCATGAGGACTGCTGGAAACAACTAAGACTGACCTGGGAGAAGGAACTGGACCTAGGCTGGGAGGGTGTGTGGTCTGTGAAGATTATTAGAACAACTGAGGATATGACACGGGGTGGTGGGTGTCATAGGCAGGGGGAGGCGTTGCCTTCCCAAACCACCAGGCCTGGCCCCGCCCACACTCTGCCCCCAGAATGCCTACTGTAGGCGCACTGGGGCAGAGTGTTGGTGCCCCCAGTACCTGCCATCCCAGTACGCCAGGGCTGGGGAAGCTGAGACCGCACGTCCTCCTCCCTCCCTGTGGTGCTGGGGGGCGGGGCCTGGGAAGAAGGGGCGGGGTTGGGGGTGGGGCTGGGTGCTTGTTTCCCCCAGCCTTACCTTCACCCATCGCCTATGATATGACATGTAACCAATTTCTTTAGAGCATTAAGCTTAGCGTGTGTGTTCTGTTTTATTTTGCTTAGTAACCTACATTGTTCTGTGTGCTCTCTTATGACCACTTAAATCCTACCTTAGGGTATGTCTACACTAGCTCGTTAGTTCGAGCTAGGTAGGCAAATGAGGGCAACCGGAGTTGCAAATGAAGCCTGGGTTTTAAATATCCCGGGCTTCATTTGCATGTTCCCAAACGCCGCCATTTTTATATCCCCCTTAGTCTGAACTCTGTGCCCGTGGCTACACGTGGCACGGAGTAGGTAGTTTGAATTAGGATCTCTACGCCGCAGGAGATGGATTTGTCTAGGGTTCAGCTCCTGGAGGAGGTGGGTACTTGAGTACCCATAGCTCTCCTGACCCTGGGTTTCTCAGTCCTTTCTCAGCCGGGGAGAAAAGTCAGTGCCGTGCAGATAACAAGCTGAGAAGCCAGGTGGAAACCTTGCTGTTCCCCCAGAGCTGGCTGGCCTCGGAAAGTCAGCTGGCATGAATTATTGAGGTTCTAAGTTACAGAATAGCCACTCTCTGAGGTGCAGCTCCCCGGGCCTCCTCTCCTCCACGTCTGCTTTAAGCAACTCTGCTCTAATCTAGTCATGCAGAATCACTTGCTTTAAAGCTGCAAAGGGAGGTGGAAGTGCTCAGAAGCAGGAAATGCAAACAGTTAACTCTGCTGCCCTTGTGCCTATGCGGTTCCAGTGAGTTTTCAGGGTTGTGACTTCAGGATGACAATCCGGTTTGCACATACAGCCTGGGAAGTGACTGTCTAGGAAGGAGCACTGCGGAAAGGGATCATGGGGTCATAATGGACCACAAACTAAATAGGAGTCAACAGTGTGACATGCAAAAAAAAAGCCAACATGTTTCTGGGAGGCATTCACAGGTGTGTTGTGAGCAAGACATGAGAAGTCATTCTTCTGCTGAGCTCTGCGCGGATTAGGCCTCAGTGAGAGTACTGTGTCCAGTTCTGGGCACCACGTTTCGGGAAAGATGTGGAGAGATTGGAGAAGGTCCAGAGAAGAGCAACTAATGATGGAAGGGCTAGAAAACATGAGCTATGAGGGAAGACTGAAAGAACTGGGCTTGTTTAGTTTGGAAAAGAGAAGACGGAGAGGGGACATGAGAGCAGCTTTCAAGTACCTAACCGGGTGTTACAAGGAGGAGGGAGAAAAATTGTTCTCCTTGGCCTCTGAGGATAGAACAAGAACTGGGTCTGGAAATTTTGTCTGGAAATGGGTGACAGGAGAGGGATCATGTGAGGATTCCCTGTTGTGTTCCCTCCCTCAGGGACATCTGGCACTGGCCACTGTTGGCAGACAGGACACTGGGCTAGATGGACCTTTGGTCTGACCCAGTCTTGACATTCTTATGTTCTTAAGAAGCAATGGGCTTAAATTGCAGCAAGGGAGGTTTGGGTTGGACATTAGGAAAAACTTCCTGCCTGTCAGGGTGGTGAAACACTGGAATAAATTGCTTAGGGGGGTTGTGGAATCTCCATCGCTGGAGATATTGAAGAGCAGGTTGGACAGACACCTGTCAGGGATGATCTAGATGGTGCTTTGTCCTGCTGCGAGGGCAGGGGACTGGACTTGATGCCCTCTTGAGGTCCCTTCCAGTTCTATGAGTCCCATACTACAGTCCACTCAGGGACGGTGACTCTTATCCCCATTTTACAGACAGGGCAGGTTAAGTTCCCCCTAGCCAATGGCAGAGAGTAGAATGGACCTTAGGAGTCCTGCCACCCCTGCTTTAACCACTAGCTTGTACTCCCATGCTGACCCAGGAACCTAGGTATTCTGTCTTCCTAGCCATTGCTCCAGCCACTAGACTATACTCCCTTTCTTCAGCCACCAAGAGACAAAGCCATAAAGAAGATGAGCTCAGCGGAGCGAAACCAGGCAAAGTCTCCAGTCTCATTTGAGCTAAACGTTACTTTTCTGCACGCAGCCAGTTTGAGCCTGTGAAATCTCACAAGGTTTGCCCATGTTGCATTTATTCATCAGCCGCCACAGACACAGAACAGCTCTTTAGCAGGGCACAATTATGGGGCATTTTGTTTCGGCAACAAAGATTCCTGCAGCTGAGCGGTAGATTCAGGCAATGGGCTTGCGGTTGCACCCCAAGTAAACACGCCAGTTGATAACGGAGCAGGCGATTGGTGCATTGAATTTAAAATGAAACCAAAGCACAAACCCTCACCGGAGGGCCCATCTGTTCCTGGAACGTGGCTGCGTGGTAAAACTTGAATGACGTGGTTTTATCTTCTCTGGGTTGGTTGGAACAGCCAGAAAGATTTTGCCTACGGTCCTGAAAGCAGCATGTTCCTAGCAACTCCAAAGCCATTTTGGAAGCTGCCTGCACCTTTCTGATTAGCTTGCGCGAGCTTGGGGACGTGACACCGTTGAATCCAAGGCACGTTGGCCATGGCGCATGGTGGATTTGGCTGCCAACTCGCCGCGCTAAGGCGCTGTGCGTTTAGCCTGTGCTCTTTTCAGGATGTGACATCCCAACTCCCTGGATTCAAAATTCCCTCCAGCAATAACACTGTAGCCAAGATCCCCTTCCTTGTGCTAGACGGGAAGGAGATGGCCCTGCCAAGCCAGCTCACTGGTTAAAAGGACAAAGCCAGAGGCGTCCTTACCC
Source organism: Pelodiscus sinensis (assembly GCF_049634645.1). Lineage (NCBI taxonomy): Eukaryota > Metazoa > Chordata > Testudines > Trionychidae > Pelodiscus > Pelodiscus sinensis. Next base: position 50,262,282 of record NC_134720.1, read on the forward strand.
AGAGGCAAAATACGCAGCTGCGGAGGGGAACCTGAAAATTTGGGGCACCGCTGGGTCTTAATGTCCACCCACCGACGTCTTCCTATCCCGGTTCTGTGGCTGAGCTTCCGCCAGAGAGGATCTGGCTAACTGAAAGGTGACAAAGCCTGCTAGAGCCATGGGCAGCTCACGGACCCTGCGAAAGAGCCATGCTGGGGTCATGAAGCCATTTCACAGGCATGTGCCAACCAGTGTTCCCTCTAAGCTGCACAGCAACACAGCCAAGGAGCTTTGAGCCTCTGATGGGGTGGGGCTGAACGCTGGGTACACTGGTGCCAGCCCAGGCCAGTTTCTGCATTTACTGTGGAGTCCACAGGAGCGGAGTTTAAAACTGTTTCACTGGTGCGTGGCTGGAGAGTATAAAATCACCGCTCCCCAGGCTGCCATTGGGCATAGGGGCACCTGTTTAAAAGTACTGCCTTGGGCCCCATCCATGCTAAGGGAAGCCCCGGACAAAGCACAAGCATGGTGCCCATTTTACAGATGGAGATCTGAGGCAAGATGAAGTGACTTGTCTAAGGTCACCCCGAGAGGCTCAGGGGTGGGTTGGAGGCCAGGAATCAGGGGATAGACCGCAGGCCAGATAAATGCCAGCAAGTGGCTCAGTTAGAGCGAGACCCGCAGGAAATAGGTAGCGGTATTGCCTGGCCATAGCATTTAAAAATCACAACTTGTGGGCTCCTTCCCGTTGCCTTCTGGGCACTGAGTCTTTCGGGAGCACTGGGGTCACGCTTTTCTCTGGAACCAGAAGAGCTAAAAACTTACCGCGGGGGTGGTCCGACTCACTAATTGGAGTCCCTTCTGGCCTAGGGTTGGATTAACCAAAAATACCGACCTCCCCTCCCCAAAAAAATCAGCATGGCCCCCTTAAAAAGAGGCTTTTTTGCCAGTGGCCATTTTGTTTTTCTGTTCCAGCCACAAGACAAGCCCCTGAGGAACCAGGTAAGCAGGAAGGGTGGGGGGGGGGATGTCCGGGGGGGCTGGCAGGGGCACCGGGGGCTAGGTCCAGTTGCTGAGTCTGTCATAGGGATGCCAGGTGTCCGGTATTTTCACCTCCTGGCAGGGAAAAAAAAACAGAAAATACCAGACATTTTAGGTGTCTGGTATTTTCTGAAATTTTTTATCGGCCAGGAGGCGAAAATACCAGACTGTCCAGGTCAATACCAGACACCTGACAACCCTATTCTGGCCTTACACACTACAAATCCACAAATCTGTTATTTAGCGTCTGCGTTTCTACTGCGCCCACCACGTCAGGGCGTTCCGTCCACCAGGCACACATTGGCAATATACAAAGTTCCCATGGGAAAGCCACACTTCCTGCCTCAGCCAGAGCTGCAGCTACTGGAAGTGGGAGCAAATCCAGGCAGCGGACGCCAGGCAGGGAGGTATTGCTGGGGAGATGGGAGCTGAGGTTCTGGCAGGGGGACAGGATCTGAGGGCCTAGACAGACAGACTCCAAATTGCCCTTTGGACAGGGAGAAGGGTCTGCCACGCACCCTAGAGCACTCGGTGTGGCCAGATCCCTGCATATTCCAGTGTCTCAGACTGGCCATTGGCCTGTATGTAGGCCCTCCTGCCGGTGGCCCTGCTTTTTCTTAAAAACCAGCAAATTGTCCCCGATTTTTGGTCCCCCTCCTGGTGCATCCTGCTGCTGGCCAGATCCTTGCTCACCAGCCACCCACCCACCAGCAGGGAGTGGTCGGGGGGAGTACACTGACGATGGGGTGGGGTGTAAGGCTGGTGGTTGGACAACTGCTCCCCCTGCTGGTCCATCAGTGCAGTGCCTGTTGTGTGCTGGTCCTTGGCTAGCCCCCCTACCACTGCCTCCCGCCCCCCGTTTCCAGCCCGCACTGGCTGCCTGCTGCCATGGCTGGGGAGTGTGGACAGGGGGTGGCTGGTTACGTGTTGCCTCTGCTCCCACGGACCCCTCTCCCTGCTCTGCCCCTTCACCCCCTCAGCCTTGCTGCCCCTCCCCGTGGCAGGGGGTGTCCTGCTGCCAGCGCTGTGCAGAGACCCAGCTGTGCAGAGACGCCACAGGGGTCAGGCATCAAACTGGGGACCTTGGGTTGGGGGGGGGTTGATCACTGGACTGGAGAGACGTTTGCAGATTTTGCCCCTGACGTCCTGGCAGGATCTGGTGCCCTTTGAGTTGGCGGGGCCTGGTTGGTGAGGAGTGAGTTGGGGGGGTGGTTGTGGGTTGTGAGTGGGTTGCGACTGACAATAGCCTGTATAGGTTACAATGGGGGGGATGGGGAGGTGACCAGTGGCGTGTGCGGTCGGAGGGGCATTTTGTTCCCTTGTGAGGCTGGTTCTCTGGGTCTGGATGTGAGTCGGAGATGCCTGTTGCATCTGGAAGGGAAAGGTGTCTCAGGCAGGAAAGCCAAGCAGAGGGAACGCTGGGTGGCACTAACAGCAGGCACCTGTCTGTCTGGGGGGGTCAGATTCTGAGGTCGTGACGGACAGGCGTGTGCAGACTTAGGGGTCACAAAAAAACCCAGGCTCACGAAAACAAATCTGTTTCAATTCAGCTTCTGTCTAGAGCCGAGTCCTGGGCTCCCCATTTCTATTTCTTTGGAGAATTCGTAAAATTCTCCACTCTCCTCTCGCCCCGGGAAACAGAATTGCATTATCCCTGCTTTACGGACAGGGAGACGCCGAGTCCCTCGCCAAAGGTTTCCCGTGGCCTACTGAAGCCAACGTGAACCTGTCCACTGACTTCAGAGGGCTTTGCATCATGCCCACCGTCTCAGGGACAGAACCCAGGCAGCCTTGGCTCCCAAGCCCTGACCCAGGGGCGGATATATGGCAGGGCGAACGGGGCGGCCGCCCCGGGCCCCGCGCTTCAGAAAGCCCCGCGCATGCACCGTGGCAAAGGGGGGCCCCGCGGAATTATGCTGCCCGGGGCCCCGCAAAACGGTCATCTGCCCCTGCCCTAACCTCTAGGCCGTGCTCACTCCCCAGAGTTAGGGACAGAGCCCAGGTACCCTGTGCCCCAAAGCCCCCTGCTCAGACTTGTCCCCACCCCTGAATTCTGAACCTACATGCCTTCTTTCTAGCATCAAGCCAGCTCTGGCTTAACGCTCGCCTGCCTGCTGCACTGACATGTGCACATGAGTTACAGCAGCCTCGAGGCTGCTGTAACTCCCGCCTGCCACTGACAGCCCCAGGGCTGGGAGCTAGTAAGACCCAGATGTAGCCCCCCCGTGTCCCCTTTCCTCTGCTGCACGAGCAGTCGCACTGGCAAGTGGGATAAGTGCTTCCATGTTGGCTCTAGGCCAGTGTTTTTTAAACTGTGTTCTGCAGCACACTGGTGTGCCGCGAGGCAGTCGGAGGTGTGCCACGGAGAACAACCAACTTTCCCCCGATCCTTTTTCCCCCCAATCTTTTTTTTTCTCAACAAAAAATCGTAGGTGTTCCTCATAAAAAAAATATTGTTTGGTGTTCCTATGTCTTAAAAAGTTTAAGAAACACTGCTCTAGGCCCCTGGAGGATCCCACCTGCATTTTGTTGGGGCTGGTAATTCAATCAGGGATCTGAAATGCTGGGGACTTAGAAGTAAGACAGACCAGGCCTCTGAGCCAAGGAAAGAGGGAGATGTGAGCGGGGCATGAAAAGAAGGAGCCAAAACTGAGCGCAGGGTTTAGGGAAGTCCCCACTCTGCCTGTGGTACTTACATGGCCCCATCATCTCACACTCTCTGACCTCTTTCTCCTCACAGCCACGCTGTGAGGTACAGCCATGCAGTGAGGTACAGCCGTGGGGTGAGGTACAGCCATGCAGTGAGGTACAGCCGTGGGGTGAGGTACAGCCATGCAGTGAGGTACAGCTGCGTGGTTATCCCCACTCTAAAGAGGGGGCTCCGTGGCACACACAGACGAACAGCCAGATTTTCAAAAGTACATAGGCACCAGCGTTCCCTATAACCTAGGCGCGTGGGCAGCGGCTCAGGAGAGATTCCAACGCCGCCCAGCCAATTCGCAGAGCACCTGCAGCTAGGTGTGTGTTTTTACTGGTGGTGCACATGCACACATGGCTCAGTGCACATAACAACATTTATTCTGCACATGGATGGAATAAATCCACGCATAGACTAAAGGGAACATTGTTAGGCCCCGGTGGGATTTTCAAAAGCCCCTAAAAGGTCAGGTGCTTTGTAAAGCACATAAGGTGCCCAGCTGCACCTTTGGAACTCTGTCCCTAAGTCACTGGCCTGAAGTCAGACAGGGAGCCCGTAGGGGAATAGAACCCACGTCTCTGAGGTCTAGTTCCCTGTCTCCTGGACCAGCCTCTCTGCTGCACACTGTGAAAAGAGGCCTCTGATAGATGGGAGCAAACCCAAGAAGGGCAATTCTGGGAGACTCCAGCAAACTGTCTCAGGCAGCTCTGTCCCTAGAGGAGTCTGGAACCCAGGACAAACCCTCCCCCGTCCCAGGCCCCGCGCCCACCCTTCCCCTGCCTCATCCTACCGATGCTTCGCCCCCCTTCATCCCTGCCCCGCCCCTTTTTGCCCCTGCTCCAAAGCCCCTTCCCTCGAGCGACTGCCCAGGGGATAGCGGGGGTGCTGAGAGCGGGGGAAGAGGGGCGGGGGTGCTGAGAGTGGGGGAGGGGAGGTCCCGCCCTCCCCCACACTCACCAGCAGCAGCGGGAAGCAGAGCAATCCACCCTCCGCCCCCCGGCTCCCGGCCACGTCACTCCGTTTCCCACTGCCGGTGAGTGTGGGGGCCGTTCCACCCCAGCCCCCTCCCCAGGACCTGATGGAGCAGAGTGGGCGGGGCACAGCCACTCCACTTCCCACCATGACCAGCAAGTGCAAGGGCAGGTTCTACTCCTGCTGCTGGCACTAGGTCCCCCGCTAGTCCCCTGGGATGCCCCCCTAGAGCACAGGGCCCCAGGCAGTTACCCCAAAGCGCCCTATGGACTGGATGTCTCTGGACCCAGGCGATAGGGAAGGCTGTCCCATTTGTCAGCATGAAAAGCAGCACAGAGGCCAGGAAGGAGGCAGAGAAGATCGCTCAACCCCTCTAGGAGGGCGCAGGTTTTGCCCCTTGCGGGGCTGCAGGGCAAGGCCTGCTGTGGAATTCTATATTTTGAGTGGAAATTAGTTTGAGGCTTTTTTTTCCTGAGTTTGAGAAAAGGAAGGCGCGAGAGTGTGTTGGACCAGGGTCAGATGGGTTTGTGCCTCACATGCTTAGAGTTTCCAGGCAATTCCAGAACGAAGAACAGAACCTTCCATCCAAAGAGTCCTGACAGTCGACGATTATTGTCATGGTTTGTGTTATCCATGATATTGTGTTATTGTCTCCCTAGCCTCGGTTTGCCTGAAGCTGGGAACGGGCGACGGGGTGGCTCACTCGACGAGTCCCTGTTGTGTTCATTCCCCCAAAGCACCTGGTATTGACTACTATTGGAGAACAGGACGCTGGCCTCGATGGACCATTTGTCTGACCGAGTGTGGCCGTTATTCACTAACACCATCTGTGTGCGCCGCACTGCTCGGAATAGGCCAGAAAATACACACTAGGGATGTAATAGAGTCGTCGATTAACCAATAAGCAAAACCTTATAGATTAATGCTGTAGACTACACGCATTCCCCTGCCAGTACATTTTTTAGCAGGCTGGCCAGCAGCCCGGCTCAGTCCTGGTTTGCAATGGGTCCAGGACCCACCCCTGCTGCGGCTCTGCATTTAAAGTGTGTTAGGAACTGGGCGGGCAGGCAGCCCGGCTCAGTTCTGATTTGCACTGGATCTGGGGGCACAGACACGCCCCCCCAGACAGGGGCTGCTAACACCCCGTGCTGCTGCCTCTTTATCAGAGGCAACAGCACAGGGCAATGGACCGCCAGTCCGCGAGGGGGGCTGGTTTTTAAACTGTCTCCCCTTGTGGACCAGTTCCCTCCTGGTACCCCGTGCTGCTGCCTCAGATACAGAGGCAGCAGTGCGGGCTCCTTGGGAGTGGGGCCAGAGTGCACTGGCTGCCGTTCCCACCCTCAGGGACAATAGAATAGTCGAGTAACCAATAAGAATTCATTACGTTACTCGACTATTCAATTAACCGATATTTAACATCCTTAATATACTGCCTGAGCCAATGCATATGAAATGTGTAGAAGATGGCTCCGATAGCTAAGTATGTGTGTATTGTTATTAAGCACCTCCAGGAGCGAAAGGACTAACAGCCGTGGACATTTTACCTCATTAAGGACTGGAAGATTTGACCCTCCAACTTATTTTCAAGAGGAAGAGCTGCCTAGAGCTCCGGCCTGCTTGTTGTCCTTTCCTGCCTGCAGTGGCCCAGAAACACCTCAGAAGACTCCATCTTTTTCCTCAACTTTAAAATGTGGCATTTTCTTGGTGACAGGTTTGAAATAGTCCCCTGTGAAAACTGCAACTCTGCCACTGGCCTGTTTTTTCATAAGAGTTTTCCAGAAAGTAACTAATCTTTAAAGCAGGGGTGGGGACTGGGGAGCCTTTTTTGGGTCGGGGGGGCCATTGACCCACAGAAAAATCTGTTGGGGGCCGCACACAAGTGAGGAGCAAAAAAAACCTTCCCTGACGTAGCCCCAAACTGAGGAGAAAGCCACTCCCCACATTCCCCTCCCACACCAGAGCCTGGGGGGCCCAGGATAGTGGATTTTGTGTGTTCTGGCCCTGTGCAGAGGCTGGAGAACCAACATGTGATCCCCAATGCTGGGGGGGAGCCCCAAGCCTCAGGCAAGGGATCCAGATAAGCTGGGGTCTGCACCCAGCCCCTAGGCCTTAGGTTCCCCACCCCTGCTTTAAAGAGAAGTGAAAGCAGTGGTGCCAACTCGCATGATTTTGTCATGGGTCCCATCATAATGATTGGTTTCCCTAGAGCTCCAGCTCCCGGAGTCAGGTGGTTTATATGTGATGATGTCACCCTTCACGCGTAAAGGAAAATAGAGCTTGTGGCAGAGAAGCACGTTTCAAAATGGACACCCTCAAGGCTCAAGAAGCAGAAAGCAAATCAAAAGAACCCCAGATCGGTTGCTTGTACATAACCTCGTGATTTTTAGCCAATCTCAGGACTTTTGGTGACCCTGACTCGTGAATTTTTAACGTTTGGGGTTGGCCATACTGTGAAAGTCGCTTAGTTTCACTCCTGTTTAAAGTCAGTTTTTAGTCTATTATTTGTTGGCTGGTTACAGCCGTAGAGCCGTGGGCAGGTGCAGTCTAAACTCACGGGGCCTTGCGCTAGTAAGATGTTTCCAGACGTTAGATGATCTATTGCAAGCTTGGTGAACTGCCAGAAGTAAGTAAGCTAAATGACTGGAACATCATCTCGATTTTTCTACGCTTGCTTCAGTTGTTGGCGGGATGAAGCGGAGGTTGTATTCGCTCTGTTAGCTTTGCTATGTTGCATGTGGTTTCTGCTGTCCTCTCGGAACCCCGGGGGTGGGCCTCAGTTTCCCTGGGCACTGCACCAATCGCAAGATGGGGGTGGGAATTTCGGGGTGGCCACCTTCCCCATGTTCACAATGGCTGAAGCTTTCTGTAACCTGAGCCTGGGAGAGGGGTGTGACCAGGCGACCGAACAAAGGCGAGAGGCGGGGCTGGCTGCAGGGGGAGATGGGCTTCTGAGGGTGTGAAGGAGTCTCGCTGGCTTGGGGGGCAGAGATAGGGGCAGGGCTCTGGGCCCCCCTCTCTCCTCAAGTTCGATGGGGTATTGGCTGCTTCTAGTGCCTGTGCTGACAGGTCTGATCTACACTGTGTTCCTCTTGACTAGTAAACCTTCCGGTCTACCTGCTGGCTGCGGATGGGGCTGTAGGGCCCGGTGACGCCTCACCCCTCAGTGCATGGGTGGCCGGTGATGTAGGCAAGGGTGATGCCTTCCCAAAATTGCCTACATGCCCTGGCTGTCGGGAAAGGCTGGGGGTAGGACTGCGGCAGCCTGGCTTCCCAGTCACTGGAGAAGCCTGGGGCGTGGCAGCCCGACTTCCCAGCCACCAGGGTGGGATGGAGCAGTGGCGTACCAGCCCTATTTCCTGGCTGCAGGGCGGGGCTCGGCTGGCGCATAGCAGCCCCAGTCCTGGAGGGAGCCAGGAAGGAGCAAGCTTGGAGTGGGCGGGGCTTGGCTCCAGGGGCGGGGCTTGGGCTTGCCTTCCCCAGCTGTGTTTTGGAGATTTTTTATATCATTTCTACGTCATTGTCTGCAAAACACCCAAGAGCTTTCAGTTGCCTAAGGAGCCCCCTGGAATCACAGTGAAAGTCCCCCCCCTTCATCTGAAATGGTGTCCTTGGAGACAGTCCCTTGTGAATGAGATGCAGGGCAGAGGAGAGCAGAGCTCTGTGCTTCCCTAGAGCAACACCAACAGGAGCCAGTGAAAGAAATGCAGCTGATGGCTGGAGGACCCCCAGGAAGCAGATTTTGCAGAGCGCAGTTTTTTTGGCCATCTCTTGTCTGATCGGCGCACGCCGTGGCTGGCTGGGTTATTGTTTTCTGGATGTCGGATCCTTAGGGCATGAGCTCATGGAGTGTGTTTAACAGCTTCTTTCTCTCCCATGACACGATGAATATAATCTGCTCAGTCATTTCAGCTTCTCACTTTGGCTCACCCAGGCCCCTCCGCAGCATCGATGGGTGGGACCTGAAGTAGGGATGTAAAATCCCAGTTAATCAGCTCACTGGTTAAACATGCAGTTACTCTGGCGTTTAACCGGTTAACCGACTGCAGCGGGATCCTGGGCTAAGGACCGCACCAACCCAGCGGGATCAGCCCCCAGCCCATGGGGCTTCTGCTGGGGCGGAAACAGCCACCAGCTCTTGGCTCCCAGCCCCCTACCACAGCAGCCCCTGCCTGCGTTGCTCCCAGGTTCCCCAGGGACAGAGGCTGATCCATGGGAATAGTCCCAGCCTGCGTGGTGCCCAGGCTCACCGTGGACAGAGGCTGCTCCCATTGGAGCAGCCCCTGCCTGCAGGACACCCAGCCCACCGTAGATAGGGAGGCAGGGAGCCCCTCCAGTCCTTCCCCCACCATTACTGGTTAAGCAGAACCAGTAAGCATTACCTCTTTAGGGTGACGCTTACCAGCTAACTGGTTAACCTGTCACATCCCCAGCCTGAAGGGCAAAGGATTCCGACTCCCCACTTCCAATGAGGAGCCGTTTATGTTGCCTGCTGACGGCACTTGCGGAAGCAGCATCCACCTGGGCCTTTGTGCCATGCTGCTCTGACGGGGCATCCTACAGAAAACGCCTCACGGCACAGCCTCCGGTCCTGCTTGGCACAGACGTACTGGCCCGATTCCCTTTCCTTTGGCAAAGGTGTGGCCATGCAACCCACTGGTTCAGTGCGTGTTAGAGAGCGGGTCCATATAAGAGGATAAGAGCCTACTACTGCTGCCAGCTGATGGAGTTACTTCCTTTGGAATCCAGGTGGCTCAAGAAGCTGGAATTCCCAGGTTCAGTCTTCACTCAGCAACCCGCAGCAGGGAGGGGAGATGTTATGTTCAGGTACCACAGGACCAGCATGGGATAAGAATCTATTTTGGCCCATCTCTAGCTCACAGAGCCCAGTGGCCACAGGCCCAAAGCTCTGGCAGCAGTCCAGCTTTCATAAGGAGAACACAGCAGAGCTAGGGAAGTGATTTTATTCCCTTTATTCAGCTCTGGTGAGGCCCCATCTGCAGTACTGCATCCAGTTCTGGGGCCCCCATTACAGAAACAATGTAAATGCATTGAGAGAGTCCAGCAGAGGGCAACAATAATGATGAGGGGGCTGGAGCACATGACCTATGAGGAGAGGCTGAAAGCTTTGGGCTTGTTTAGTCTGCAGAAGAGAAGAGTGAGGGGGGATTTGAGAGCAGCCTTCAACTTCCTGAAGGCGGGTTCCAAAGAGGATGGAGAGAGGCTGTTCTCAGTGGGGGCAGATGGCAGAATGAGGAGCAATGGGCTCAAATTGCAGTGGGGGGCTCACCCCATGCCAGCGGGATAACTAACGGCCTTGGGGTCCCTTACAGTAGATGGCGAGGGACTTCGTCCTGTATGGGGCTGGTGGTGCTCAGCACGGCGCAGGAAGCAGCCTCGACTCCGTCTCCACCCCGGACTATGCAAGCGGGTTCTCTCTGGCCATCCCTGCTTCTCAAGGGCAGTGGGGGGAACGGCCCATCGCTCGTTCCCGCCCTGGGCGGAGAGAAGAGGCCCTGGCTGCATGCCCTCAGAAGGGATTGCCACCGGAGAGAGGTGGGGAGGCGTGAGGCCTGGGTCCCCCCATGGCTGAAGCCAGAAAGCTCCCAGGATAAGCTGTGAGGAGTCTGGCCTAGGCCTGTGCTAGCCCAGTGTCCTCCCAATGCCAGGTGCCACGGAGGGAATGAACAGAACAGGGAACCCCCTGTCGCCCATTCCCAGCGTCTGGCAAACAGGCTCCTGGCTAATAGCCATGGATGGACCGTGTACCCTGCTCTCCTCTCACCCCCCAAAGACCTGCCCATCCAAGGAGCCCATGTTTTCTTGCGGATAGTGGAGGCACCAAGAGGTTACAGGCCTGCCCCAACATCACAAAGGCTACGTCTACACTGGTATGATTTTCCGGAAATGCTTTTAACGGAAAAGTTTTCCGTTAAAAGCATTTTCGGAAAAGAGCGTCTAGATTGGCAGGACGCTTTTCCGGAAAAGCACTTTTTGCGGAATAGCGTCCGTGGCCAATCTAGACGCACTTTTGCGCAAAAAAGCCCCGATCGCCATTTTCGCGATCGGGGCTTTTTTGCGGAAAACACTACTGTGCTGTCTACACTGGCCCTTTTCCGGAACAGTTTTCCGGAAAAAGACTTTTGCCCGAATGGGAGCAGCATTGTCTTTCCGGAAAAGCACTAATGATTTTACATTAGATCGTCAGTGCTTTTCCGGAAATTCAAGCGGCCAGTGTAGACAGCTGGCACGTATTTCCGGAAAAGCGGCTGATTTTCTGGAATAACTTGCCAGTGTAGACACAGGCAATGAGTCTAGCATCCAGGAGTCCTGCCTCCCAGATGCCCCTGTAAACACCACTCCCTTCCCAGGAGCTCTAACTCACAATCTACTGCTCTAACCACTAGAACCCAGTCCCTCCCAAGAGCTGTGTCCCAGGCTTTTTGGCCATGTCATTTCTCTACTGTCCTTTGCATTTCATCCTGACCTGCCTAGAGCCCTACCCTCTCCAGGCCTTGTTTAATATCAGCTCTCTGACCTTGGTGTTTTCCGTGCTGCCCAGTTTAGTGCCCCTGCTAATGCAATTAAAGGGAGACTCGGCACTTTTTTTTCCGGCTCATTAATTAGCCAAATGAAGTTTGGACCCTGATCTGATCCTCTATTTGCATGTTTCTCTCAGAACTCTTAGCTGGTTTTGATTAAAATAACCAGCCTGCACAGATGGAAAAGCAAATGGCTTTGGCTGATGGTTTTGTTTTTTATTTTTGGTTTTTAATGACCGCCCTGGCTTGCAAAATGGAGCCCAGCTGGCAGGAATATCAAACACCCACTTGCAGAGGTTTTCATGCTAAACCATCATCAGTGGGAACTGGGAACACTAAAGGAGACCTGTAAGGGGACAAAGTTTGGGGGCAGGTGTCCTCTTCTGTTTCTCTGTGGTGCACACTGAAGGCCTGAACCTCTCTTTGTCGTCATCTTGATTTTTGCCTTTCTGATATCAAGAATCTCAAGTCATGTCTTCTTGATACGGTTGGAAGACTCATTGGAGGACCAGAGATCTGGAGTTGGAACGATCTCAGTTTGAACCGCAAAGGAGGGAGAGTGTATGTTTTATTGACTTTTTCACAAAGAAAATTTCCCTCCCTATTGTGCATCAGGCATTTGAGTTATGTAGATACTAACAAATACACAAAGCAACTCAAAGAGTTTCAAGCACTAGGTCTAAAAGCCCCATGCTTTCTCAATCAATCAGTGTTCATTGCTGTGTATTTGCACTCCCCAGAAATAGACAAGACCAGAATTTATAATCTTAACAAGAAGCAGAAGAGACAACCTGGGTCCCGATCTTGCAAACACTGAAGCTACATGTTTAACTTTTTGATGGTGAGTGGTACAACTGCAGTCCCCTGAAGTCACATGGGACTAGTCCCACATGAATGTGTCTTTGCAGGATCAGGGTCCTAACTGAAAACCCAAACATCTTCAGGTTTTTTCTCCAGGAGGCTCACTGCTGGGAATAACATCTGGCAGCGAACACTCATAGCCTGACTCCAAGTTACTTTATGATTGTTGTCTGGAGCTTGCCTTTGATGGATTCAGGGCCGTGCATCTTGAATGTCTCCCCCGTACCATCATTTTCCACATCAAGTTCCGAAAGATGACCATCCCCACCTGCTAATTGCTTCCGTGTTTAATATTCCCCAGAGCTGACGCAGAGTGTTTTGCCAACACCTGTGCAATTGTAATGTCCAGATCTGGCTTGTGAAAGCCTGGGACAAGCAGCCAGACGCCTTGCGCGTAGCTTGTGTTTCGCCCCTGTGATAGCTGCCTGGAATGGCACCTCCAAAAAGCCAGCGCCGTGGGCACCATTCCCAATATCAAAGTCAGTTGCCAGAGAGTCCCAGAGGTTTCAGGATCTTTCACCCAGTGAGCCGGCTCAAACCAGGACTCTCCTTTCTGAATGACCGAGTCTAGCAAAGTTGGACTCTCGCACCATTCATCAGTGGGTTCAGAAGATACACAAAAGAAGAAAGCTCAGGCCAATAATCTGGAATCTTTCAAAAAAGGAGTGATAGCAGGTGCCTGAACTCATCTGAGCGAAAGCTGCAGGGGATGCAGTGGAAACTTACATGTCCTGGGAGAACCTCTATAGCGCAGCTTCATGCTACTGCCTGGAATGTCTTGGGCTTTCCCACTGAGGATCTCAAAGCAGAGTGCGCATTAGAGTGCTAGAATCTGAGCTGGGCCCTGCATGTGGCCAGTCACCTCTGCTGGCGATAAGGCCTGAAGTAAGTTTCTACTCCTGTTAGCCCTGGGAGGGTGAGCCGGATTCTATTCTGACTCCTGCAGCACCAGGAATTAACTCCTGTCTGATTGCAGCGTCTTTCACCATGGGAAGTGCACCAGCCGGAAAGAGCCTGGCTCGACCCTCGGAGCCCAGTGCTCCCGGTTCTCTCTCTCCTCACTTGTAAACGGTGCACATTCAATCTGGATTTGGTCAGACCACGAATATGGATCCTCATTCCACGATCAAATTTCAGACCACGCCCAAGGACTCCTAATGCACCGACAAATAAAGAATGAGGTGGGGAGCGTGAGGCCTAGAGAGAGATTTACATACGATCCCACAAGAAGTCAGCTGGAAAACTACGAGCAGAACCCGGAAGTCCTGTCCGCCGCCTCTGTGCATTAGCCACAAGAGCTGGGTCAGGCCTCTGCTCTTTGCTTGCCCTTCCTTTTACATCCTTTAGATGCATTTCCACATCAAAGGCGATGTACAGGACACATCCAGCCCACTTAATCAGCCTCATTAACATGGGTCCTACAATTTGTCAGGTACTTCTGCTGCTATATATCTGTCTCTTGGTCTCTGTTATTTCCACTCCAATTCATCTGAGGAAGTGGGTTTTACCCACGAAAGCTCACGAGTCTCTAAAGTGCCACAGGACCACTTGTTGTTTTTATAGTTTAGATTAGTTTGAAATCATCTTCTACACTTCTTTCCAATTCTCCCTTAGCATCTTGGGTCTGGATTCCCCCATGAGGGCAGGGGACTGGACTTGATGGCCTCTCTAGGTCTCTTCTAGTTTTAGTGTTCTATGAGTCTAGCATTGAGGTACCAAAGGGTTCCAAGCCAAACGTGGCCTGAATTTGGGAATCTCGGTCTATACGCTACCCCCACTGTTTTGCCCAGCTCAGGGGGTTACTATGCTGTGGCAGATCAGGGGGCAAAAGCACAGACAGGGTTGAAGCTCTGTAGAGCAGGCTGGATCTATGCTAGAAGAGCTGCGTGCCGGCCCACTCCCTGGTGTGTGGGGGGAGAGATTCTGTGGATTGTCAGCATCAATTAATGCTCCGGTTAATGCTCAATTAACACAAAAGCCCATGGAATCAAGTCCTACACATGAATTAAGTGTTGTCAAATTAGCCTGGCTTGATTAATGGCCTCACGATGACCAACGTGGGAATAAATCCCAATTAGACGAGGCTCGTTCACCCCACCGTTTGGGGAGAGATGTCGTCACGACCAGGCGGCTGCTTTGCTGGGTGAGTTTGCACAGCACAAGGGGACGAGTCGCACCGCAGGGGCACTGCAGTTCCAGTGCGCACACTACAGTATGGAGCCGGCATTTCGATGGGCCAGATCCCCAGCTGGTGCAAATCCACGTTTGAGGGACAAGCTGGGGAGGTCATATCGTTGCTTGTACCAAACTCTCTTGGTGAAAGACTCGCTTTTGAGCTACATGGGGCACTTCTTCAGGTTTGGAGCTCTGCATGCCTTGAAAACATGCCCTCCAAGGGTGCTTCTGCACAGCACCCTAAACACAAAATAAGATATGCAATTTGCAGTACAGTATGCAAATTGCGTATCTTATTTCAATTGAATTTCAAAATAGGCTATTTCGAAATTTGGCACATCTACACAGCGCCAAATTTCAAAATAACGCGCTATTTTGAGACATCCCTTAACCCTCATGTTACTGGGATGCCAAAATAGAACATGCCCGTTATTTTGAAATAACAGGCGGCTTGTTATAATGCAGGGTAGCTATTTTGGGATACCTCTGGTATCTCGAAATAGTGGTGCATGGTAGATGTACCCCAACAGAATGATTATTCGGAAATAATGGAAGCATCTGGGCACCACATTTCAGGAAAGCGGTAGGGAAATTGGAGAAGGTCCAGAGAAGAGTCACAAAAATGATGAAAGGTCTAGAAGACATGATCTATGAGGGAAGACTGAAAGAATTTGGGTTTGTTTAGTCTGGAAAAGAGACGACTGAGAGGGGACATGATAGCAGCTTTCAAATACCTAAAAGGTATCACAAGGAGGAAGGAGAAAAATTGTTCTCCTTAATCTCTGATAATAGGACAAGAAGCAACGGGCTCAAATTGCAGCAAGAGCCCCCATTTCCCTTAGCCCCTGCAAGCTCCCCATTTTTCCACCCCCTTTTGCGCTCTGTGCCCTTTTGACCCTTAGCCCCTGCATTCCCCTCCTGAGCCTTGCATTGTGCCCTTTTCCCCCCACCCCAGGCCCCATGCCCCACTCTCAGCCCCCTTCCTGTATCTCTAACCCCTGCTCCTGACCTGAAATCAGGACCCCCTTGTGCTGGGTGATTCACATTGTGAGACTCAAAGCCCTGCTCCCAAGGCTTCTTGCTCCCTGCTCATTTAAAATGAAAGAGATGATGAAAAGTGGTAGGGGAAACTGAGGCACAGAGCAATATGGTGACTTGCCCAAGGCTGCAGAATAGGCCCGTGGCAGAGCTAGGAAGAGAACCCAGGGCTGAATGCCATCACCCGTCCCCAAGCTAGTCCCTCCCCTAAAGTCCTGCCCCTGTTCGCTTCTATAGTAACTGCTTGCAAGCTTCCCTCAGGTCCCCTCCTTCACTTTTCCTCTTCTGCCAAGGCCCGACCCCTAATGCTTGTGCCTCTCCCCTCCTGTATGGCCTCCACCTCCCAGCCCACCCCTTCCGGCTGGGCTACTTCCGCATCCCACAGTAGCTGGACTTTTGGTGTCTGGTCAGAACATCTGAGCAGACGCTGCCAGGTTCCTTCTTTAACCAGACTTTCTGGTCAAACCCCAGGCACGTGGCAACCCTCAATGGCACCCGGACACAGAAGCCAAAAACCAGGCTGTGCAGCTAATATCCAGAGGGATGGTAACTCTAGGCCCGCAGGCCGCTGATTGGGTCCCACTAGCCCTGAGCCAGGCTCAGCTCTGAGCAGCAAGGGCCTGTGACAGTCTCTCTTGCGCTAATAGTGATAGTTTTCTGTATAAAAAGGCTTGATTAGGCCTTTTGTTCAGCCCAGCCTTTAGCTTCAACAAGGCCTGTGATTGTCTTGGGATCAGAGTCTCCTTTCATGGCCGCCCTAGTGCCTCTCAGCCCAGCAACGGCCTGGCCTGGCAGAGCATGCAGTCATCTAGCTCTTCCCATCTCTGGGAGGAGGGCCCATCCAGTGCGAGTGATGTGGGGTACCTCGGGGGAAGGTTTGGTGACAAAATGGCTGTCGACCTGCAAAAATCGCCAAAAGTGAAAACAGGTCAAACCGTTTTTTCTGCCTCGTTTGTTGATGTTTCATGGCCACTTTGTGAGCGCCTCCGTCGACAGAGCAAAGCATTGTGGGTAAGCATCCCGCAGGGCAGTGTTGGAGGAGGGCAGAACGGATCCCTCTAGCAACAACCACCAGCCACCACCGCCACTATACTAACCACCAGCCACCACCGCCACTATACTAACCACCAGCCACCACCGCCACTATACTAACCACCAGCCACCACCGCCACTATACTAACCACCAGCCACCACCGCCACTATACTAACCACCAACCACCACCGCCACTATATTAACCACCAACCACCACCGCCACTATACTAACCACCAACCACCACCGCCACTATACTAACCACCAACCACCACCGCCACTATACTAACCACCAACCACCACCGCCACTATATTAACCACCAACCACCACCGCCACTATACTAACCACCAACCACCACCGCCACTATACTAACCACCAGCCACCACCGCCACTATACTAACCACCAGCCACCACCACCACTATACTAACCACCAACCACCACTGCCACTATACTAACCACCAGCCACCACCGCCACTATACTAACCACCAACCACCACCGCCACTATACTAACCACCAACCACCACCGCCACTATACTAACCACCAGCCACCACCGCCACTATACTAACCACCAACCACCACCGCCACTATACTAACCACCAACCGCCACCGCCACTATACTAACCACCAACCGCCACCGCCACTATACTAACCACCAACCGCCACCGCCACTATACTAACCACCAACGACCACCGCCACTATACTAACCACCAACCGCCACCACCACTATACTAACCACAGCCACCACCGCCACTATACTAACCACCAGCCACCACCGCCACTATACTAACCACAGCCACCACCGCCACTATACTAACCACCAGCCACCACCGCCACTATACTAACCACCAGCCACCACCGCCACTATACTAACCACCAACCACCACCGCCACTATACTAACCACCAACCGCCACCGCCACTATACTAACCACCAACCGCCACCGCCACTATACTAACCACCAGCCACCACCACCACTATACTAACCACCAACCACCACCGCCACTATACTAACCACCAACCACCACCGCCATTATACTAACCACCAGCCACCACCGCCACTATACTAACCACCAACCACCACCGCCACTATACTAACCACCAACCACCACCGCCACTATACTAACCACCAACCGCCACCGCCACTATACTAACCACCAACCACCACCGCCACTATACTAACCACCAACCGCCACCGCCATTATACTAACCACCAGCCACCACCGCCACTATACTAACCACCAACCACCACCGCCACTATACTAACCACAGCTACCACCGCCATTATACTAACCACCAGCCACCACCGCCACTATACTAACCACCAACCACCACCGCCACTATACTAACCACAGCCACCACCGCCATTATACTAACCACCAGCCACCACCGCCACTATACTAACCACCAGCCACCACCGCCACTATACTAACCACCAGCCGCCACCGCCACTATACTAACCACAGCCACCACCGCCACTATACTAACCACCAACCACCACCGCCATTATACTAACCACCAGCCACCACCGCCACTATACTAACCACCAACCGCCACCGCCACTATACTAACCACCAACCGCCACTGCCACTATACTAACCACCAGCCGCCACCGCCACTATACTAACCACCAGCCGCCACCGCCACTATACTAACCACCAGCCGCCACCGCCACTATACTAACCACCAACCGCCACCGCCACTATACTAACCACCAACCACCACCGCCACTATACTCACCACCAACCACCACTGCTGCCAACAACAAAAACAACTGGCACTAACACCAACAACAAGAATCAGTACTAACCACCGCCACCAGGCCACCGATAACCACTACTCACCACCACCACAAACAACAGCAGCAACCAGTACTAACCACCGCCACCACCACCACCAACTGCTACCACCACCAACGCAACTTTGACTACCCACCACTACACCCACATATGCACCAACTGGTACAACCCCCACCCGCAACACCTGGTGCTAACTGGTCCCGTTGTTGGCAGGCTCAGCAGAGGCCATGTAATGCGGGCTCCCTGGAGGTTTTCCCTCCTATAGGGCTAGGAGTACCAGGGCGGGCAGTCCAGCAAGGCGACGAGGCAGTGAGAGGACAAACGTGGCACCACTCAAAAGCCCCTGGAGCCCCCGGCTGGCACTTCAGATTATCGCTGGGTCTCACCCTGTCCGACCCCGCACTGACCCCAGTTCTGGTCACCGCCCTCTCACTCTGCAGTCTCCTGAGGCTGCTGCAAAGAGCCGGCTTCTTGTGAGGAGCGGAAAGCCGTGTCCGTGGTTCACACACCTTCCCGCTGGCTGGAGGTCGATCGATAACCCTCCATCTCAGCTGAGCCGTGACTAATTGGGCTCAGCCCACGGCGGTGCTGACGAGGGGGTGGGGGGAGGGCGTTTGAATTGGTGAGAACAAACTGTGGGGTGCTGCCAGGAGAGCCATAGGGCACGACCTGCGTGGAGTGTGGGATAGTGCATAGGTGCATGGGTCCCACTGCAGGGGGGCCATCGCCCTGTTATGTGATGGTTCTCCTTCCCCCTTTCCCTCCCCCCCCCCACCCATCTGGGACCTGCAGTCCAAAGGATCCAGCTAGCTCAATTCCACATTCTCACGGTCTTTCCTTTCCTCTTCTTGGATTTTACACCCGTGTCAGCCATTGCCCCATAACTCTCCCGATGCCCCACATTTCTGGCCCCAGACCTCCCTCCCTCATCAGCTTTCTCCTGCCTGGGCTCCTTGCAGAGTTCTGCTGATGCCCCTCATTGCCGGTCCGCTTTTCCAGTCCTGCCTTTCTGTCAGCTGTTCTTTCCACCCCACCTTTCTGCTCTAGCTCTGGGGTCCCCCTGGGCATGGGCTGCCCCGGGAGCTCAGAATGGGTGGCCCTTCTCCCAAAGCACCCAGAAACCTGCTGGGTCAGCCCGAGGCCACGTCATTCCTCTCAGTTGCATCCTCAGTGATCCAGGGCTGTTGAAACTGAGCCTCGCTCCATAGCGACTGGTTGAACCTCTCTAATCCACATCCTCGGGACCGGACCGGTGTTGAACCAGAGAACTAGCCAGACCACAGGAGATCAATATTGTCTAGCAGCATTGCCAACACGTCCACTGCTTCCGGGCTCCTAGAAGACATGGAGGAGTAAACTAGAGCTAAATCGCAGCCCAGAACACCGAGAGCCAGGCCTGGGGGCTGTAAACAAGCTTTATGGGACCACAGGAAACTTGGCCACACGCAGGATACTTGGACATCTGGCTCACTCGAATCAGGCCGGACCATGGATGTTGCCAGGCCAGAGCGTGCCAGACTAGAGAGGTTCAACCTGTATTTACACTGGCGGAAGCGGGCTCTAAGGCTTGAAAGCAGCTCTTCCCCGAGAAAGAGACCCCCTCCTGATCACAGGTCGGGCTTCCGTCTAGCACAGGGGTGGGCAATAATTTTTGATCGGGGGCCATTTTTTTTCTGATTACCCTAGGGTGGGGGGGTAGTGCGAAGTCTCCTGCCACCCTGCCCCCGTCCTGCAAGGAGCATGCGGTGCTTTGAAGCGCTGCACCCCTCTCAAGGCAGGAGGAGACTTCACATGCTCCCCCCACCCCCAGGCCAATCAGGGTTTAGGAGCGGGTGGGGGGGGGGAGCGCATGAAATCTCCTCCCATCTTGCCAGGAGCGTGCAGCACACTCCTTGCAGGGCAGGGACAGGGTGGGAAGAGACTTTACTCTCTCTCTGCCCACTCGCTTTGTGCAGTAATTGCTCTGGGAGCGGGGACTGCTTCCCGACCCCCCTAAGAGAGCCGCGTGGCTTCCGAAATCCCAGAGGCAGGGCCTGGCGTGGGTTTGGTTTTGGTCCATCTGCTCAATCCGGAATGTTGTTCCAAAGGGTCTCGGTGCTTCGGCTGCGGGAGCCTGGCGCTCTTGGCGCCGGCATCCTGGCGCTGGGGAACAGGGAGGATTTCTTTGAAAGGAACCCAGCGTTGAACACCCCCCACCCCAAGCCTTCTTAGGGTGCGAGGACGTCTCCTGGGCGGGTGCCACCCTGCAGGACGGCCATATCAGTGCGGGGTTGGGGGAGGGCTGCTGGCCCTTGGTGGGCACGGACGGATCGCTCCCTAGTCCAGAGAACGGCCCCCAGGCAGCTGTGGGCGAGTTCCCCGAAGTTAGAACAGCACCTGCAACCCGGGCTGGGGGTGACCTTCATCCTGAAGGATGCTGAAAGCAAGCGGGGGGTGGGGGGATGCGCCAAGGGCTGCACCTCCATTACTAAGGACAAAAGCAGCCACAGTTGGCTCCCGCTGGGTCAAATTATCCGCTGTCCTCAGCCAGTGCTGACCTCAGCTGGGTAAAGTTTGGGCAGCCCCCTGTAGAGGCTGGTGGGGGATGGGAGAGCTGTGGGAGGGGAGGGGCGGAGTCTCAGGGCAGGGAGGGGCGGAGTCTCAGGGCAGGGAGGGGCGGAGCCTGGGGACCAGTTGTTTTCCCTGCCTATTTTCTTTGCCCAGCTCAGTGGAGCATCCAGCACCCCGCTGGGAGGCCTGTTCGTGCCCCATGGATGTGGGGAAGGGGCTGCAGCTCCTCCTGCTGGCTAGACAAAGACCAAACCTCCCTCCTGGGGAACTCAGTGGGAGCTCTAGGTCAAGGGTAGAGAAGCTATGGCCCAGGGGCCGGATGGGCCCCCGGCTTGTCTGGATCCAGCCCTGAATCTAGGGCCCCTCCCAGCACTGGAGAGCACACACCATCCGGGGGGCTCCAGACCCCCAACGCCCCAGTGAGGCCGGAACTCACAAAATCTAGCAGGCTGGGCTTCCCTAGGCTCCCATGTGGGAGGGGGATGTGGGGAGGGTCTTTCTCCTTCTCAGTCGGGGGCCACGTCACTTTTCTTGCTTCTCACTTGGGGGCGGCCCCCGACGGATTTTTCTGTGGGTCAGCGGCTCCCGGCCGAAGAACGGTTCCCCACCCGTGAAAAGGGCCTGGGTATCACTGCAACCCCCATGCCACAAGCTAGCAGCCAGCCTGACTCAGTGGCTGCCCATCACCCGGACAAGGAGCTGCAGGGCTAAAGGCTTGGAGGAGTGGCTTGTCTACGGGGGAGG
Organism: Pelodiscus sinensis; assembly: GCF_049634645.1. Taxonomy (NCBI): domain Eukaryota; kingdom Metazoa; phylum Chordata; order Testudines; family Trionychidae; genus Pelodiscus; species Pelodiscus sinensis. Next base: position 50,283,710 of record NC_134720.1, read on the forward strand.
GTGTGACGGCACGTTGGGGGTCCCCCGTCTCCTGCACCCCGAAATGGCACAAACAGACCGCACCAGCCAGTGGAATAGAGGAAGTTTATTGCCTCTCCAGGATACAGCACAGCACAGATGGAATCTGGTCACAGAGCAGGGCTAGGATGTCTCAGGCCCCCTTGAGATGGGGGAGACTGGGCCCCTAAACTCCAGCCCCTTTCCCTAGGCTGTCTCCTCCATGCTCCCAGCCAGCAACTAACCAACACTCTTCCAGCCCTGCCCCCCAGCCAGGGCAGCATCCACCTTCCTTTGTTCCTCTCCATGGGGGGTGTCTGGCCGTACGGGTTGAGAGGTCCCTTTGCATAGTGACTCATCCTGTTTTGCTGGGTCGTGGTACCCACGGCAGCCAGGGGGGGTTACCCCAGAGCCAGCAGCATAGAAACCAGCCAGGTACCCCCACTACGTCACAGAGGGCACCAGCATGGGCAGCAGGAGACCTGGGTGCCATTCCCAGATCGGCCACACGTTCCTTGCCCAAGTCCCTTCAGTGCCTCAGTTTCCCACTGGAGAACGGGATAATGGAGGGAGCTGTGGGACTGAGAGGCAAGGCATGGGGGGTGTCAGCCCCCTCTGGAGGTAACTTTCCCCGCACCTGCCCGGCTAGTGTGACTCGGTCCCATTCAGAAACAAGGGTACGTTCGCTTCCAAGCGGAACAGCACGGATTAACCCCCCTCCGGCGGGCTGGCATGAGCATGGCGGGCTGTGTGCCGGACAAAGGCAGAGGGGCGTTTGAATTCTCTTTTAATAGATTTCCCAGCCCGGGAGCTCGTCATCACAATTTCAGCAGCCTCCTCGCTCTGCCGGAAAGGCCCTTTTCATTGCCAGCTGGCTGTCCAGACAGGGGCCAGCCTCCCAAGGCGCCTGCACCCAGCCAGCGTGCGGAAATGCCAGGCACCAGCCAGGCCCTGCTTTCCGCCTCATGGCACCAGCTCAGAATGAAGACACAAATGATACTTAGCAGGGGCGGTCGGAGGGGCCTGCACACGTCTGCCAGAGCCCGGGCGCTTGAACCAGAAAAGCGACCCTTACGCCGGCTGGAATGAGAGGAGCCCACGGTTCTGGTGGGTGAGGTGAGCAGGGGGCTTAAACGCAGAGGCAGGGATGGGATGAGGGGATGCAGGGCCCTCGGAAGCAGGCAGAGGGACCGGAGGTGACGGGTGACAATATAAGAAATTGGATAGGCAGGATCCAAGGAGTAGGGTCTAGAAACAAGCCAAAGCAATTAACTGAGCCATTCTCTTTCTCTTTCTCTTTCTCTCTCTCTCTGTTTAGTTAGGGGAACTCTCATAGCTTCCAGCTGTGCTCAAGAAAAAAAAAAATCTGTGTCCGGTTCTCAGTTACTCCATCCTGGTCCCTGGAACAGAAATGAGGAGGGTGGGATGGTGAAGCGCTGGGGCCAACCCAGATCCTGCCCAGCCCCAGCTATCAGTTAGGGCAGCCCCGAGGCTGCTCTGACTTACACAATGCACTTCACCCGTGCGCCTTCGCCTCCCCCGGGCTGGCTCTCCCTACACCCCGGAGCAGGAGGGCTGGCACAGAGCCCTTAAGCTAGCGCCACCCCATTGATATTCAGGAGTCCACATAGGCTCCGTTAAGGCCCCTATACGCTGCCAGAGCACAGTCATGGGACATGAGTGCCACTGAGACTCGGGCCTTCTGTCTTCTCGTGTCATTAGGAACGTGGGGGGGGGGGGAGTTTAGCGAGATGGGGTGGGGGTGGGGCAGGTAGTAGGGTTAGCAGCTCGGAAATACGCCCTCCAGGCCACTGATAGCTGTCAATCCAGCGGCTACAGCAGCTGAGGTGCCTTCCTGCAGACAGGCAATCAAGAGGCTTTTTTTTATAAGAAGAAGGAGCTTTATTTCATGCCTGGAATCGAATCATGAGAGCAAATGGGACCGCGCGTGACAAACGGGGAGGGGCGCTATCAGTGACCCTCCAGATGAGACGGTAACAAATCTGTTTTTCAGGTGACGGATTCTCTCAGGTGCCCGCAAGCCTGGGCTTCTGGAGACCCACGTCCCGTGTCAATTATAGCGCAGCATTGCCAGCAGGTCGAGGGGAGGGATTGTGCCCCTTTATTCGGCTCTGGTGAGGCCACGTCTGGAGCATTGTGTCCAGTTCTGGGCCCTCCATTACAGAAGGGATGTGGATGCTTTGAAGAGGGACAAGTGGAGGGAACAAAAATGATTAGGAGGCTGGAGCACATGACTTATGAGGAGAGGCTGAGGGATTTCAGCTTATTTAGTCTGCAGAAGAGAAGAGTGAGGGGGGATTTGAGAGCAGCCTGCAACTCCCTGAAGGGGGGTTCCAAAGAGGATGGGGAGCGACTGTTCTCAGTACTGACAGACGACAGAACGAGGAGCGATGGTCTCAAGTTGCAGTGGGGACATGGGTGGTCGGTGCAGCTGGGGCTGGGGGAGGCAGGCCGGCCTCCAGCCCTACCTACATCCCCGCCCCCTCTGGTGAGGCCCCGCACCCCACCGCAGAGCGGGGAGGAGGTGGGGCAGCGCGCCGAGCATGTGCACAGCCCCACACCACCACGGGGAGGGGAAGAGATGGGAGGGGCGCACGGAGCACCAGGAAGGGAGGAGGCTGTGGGGGCCAAGCCTCCCCGCCACTGGAGCACTGGAAGGGAGGAGGCCGCGAGGCTCCAGCCTCCCAGGTCCCCGGAGCACAAGGAGGACGAGTGTTGGGGGCAGCAACACTCTGCCCCCAGAACGCCTACAGCAGGCAGGGGGCGGAGTGTGGGCGGGGCCAGGCCTGGTGGCTTGAAAAGGCAACGCCTCCCCCGGCCTAGGCTACAGACACCCATGAGTGGGGGAGGTCTAGGTAGGAGATGAGGAAAAACTCTTTCCCTAGGCGGGTGGGGAAGCACTGGAACGGGTTACCTAGGGAGGGGGTGGATTCTCCACCCCAGAGGGCTATGTCTACACTGCCCCCATTTTGCGGAAAAAATATGCAAATGAGGCGAAACATGGAATATTGTTGTGCCTCGTTTGCATAATTAATTAGGCTCCGTTTTTGCGCAGGAGGCTCTTGCGCAAAAATCCCCTTTTGCGCAAGAGCCGTTGTTCCTGAAAAAAATGGGGAAGAACGGCTCTTGCGCCAAAGCCGCTTGCTTAAAATCGGAGCCTCATTAATTATGCAAATGAGGCACGGCGATATTCCACGCTTCACCTCATTTGCATATTTTTTTGCGCAAAACGGGGGCAGTGTAGACATAGCCGAGGTGTTGAAGTCCCGGCTTGACACAGCCCTGGCTGGGATGGTTGAGTTAGGATTGGTCCTGCTTTGGGCAGGGGGCTGGACTCAGTGACTCCTGAGGGCTCTTCCCACCTGAGGATTCTCTGAACAGTCAGACCCTTCCCTGGGCAACGCCACGCTCCAGGGGCAACCAGAAAGTGGGGGCGGAAGCTACCGGCGTGTGAGAGCAGCACGGTGAGACCAGCCAGCGGTGGATCTGAATAAACCTGCCGGGGCTCTCGGTACTTGTGCTTCAGGAAAGGAATAGCTCTGGCTGGGGGTTAACTAGAAACACCCCCTGTCTCCCCCACTCCCCTTCCCGCCTCCCTGCACGGTGGGTTTGGGCAGCTTGGGCGCTTAGGACCAATGTGACCCTTGCGAGGAGCTGGAGGTTCTGATAGCTGCTGTGAACTGAAGTGTTGGATGAGCGGCCGCAGCGTCGGGGAGTTTGGGGGCAGTGTCGCCCTTGGGAATTCAGTCAGGCGGACGAGAGAGGGGGGCTTAGCAGCCAGTCGCATTCCCCGGCTGTGTGGCTGGGGAGGGGGAGTGAAGGGGAAATCGGGGGTGTCTAGGTGCAGACGCAGTGATGCTGGAGCTGGGGTGGACAAGCAGGGGCTGCACCCCCCCTACTCAGCAGGGCCAAACCCAGCACAGCCCCTAATCCTGAGCGACAGCTAGCTCCTAGCTTCAGAAGGGTTCGGAGGAATTCCTGTTCTAGTGCAGCGGCGCCTGTCTGGCCACAAGAGGAAGTATTAGCGAGTGGTTAGAGCACTGAGCTAGGACCAGGACTCCTGGGCTCTCTTCTTGATGGCATCATTGCTTCACTGTCACCCCATCCTTCTGTGCCTCAGTTTCCCCATCTCTAAAACAGGCGTCACGCTTCCCCACATGCTGTATGGGGAGTCTCTGTTATCAGGGCTTGGAGACCTGCGCATGCAAGGTGCTGTTACCCAGCAGGCGCCTGCCCAAGGCCGGACTGTAACTCACCGCCCTCGGGGCTTGGCAGCCCAGCCCGTCCGTCTGCAGGGAATAAATGGTTCCCTTTTGTTCCCCACATGCCCAACCTGCCGTAGTTTAGCTGAGTTAATCACAGACACACACGCTTTCTGTGCCCGCGAATTGCAGCCTGAGTCATAAAGATGCCAAAGCAGCATCCCACATATTGAATATATACAGCGAGGTGCTAGGCGAGCCGGCTGGCCAGGACCCGCTCCCTCTGCTTGGTGCGGCGTGGCATAAAGAGTTTTCTCCGCTTAATGGAGTGTCACTATGCAGGCACAAAGGATAAATCTATGGCCCAAGGATGTGATGGGGAGGAATGAGCTTGGCAGGCTCCAGGAGATGGTCAGGATTAGGAGCGCGGTGCAATTCCTGTCTCTGCCACAGATGCCCGACGTAACCTTGGTCAAGTCACTTAGGGGCCAATCTGGCAACTTTTCTTCTGGTGAATAGAGTGCTTGGATGCCTCCTGGAGTCAGTGGTGGCTGGGAGTCCAGCAGGAGCAGGGCTGTCTGTTCCCCACCTGTAGAATGGGGACCTGAACTCTTTGTGCTTTGGGGAGAAATCCCACATTCCTGGGGGTGGGGAGGGACTGGATGGTCTAATGGGGGGTTCGTCTTGCACTTCCATGCTGACAGCCATGAAATGAGGGCCTCTCAGTGCTGCTCATCCTCATTTCTCCACCACCTGTGGAAACTCCCATCTGCCCACCCCCATTCCAGCGCTTGGTCACTGTGACCCCCCAGCTCTCCGTGTCCCCCACCGTATACCGATGCCTCACTTTAATTCTTCCCTGACTGAGTGACTGTTCTGTGGAGGGGCATGCCTGAGTCTCATCCCTTTTGCATCCAGTGGCGACTCTTAATGCTTTTTAGTGGGGAGAGGGCAAGTTCTGGGGGGCATGTGCCTGACTGTAATGGGACTAGACTCTGAGGCCAAAAGGGCCATAGAGGAGTCCTCCAGGCACTAGAGTGGCTGTGAGGAAACCAGCCAATCAGGGGCAAGGAGGGACTGTATAAGAGGAACTGCGGGATGAGCAGCAGCTCACTTGCAGCTGAGGTTGAGGTGGCAGAAGGTCAGGGGTGGCGGAGTCTGGGACAGCACCAGTGGAGAGCTGTTGAAAATGATGAATTGAGGTAAAGCCCTGAGCTAGGGGCAAGATACCTTCTTCTCTTGCTCCTACGCGAGGAACCAAACTTAGAGACCTCTACAGAGGGCACTGCGATGGGCCCCTGAGAGAGGTGTGTACCCCGGAAGGGGTTGTGATTTCCCACAGGGCTGTGTGACTTGGCCGGAGGACTGCGTAGCTGAAGACCACAGGGCCCTACGGGCATGGGCACTTGGCCAATGCTTGGGTGAGGTGGGTGCTGACCTTGTTACGCTGCCCCATGCCTCAACCCGGCTCTGTCTGCAGGGTGGCGCTCGGAAGGAGCAAGCCTGCAACTGGGATCTCCCTGTCGGCTGGGGTTGCTGCGAGGGGCGCAGTGCCCCAAGGGGGTGCTAGAGAGGGAACCCCTCCTACCCACTCCCTACAGCCCATCCTGCTATGTGGGGTTGCTCCCTGCACTGTATTGTTCTGGCCACTTTTAATAGTCTCCAAGCACTGGGATGCCCTAGTTCAGTGATCCCCAACCATGTGGAACTGCCAGATGCCATAGTGTGGGGACACTCGCGTGGCCAGGGGTGGGGCTGTGCATATGCCAAACCCCATGAGCCACGTGCCTGGGGCCAGTAACCCCATGTGCCGCGTGGCCACGGGCGGGGCCGCCCATTCTCTTCAACCCCGGGGCGGGTGCCCCCCAGAGCTGCACGCCCAAGGCCGGCAGCTCCCCCATAGCTGCGCGCCCAGGGGCAGGGAGGCCAATTCGCCGTGCGCCCAGGACCGGCGCTCCCCACGTGCCCGGGGCTGGCACCATGTATGCGCAGTGTGCCTGGGGCCAGCACTGCACATGCACCACATGCCCGGGGTGGGGCCAGCCCCGAGCACTTGGCAGGCTCACACAAATGCCCCCGTGGGCGCCATGTTGGGGACCACCGCCTAGTTCAATTGGTCACTGCACCCCTGGCATCACCGCCCCGTTACATCCCACCAGGTCTAGTTATACCCCTGGGAGCTCCCTGCCCTCCCCTCACTCCCCCTCCCCCCGGGTTTGCGGCCTGCAGCTGGCCAGATCCGCAGTTCAGCTCGGCCGTTCTTCCCAGAGCTAGTGACCGAAACGACCCCATTTCACACTAGCCTTGCTTCGGGGGCCAGCGCGCTCCATTCCCGCCGCGTGCTTCATAAAGCCCAGCTGCTGGGCCAGCAGGCCATAGCGGTTTTATAACCAAGAGCGTTAAGTGGGGAATGGCTCAGTTGGGTGAGTAAATCAGGTTGTTTGTTTGCTGCACAATTAAAAATGGAGCGTTATGGGCCTGTAATAAACGCTGCTCTGTTCTAACGTTCCGCTGCGATTCTCGTAGCCAGCAGGCGAGGGGGTAGCAGGGGGAAGTGGGGAGCAGGCAAACTTTTTTTTTTTACCCCCTAGCAATGTTCTTCCTCTGCTCTCTCAGGGTCCAAACGGCTCAATAACCTGCCTGTCTCTGGCTAATGGGACACAGCTGGGTAGTTGAAGGCAGGGCTCGGGAATTTGTGTACCACACGGATATTAACGGAACGTTTTCTGTGTGTGTTGGATTGATTCCCCCCCCCCCCCCATTTCATGGAGAACCATTTTGCTTTATTCAGACCTAACCACCCTCCTCCCTGCAGTGTTTGCGACTCCCGCTGCAAACAGGGCTGGTGGGTGGGTGCAAACCAGGAAGTGAAACTGACCTGAAATGACTACAGCTCTTGGCAAGGCTGGTGTAACCTTGCTGGTCCCAGGGTGTAAGAGACAAAAAGGTGAGGCCGTGTCTTTTCCTGGACTGAGTTCCTGAGGTCTGGGGAAAGAAGAAAAGCTCTGGAGCTTGAAAGCTAGTACCTTCTGCCAACAGAAGTTGTCCAATAAAAGATTATCACATCTACCCTGTCTCTCTAGCAAGGACTAATCTGGGTCCTAGACCTGCCCATGTTGAGTGAACTGAGAGAGCCAGTGAACAGCATCAGTGCTGGGGCAGTACAGTCCATTGAGAGAGAAATTCTTCTAACTGTCGAAACAGATGGTATTGGCGTGAACACACAGAGATGAGGCGATAGAGAAGGACCTAGGGAGCGACCGTAGGGCTGATCTTATTGGGATCAGGCCCTGAAGTGGGCCTCAGGAGATCTGGCCTCAGTTCCTAGCTCTGCTGCTACCTCACTGCCTGACTTGGGCAAGTCAGTTGCACATCTGTGAAATGGGGCCAGACAAGTTTTCCTCCTCTCCTCCCACAATTTCCCACTTGTCCATTTGAACGATAAACTCCTTTGGGTGCAGAGTAGGACCTGGCCCAATGGGACTCTGATCTCCCCTGGAGCATTGAAATATTTTTATCCCTTTCACTTCACTCAGTGGCTGTGTGGTCCCCGGCCGGCACATTCTGCCTTGTGCTGCCATGGGAAGATAACCCACACAACTGGTGGCTCTGTATACCGCAAAGACAGCCTGGCACTCACCCAGTATGCAGGCCTAACAGACTGACCTGGGGCTGTGTAGTATTTTGAAGTGGGGCAGTTGTTTACAGAGTCTTTCTGAATTAAAAAAAAAAAAATCAATTGACTGTAGTACTCTCCACCAGCCCTAAAGCACGGTCTGCTCGTAAGATCAACGTTGTTGGGAAGCCAAAATCCAGAGCCGCCAGCTGGCTGGGCACATGCCAGCCACAACAAACAGCAAGGAGATGGGACTGTTTGCAATGAAGAGGCTAGCATACAGTAAATCTCCCTTCGCCGGCCCTGTCCAGTGTGTGGGGGAGGCCAGTTTTGGGGAGGGTTTCAATAACTTGGGTATCTTGCACCCCTTTTCTCACCAGTGCTCCCCAAAGCCATTTGGGCCTGCAGCAAGCTGCAGACATGTGACTAACTCTGAGTCTCGGTTAAAGATCTTAGACAAGCTTGGATTCCGAAATGCCTCCAGCAGCGCCGGCTGCTAGCAGAGCATTTAGCAAAGGATTAGGACGCGGCAGGTGGTGCTTTCTAAGGGCTTAGTGTGCAGGGTAGGCATGATGTACAGGTGCCGGGGCCCAGAGCCAACCACGTAGGCACCGCTTTGGAGACAGAGTTTGCCACCATCCTTCTTTGCATCCCCGGCTTCTCCCCTGTGAACGGCACTGACCTATTGTAGCCAGCAGGAGGCGGTAGTGAGACACCACCAGACCCGGTCAACTCCTTATTTGTATTCAGCAACCAACATAAGCACTTGCTTCCCGTCCAAGTGGTTGTAATGGAACCAAAGCCTATTCTTAAAGTTAAGCATATGTTTAAATGCTCTTCTGGCTGCGAGCTGCTATTGCTGTTATGACGTGGAAACAATCGCAGTAAAGCCCATAAGCATTAGCAATACAAACAGAGAGGGGGAAATTCTCCCAGCAAAGGCGAAACGACTCGGAATGAGGGAGTTTTGTGCCTGGCAATTGGGAGATTTGGCTTTAACCAGACACATCCCGTTTTGTAGGCATCTTGCTCTCCAGGGGCTGTTTTCCCGGTTGAGAAGCGCTAGCACCATCAGCTAGAATAAGAGATTGTATGGAGCAAAGGAATGCTGGAGAGGCCCCCAAACTGACCCCACACCTCTGGGAAATGTGGCAGTGGGCTGCCCGCAGTCAGGGTGGGACTTTAGCGGGAGGTGCCGATGAGCCGACCTAGAAGCTCCTTCTACGTCCATAGCTCCCTGTGTTCAGGGAGAAGGAGGGGGGGAACAGGGAATTCTCTGTCTGATGGTATCTCCGCCCCATAGCCATCATGCCCTGTACAGTCCCTGACGGGGAGCTTTAGGAATGAGGCATCTCAGGCCATAGCCTGTCAGCAGCCCAATCCCTTTTTTGAATCCTAGGAGATTTTGCATCTGACTTCATGTGGCAGGGAGTTCCAAAGGCTAATGGCATATTTTGTGTGTGTGGGAGGGGGAAATCCTTTAGTCTGTTTTTGAATTTCCAGGCTTTCTGTTTCAGAGACTGGCATCTTGTTCCTATATTGGGAGCCAGGGAGAAAAAGATCTCTGGCTCTTCCTTCCCTACCCCCGGTCATTTCACACACATTTATCAAGTCCCCTCCTTGAGAGGGTCCGGTGAGGAGGCGCTGGGCCAGGCGTGAGAAATGGATAAATGGCCTACCTGCGGTAAGCTGGAGGGACAGGTTCCAGTCTGGTCTAGTGGACAGAGCTCCTGCTTGGAGAGGGTAGGGACGTGGGTGGGTTTGAGTCCCGGGTCGGGCCATGAGGTGCTAGGCCAGGTGCGAGAGAGGGATAAAGGGCCTACCCGCAGGAAGGAGGAGAACAATCCCAATCTCATCCCTCTTGCTGCTCCTCTTGCCTCTCCCCCGTCAGTTTGACAGTGTAAGTGCCTGACAGTGGCAGCTACTTCTGCACCAGCATGAGAGCGGACTTGGACCCATGCAAAAGGGGGTTGGAACACAAGTTGTTGTGTGCTGAGTGACAGTCTCTGGAGAGCGCTGCAGGGTGAGGGAGGACCCCAGGCTGTGCCAGGAGAGGCTGCAGAGAGCTGGCAGGAAAGCTCATCGCTAGGGGAAGGCTGGAAAGGATGTGCTTGTGCCAAATAGGCACATGCATCCTTTGGTCCCCTAGTGGGGACTGGGGCTGCTGATGACGGGCGGTAATTCCAGGCCAGAGGGGAGAGCAGAGTGTGTGGTTCAGAGGGGCGGTGAACAGCGGTTCTGGCTGCTGTGACATCAGGCAGAAGGAAGGAAGCTACGTGGGAAATCAGGACGCTGGGAACCTGGGCTAGATGCTGCCAGGGCATGTGGGCACGATGCTCCTTCACCAGCACCCCAGCACTTGTAGGTACTGACACTTGGCATCACCTGCTGTCTCAGCCCTGGGCTCCACCACCTCCACCTGCCCCATAGCCCTCTGCTACCCCAGCCCGGGCTCCCCCATCTCCCTGTAATCCCAGCCCTGGGGTCCATCTGCTCCACGGTTCTGCCAACCTACAAGTGCCTGCTGCCTGAGCTTTGGGCTCTCCTTGCTAAGTTCTGCCAAGGCCCCCTCAGCCAGATCTGCAGCCCCTCTTCTGACTCCAGCCTGTGCTGGCTCCTGCGCAGGCCTTTTCAGTGGCCCATGGCGATGCTGAAGGAGCCATCAGCTCGTGTCTGTCAGGGGTCAGTCCTGAGTCTAGTTCTGTTCAGCATCTTCCTCAGTGAGTTAGAGGCCTGGAGAGCGCACGTCCGGAGTTTGCCACGGATACCACGCTGGCAGGGCTGCAAGTGCTCTGGTGGGTAGGGATAAAATTCACAAGGATCTGGAGAAATGGCCTGAGGTAAAGAGAGTGAAATTCAATAAGGACAAATGCAAAATACTCCACTTAGAGATGAACAATCAGTTTCACGCATGCCCAATGGGAGGCGACTGTCTGGGAAGGAGACCTGCAGAGGGGGATCTAGGGGTCCTAGTGGACCCCATGCTAAATATGAGTCAACCGTGTGACACTGTTGCAGAAACAACCAAACACAAACACGCCTCTGGGTGTATTAGCGGGAGTTTGGTAAATTAGACACGAGAAGTAAATTTAGGGTTGCCAGGTGTCCGGTATTGAACTAGACAGTTTGGTATTTTTGCCTCCTGTCCAGAAAAAAAATTTCAGAAAATACCAGACACTTCAAATGTCCGGTACTTTCTGATTTTTTTCTCCTTCCCCCTCCTCCCTCCTCCCTCCTCCCTCCTCCCTCCTCCTCCCTCTTCCCCCCCCCCCCCCCCCCCCGGCCAGGAGGCAAAAATTCCAGGGTGTCCGGCTCAATACGGAGACAGCCTGGCAACCCTAGTGCTTACTGGGCTCTACAGAGGAGCTGTCTGGCCCGGCACAGGGAAGTCAAGTTGGCAGGAGGCTGCCGGCAGCCTGTTAGGGCCAAAAAGCCTCACCACGTGGCTTTTAAAGGGGCCACAGTGTGGTCTGGGGTTTTTTCCTCAACAAACTGGCGTGGTTTTTTGTTGTTCGGTATTTTTTCTGAAACCATCTGGCAACCCTAGACGTAATTCATCCATATTCATTAGGCCCCACCTGGAGTATTGTATCCGGTTCTGGTTACCACACTTCAGGAAAGAGGTGGAGAAGGTCCAGAGAAGAGCAACAGCAACGATTCAAGCTCTAGAAAACATGACCTCTGAGGCAAGATGGAAAAAACGGGCTTTGTTTAGTCAGGAGAAGACGGTGAGGGGACGTGAGAACGGTTTCCAAGTACATAAAAGGTTGTGACAAGGAGGAGGGAGAGAACTTGTTTTCCTCCACCTCTGAGGATAGGAAAAGAGGCAATGGGCTTAAATTACAGCAAGGGGGAGGTGTAGATTGGCAGTTAGGAAAAAATTCCTGTCAGGCTGGTTAAGCACTGGACTAAATTGCCGAGGGAGGTTGTGGGATCTCTGTCGCTGGAGATTTCTAAGAGCTGGTTGGACAAACAGCTCTCAGGGATGGTCTAGACGGTGTTTGGTCCTGCTGTGAGGGCAGGGGACTGGACTTGATGACCTCTCGAGGGCCCGTCCAGTCCCTCGAGTGGATGATTCTGTGACTGAATGGCACAGGCAGACGGCTGCGTGGCGTATGGAACATGCGGCTGGGGACTGCAGCACGCCGGAGGAAGTAGGGCAGAAACTGACAGAGCTGTACAAAAAAGCTGTGAACAAATTGAGCTCCCGGCAAGGGATCCCTGAGCACAGGCAATGGCCTGACCTGACATGGCCCTAAGGGACGGAGCCAGACGCCGCTGGCCTGTTAGATTTGCCACAGTGGAGCAGGGACAGAGCCGGGCCACGCTGGAAGGCCTCCCGGGAGAGGTGCGTGCAGCACTCCCATGAAGCACGCCTGAGCGCTCTGAGAGGATGGGGGGCTGGGAGAGCTGAGGGCAGGCAGGGAGGTGAAAGGGATCTCACACGGTAGCTGGCCTCCCCTTCGCACACCGCTATGCAGCTCAGGAGGAGGCGGGGGGATGAGACTCTAGCAAAGGGCCTTGCTTCTATAGGAAAAGCAGCTGCGATGCGGCACCCTCAGGTGGGCACAAAGACCTTGGGGGAGCAAAACATCCCCTTGGATGCAAACAGGGCCGTCCTGATGAATTCTGATGCCCAATGCACCCTCATCCCCTGCCAGGGAGCAGGGGCTGTGATCTGGCTTGCGGGGGGCAGGACCAGAGCAGGGAGGCTGGCAGGGAGGGGATGAAAGGGGGTGAGATGCAGCCCACCAGAGCGGCAGGTGCTGGTAGATGGAGCAGGGGGCCTGGAGACTGGGCCACCAAGGCCAGGAGGCAGAGCAGGGCTGGGTGCCAGGGGACTGGGCCTGCTAGAGCCGGGAGGCCATCGGAGCAGATGGCCGGGGGTTGGGGCCGCCTGAAGCTGGCGCTAGGCATATGCAGCAGGGGGCACGACTAAATGTGGGGCCCAGCGGTATCCCAACCGTAGAGGTGCCCTACCCCTCTAGGACGGCCCGCGGTGCCACCCCTGGGAGTCAGAGTTTCAGGCCAGAAGTGAGCAGCTCCCTTAGCCGGACCTCCCGGCCATCCCAGGCCCCTGGCCCCTGACTCCCACAAGCGAAACGAGACCAAAGCCTCGCAGCCCCCGAGACACGACATTCGCCACGGGCAGGGAGGGGAGGAGCGGAGGCTGCCGATGCCCAGGGCGCTGCAGTGGCTGGAGAAGGCAAGCCCAAGCCCCGCCCCTTTCACTCGAGGCCCCGCCCCTTCATCAACCTTCCCCCCCCTTTCCCCCCCCTCTCCCCCGTGGTGCCAAGCCCTGCCCAACCCCAGCCCGATCCTTCCTGGCCACCTGGGGGGCTGGGGCTGATGCGCTGTGGAATGTGGCCATTTTGGGGAAGGCGATGCCTTCCTGTGTCTCTTACCCCGCTCCCGTGCCGACGTGAGAGACCCAGCTAATCCTGCCCACCCGCTGCAGAGAAGGGCGAGAGCCCAATGGGAGCCTTTCCAGGGAGGGGACGGCCTGCGTCTGAGGCACTGTCCCCAGGGTACGAGAGCATCTCTACCCCAAAACCAGGCCGTGGGCAGACCGGAGAGCCCATTGTCCTGTGAGGGCAGGGCAGCCACGGGAAACCTCTCCCCTCGGCGCTGCCCAGCTTTCCCGCAGCGCTTTCTGGCCGCACGCGCGAGGGGTTTGCCAGTCGCGACGGGGCCGTGGGTGGCACCCAGTAACCGCATCCAAACCCTTGTGTGGCTGTGCAGGGCCGGAGCGTCCAGCCAGCCGGCGCAAGAGGCAGCGGAAAGGGGGTGAGATTCCCTTTCATTCCCGCACGCCGCCTCCTGCCCCTTGTTACTAGCTAATAGGACTAGAGCGCCCAGTCAGGATCAGGGCCCTGGGTGCTGCCCCAAAATAGGGGTAGACGTGTCCTTGCCCCAAGAGCTCACGCTCTGACTGAGGGGCCTTTCCTCTCGTGTGCGCTGAGTGCAATATTTAAAAACCCCAGCTAAGATTCCCTTGTGCGAGGCACTGCACAAACCCACACTTCCTGCTTTGAAGGGCTCACGCCCAAGCATGAGGTAAGAACCCAGGGATGAACATTATGGAGACGAGGCATTGCAGGATGTCCCACCCAAGAGCCCCTCTGATTGGTCAAGTGCCCTCTTTAACCCCAGGGGTTGGCAGCGATCTGGGCAGTCACACGGATTTGGCCTGTTGTGATGTCAGATTCTGGGCCTCTGGCTTATGGAACCTGGTTGTGATACCCCCAACTCCCGCCCCTGGGGGGGCAGACCTCAGTCCAGCTGTGACTCCTAGGCCAGACTGCCCGGCTACATCTACACTGGCATGATTTTCCGGAAATGCTTTTAACGGAAAAGGTTTTCCGTTAAAAGTATTTCCAGAAAAGCGCGTCTAGATTGGCAGGACGCTTTTCTGGAAAAGCACTTTTTCCGGAAAAGCGTCCATGGCCAATCTAGACACGCTTTTCCGCAAAAAAGCCCCGATCGTCATTTTCGCGATCAGGGCTTTTTTGCGGAAAACAAATCTCTGCTGTCTACACTGGCCTTTTTCCGGAACATTTTTCCAGAAAAAGACTTTTGCCCGAACGGGAGCAGCATAGTTTTTCCGGAAAAGCACTGATGATTTTACATTAGCTCGTCAGTGCTTTTCCGGAAATTCAAGCGGCCAGTGTAGACAGCTGGCAAGTTTTTCTGGAAAAGCAGCTGATTTTCCGGAATAACTTGCCAGTGTAGACACAGCCCCCATGTCCTGGTTCCTGGCGCATCTGCTGAATGCATCACCTTGCTGACATCTCCTGCCAGGTTCATTCTGACCCAGAGGGGTTCCCATCATCATTCTCTTCAGTTCAGCGGCCTGACTCCTTGAGTGCTGGCCGGCCAAAGGGAAGGGGGCGAAAACCCCCAGGGTTAGATCTGTGGGATGGAATAACAGCAGGTGTTGCAAGATGCTGGGATCAGAGATGAGTTGGGGGCAGGAGGGGCTGGTGACATGAGTGATGTGCCCTGAGTATGCTTAATTAGGGCTTATTTGCTGAGGGCACAAATAGGCGTTCCCGGCCCCAAGAGCCTGCAGTCAGAGGCGGAGGACCCAAGCCGGATTAAGACAGGGTTATGATGCTGTTTGGAACAGCCTTGTAGGGACCGGCAGGGTGTTCTGCCTGGCACCAAGTTCTGAAGAACTGGGGGAAGAGGGCCTTGCTGCCGAAAGGACGGAGGCCAAAAGGAGGGCGGTCGGTGTTGTTGGACGGGTTCCTGGAGGTTCATCGCATGACACAATCCTTAATTAAAGATTCATCTTGAATTCCTGGAGGGCTTAGCAGCCCAGCCAAGAGTGCTGCTTGGAGTGACTCTGAAAGCAAAGGGAAGGCGCGCGCTGAGAGCTCCACCTGGAGTTAAGAATGGTTCAGTTCCCTCTGTCCTGTTACTGGAAGAGACCTGGCCGGGGAGGGAACAGCTTCCGGCCGGGGGAGACACAAGCTTACCCAGAGCCCTTCTTCAGGGCTGGGACACGAAATCAGGGCCCCGGCCAAATACAAGATGGAGCAGAGCCTTACCCATAAGGCAGGAGTGGGAAACCATTTTTGGGTCGGGGGCCGCACCCAAGTGAGAAGTCCAACCCCTTCCCCCCCCCAAAAAAAAAACCCAACAAAACCCTCACACTGATGTGCCCCTCCCACACCAGAGCCTGTCAGGGCCCAGGCTAGTACCCGTTACATAAGAACGGCCGTACTGGGTCAGACCAAAGGTCCATCTAGACCAGTATCCTGTCTACCGACAGTGGCCAGCACCAGGTGCCCCAGGGGGGTGGACCAAAGACAATGATCAAGCGATTTGTCTCCTGCCATCCTTCTCCAGCCTCTTACAAACAGAGGCCAGGGACACCCCTTCTATCCCCTGGCTAATAGCCTTTGATGGACCTAACCTCCATGAAATTATCTAGCTTCTCTTTAAACTCTGTTCTAGTCCTAGCCTTCACAGCCTCCTCCGGCAAGGAGTTCCACAGGTTGACTATACGCTGTGTGAAGAAGATGTTGTGTGCTTCAGCCTCCGTGGAGAGGAGCGGGGGGCTGGACTGCTCGTGTGGGCTGCACAATAGTTGGGGGGAGCCTTTGGGGTTGGATCCAGCCTCCGGACCTTACGTTCCCCTCCCCTGCCATAGGGGATTAACACCTGTTACAAGAGACCAATCACCATCAGGTGGCCAGCTGACGTCCCTGCAGCCCCAGGAGAAAGGACTAGCGGGTTACAAATTGTCGTCATGCGCCATAGGTCTAGTACCTTTACAGAGGCTGTGGGTTTTAGTGTCTCTCGGAGAAATGCTCCCAGACTCCCCTTTTGAAAGTGACCAGGAACCCTGGGCCCCATTGATCCTGCCCCCTGCATGGGAGCTGCCTAGGAGACAGGCTCCTTTTCTTCTCCCTCCCCACCCAGTCAGGGACCCTGGACCCAGCTGCTCCTACATTCGGGGCAGCTCTGTTTGCATGAGGGGGGGTTGTTGAACCCAGCGAGATCTGGCTGTTGAACCCAGCGAGACGCATGCTCAACGCCAGCTTCTGGCGCGTGCTTTGCCCTGACAGCCTGCGAGTGGGACATGGCTCTGGAGAGTGTTTCATCTGCTCTTTGAATTCAGTTTGATGGCCGATGCCCTTCATCAAAGTGCAGGAATTAGAACACTGGTAACCCAGGGTGGCCAGCAGCTGCAGTGGCACCACCAGCCTAGGGACCACGTTGGGAGCCGTTTCTGTTCTGGGGATGTCCGCGGAGCCATCTGTCTCTCACTTCTCTCTACCTCCAGACCGCCAGGGCTGAGGAGGAACACGGCGGGGACCTGAGCACTGAACAACCTGCCTTTGTCCTGCCTCACTGGGAGCAGAATGGGCTGAAACGCAAGCTGGCGGCAGGGGAGGGGAGCTGCTTCTCAGACGCTCAGGGCTTTGGGCATGTGTGGGGAATGACTAATGGGACCAGCCCAGGCAGGTGTCAAGGGGAAATGGTTCTTGGGGGCCCTTGCCCCATTGTTCAGATTCACTTACACTGGGATGAGGGGCTTACTGATCTGGATAAACTAAAAATGGTGTTTATTCTGTAATAACCCAGTGCGATGCTAGGGGGTGCTGTGCGGCAGGTGGCACAGGCGTGATACAGTAGGGGGTGCTGTGCGCACACAGAGGAGTTCTGCTAGCTCAGTTGGAGGGGGAATCTCAGAGCTTATCTAGCCCTCATTCCTGTCATACCTTCTCCCGCCAGTATTATCCTCATCTTGCAAATGGGCAGCCGGGGCCCAGAGAGGCTAAGGAACTTGCCCAAGGTCACACTGAGTCTGTGGCAGCACCAAAAATTGAACCCAGGTCTCCTGAAGTCCAGGCTGGTGCCTGCATTGCTAGAACAGCCTTTTGCTCCTCCATAAGGAATCCCTGTGGCTGTGGCCTCCGCTTATTTCCGGGGACCCAATGTGAACCCCTGACTTCTTCCACGTGGGGGCAGAGTAAATCCCATCCCCCACTCACCATGATTCCACTCTCTTAGGTGGAAGCCATTGTGTGGCGGACAATGGGGCCTTAATTTTCAATGGCGGAGCAAGTGCGCCCCACTGCTGGCTGAAATCAGAGCTATTTTGAGGGTTCCATTGCTAATTCGATCTCTGTCCAGCTCCAAGCGGCCATGGTATGCAGCTCAGGGTGCAGCGGCACTTCCAGCCGAAGGAGACGTACCCACGCTAGCTCTGATCCCGAGGGGGCACTTATCCCAGAGCCCAGCCGCAGCAGGGGAACGGGACCGGTCTCTCGGCATATGAGCCCAGCCGAGACACTGAGGATGCCCCCAGGCTGGCGAGCCCCTCCTGCTGCTCACGCTGGGGCAGCGCCGCAGGTTTTAGCACTAACTAGCTCAGATGAGTCTGCTCTAGCAGACGCAGCCAGGGGGCAGCCGACGCTGGCCACCGCTTTGTGCCAATGTCACCCAGTAGCATGTGGCGCTTCCCCATGTGCCACGCCTGCTAATCAATTCCCTCACCTAGCCTGACGCGCTAGAGACCCAAGCAGTGAAGCGGCAGAATGTGGCATGGGCCTGTTGCTGCTGCGTCTTGCTAAGCCGGCCCCCGTCTCCCACCTGCCCCAGGTCCGACCTATACACCTGCGAGGGGCATTTCTGTATTGTCATTGCAAAAACAACTCCATCTATCTGGTGCAGTGGGCCCCACCTTTTCACCATCACCCTCCTTGCCCAGTCTCTCACACTCACACTCACACACACACACACTCCTTGCCCAGTCTCTCACACTCACACACACACACCCTCCTTGCCCAGTCTCTCACACTCACACACACACACACACACACACACACACACTCCTTGCCCAGTCTCTCTCTCTCTCTCTCACACACACACACACACACACACACACACACACACACACTCCTTGCCCAGTCTCTCTCACTCACACACACACTCACACACTCCTTGCCCAGTCTCTCTCTCTCTCTCTCTCTCTCTCACACACACACACTCACACACACACACACACACACACACTCCTTGCCCAGTCTCTCTCTCTCTCTCTCACACACACACACACACTCACACTCACACACACACACACTCCTTGCCCAGTCTCTCTCTCTCTCACACACACACACTCACACTCACACACACACACACACACACACACACACACACTCCTTGCCCAGTCTCTCTCTCACACACACACACACACTCCTTGCCCAGTCTCTCTCTCTCACACACACACCCCAAGCAAGGAGACGAGAGGGGGGAGGAAGCACGGACGGGGTAGGGACACCAAGGCTGGGGTGCTGGAGCAGAAGTGGGTGGCTCCCCTGCCTCCCCTTCCCCAGGCCCTGCTGTGCTCTTCCCAATGTTCCTCCACACACCCCCAAGGGACTATACTCCCCAGTTTGGGGATCGCTGATCTGGCATAAAGTGCTGCCTCAACAGCTCTGGAGCGCCATGGCCTCTATCCACAGCCCAAATCGGAGTGGCAACACTCCCAAACTTCAAGCAGAGTAAGCTGGGAGAGCCGGACCTCCCACCTCCAGACGTCGTCTTTCAGGCTGGCCCAGCATAGTTCCAGCTCTCCGGGAAAAGGAGAGAAGGGGCCCCGATCTTTCAGAAACTAGCAGGCTACGTCTAGACTGGCATGATTTTCTGGAAATGCTTTTAACGGAAAAGTTTTCCGTTAAAAGCATTTTCGGAAAAGAGCGTCTAGATTGGCACGGACGCTTTTCTGCAAAAGCACTTTTGGCGGAAAAGCATCTGTGCCCATCTAGATGCGCTTTTCCACAAAAAAGCCCCGATCACCATTTTCGCGATCGGGGCCTTTTTGCGGAAAACAAATCTGAGCTGTCTACACTGGCCCTTTTGCGCAAAAGTTTTGCGCAAAAAGGACTTTTTGCAGCATAGTATTTCCGGCAAAACACTGACAATCTTACAGGAGATCGTCAGTGCTTTTGCGGAAATTCAAGCGGCCAGTGTAGACAGCTGGCAAGTTTTTCCGGAAAAGCGGCTGATTTTCTGTAAAAACAGGCCAGTTTAGACACAACCGCAGTGAAAATTAAACCTCATGTCAGGACAGTAAAGGATGTTCAAGTATGACGGTGAGGAGCATGCGATAGAGATGGGCCTGGGTGGGGCTGTCAAAGGCTGGGCAGGTGATTCTATATGGTGAAGGATCAGTGTGTGTGGGGAGGGAGGGATAGATAGAGAGGTGCAAGCCATTGGTATTGTGCTTTGCAGTTCACACATAAATAATGTAGATCCAAACTTCCTAAGCAGTTCTTTACTGCCCATCCTAGCTCCCAAGATCAGAAGTAATGAGCTTAAATTGCAGCGAGGGAGGTTTAGGTTGGACATTACCTGTCAGGGTGGTTAAACACTGGGATAAATTGCCCAGGGAGGCTGTAGAATCTCTGTCACCGGGGATATGTAAGAGCAGGTTGGACAGACACCTGTCAGGGACGGTCTAGACGGTGCTGGGTCCTGCTGTGAGAGCAGGGGACTGGACTCAATGACCTCGCGAGGGCCCTTCCAGTTCTAGTGTTCTGTGATTCTATGAAGCATTGGAATAGCTATCCACTGTGCAGCACAACCCCATAAAGACGGAAGGTAGGACCTTCTGCATTCTCATAGACTCATAGACTTTTAAGGTCAGAAGGGACCATTATGATCATCTAGTCTGACCCCCTGCACAGTGCAGGCCACAGAATCTCACCCACCCCTCCTAGAATAATCCTCTCACCTATATCTCAGATATTGAAGCCTTCAAATACTTCGAAGGCCTCAACATGCAGAGAGTCCTCCAGCTGTGATCTGTGCCCAGTGCTACAGAGGAAGGCGAAAAACCTCCAGGGCCTCTGCCAATCTACCCTGGAGGAAAATTCCTTCCCGACCCCAAATATGGCGATCAGCTAAACCCTGAGCATGTGGGCAAGACTCACCAGCCAGACACCCAGAAAGTTCCCTATAGCAACTCCTATCATCCCTCCATTGACCTATTTCCAACTGATAATGAATGGTCAATTAGTTACCAAGATCATGTTATTTCATCCAACCATCCCCTTATCATAGAATCATAGAACTGGAAGAGACCCCAGAAGGTCATCAAGTCCAGCCCCCCGCTCTAGGCAGGACCAATCCCAACTAAATCAACCCGGCCAGGGCCTTGTCAAGCCGAGATTTAAATACCTCTAGGGATAGAGACTCCACTACTTCCCCAGGTAACCCATTCCAATGCTTCACTACCCTCCGAGTAAAATAGTTTTTCCTAATATCCAATCTGGACCTTTGTGGGTCTATGATCCTGCTCTGCCCCGTGTCTATGCCAGCATGTGCCACCAGCTAAGGCTGCTGCTGTGTTGGTTTCTGGGTGGGTGTTCTGTTGTTGAAGCAGATGGTTTATTTCTTTGAGTGTGGCGGGGCAGGGAGGGGGGCTGTGCTTCAGCAGTTTTTCCCTTTCATTTCCCCACCTGTTCTGCGGTGTGTTTAGTTCTTGGCCCTCTGGGTATGTGGGAAGGTTCTAGCGATAGGTTCCCAGAGATCCATAGGCACAGGATGCCAGTGTTAGTACAAAGGCACGGGGTTTAGGGTTGCTCCCAAAAGTGGGTACAGTGGTTTTAGGACCCCAGCGGCTTCTTGAGCAAATGCAAAACTTTATAGCTTTGGTCATCGCCCTGATTTGAGACCCTCCCACATTCCTGAGATGGGAGATTGCCCAGCTGCTCAGACACTCTCTCCTCCATGTGTGCACCTGCAGAGGGTAGGGCCCTGCAAATCGGAGTTCCCGTGGGGATTCCCCTCTCAAAAATCAAAATCCAGCTCGTTGTGGCCATCTAGTGGGAAAACCCAGCCACAGAAACACAGAGTTTGGGGGTGAGGATTTTTCACACGTGTATCATTCATTTGCACCCAGCGCTAGACCTTGTCAGGGTGTTGAGGTAGATACAGGAAGCCCATAAATTGAGATGGTTTTGTTCTATAGAACTATTTTATTTTCAGTCAGTTTTCAGATGGTCCGGCCCTGACACCAGCACGCCAGCTGGAGGTTTCAGAGAGGTAGCCGTGTGAGTCTGTTTCAGCAAAAACGAGTTCAATGGCACTTTAAAAACCAACAGTTGTACTAGGGCATAAACTTAGATTGCTCAGTACTTGAACGAATGCCTGAGAATGATGCGGGGGGAAGGGGACTGTGTTTGCTGGAGGTGTCAATCTTTCAAAACAGACATCAAACCAAGGTCCTGAGCATTTACAGATATTATAGATCAGCTGATGCTTCTGGGGTTGGAAGGATGGCCCAGTGGTTAGAATGCTGACTTGGGAGACCCAAGTTCAATTCCCTTCTCTGCCACAGATTTCCTGTGTGATTCGGGGAGTCAGTTTGCCTCTCTTGGCCTCAGTTCTCCATCTGTAAAATGGGGACAACAGCACCAGTCTGTCTTGCAGGGGTGGGGTGAAGATAAACACATTAGAGATCGGGACGTTAGCTGCTCCAGCAATGGGGGCCAAATGATTATCCAAAATAACTTTGCTCCAAGAATCAGACTGCTACTCCCACTCCTCTAGCCAGGTTCCAAGACTGGTAATTCTGTCCTACCCCCCTAACATTTCAGAGGCATGTGGTATTCTTCCCTGGCTACCTCAAACTATTGCAGCGCATGAGGCTGTATTTATATTACAGTAGTGCCTGGGCAGCCCCTTGTGCCAGGCGCTGTACAAACAGAACGAAAAGAGGAGCTTTGTGATGTAAATAAATATAGCACCGCTGATCCAGAGTAATTCTGACAACTGTCATAATAACATAAGAATGGCCATGCTAGGTCAGACCAATGGTCCATCAGGGTCAGTATCCTGTCTTCTGACAATGTCCAATGGCAGGTGCCTCAGATGGAATGAACGGAACAGGACATTATTGAGCGATCCACCCCACTGCCCAGTCCCGCCTTCCAGCAGTCAGAGGCTAAGGCCAAGTCTACATTGGGCTGAAGGTTGCCAATTCCAGCTATGTAAAGAATGTAGCTGGACTCGATGCCGAGTTTTGCTGGCCCACAGCGGGAGGTCGACAGGAAAAATGCTCCCATTGACTTCCCTTACTCCTCGCAGTTCGAGGAATACTGGTGTTGACGGGGGCGCCCTCCGCATTTGATTTAGCAGGTCTTTACTAGACCCGCTAAATCAAATGCCAAAAGATCGACCACCACAATGTTAATCTTCTCTGTAGACTAGACATGGCCTAAGAGATATCCACAGCATGAAACTGCATCCCTGACCATCTTGGCTAATGGCCATCGATGGACCTGTCTTCATGAACTTACCATATTATTTCTTGAACCCAGTTATACTTGTGGTCATCAGAGCATCCCCCTACGCAAGTTCCACAGGTTGACTATGCATGTTATGAAGTATTTCCTCTTGTTTTACACCTGTTGCCTATTAATTTCATGAAATGACTCCTGGTTCTTGTGTTATTTGAAGGGGTAAGGAACACTTCCTTATTCACTTGCTCCACACCACTCATAACTGAATAGGTCTTCATATCTCCCCTTTGCATTAAATGGGTCTCCTGTTCTTCCAGAGCTAATGTAAAATAAGGGACTGAGCACTGGATTGGAAGCCAGGAACTCCTGAGACTAACTGCCACTGCCTTCCTCTGTGGCCTTTGGCAAGTCACTTTGCTGCTCCGTGCCTCGGTTTCCCCATCTGTGAGGAAAAGCAAGTTTTGAAGTATGAACATCCGACTGCTGAGGTACGTGAAATCCATGTCTGGCAGCCCTACGAGAGCTGAGGCAAGCAGAGAAAGACCAAATGCAGCAACCTGCTGGTGCCTTGGCCAGACTGTTTAGGAATGAATTTGGGCATCACGTGACTTCTGCCTCAAGCATTTCTGGGCTAACTCCTCCTAACTGTAATAATAGTGGTGGCAGAGGACCTCAGCAGACAAGCCTGGGTCTGTCCTCAGCAGAATCCAGCATGATCCCATGCCTGAGAAATTCCGGCCTGGCCACATCTTTGCTGTTTGGCTGACTCAGCAGCTTCCCTTCCCATGGGTAATTCAGCACCACATGTAGCAGTTGGGTGGAGCTGCGTGAAGTCATGCTAAGACAGAGCATGTAGGGTGACAGAACGAGCGGGTATGACGCATTACGACTGTAGTACCCTCAGGATAAAATGAAGCAGAGGTGGGTAATGGCTGTGCTGAGGGTGTAATGCAGAGGCATGACGCTAATTCATTATGCCACACCGGTACTGCAGCACCTTGGGGTACAGCAGCGCAGTGCTAGGTGTACCCCAGTTCCATGCAGGTAATGCAGTGTCACAGAGCCTTGGGCAATGAAACAGTGCAGCAGGGTTAATGCAGTGACCGGGGGAGGGGGGGGTCGATGAAAACATTCTTCTTTTCCATTTGGGTACTGTGCTCTGTTCCAAAGCAACTCATCTCCCTGCCCTCTTTCATGAGCAGGAAGAGGTATAGAGAAAGACAATTTGCTGGTACATGAAAACAGTCTGCTGCCCTCCCCCAGTCAGAACATTCTCAGAATAACTGATGGAGTAAGAAATACACCGATCCGGTCCCTGCCACCCGCAAGTTCTGTCTGGCTGCCACCCTGTCACTTTCATTCTCTGCTACTGTCTCTGGGACAGCCTCATCCAAAGACACGGGCTTAAAAGGTTTGTCAGTGTGACTAGATCCGTGTAGCCATTCCAGCAAACCCGCCCCCGGAGACCCAATCTAGAGCGGGCAAAAAGTCCTTTTGCCAGTTTCGCTTGGCCCCAGACCCCCAAATGAAACAAGTTGGCAAAGCGACATTTTTTGCTGCTGTCACTGTGCTTATGCTTTACCAGCAGTTGTGTCACGCACCTGACAGAGCAACATTGCCAACCCTTTTGAGAGCAGCCCAGCCCTTAATGGTCCCAGCAGCACAATTCACAACCCCAACTAATGTTAAGGCAGTTACAAAATGCAGCATCATGGGCTTCACTCTGATCCGATGCCATCTGTTTTAACAACAATGAATGGCATCATGGGACAACATCCAGGTTTGTTGCTCCAGCAAATCTCCGCGTGATGAATAGAGCCATGGGGAACTTGAGACATACTCCCAGTGGTGTTCCTGTAAGCTGTGTGTCTGGGCGGCCACCAAGGAGAGATTCAAATGCTGCCTGGATGA
This sequence comes from Pelodiscus sinensis, assembly GCF_049634645.1. Lineage (NCBI taxonomy): Eukaryota > Metazoa > Chordata > Testudines > Trionychidae > Pelodiscus > Pelodiscus sinensis. The sequence continues at coordinate 50,308,219 of NC_134720.1, forward strand.
TTAGCAGAGCACCCACGGTATCCACAGCCGGCAGCGTGTCTCTACTGGTGGCGCACATCTGCACGTGACTCAGTGCACATAGTAAAATGTATTCCACACACGGATGGAAAAAATTAAAAGGAACATTGACTGCTAGGTATCCAACAACTATAACAGCAACGTAGACGTTTTCTCTAAAGACAGAAAAACAGTTTCAATAGCAAAAGTTGAGGAGAAGGATTGAAATGATCCTCTGCAGAGCTGGGAACTGAAACACCAATGAGCTACTGAGGAGCCAGAAATGAAACTGATTAGAAACCCAAAATAAAACTAACAAGTCTGGTTTCTCTAACTGTGGTTTTTGAAATGCAGAAACATAAACAAACAGCATAGACTGGGAAAAGTAAATGAGTTATTATAGATTATTTCTGTGTGAATGGGCTCCAGCACTATTGCATAAAGAGATGAGCGCAGGGTAAATAATGACACGGCGGGGTAGGAGGACAAAATGAACATGCACTTTTAATCACAGTTGATATCTGGATAGTTACAGTAATAGATTACCGGTAAAATGTGATTGAAGCTGTCCTTTAGAGGGAGAGGATGAGCAAGTTTAGGAGAGGGGAGTATAAAGACCAGCAAGAAGGTCTGCAAATGTATTACAAAATGTACTACTAGAACAACAATGGAAACTTTTAAGACAGAGAGACACCGAGAAAGGTCCGAATCCTCCATGGAAATCTGCTGTGTTCTAGGATCCAGTTACTTCTTGGTCAATATGGTTAAAACCCTCCAGTCTTGCAGTGAGATGAGACCAAACTGCATTATCAGATGATGCTAAAATTTCCAACTTGACAACCAGCTCCAGCAATGTGGTGGTGTACTGTAGATGGGCCTCTGTGAATAAATAGCATCTTGCCAAATTCACAGCCACGAAAAAATGTGTCAGATGGTGAAATCTGGTATCCCTGTGTGAAATCTGGTCATGCTACAGAGCTTTTACCCTCTACTGTATGTATTTCAGGGGGAGACCAGCCTCTCTCAGATTGGGGGTCTTGACTCAAAATGGAGTTGCAAGGGGTCACAAGGTTATTTTAGGGCAATTGCCGTATTGCCACCCTTACTTCTTCAGAGCCTGGTGGCCGGAAAGTGACAGCTACTGACCTAGGGCCCAGCTCTGCAGGCAGCAGCACAGGAGTGTAGCAGTACCATACCAGGCCATCCTTACTTCTCTGCTGCTGCTGGCTGTGACTGCCTTCAGAGCTGGGCTCCCAGGCAGCAGCTGCCGCTCTCCAGCTGCCCAACCTTGGAGACAGTGCCTTCTCCAGCAGCAGCACAGAAATGAGGATAGCAATACTACAACCCCCCCCTACAAAACCTTATGACCCCCCCCCCATACACACACACCCCTTTTTGGGTCAGAACCTCTACAATTACAACACTGAAATTTCAGATTTAAATAGCTGAAATAATGAATGCATAAAATCCTAGGACTGTGAAATTGACCAAAATGGACCATGAATTTGGTACAACCCTAGGCACAAGCCAGCGACAGGAATTCCCTGTGTACCATGCAGCCAAACACCTGGCATTGTTGCCTTCTGGACACCCAGCTGTCAAGGTTAAACAATGACACCAGTGAATATGGACCAGAGAGCGAACTAATTCCGACATGTGAAACCTGCTGTATGCAAATCCAGGTTTGCATTTCCTCACTTCTGCAACTACCTTGCTCAGCAATACTCAGACCTCAGTGGTTCAGAAGCCAAAGTAGCAAACAACATTACCCCAAAGAACCAAGCAGTGTGAATTCATTGTTTCATTTACTATTTTATATGTCTATAATTATTCTTGAAGCAAAATGACTGGCCAAGTATCATTTTATCAGCTACAATTGGTCATCCTGATTGGTTACTAATTACATTACACAGACCTGCAGGAGGTACCTTAAAGAGCCCCTTGCTGCTTGTAAGCCTCAATATACCACTGATCTAGCTGACTGATGGTGATGAGTCGGCATAGACTAGGGATGTGAAAGGTTAGCTGGTGGGGGCTGGAGTAGTTCCCTGACTACTGTGGGCAAGGGGCTGCTCCAGACCCACAGGAGGCCAGCCACAGACAGGGGCTGCTCATCCAGAGCAGCCCCTGCCTGCAACGGGCCTGGGTTGTCGCAGGCAGAGGCTGCTCCGGTTGTCTTGGCCGCAGCCGGCCTGGGCGCAACAACCGAAGCCCCGACTGCAATGCACCTGGGCCCACCACAGATAGGGCTGGGCAGAAACAGCTCCTGCCTGCATCTGAGGGGGATGAGGGGAGGCACAGGAAGGGACTGCCCTGGCAAGGCTACAGCAGCTCCGACCCAGGCACCCCCCACCTGTCCCTCTTTAATCAATTAACCAGTTAAACATGGTTGACTGGTTAACCAATGAAATGGGATTTTACATCCCTAGCACAGACATGGGCAAATGATAGTCAACATTTTGTCAGTTAGTTCAGGAGAAAATCTACTGGCCTCCCGGTCTACCCACCACTTGCAACATGATGCTTGCTTTGACCACGGCTTGTCCTTTTGTGCCCTGTTGAGTCAGACGTGGCCAGCAGCAGGCCCTCTACCATAATTAAAAACATTGTTAGACACAATTTAGTGTTCTAGTAAAGACAAGCCTGTGCTGAATTACAGTTTTGCCCTTTTCCATCCGCTGTAAATCCCCAGAAAGAATAAAATAATAGCGACAAGAAAAGTGAGAAATTCTTTCCCCTTCATCTCAAGGGAATGTTAACTATGCTCACAGCTTCTCTGCATTTGTCAGCTCAAGCAACTCGTGGGTTATGAAGATCTGCCTCCTGCCTTATATTTTGGGCCAAAAAACCAGTTTTTATGATTTTTAAATTAAAAATAGAGGTTCTGACGCCTCCTCCTGGAAAACCCTGAGTGAGAGATTTAAACTCCAGCCCCTTGCAGATTTAGCTGATTTGCATGTCAGGCAGATGCAATCTTCCTTTTTCTGTCACACTCTCTACTTACATGTTGAGTTGGTTAAAGTTGTTACATTGCAGCCTTCCGGTACAGAGTGGGCGGGGAATTAATGCCACAGAGATGGAGAATATAGTGACTAATACGTCCTAGGGAATTGTGATGTCACAGAAAATGAAGTGATAGGTGCCACTGACAGAAGGTGTTGTAAGGATATGTCTACACTTCCAGATAGGGGTGACATTTTATAGATTAAGCTGTTTGAGACGGGGATTGCTTCTCACTGGCTACGTCTACACTGGCCCCTTTTCCGGAAGGGGCATGTAAATTTCACTAGTCGTCGTAGGGAAATCCGCGGGGGATTTAAATATCCCCCGCGGCATTTAAATAAAAATGTCCGCCGCTTTTTTCCGGCTTTTAAAAAAGCCGGAAAAGAGCGTCTAGACTGGCCCCGATCCTCTGGAAAAAGTGCCCTTTTCCGGAGGCTCTTATTCCTACTTTGAATAAGAAATAAGAGGAAGTAGGAATAAGAGCCTCTGGAAAAGGGCACTTTTTCCGGAGGATCGGGGCCAGTCTAGACGCTCTTTTCCGGCTTTTTTAAAAGCCGGAAAAAAGCGGCGGACATTTTTATTTAAATGCCGCGGGGGATATTTAAATCCCCCGCGGATTTCCCTACGACGACTAGTGAAATTTACATGCCCCTTCCGGAAAAGGGGCCAGTGTAGACGTAGCCACTCTGTTTGAAGAATGCCATGCCTAATGGGCTCTCGACAGTGTTGTCAGCTAAAATGTACTGGATTTATACAGGTTGCACTGTGAAATCTTAGCTGTTTTGTACAGAATAGGATCTACCAACAGCAAAGATTATTTAGTGTGTATAATGGAATCTGTCATCTGCATGTAAAGAGATGACTAAGGAGGGTCCATGATAGAGTTTTATAAAAGCATGACTGGTGTGGAAAAAATGAATAAAGAACTGTTATTTTCTCTTTTCCATAACACAAGAACTAGGCGGTTGCCAAATGAAATTAATAGGTAACAGGTTTAAAACAAACCATGAAGTTTTTCTTCACTGTCAACCTGTGGAACTCCCTGCCAGAGGACGTTGCGAAGACCAGGACTTTAACAGGGTTCAGAAAAGAGCTAGATAAATTCATGGAGGTTAGGCCCATCAATGGCTATTAGCCAGGATGGGTAGGAATGGTGTCCCAAGCCTCTGTTTGTCAGAAGCTAGGAATGGGTGACAAGGGATGGGTTTATGAAGGGGATGGTTTGATGACATAACATGATCTTGGTAACTAATTGACCTTTCACTATCAATGGTAAATTGGCCAATGGAGGGATGATAGGAGTTACCCAGGAAAGGTTCTCTATAGTATCTGGCTGGTGAGTCTTGCCCACATGCTCAGGGTTTAGCTGATCGCCATATTTGGGGTCGGGAAGGAATTTTCCTTCAGGGTACATTGGCAGAGGCCCTGGAGGTTTTTCACCTTCTTCTGTAGCATGGGACACGGATCACTTGCTGGAAGATTCTCTGCATCTTGGGGGTCTTTAAACCATATCTGAGATATAGGTGAGCGGATTATTTCAGGAGTGGGTGGGTGAGATTGTGTAGCCTGCGTTGTGCAGGGGGTCAGACTAGATGATCATAATGGTCCCTTCTGACCTTAAAAGCCTATGGCTGCGTCTAGACTGGCATGATTTTGCGGAAATACTTTTAACAGAAAAGTTTTTCCGTTAAAAGTATTTCCACAAAAGCGCATCTAGATTGGTATGGATGCTTTTGCACAAAAAGTACTTTTGCACAAAAGCATCCGTGGCCAGTCTAGACGCGATTTTGCGCAACAAAGCCCCGATCGCCATTTTAGCCATCGGGGCTTTTTTGCTCAAAACAGTTCTTCCCTGTCTACACTGGCCCGCTTGCACAAGTATTCTTACACAAGAGGGCTTTTTCCCGAGTGGGCGTGGGAAAGTATTTGTGCAAAAAGCACTGATTTTGTACATTACAAAGTCAGCGCTCCTGCGCAAATTCAAGCGGCCAGTGTAGACAGCTTGCCAGTCTAGAGGCACCCTAGACAAAATCTTGCCAGTCTAGAGGCACCCTCCAAGTCTATGAGGGATAAATCACTGGTCTGTTCATTCCCTTTGGGGCACCTGGCATTGGCCACTGTCAGAAGACAGGACACTGGGCTAGATGGGCCTTTGGTCTAGGCGTTCTTATGTGCCACGGCTCTTACTTTTTATGCCATCTAAATTCAAGATTGCACAGGGTGGTGAGTGTGATAGGCAGGGGGCGGCCATCACTGCCTTCCACCTGGTTCATGGATGCACCGTCTCTTCCCCAAGACCCTAACCTCCTGCTGTAGCTGTGCTTCCTGGTGAGTTTTCCTCATTTACTCTATTGCTCCCTCCCCCCCATCCCTTCCTCAGTAAGTCCCCACCACTTGCTGTGTCCCTCTTCTCCGCCACATGCTCCATCCCCGCTGTGCCAGGGGTGAGGAGGGAAGTGGCAGGCAGCACGTGAGGAAGCGAGCAGTGGGGGGAGGAGTGAGAAGGATGTGGTGAGCAGCAGCAGCAGGAGTGAAGCACGGAGGCTGGGGGGGGACGGGACCTGAGGTGGAGTGTGGACAGGGTCAGTAATGCTATGGTGAAGACTGGACACGGAGCTAGCCTCCCCCAGGGGAAGCGTCACCCACTGCCCATGCAAAATTATCTCACTTGCCATTGGAAGTGAGCATAACCCACAGTCTGGCCTGTGTTCCGCAGGTATGTCTATACATACTGCAAGTGACAGTGTGATTTGTAGCACTGGTAACCAAAGACAGTAAAGCACACATGGAGGCTGTGTCTCGACTGGTCAGTTTTTCCAGAAAATCAGCAGCTTTTCCGGAAAAACTTGCCAGTTGTCTACACTGGCCGCTTGAATTTCCGCAAAAGCACTGACTTCCTACTGTAAGAAATCAGTGCTTTTTGTGGAAATACTATGCTGCTCCCGTTCGAGCAAAAGTCCCTTTTGCGCAAAAAGGCCAGTGTAGACAGCTGAGATTAGTTTTGCGCAAAAAAGCCCCGATCACGAACATGGCGATCAGAGCTTTTTTGTGCAAAAGCGCGTCTAGATTGGCCTAAAAGTGCTTTTGCGGAAAAGCGTCCGTGCCAATCTAGACGCTCTGTTCCGAACATGCTTTTAACGGAAAACTTTTCCGTTAAAAGCATTTCCGGAAAATCATGACAGTCTAGACATGACAGTCTACCGTAGCCGGACAGTGGTGGCAAAGGCTTCATCACAGACTAGCCTAGCTGGGCAGCCTGGGTATGCATTCTGATTGCTAACTTGTGCCACTGTTACCTAAACTAGATTAAAACTAGCACAGGAATGCACTGTACTACAACTACATCTTCACTTGCATTGTTGACTTACCCCTCCAAAGAACAAGATAGAAACAGAGTACTGAGGAGCAAGATGGATAAAGAAGGAAGGGAAAAGATAAGGAAGAAAATTGGGAGAGAGAAAATAGGTTAATCTTAAACTCTCACAAACCAAAACAAAGGGGGGAGTCCTTATCCAAAGTCAAGATTTGACCCTGATTATATGTGAGGAACTTTGCTACTGTAAGGAACCCAGATACCATGGTGATGGGCAGTAGCATAAAAGAGTGTAGATCACTAAGAAACCTCCCTCTCTAAGTCATCAGCAGCGCAAATCGCCCTGTCCTAGTCCCTGGGCGGGGGTTCCTATGCAGCCACATGCCCCTAGGGTTGGGTTGATCGCCGGCCCCAGGCTCTTCCTGTCTCCCCCCATTTCCCCCGCCATGGGGTAAGGACCCGACCCCTGTGCTCGCAGCGTGAAGTCCCAGACGCACGTGGTTCCCCCAGAGCCACGTGCTGCGCCCTTCCTTTTTCCCCATCCCCTCCCCCATCCGAACCCCATCCGCGCGCAGCCGCCTATTGGCTATATTGCCCCTCCTCCCCAACGGGCAGGACCTCTCGCTGTAACGCGCGCTCCCATTGGCCGGTGGCAAGCCCGCGCGGATTGGTGTGAATGCCCCCCCCTCGGAGCTCGGCGATTGGGCGGGCGTGCGGAGCTAAGCGCGACGCGCGTAGGGGTTGGCCGAGCGGGACCATGGGGGGCGGAGCGAAGCATAAGCAAGGGGGGAGGCTGGGGGAGGGGCGGCGCTCACTCTTTCACTTCAGCGCAGCACACAGTCGAGTCGCTGCTCCCGCCGCCGCCTGTCGCACCCGGATCGGCCCGCGCCGCCCCGCCGCCATCATGGTAAAGATCGCCAAGGTGAGGCCCGCGGCGCGCGCCAGGCCCGGGGGCCCCGCGGCCGTTAGGCCCCAGCGCGGCGAGCCGAAGGCCCGGGCGGACTCGGCCAGGCCCCAGCCCGGAGGGGGGAGGGAAGAGGCCGCTTGGCGCGGGGGTTTCGGGACTCCCTGAGGGGGGGGATGGTGCCTCCCCCCTCCCCCGTTAGGTTTGGTGCGGTCCGCGCCGCTGCGTTCGGGGCGGTTTCTAGGCCCCTCTACGGCCGTTGGGGGGGGGGGGGGGGAGTTGTTTCTAGGCTCCCCCTCGGGGCTCGCGGCGGAAGCCAGAGGGTCGGCGCGCGCGCGCTGGGGAGAGGAGGGGGGCGGAGCCGGAGGCGCGCGCTGCCGGATGGGAAGGCCTCAGGCTGCGTGGGGCGGCCACGTGGTGTCCCCGGCGCGGCGAGCACGCGGCGCGGCCTGTCCCGCGTGGTTCCAGGCCCTTTGTGGCGCCCGGCGCTTGCGAGGCCCCGGCTGCACGAGCCGCGATAGGGGGCGGGCTTGGCCCTGTCTGAAGGGGGGGGGGGGGGCAGCGTGTCTATACACCAGGGATTCCCCCCCCCCTCTCCATCCACTGTCTCATTAAAGCTCTGCGCCTGCGCGCACACCGCAGCCTCGGCGGGTTTGCGCTCCGCGTGGCTTATTCCCCCCCCCCCCCCCCCCCCGCAGGAGTTGGTCCAGTAAAAAAATAATTTCTGCAGTCGCCCTGTGGCTCGTGAGCAGGCGTGTCACGTGGTGTGGGAAGCGCCTGGGCCCCTAATGCGGGGGACACAGGCCAGCAGGTTCCTAGGTTTGATGTGGACGTGCAGGGGTGCCCCCCCCCCCTCCCGTTGTAATCAACCACTTGCAAGGCCGGTTTGGAAGCAGTTTTGCGAAAAAGTCAAAATGGATCTTGACTTAAAGTGTTTTATGGCTTTGGGGTACTTTACGTTTAAAAAAATATATTTCTCTACAATGGAAGCTTAAGTGGGTGACCTCTCATGTGCGTTCTTCCAGAGTCCGAAGAATCAAGCCAAACAGAAGAAAGTGGCTCCTCCCCCCCCAAAAGATGTAGATGATAGCGAGGAGGAGGAGTCCTCCGAGGAAGAAGACAGCAGTGAGGAAGAGGTGATCATTTTACATCTGGATTCTAGCTTGCTATATGTTACTTTGGGAATTGGGATGTCGACACGTAGTTAACTAAACAATTAACTAAAAAGCCTAAGTTTACCAAAATGCAGGACAATGTAGCACTTTAAAGACTAACAAGGTGGTTTATTAGATGATGAGCTTTCGTGGGCCAGACCCACTTCCTCAGATCAAATAGTGGAAGAAAGTAGTCACAACCATATATACCAAAGGATACAATTAAAAAAAAAAAAAAAAGTTTACCAGTTCATCCTGTCAGCTACATGTGGCGCCCCTCCTCTTCTCCCCCCCCCCCCCCCCCCCGGCCTTTGTTACGAAGCAGAGGCAGTTCTGTAGGGAATTCGGATCTCCCCACAGACAGGGGTTGCTGCTGCTCTGCACTTTTGCCCCCATATCAGACAGTAAGGGGGGGGGGCAAAGTGGCACGGGGGCTGCCCAGGTGTGGGGCTGGAGTGCTCTGGATACCGGCTCCACCCCAGGGACTATCGAATAGTCATGTATCTGCTTAAAAAAATGATGCCATTACGCAACTATTCAGTTACACGTTACTGAAAATTAATCATTTGAGAAACACAACTCAGAAGCCTTCACTGAATGAAATAGAGGAATAAATAGATTGAGACAGTGACTTCAAATGTAGCACTGTAAAGCTTTGAGTGTATTGAGGGAACACTTCAGTGAACTAATTATTTTCCAATTTGTTCTTTTCCCATAAAGCTAGGGGAGAATACTGGGATGTAAAAGCTTATCCGGTAAGCCTCATCTGTAACGGCTGAGGTTTATTAGTTCCGGTTAACTGGTGGGGGCTGGAGCACCTTCCCGCCTATCCAGGACAGGGAGCTGTGCCAGGACCACCGGAGCAAGTGCTGTCCATGGCGGTTCCCACCCCCTGCAGCTTACACGATGGCTCCCAGGAGCAGGGCTGGCAACAGAGCCTTCTCCCTGGGAGTGGGACCAGCAGCAGTTTCTGCTGGCTCCACTCCAAGGGAGGCTTTGCTTGGGCTTTGCAATATAAGTTTTATATCGCAGTGCATGCAGCACATGTAATTCATTATTTTTAGTGGCTATGGGTTCACATTTTTACATCCCTCGAATACTCAAGAGTTGCTAGCTATGGGTATTTTATCACAAACAAAGTAGCTGTTAGTAAGGGTACCTGGTAATACTCAGCGCTTACCAAGCACTTTTAATATTGGTTTCTCTTTGCACTTGCTAACCCCACCACCACAAGAGGTCCAAGATGTGGAGGGAAGCGGCGGGGGGTGGGTGATGCAGAAACAGGCATAGGTGTGGCACAAGTTCATATGTAACAGGGAGATTTATATTTTATATGTAAATGAAGGACAGTCGTTTAGTCCGTGGTGAGCCGCCAAGGTGGCTCTATGGTATAGTCATTGGCCCTCTTTCTAGGTGCTCCAGTAGAAGAGCTAGCTTGCTGAATGGTTGTGGTGGATAGGTGGTTGTGGTGGGATGGGTAGTGATATCATTCATTAGCTGAACAATCAATTTAGGAGTTGCGTATGCTCATTGGATTTGTCTTGTTTCCCTAAGGGTGTTCCTCAGAAGAAGGTGGTAACCCCAAAAGCAGCAGCTACACCTGGCAAAAAGGCTGCCACTCCGGCCAAGAAGGCAGTTGCCACTCCAGCCAAGAAGGCAGTTGCTACACAAGCCAAGAAAGCAGTTCCCACTCCAGCCAAAGGAGCTAAAAATGGAAAAAATGCAAAGAAAAAAGTGATGGAAGAGGAGGATGAGGAGGAGGACGAGGATGATGATGACAGTGAGGAGGATGAAGATGATTCTGGCAAGTCAAAATTCACTTTTCTGTTAAATGCTTTATCATTTTTGAACAAAATTACCTCATCCCAAATAGCTCCTACTTGTCCTGATCACAGTTCAGCACAATTGGCGGCTCTTAAATGAGGCATGGGATTTGTGTCACAAAGGTAAGGGGTAGAGAGGTCAGAACTCAGTTAAAAGTAGGAGAGCTGATTGGAGAAATACTGCATTGTCTCCAGTGTTCCCTGTGAGCTGGGCACTTGTGTGGCTGCTCAGGAGAGATTCTAGTGCTGCCTAACTGGTTAACAGTGCCCACTGCTAGGTTTTTGTTTTATTGGTAGTGCACATTAGCACATGCCTTAGTGCATATAAAAAATTTTTGCACGTGGGAAGAAAAACACATGGATGGAAAAGATTACAGGCAACACTCATGGGCTCTTTGTTGTGCATGGTTCAAGCCAATGCTTTGTTCCATGCTTTTTCACAGCTTTCTGTACCAACATCTGAGTGTTCCTTGGGCGAACCTGAATTAACAGGATAAATGCTCCTTTGTAGACGCAGACTAGTGAATGATAAATTCTTGTTTCAGAGGAGGAAGTAGCAATGCCTGTAAAGCCTTCAGCCAAAAAGCCTGTACCAGCAAAACCTGTGGCAGTACCCGCAAAACAAGAATCTGATGATGATGAAGAGGAGGATGATGATGAAGAGGAGGATGAGGAAGATGGTATGTATGCTTCGCTGATTATGGGAAGATTGCATTTTGTAATTATAAATCTGTACACCAGTTTTGAGTTGACTTGAACTCAGAGGCTGTGGCATTAATAAAATATCGAGCTCTTTGTATTATTAAAACCAGTTTACTTGTCTTTCACGTACAGCAGATCTGATTTTACTGACTACTGACATGTAGAAATAAAACAAAGAAGTGTCTTGGCGTTGTAACAATTATTTCCTATTGCTATTTACCTACTGAGTGCTTCAAATGGAAGTATAGAAAATACATCTACACTGCAATAAAATGTCCACGTGTGGCCTGTGTCAGATGACCAGCTGCAAGTATATTTATTGCAATGCAGATGTGGGCTAAGAGACCTCTTTGGGTCCTCAATCCAGTTGTGTATTAAGCACTGTAAAATACACTGAGTCCCTGCCCCCAAAGCGCTTACAGACTGAAATGGACAACACGAAAGGACGAGAAGCATGCCCCATGATACTCGAGGGGAATGAGGGTAGAGAATCCTTGTTCAGTTGCCCATGAATCAAACCATTCCTAAGAAAGATATTTGCTTTGATATTTCAGACTCTGAAGATGAGGCAATGGACACAAGCATAGCAAAAGGAAAGAAAGCTGCACCGGTGAAAGCTGCTCCAGTGAAAGCAAAGGCAGACTCTGAGGATGAGGAGGACGATGATGACGACGATGAGGATGATGACGAGGAGGACGACGATGACGAGGAGGAAGGTGAGTTTGAATGTTTTATGCTTGTGTGAATCCCTGCTGCAGTATACAGGAACGATAGGCAAAAAGTATGTCCACCCCTGTCTTGGAAATGATGAAAATGGATCGACCTGATGTGATGAAAATCACAATGAAAGTTTCTCAAGATAGTCAAGTACTGATCCAGCATGACCGGGAGTGGAAGGTGTTGCACCAGGTGCCTGCCTTTTATTCTAAGATTCTTATGATGTGTTTTCCTGTACTGCAGAACCTGTGAAGGAAGTTCCTGGAAAACGTAAGAAGGAAATGCCCAAGCAAAAAACTGTCCCAGAAGCCAAGAAAAAGAGAACTGAAGGTAAGTTTGCTGCGTGGTGTATCCTGAAATGTTACGCTTGTGCTGCTGAAAGTCTAACTATTGCTCCATCGTGAATGTTCAAAACTTTCTTCATTTAAAGTAATAGCTGGGGAATTTGCGCTATAGGGTTTGAAATCTTTGGCTTTTACTAGGGCTGTGAAAATTTACATAGTTACACACAACACCCCATCCCACTGATGCTGCTGCCTCTGTATTGGAGGCAGCAGCACAGGAGCTGTCTTAAAAGCCGGCTTCCCCACCAGCTCCTGGGAAGCATATGCTCACTCGCTGTTCCTTCTCCCCACCCCTACATGTGTGTAACAGCTGAAACTTTCAGCAGTTATACAATTACATATTTAAATGCATTAACTTTAACGTCCTTAACTTTTACATAGTGCTGCCAGCACAAATGATGAGTTTAGGGACTTAATACTGAAGTCTGATGTGACTTAAGCAAACTGATGTGCTGTAGTCCTTTATAGTGAAATGCCTTCAATTGATCATCCTGCATGCCTAATTGAACTTTTTTTCCCCCTAAAGAAACTGCTTCAGCTTTTTCCCTGTTCATGGGAAACTTGAATGCCAGCAAGGACTATGAGGAATTGAAGACTGCCATCAAGGAATTCTTTGGCAAAAAAAACCTTCCAGTGCTGGAAGTCAGAATTGGTGGTTCCAAGTAAGCTTTTAATTTATTCTGCTGCCACTTTCTGTTTGTATGTTTAATGGTCATTGGATAGAATGTGGAACTGTTGGGCCAAGTTGAGCTTCATGCTGCTCTGAACAAGGTAGCGCTTTCTCCAGGGGCCGCTTGCTGCTTCAAGCTGCATGTCGTACTAAAGAGGAAGGGTTCAATATTCATTTTAGGCCATTTACATATAGCTCTTAATTGGGCAGCTTAATCCAAACTATTACACTTTCTTAAGAGTCACCTTTCGGGGGGGGGGGCAGGGCAACTTGTGTGGGGGTGTTTTTTAAATATTTAGTACTAGGCAACCAATTCTTATTAGTTCTATCACTTCGGTAAGCATATCCATTTTGCAGATGTTGAAAACAGTTAAGTGATTTTAAAGGAAGGCACAGGAAATCTGTCAGTTTGAATACAGGATAAAGACCTAAACCAGCACATCTAGTAGTTGAGATGTAACTGATCTTATGCATTTCCATCTCTAAACTCTGAGTTCCAGTCTGAAGACATGTTTGTCTTAGTATAGCAATTCTAGGAGCACAACTCTTCTGACTACGATTAATTATGTACTGCTCATAGTTTGAGGCTTCTGTAAACTTCAGTCATTAGCACTTTTCTTGAAGTTGACTCTTAATGGAATGTGTACACGGCACTTGAGTTCAAACTTCAATCAGGACTGCACTTAGTCCCCTTTCTATTCACATGCACACATCAGTCTAACTCGTATCAGTCAGCAAGCAGGACTGAGGTCCCCCAAGTCCTTTTCATTTTTACAGGATGGGTACATTAGCATGTCTGTAATCAGAAGCTCAGCAATCAGCTCAGGTTTACAATGCAATGGGGATGTTCAAGCATGGCCTTGGAACAGCAAGTCCATAAGCCCTGGTTGCACAGACCATGATTTACAGTGTAGTGTAGACACATCCTTACTAGCCACAATGTGTTGACACTCTCCAAAGTTCAGTATAGCTATTATATTCTTCTTTCAGGCGGTTTGGCTATGTAGACTTCTCATCCGCTGAGGATCTGGATAAATCCCTTGAATTCAATGGGAAGAAATTCATGGGTTTGGAAATCAAATTGGAGAGAGCAAGGAGTAAAGAAACCAATAAAGAAACAAAGAAAGGTTTGAAAACTAATTTTTGTTATTTATCTGTTAGAATTCCGGGTAATATATGTTGTCATGGTTAGCGAGCCACAGTGACTGTCTGCCACTGGCCTGTTCTGGTTGGTGATTGTAGTAAAACCTGCAGAAATGGCTTTAAATCCATAGTTTTGTTGTATCTTCATACTATTCAGAGAAGAAATTGTACCTCTTGGTTAACGTTTCTTATTAACAAAGATTAAACTAATGTAAGTTGACGTAACAGGTTCTGGTTGTATAAATTCACCACTTCCTGTCAGAACCTTGTTTTCAAGGACTGAGATTTTCAAAGTGTCTAGGGAATTAGATGAAATTAATGGAGGCTGACTTTTGAAATCTTAAATTGTGTTCAACTAAAGTGGAATAAGAATTTTAGATGTATGTCTCAAGTATGGAGGCAGACTTCAGATACTGTCCATATCATCTTGGGGGAATGTTCATGTCAGCAACAAACCAAAAGGTAGAAACATCTCTGCCATATTTAGACCTTAATGAGTAAAATTATAATTGTCACAAATGAGTATCAACTTCACTGTAGTCTGGTGACATACATGAATTACTCTGGTTTTCCTGGAGCTGGCAGGTTAGATCTAAAAGAACTGAACAAACAAGTTTTTCGCCGGTCCACAGTGTGCTAGAGAAGCTCAATTTAAAAAATATATATATATATTTTTTTCTCTTGTAGAGAGAGATGCCAGAACGCTCTTTGTGAAGAACCTGCCTTACCGTATAACTCAGGATGAATTGAGAGAAGTCTTTGAAGATGCACTAGAAATCAGACTAGTGGCTGGCAAGGATGGGAGCAGTAAAGGGTATGTGATAACTTGTGGCATTTTATTTCACATGTAAACTTTCCCCAGGCTCTTTATTCTTAACTAGTGTCTTTTTGCTCTCCAAGAGCTGCTGACAATAGTGAAATTCTGTACTTCTTGTCCTAAAAAGCATTGTTTGGGTTTTAACTTTTTGAGTGTATTCAACTCTTAAAAGAAATGGTTAGTTCATCTGCTTTCTTCACTATTGTAGGATTGCCTATATAGAGTTTAAAACAGAAGCTGAGGCAGACAAGGCACTAGAGGAGAAGCAGGGCACTGAAATCGAGGGTCGTGCCATCATCTTAGACTACACCGGCGAGAAGAGCCAACAAGAGACACAAAAAGGTATTTATATGGCACTGTAATGAGCTAAAGGTGCATGATAACCAAGACAGATTAACAGAGGTCAGGTAAGATGTTCTCCTATCCCAAGCAAATCATAGCAGTTCACCAGAAATCCTAATGTTCCTATTAGTGGGTCCATCAATTCATACTTCAGGCTCCTGTCCCTGTTGTGTTTGACCTGGTGAAATAAGTACCTTCTTTCTTTAGACTTTGACCTAAAGAGTGTGTGTTAGATTTGAGGATTTACTTTGAGGGCTGTCAATTCAGCATCTTGCACAAATGAGCATTTAAACCCTTCTTACGAAATTTCAAAAGGATTTAAGTTATACAGAGAGTTCAGTTCTGAACAGTCTAGCTCCATGGTCACCAACCCGTCAATCGCAATTGACTGGTTGATTAGGTGGGCTCAACCAGTCGATTGCGAGGCATTTGGGGCCTCCCCATTTCTCCCCACCCCCAAGAAGCCCCACTACTACCTCCAGTGACAATGGAGGAAGTCCGGCACCTGCGCTCCACTTCCGGGGTTTCAGGAAGTTCACTGTCTGTTCTCCCTCCCCAAACAGCCGGCACGGTACCACAACACAGATCTGTGGCATGCTGGGATTTTGCTGCATGGGGTGAGGTAGGAGTTCGCAGAGGAGGAGCGTGCCGGAACTTCTTCCTCTGCGGGGAATGTGTGTGGGGGGGGAGCCCCTACCCCCACTCCCACTGGCACCCTTCCGCAGTACCATATTCCCCTGCTCCCACCAGCACAGTTGAGGCCACATTAGTGAGGCTTGGGGGAGTTTTAGAGGAGTTATTTTTTTGCATCTCACTTGTGTGGCCCCAACTGACTTTTCTGTGGATCAGTGACCCCTGACTCAGAACAGGTTCCCCGCCCCTCTCATAAATAAAGAAAATGCTTAAACTTTGTGTGACACATTTTATTTAAAAATGAAGCCTGGCCAACAAGCCCCCATCTGTCTGCAGCATCATAACACTCCTGCACATCCCCTCCCCCCGACCCTAGATCTGAGCCTATCCTATACACTGGAACCCCCTGTCCTGAGCGCCTCTCATCCTCAAGTCTTCTGCCACAACACTTCTGCGCCATCCACACACTGCAAATCTGTGTCCTGAGCCCATTATACTCCCAACCTCCCTGCACTGAGCCCCTCACATACCCCAACCCAAACGCCTGCACCCTCACATCCACAAGCCTGGAGCTCCTTCCCTGAGCCAGCATCCCCTTCTCCATCTTGTCTTGCATCCAGATTCCCTCCCAAAGCTTGCACCTCTCACCCCTTCCGTGCTTTCCCCCTCCTCCCTTCCCCCTCATTCCTATCCCAGAGCCCACACATCCTGTCTCAACCCAGTGAGGGTACGTACAGCTAGACTGCAGGAGTTTTTCTGGGATTCCAGAGGTATCCTGGAAAAACTCTTCCGCATCCAGGGACGCATTTGTTCTCTCTTCTTCTCTCTCCTCCACCCCCCCCCCTTTTTTTTTTTTTAAGCGGAAGAGCAAACCTGCTCTTTTGGTAATCCCTGTGTTCCTTGTTCCATGAGGATTAAGGGGGCTTCTGAAAGAAGGGGGTTTTCTGACATTTGGCCCAATCTAGATGGGCCAAATGTCAGGAAAACCTCTTCCTACAGAAGAATCGGAAAAAAGAAGGGGAAAAAAAGCAGCAGTGTGTAGCCATACTCTGAGAGTGTATAAGGGCTGGGGATAGCAAGTGATGGAGAGGAGGATAACAGAGGGTGGAGCTTCAAGGAAGGGGTGGGGTCTTGGAAGGATGGGCAGTAGATATTGGCTTGTTCTGACATTTGGAAAATGATCTTGGGTATGAAAAGATTGGAGACTACCAGTCTAGCTAGTCCTGGTACCAATGACCCTGACATACAGTATGCTAAATGGTAATCAAGCACATGAGAATTATTGGCTAGCTTGTGCTTAGGAGCCTTCCCTTTGCATGGTGACTGAGGCAGATACACATCTTTACTTAGTAAGGTAATCCTCAATGCTCCATTCTCCTAAAAGCTGCTGAGTTTAGTTCAGTAAATCTTTGTATCAATGTGCAGTTCTAAGCTGTCTCTCTTTTCTAGTAGGTGGAGAGTCAAAGACGTTAATTGTGAACAATCTCTCGTACAATGCAACAGAAGAGTCTCTTCAAGAAGTGTTTGAGAGAGCCTCTTCTATCAGGATGCCACAAAACGTCCAGGGCAAGCCTAAAGGGTGCGTAAGAGTGGATTCGTTTTGGTTAAGTGATCTAGCCCTGTAGTAAAGATTTCGGTATTGGCAGCGTGACTGGTTCCATGCTACTTGGGTCCCATATGGCAACAAGTCTCCAGGCTGATTAGAATTTCTCTCTCCTAGATATGCGTTCGTTGAATTTTCCACAGTTGAAGATGCTAAAGAAGCTTTGAATTCCTGTAACAACACAGAAATTGAAGGTAGAACAATCAGATTGGAATTCAGCGCACCAGGTGGACAGAAAAGCGGTGGAGGATTTAATGCCAGAGGAGGATTTAATCGTAAGTGCCCTGTACTTTATCCTGCCCTAAAGTGGGTTTTGAGATGGTATAATAATTCATGAACAAATGGTCTGGATTAGACTTGTTGGTTCACTGTTCCTAGCATCTGATAAGCAAGAGAGGCTTAAGAGGTGATATGAGAACTGATGAAAAATTCTTTGAGTTTACCTTTGACTTTTTTTGTAAACTCTTCAAGTCTAAGACAACTTATTGTCTTGGCATAAACTGCTAATTCCCACCCACTCTTTTAAAATCTTGAAAGAAATATCTTAGGCCAGGCTTTTACTAGACACAGAAGGTTGACAGTGTATTCAACTCCAGCTACATAAATAACTTCGCTGGAGTCTTATTTACTTTTAAGCGAAGTTTGGTGCACTAGGAGTTCAATGGGAGCATTGTGTGTGTGGTTTTTGTGACCTCCCCAATTAGTCCAGTGTTCAATTAGCTTTGTTTGACATAAAAGGGTTTGATGTTAGCTTGGCTGGGAACCTGATGTGTGTTTCTTAAGGCAGAAACTTTACGAAAGTGGTTGATCTGAAAATGGGTTTTCTTGTTTAGAACAAACCAAAACGCTGTTTGTCAAAGGCCTCTCTGAGGACACCACCGAGGAGACGTTGAGGGAGTCGTTTGAAGGTTCTGTCAATGCCAGAATAGTCATGGACAGAGACACTGGCTCATCCAAAGGGTATGTTGAACTCTGGAGATGGCATATGTCACTTGCTGTTGGAAGAGAGCTAGGTTAATGGAAAATCTGACACTGGGTTGGTTCCTAACATTGGCAGTGAGTTGCTAAGAGGAAATGGACTTGCGATATTTTATGACACCTGTGAGCAGTGAAAGCGTACTGTCCTCTTCTCAATGAGCTCCTTCCTGCCATAGAAACAGTGGCAGCCTATGGATTCGCACGAGAAGAATATTAATTGCACAGTGCTGGCATATTCACCCTTGGCTTTAGACTGGTGATTAGCCAACACTGAGACATTCTGTGGATATGTATTCTTGAACAAGCACATGTAGGCCATCCTGTTGAGTGCTGTGGGACATGAAATGTGGTAACTGTTAGTGGGCAAGTATAGCTTTGCCAGGCTTTCCCTGTGAACTTGAGGTAGTTACTTACCTTCTGTTCCTCAGTTTCCCAACTTTTAAAATGGCTTGAAGATGGACATACTAGTGAGATTTCCCCTCTCTCTCCCCTCCTCCCCTCCCTTGTATAGCGTAACCTGCTTCATACAGCACATTTAAAAGCTATAATTGGGTATCTACAAACTAAACTTTAGATGACTTGAGGTTTATAGGATGGTGGGGAGTCAAATAGTGTTGAACTGCCCCACACCTCCCCAGCCTGAGAAGTGCAGATGTTCCAGTGTAGCTCTTCAGCATGCAAGCTAATCGGGATGGGTGGAACTGTATTGCGTGGCTTGCTGCAGTGGAGGGTGACCTTGCTTTTCATTGCCTTGCATAGATTTGGCTTTGTGGACTTCAGCTGCCCAGAAGATGCCAAAGCAGCTAAAGAAGCTATGGAGGATGGAGAGATTGATGGAAATAAAGTGACCCTCGACTATGCTAAGCCCAAGGGTGATGGCCAGCGAGGTGGTGGATTTGGCGGCCGTGGAGGAGGAGGAGGACGGGGTGGCAGAGGTGGATTCAGCGGAAGGGGTGGCAGAGGAGGATTTGGAGGTACAAAGAAAATATAACCAAAGCTTGGCATGTTGTCGACTTCAGTCTTTTTGGCTTATCGCATCTGTTGCCTGACAGTCCCAGGTCTGGCACATACTTACAGTTTATCTGAAGTGGCATGCTAGGCTACTAACTTGCTTTCCCTTGTGTTTGCCAACACTTTCCACGCTCCTGTGGGGTCAGGGTGTATGAACATTCAAGTCAGACAAAATGCAGCTTTGATTCCTAATCTCTTCAATTTCTTTCCAGGTAGAGGAGGTGGCTTCCGGGGAGGCAGAGGAGGAGGAGAACAGAAGCCACAGGGGAAGAAGATTAAATTTAACGACTAAGCAGTCCCTTTTTCTTCCTTCCCCCATTATCTGAAAGGACTCTGAGGTTTTTATTCTGTCATCTTTGTTTTGACACGGAGCCTTCTGAGGACATTCCAAGATGCAAAGCAGAACTGAGAGCCACTTGGGAAAAGTAACTATCATTTCAAAGAGCCAGCTCGATTGCCTGGCTATTCAAGTGAACTTTTTAAAGAAATGAGTGCTAGATGTGGGAGTTTCCCCTTGTCTGTGAGTTGTCTTGAATTTATAACGTTTTACCCCATGTACAAAAATATTTTTCCCTATAAATTTCTGTAGGTTTTTGCTGTAAAAATGCAGAACGTTTTATCATTTATTATTTTTTTTTTTTTGTGCTTCGGCACCTGTCTCAGACAGATTAAAGGGCCTGACCTGGTGCATGTCTTGCTGCCATTCTTCATTAAGTACTCATGAGTTAGTAATCTGGGACAGGAAAGCAAGTTCTAGATTAGAACCCTGCATGGGACTGGTGTAGAGCTCTGTGCAACAGGAGTGATGTGAGCACAATTAAAAAGTAGTCGGTCCCATGCAGGGCGCTGCTGAATGGACATTCGAGTACCAGTTTCTGAGATCTGTGAAGCTGCAGTGTGGAAAGCATGTAACAGCTCAGTATATAGGATCCCTAATGGAGAAATCCTGAGATTTTTAAAACCGTTACCATCTGTGAAAGAGGGTGAAGGGAAACTCAGCCAAGAAACTACAGTATTATGGGTTGGGCACTTGCTTTTAAAGGGCCTGGTGGTGTCAAACACTCTTTGCTTGCTGCAGCTGTATATCCCATATTCAGAGTAACAGAATCTAAACACTTGATTGGAAAGAAAACCTAAATATAAAGAGTGAATGCTGGTGCAACTGTGTTCCTGAAACAGAACTAAAGCAAAGAAGCCAGTTAACTAATGATTCCTCAAAAGCATGCCTGTTTGATTGCTGATTGCTGTAGCATATATAGGGAATGAAGCACGTGGGTTGGGACTTGAGGCTTCCAGCCTGGATAGACATGGAAAGGAAAGGAAGAGGGGAAACTTGTCTCTGCTTCCCTGACTGTAATAATTGAGATGAGACTAACAGACAAGTCATGAGGCTTTGAGAGGATTCCTGAAGCACGCTTTCTGCAGTTGTTCCAGTAAACTGCTTTTCTCTCATGTAACACCTACTAACCATCTGTCCTGAATCTCTAGCAAGTCAGCTTTTACATTTCTTTGACTGCCATACCTCTGGCTGAGAGATGTTGTTTTGTAGTAATGCAGCCTGTAAAGGCTCCTCCAGCCATTAGGTGTGTTCTAGCCATTAGCCTAGTCAGTGTGTTTTGCCCACAAAAGCTCATGATGCTCTAAGCCAGGGCTACAATGATACTCACAGCACATGCCCAGGGCTGCAACTTAAGTGGTTTTGTGTGTGTGTGTGTGTGTGTGTGCGCGCATACACACATGCAGATAGCTTCACATCAATGGGCAGGACTACACAACATGCAGGCCCTATTGACCTCAGTTCTGCTGATACTAATAAAATGTCATATTTACCTGATTTCCACCCTTACGGCAGCACTCTTAATGAGCATAGTAGTCCAGGAGTTGAACTACTAAAACTCATACCAACAGAAGATCATTTTATTGACTATGTTTGTGTTTTGGTTCCTACAGGCAGGCCACATGTTGAGCCCCACATAAACCCAAACCCCAAGATGGGCCCCAAACAAATGGGCTGCCCACAGGCCCGGTGTTGAGTAGCCCTGCTCTAGGTCCTGGTCTATACTAGGGCTTTATTTCAAAATAAAGGACAAGGGAGTTAGGCTTGGTAGGGTGGACCTGCTGCTTATTAATTCAACCTATTTCCTAGAACACTACAACTGGAAGGGACCTCGAGGTCATGGAATCCAGGCCCCTGCCCTCACAGCAGGACCAAGCACTCTCTAGATCATCCCTCATAGATGTCTAACAGGCTGCTTGTTTTGACAGCTGTACTCCTGCTTTCCTCAGAATAATGCTAATTTCAAAATAGCAGTAGCATAGATGCTTCAGTACTGCTATTTCAACAGGACTACTCAGAGTAATTCAGACTAATTACGCAGCAGTGCTTCCTGGGGCACAAACTCAAGGTAGTGTGTCCATGTTAACAGCCTGCCTCATGCTAATTTCAAGCCATCCTTGTAGCATAGACATGCTATTTCAATTTTTTATTTCAGGAGTTATTAAATTGATTTTAATTATTTCAAAAGTTTTCTTGTGTGGACATTAGGGATGTGAAGAGCTAGTTCACTGTCTGATAGTCCACTAGTCACGCCCCTTGCTGCCTCTCTCAGAGGCAGCAAGGCAGGGAAGAAGAGGGGATACTTCTAAGCAGCAGCACCAGATGCATCCTGTACTTTGTGTGGCACAGAGCCCAGGATCAGCTGGGGACAGCCGCTAGGGCTGTTGCTACACCTCAGAGGAGGAGGCACCCTATTGACTAGTCATAGTTGATTCAAAAATGCATAGACTATTCAATTAGTCAACTGCCTGATCCTTAACATCCTTAGTAGACATGCCCTAAGGGGCCGTAGGACTACTTGTTCTTAAAGTTACAGACCTACTAGTGGAGAGGGCACAGGATAGACTCAAACTACATCTCTTTCAAAGTGTTTTAACATCGGCATGGATAAGACTGGCTGGAAGAAGAGCACTCCTAGGTTGGAGACATGCTGGAGGCCCAGTGCCTAAGAATCTTGCTCATGGTAATAGGCAGCCTGATATATCTCATCTAACTCCCAAAAGAAATCATGTCGGTGTAACGTGTACATAAGACAGCATCTGCCTGCAAGTAATGTCCGATTACTTGGTACAGTACTCAAATCTTTTAAAGACAAACTAGGCATTTCCTATAGTGACTGCTGTGTGTTCAAGTGGAGGCCTCCAATCCTCCGTAGCACTTTGCACAGACACTCTGCCACAAGTGCCACAAGTTCTGTGTGAGCTTGCACTGCATAGATGTGGTCTTGCTCTTTGTGGGGCTCACCACCAGCACATAAAACCCTACTGTTGGGAAGGGTTACCACTTTACATGAGAGAAACTGAGGCATATGCTGGCCCCAATGAGGAACGGGCCCTATGTCACTACTCCAGGCATGAGCCAAATCCCCATGAGCGCTAGAATTGGTAAGTATTAAAATGAATTCTATAACATGCTACCATAAAAATACTGAACTAAAAAGACGTGTGAAATTTTTAACTTGATGGCCTAGAATGAGCTCTAGCTTTCGGTACCCAAGAACGTTTCCTTTCCAAAGCCTTTGTGCAGCTGGAGAATTGCAGTTCCTACTACAGTTGCAGCTTGGGCTGTGGCTCTGAAAGAGCTATGTAGGGCAGGGTGACTTGCGGATCTTGCAAGCGTTTGAGGTCCTTGCTGTCTTCAGCTGAGCATGGGGCACAAAAGTCTTTTGAGTAATGGGTGTAAACTTGTTGTGGCATGGTTATCCCTTAGGTTACCGGCCAACTGGTAAAAAGGGCAGAGCACTTCTAGGAGCAGATCTATGCTACACAGTGGTATAACTATTGCTCTGGAATGTGGAAATTCCACCCCGACTGACATGCCAGCCCTACATCGCCTCAGCAGTGCTACTGAGGGTATGTCTGCACTTGCACCCTCTTTTGAGAGAGGGATACAAATGCAGCTGAGCAAAATTACAACTGAAGCGAGGAGTTGAATTTCCCACACTTCATTTGCATAATTGTGGACTGCCGCTATTTCAAAATAACAAACGCTGCGTAGACGCGGTTATTTTGAAAGAAACCCCTTCTTCCACAATAAGCGGTAAACCATTTTTTTTGAGGGGTAAGGGTTATTTCGGAAGAAGGGATTTCTTTCAAAATAACCGCGTCTACGCAGCATTTGTTATTTCAAAATGGCAGTCCACAATTATGCAAATGAAGTGCGGGACATTCAAATCCGCGCTTCATTTGTAATTTTGCGCAGCTGCATTGACATCCCTCTTGAAAGAGGGTGCAAGTGTAGACATACCCTCAGCGCGCGCGTGCAAATACAGCTACCGCTTTTTGCAGAGGAGCAGTTGAGCTGATGTTAACAGGAGCACTCCTCTTCACCCCATGTGCGGCAGCGATGCAGTTGTGCACCCATGTAAATTTCAAGTGCTGTGGGAAAGGTAACAGTCTTAATACTCCATGGGGTCAGCAGCTCAGGCCTGTGCAAAAGCCCAACTGTTGGAGCAAAGGGATTTCTGAACACTTGTGCCTAAGTCTATTTAATGAGCTTCTCATGCCCCAGAAATCTGCCCCCTGCACAAATGGTCCCTCTTGGAATAGAGAACATGACCCTTTGTGTGCAGCTGTCCGGGCCAGGCATGCTTCTCTCCTTGAGATGAGTGACTGCAGCACCTGCAGTGCTACAACCACAGTCAAGCTCCTACAGCCTGAAATGGGCAGTGGGGGTGGAAACGTCCCTAGTACCTAAGCTCTGAAATGTAGAAAAAAAGTGCCTGAGAAATTCCCAGACTGAATCATTTGGCTTTGTCTACACCAGGGGTTCTCAAACTTGGTGATACCGTGACCCCCTTCTAAGTTGCTTGCAACACCCCCGGCGGGTCGGGACCCACAGTTTGAGAACCCCTGGTCTATACGATGACTTTTTCTGCACTAGTCAATGCAAATGAAATGCTTCGTTTGCATACACTCTTTCATTCCGTTTTTGCACTGAAACAGGCAGTGTGGCCATGGCCTTTTTGCACACAACGGTCACGGCCACACTGCCTGTTTTAGCACAAAAACTCCTAGCGCAAAAACGGAACAAAAGAGTATGCAAATGAAGCACGAGACGATGCTAATCCGCACTTCATTTGCACTGCCTCTCGCAGAAAAAGTCTTTGTGTAGACAAAGCCTTTGTGTCATTTTCAGAGTGTGGCTGGAGGTTGTTACACCAGGGCCTGGTGTGTTCTTTATCATCTAGCGCTACGTCTACACTACCTCTCTTTTGTGGAAGATGCAATGCAAATGAAGTGGGAATTAGCAGCAACTTGCGCTTCATTTGCATATTCTTTTCCGATGCTTTTTGCGGAAGAGGTTTTTGCGCTAAACAAAGCAGTGTAGACACGTCCGTTTTGCGCAAAGAAAACCCAAAGAACCCGCAAACCTCATTTTTTGAGGAATAAGTGGTTTTGCACAAAACGGACCCGTCTACACTGCTTTTTTTGGCACAAAAACCTCTTCCACAAAAAGCATCGGAAGAGAATGTGCAAATAAAGCGCGAGAAGTTGCTAATGCCCACTTCATTTGCATTGCATCTTCCGCAAAAAAGAGGCAGTGTAGACGTGGTGCTAGGGTGCAGATGTACGTGCTCAAGAAGAGCCTCCTCTCCACACAATCTGCAGTGCTCTGCATGTCCTTGGGGACATAGGTGAGCTCAAACAGCATCTCAGTTGTGACAGTTAACGCAAGCCGATGGCCACTGGGGCAAAAATGCGCCTCCCCCTTGCATAGAAAGGCACTTTGTAAAACACTCTGGAATTCCTCTTAGTCCAACTCTTCCTGCTACAAGCACTGTCACTGCAATGGTCTAGACCCCTGTTTCTGAACCTTTTTTTATAAAGTACCCCTTTTTCTAAAAAAAAAAGTACTCCCAGTAGCTACAGTTTTCAGACACACACAATTTTTGTCTACCATTACAACATATGTCTTTAAACAACTTCATCGTAGCCGGGCAGGCGATGAAGTTTTTGGGTGTAAAAAGTACAAAAATAATAAAGCACTGTAAAACTTAAAACAAAACTTCAGTTGTCTCCAAATTTCAGTTGTGTACTCGTACCACTGATTGAGAAACACTGGCCTCGAAGGCAGATCATTCCTTGCTTCCTATCTCAAGCTGCCATTCTTGCTTGCACCTCCTTGCAAGACAACGCAATAGGCGGCCCGGGCTGGCAAGGATCCAGCATTTATTCTGACCAGCTAATGCCATAATCTCTACTACTACTACACGTTTTGCAGAAAAGCGTCCGTGGCCAATCTAGACGCGGTTTTCCGTAAAAAAGCCCCGATCACCATTTTCGCGATCGGGGCTTTTTTTTTGCAGAAAACAGTTCTGTGCTGTTTACACTGACCCTCTTGTGCAAATGATTTGCGCAAGAGGGCTTTTGCCCGAATGGAAGCAGCACAGTATTTCCGCAGAAACACTGACGATCTTACATGAGATCGTCAGTGTTCTTGCGGAAATTCAAACGGCCAATGTAGACAGCTGGCAAGTTTTTCCGCAAAATCAGATGATTCTGCGGAACAACTTGCCAGTCTAGACACAGCCTATAGGTGAGGAACTGCCTCAGGGTGACGTTGCATCTCTTTGTTGCTTGCACAGAAGAGCCTTGTTGATTTGCAAAATCGCTCTTCGTGGTTCCACCTATTTGTGGAGTCTCCTGTCTTAAAGAACTCACAGCAGCTGTGGAGAGTTCCCCACAGGGACCCACAGCTCCCAGTATTCGTGGATCTCGCCTTTTGTGTTGGATGCAGGAACGCTTCCACCCCAAATAGTAAAAGAGATGTAGCTGTGTTAGTCTGGTCTTGCCGAAACAAAAGATCAAATTGATCTGAGGAAGTGGGTCTGGCCCACGAAAGCTCATCACCTATTAAACCATCTTGTTAGTCTTTAAAGTGCTGCATAGTCGTGTCTTTTGTTCCACCCCGAATGGAGACGGTTTCCTGTATTAGTGGTGCCCATCGCGCCCAGTTTAAATGGGTTTTGTCGGATGGGACACGGTGCAGCTGCAGCGAAAAGCAACACCTGCCCCCAAAAGTGCCGTTCCCGTCCAAAACCCACGGGGGAATTGTGAAGTGCGGACATTTCCCTGTCTTGTGCCTCCCTGGTGCACAACAGCTCACCACATAGAAGTATCCTGGCTGTATTGCTCCTAGTCCTAGCAGGCAAGCAGAAAGACTCGATAGCACAGGGCTGTTTGAGTCCAGCAGCCAAGTACAGGGCTGCTAGAAGGGTTTGGTGACTGTGGTTTAATTTGGGCTTCAGCCATTTTAGAAGATGCTCAGCGGCAGAGAAGCAATAGCCTCAAATGGTCGAAGAGGCGCTGCTGCTGTTCTCGGCAAGGCACTAGATGGCAGCAGGTGCTCTTAGCAAGGCAAGCGAAAGCTGCTTAGAGGATTTTGGCACGTGAGATCCGAGGTCGTAGCTCTCAAGGGGACCCCGTGGGAGGGCTTTGAGGGGGTGGCGGGCTTCAGGTAGACAGCCAAGGAGGCAGGGCGGGGAAAGGGAAGTTGTGTCGGAGCCTGGGACTGGTTGGAGCCCTTGTTGTGTTTTCTGATTCTCAAATGCTGGCGAGAAGTTGCACTGTGCTTTGCAGGAGGTGGAGGGGTTTAAAAAATCCAATCCCATGAAAGAGACACAGAATTGCCACCCCCAAAGGTCCAGAAATGTCCGTCTCTCTGAAAATCATCAGCCAGTTGTAGAAATGAGATGAAAAATGAAGGTTTAGGTTCTTTTTAAAAACTTAAGAATGGCCACCGTGGGGCTGACCAATGGTCCATCGAGCCGCTGTCCTGTCCTCTGACCAGGGTTGCCAGGTGTCCTGTTTTGAACCGGACAGTTCAGTATTTGAGTTTTCTGTTTGGGAAACAAATTGAGAAAATAGAAATGAGAAAATAAAAATGTCCGGTGTTTTCTAACTAAGATGTCATGGAGATTGTGATGTCATGTCAAGTGTGTCTGGTATTTTTGTTGAAACCATCTGGCAACCATAGTGGTCCATGCTAGATCGTCAGAAGGAATGAACAGCCCAGTCGCAGAACGATCCGTCCCCTTTCTTTGCTTCTGGTGTCTGCACCTATACAGGGCCAGATGTTCCAGCTTTTCTGGGGAAAAAAAAGGCAGCCTGGGACACTTACTATGTAGATTAAATGGAAGCTGAAGTTCTCAGGTACTTTCCAAACTCCGGGAGCTGATGCTAAAAAGCTCTCCGAAGACTACGTGCCAAGAACCAGAATTCCACGAGATGGGAAACGCTGGGCGTTGTCCGAGCAGACGACACAAAGGAACCAGCTCAGGACACAGGTGCTGTGTTTAGCTGACTTAAGGAGCTGACTTAAAAACATCGCTCCAAGCTATGGGATTGGCAGGGGCACTGGGGCTAGGTGTCTGGACTACTGCTACCTCTAGCTGTGCACCTGGGCCGCGATACAGCCGCTTCCGACGGCGATGGGAGGGTTGTTTTCTTTTGACAGCGTAATTAATGCATCTCTCGGAGAGGCGGGGTCTAGATGGACAGAACAGTTTTTCCATCAGTGTCATGTCTGCGGAGGCTGGGTCAGACTTCAAACTATTTCACAGCCATCAGCAACGGAGATAGGGCCATCCAACGTCAGCCCAGGTCTACTATAAAAGGTGTAAGGGTGGGGCTGTTTCCCGGGGCTCGTGGTATTAACGATCGCGTCTCAAACAGGTGTGGCTTTATCCGCAACAGCCTTGGTCCCGGTCAGAGGACGGTTGGGGCAGCCACCCTGGCCTCTGTGCTTTGTGGGGCCCCAGGGCGGCCTGGGGGACTATTAAGGGGGCTGGTATTGGCCATAGGGGTCACACAGCAGAGCCAGGGAACTTTTTTTGGGTCGGGGGGGGCCGCTGACCCACAGAAAAAATCAGTCAGGGGCTGCACACAAGTGAGAAGCAAAAGAAAACCAAAAGTTGCCATCACTCACATGGTCCCGGTGTGAGAAGCAGAAAGACGCTCCCCCGCACAGCAGAGCCTTGGGGGGGGCTAGTAGATTTTATGGGGAAAAGCCTCCAGGCAGCGTTTTACTGCTTCCAGGTGGGGGGAGAGAGAGCAGCAGCTCATGGAGCCATGTCCTCCCCCCACTGCAAGGAGCTGGCCCTGCAATGCAGGCTCCCCAATACTGGGGGGGACCCCATAGCCTCGGGGGCCAGATCCAGGCAAGCCAGGGCCAGGGTTTCCCACAGGAAGCAGAGTGACCCAGCCCTACCTGCTCCGCTGTGAGCCGGTTGAGAGGAGCCGCTGGGGGCGGGTCGTTCCATTTCCTGCTGCCGCAGCGCGTGCGAGGGGCCCCCTGTGAGCGCCATGGTTTGGGCGTTTGGCACGTTACTTTCGAGAGCGTCGCGACGGTCTCGTGTCACGCCCCTGGTTGTGCTGGGGGGGCGTTTAGTGCACGGCGAGGCACACCACAGACTCAGGCGTCGGGCCCATGGAGCTCCACAGAGGGTGGCCGGCCCATAGGCAGGAATTTGGGGTGGGGGGAATGAGCCCTGGGGAGGGTTGGTGGCTGCCCTGCCTCCTCGGCCCGGCCCCTCTCCCAGCCTGCTGGGGCATGGGGGAGGGAGGCTGGGGCAACGCACTACCCCAGCCTCACACTTGCTTGGAGGGCCATGGGGGGGGGTTCCCACACACACACACCCCCCACGTACAGGCCTGTGGATAACGGACCATCGTACCAGCGAAAAGAGGGCTGCAGGTTTTAGGCGCTGCTCTTACGGCAGCAGTTGCTGGTGCCGCTTTGTAACGTTTCACCAAGTCCCGTTTCCTCTGCCGTGGTGCGCTCAGGCCTGGGAGTGGCGGATCCCCCATCACTAAGGCCCAGCTCCTGCACCCAGAGCCCCCCAGCAGGTGCCCTAGAGAAATCCTTGGGCTTCTGTGCGGACCCATGGGTCTTTGCAGCCAGCTGTGATTGCAGGGTAGGGGCACCAGGGGGCGCCGGCAGGCAGCCGATGAGTTTCCCGTGTGATCCTGTCCAAGTCATTTCGCCCCACAGCCTCAACGGTATGTAGGGGGCAGTAGCCCTGGGGCCCAGTGAATCAAAGGGGCCCGTGGAGGCTATGGGAGATCTATGGGAATTAGGTGTCTAAACCCATCCCGGGGCGAATTCTGCAATTTTGCGAGGGCTCCAAATGCAGCAATTGCAGAATCCCCACCCCCTAGTGCCCTGTCTGTAAAAGGCGGACAATCCCGCTGCCCTGCCCCCAAGGCGCTGGGAGGTGCTTAGGGATGTAAAATCCCATGTCATTGGTGAACGGTGGGGGGGAGCTGCT
The DNA here is from genome assembly GCF_049634645.1 of Pelodiscus sinensis. Taxonomy (NCBI): domain Eukaryota; kingdom Metazoa; phylum Chordata; order Testudines; family Trionychidae; genus Pelodiscus; species Pelodiscus sinensis. The sequence goes on from NC_134720.1 coordinate 50,337,701, forward strand.
GCAGTTAATTGCAACCACTAAACCTCGCCCATTCAGGGTGATCGTACCGACTGGCCTTTCACGTCCCTAGAGGATATACAGGGGACAAGGCCATGAGGCAAACGGGCCTTTGGCTCGACGAGGCGTCTGATTGATGGTGCTCAGAAGCTGTTCCTGATGGCTGCTTGCTGGCCTGTGGGAATCAGGTGGTGGCTGGGAACCATGGCGGCCGCAGCACTGCGCTGGGCAGGCCGGCGGGGCCCTCGGTTCTGCCACAAGGCCACACACCGGTGACGTCAGGCGTGTGAGGCGACAAACCCGGCCAGCACGTGACACCAAAGACACCCGGCCTGCATGGCTCAGCTCAGCAGGATCCCATGTGCTTTCCGGTGCCTGGGCCCCTGTGCGCAGCTGCAAGGGTGAAGCGGGTTTGGCTGGCTGTTCTCAGGCACAGGAAACTCCAGCAGGGAGTATGTTTCTGCTGGTGGTGCACAGCCACACATGCTTTGGCGCAAATGAAATTTATTCTGCACTAGTCCCGCTCCTGAGCCCCCATGGGTGCAGCATGCTCACTGGTTCTCCTGATGCCTGAGCCAGTAGCTGATGCCAAAAGAAACCACAGAGCAAAATCCAGCACGTGCTGAACTCAGGATGCCTCTGTTGCGCCGGGAGCAGTGTAAGTCTAGAGAGGTGCCATGCAGTGGTACACCGTCCCTTGATGGTGCCACATGCCACGGCTCAGTGGCATGCACAGACAGCATGCCAGCTGCTGGGCCTTGTAGGCACTAGGCTCGGGGGGTCCCGATCAGGGCGGTCTACAGACTTCACTGAAGTGGGCAGGCGGGGAGAGCGCCAGGCCCTTGGAAGGGGCGGGGCTACAGCCGGAAGGGGCGGGGCTGAGGTGGCTAGCCTTCCCTAGCCAGCCCTTCAGCAGTGGTCTGAGTCCGGCTGTGGCAGCTGCACCCCATGCGGAAGGCGCGATCAGCGCTCCTGCCTGCACGGCTCTCAACAGCACGGAGGGGGTTTATTGCTTCTCCAGGATACAGCCCAGCACAGCCGTGATGTGGTTACAGGCGTCTGGGCCAGGATGCCTCAGACCCCTTGATTCCAGCCCCCTCCTTAGCCTCTCAGCTCCCATTGGCTGCTGTTCACCATTCCCAGCCAATAGGAGCTGCAGGAAGCAGCGTGGACCAAGGGACGTGCTGGCTGCCACGTCCCGCCACGCCCATCGACCCGGAACGGCAAACAGCAGCCACTGGGCGCTGAGGGGCTCCGGGCCTGCAGACACTCAAGGGGCATAAAATGTCCCGGGGCACCAATGATTTGTCCTGCTGCTGGGAACGGACGTTTGCCAGCCACACACACACACACACACACACCCCACGCCGCCCCACTTAAAAAGAAAATCGGTAAAATGCAATGACCGGACCGTAAGCCGAGCCCAGCGCTTTCCTGCATCATTTTTGACCAAACAAATTAGGCTTGCGATCGCGTCTATATGGGATTTCCCCAGGCCGGGTGGGGAAGCCGGTCCACAGGTACAGGGAGCCACAGCAGGGCGTGGTTTGGCCACACGGCTCTTCACACCCACTGCCTGGGCTGGTCACTCCAGTCCCGTCTAGTCACGCAAACAGCCAGTTTCCAGGCCAGGTTCAGGGCTGTGTCTGTCTCCTGGGGCCCCTCTGCCCTGGCTGCTGTGCCCGGATGGACGGGCCTGGTCCCGGCCGTGTCCGACGTCCCTGCCCGCGTCCCCCCGGCCCTGCTGCAAGCTGCTCCGTGCATTTCCCTCGAGGTGTCTGCTTGCAGCAGCCAGCTTGCCAGCCGCACGTCTCCGGCCCCTCCCTGGGTCACAGCCTTTGGGCCCCCCCGCCTGCCTGCCCAGGAGGTCAGGGCGCTGCAGCAGGCGGTGGAGTACGTGAAGCGGGAGCGGGCCCTGCCCCATACTGTGCTGGGAGCAGGTGTCTGGGTGCCTGGCCAGCAGGCTGGGTCCTTGGGCAGACACTGGGCTTAGCCCCGCTGCCGTGAGTCACTAGGGGTCCCAGCTGTCTCAGGGGCAGGGCAGGGAGTGGGGCAAGAGTGGGGCGGATGGGGATGCTAAGCCCACAGACCAAGCACTCTTGCTCCACTCCCTGCCCTGCCGCTGCTCTGAGGCTCCGCCGCACCCCTCACGCCAGCCCCAGCCCTGCCACCGGGCTCTGGTCTGGGACCGGCAGGTTTGGAGGCAGCTCCAGGCTGTGGGCCAGGCATTCAAAAAGGGGTAGGGGCTCTGGGAGGGAGTGTGGGTTGGGGGGCGCTCAGGGCTGGGGCAGGCGGTCAGGGTACAGGGGGAGCTGTGGAGTGCGGGGTTGGGGGGGCTCAGGGCTGGGGCAGGCGGTTGGGGTACAGGGTGGGCTGTGGAGTGTGGGTTGGGGGGGCTCAGGGCTGGGGCAGGCGGTCGGGGTACAGAGGGAGCAGTGGAGTGTGGGTTCGGGGGGGGCTCAGGGCTGGGGCAGGCGGTTGGGGTACAGGGTGGGCTGTTGGTTGGGGGGGCTCAGGACTGGGGCAGGCGGTCGGGGTACAGGGGGAGCTGTGGAGTGTGGGTTGGGGGGGCTCAGGGCTGGGGCAGGCGGTTGGGGTACAGGGTGGGCTGTTGGTTGGGGGGGCTCAGGACTGGGGCAGGCGGTCGGGGTACAGGGGGAGCTGTGGAGTGTGGGTTGGGGGGGCTCAGGGCTGGGGCAGGCGGTCGGGGTACAGGGGGAGCTGTGGAGTGTGGGTTCGGGGGGGCTCAGGGCTGGGGCAGGCGGTCGGGGTACAGGGGGAGCTGTGGAGTGTGGGTTGGGGGGGCTCAGGGCTGGGGCAGGCGGTCGGGGTACAGGGGGAGCTGTGGAGTGTGGGTTCGGGGGGGCTCAGGGCTGGGGCAGGCGGTCGGGGTACAGGGGGAGCTGTGGAGTGTGGGTTCGGGGGGGCTCAGGGCTGGGGCAGGCGGTCGGGGTACAGGGGGAGCTGTGGAGTGTGGGTTCGGGGGGGCTCAGGGCTGGGGCAGGCGGTCGGGGTACAGGGGGAGCTGTGGAGTGTGGGTTGGGGGGGCTCAGGGCTGGGCCAGGCGGTCGGGGTACAGGGGGAGCTGTGGAGTGTGGGTTGGGGGGGCTCAGGGCTGGGGCAGGCGGTCGGGGTACAGGGGGAGCTGTGGAGTGTGGGTTGGGGGGGCTCAGGGCTGGGGCAGGCGGTCGGGGTACAGGGTTTGCTGTGGAGTGCGGGTTTTGGGGAGGGGCTCGGGATGTGGGCTCTCTGGCTGGGGCGTGGACAGCCGTGGTCTTGGCGGGAACGAGCCAGCAGCAGGGGTGGGCGTGGGCACCGAACAGGCTGGCTCTGGGGCCGCCTGGCTGCTGGGGTTGGTGTCCGACTGGCAGCCTCCAGCCATAGGTCACTTTGGGGCCGGGGAGGGCCCGGCTGCGTGTCGCTCACTGCACCTGCGGGGCCTGGCCGGGGTGAACCAGCAGCCCCCAGACTCCGGTCTCAGCTTAACAACCCTGAAAAGGGCCATTTCAAAGCCCCCCCCAGGTACTTTTGTGCTGGACAAGGTGGGAGAAACCCCACTCCCCTTGCGCCATTTCAGCGCCCACTGGTGCTTTTTGACCCGCTCCACCTGCTCCAGGCCAGCGCCCTTGTGCCGGCCGGCTGGCGAGGGGCAGCCAGCGCCGGGGCCGTCCCGTCTGCCCCGGACCTCGCGGCGAGGCCGGGCTGGGCGCATGACTCAGCTGGAGCTGAATGTCAGGCAGGCTGCAGCGAGCCAAGTTCAACATGGGCTTGTCCTCGCGCTTGCTGGAGACGGTCCCGTTCTGTGTGTAGCCCGGAGGCGCTGAGACGGGCACGTGAGGCCTGCGCTGCAGCCTTCGCTAGGAGCCGGCTGTGGCGGCTTGTGGCTTTAGCGTCCCAGGTTCACTCCCACCTGCCAACGACCCGGGTCTGGGGCTTTACTCTTGGATTTTAAAAGGTGCCAGTGGCCGGTCCGGAGAACAAAACGCTCTCGTTAGCCCTGCCTGAGCGGCCGCCTGTAGGGCCGAGGGCCCCAGGGTCCCTCCCGGCTGAAGTTGCCAAGCAACATGGCCGTGTGTCCCTCAGGGACCAGCATGTCACCCCACAGCTCCTGTCACACAGCCCTGGCCTGATGCGGGGTTACTCCACCCACTGGCGGCTTAGCCAATGGGACCATGCCTGAGGCTGTAGCCAACTGGGGGGGAGAGGGGGATGCCAGAAAAATGGGTGCCCAGCACACAAGCACCTGGAAGGCGAGGGAAGCCCCCGTCCCAATTCCTAGCAGCAGAGCCAGGCCGCACGAGGTGGGGGCCACCCGGCTGCACCCTTGGCTCCCTGCCTCAGCCGCAGGGCTAGGGGAGCTCTCACCCCACTGTGGCCCTGGAGCCCGGGGGGGGGGGGCAGAGAGAAGAGCTTCTTCAGTGTTGGGGCCCCAGTGGGTGGGGGCCGTAAGGTGCAAACATGGGGGGGCTTGGTGGGGGAGCAGACTGGGGTACGGTGGTGGGGTTGTGGGGAGGGCACAGGCAGAAGGTACACAATGGGAGCAGGAGGGAGTCAGTGGAAGGAGACCCCCCCCCACACACACACACCTTTTGCTCTGTGCTGGGGCCCCACAAAACTTCCGCCTCTGCCAGCCCCGCAAGCGTTTCACTAGCCACCCAACTCCCACGCCACAAAGGGCCCATTGTGAGAAAGCGGGAAGCCGAGTGCCTGGGTTATAAACTCCGCAGAAGACTCAGATAACAGCGGCAAGCGCAACGCTGACGTCAAGGAATAGTTTTGGTATTTGTCTTTCTGCGCCTGTTCAGTGACAAGAAAACCCGTCAACTCCTAATTGCTTCCTGCTTCCTCACAGGCTGCGGGCCAGTGTGGAAAGCAGCTGGGGGCAATCAGGGCTTGCGCCGAGGGGTGGGGGAGAACCCGGTGCTGAGGAAGGTGTGAATGTGTCACCCCCTGGCCCTGGCACTTGTGGGGTTGTTTGCAGGTGCCCAGCAGCGGGGCCAAGCAGTGATGTGCGTGTGTAGCTCAGGAGCTAGCGAAGCAGGTCAAGGCCCTACATAAGAATGGCCAGACTGGGTCAGACCAAAGGTCCATCTAGCCCAGTAGCCTGTCTACCGACAGTGGCCAGCACCAGGTGCCCCAGAGAGGATGGACTGAAGACAATGATCAAGCGATTTGTCTCCTGCCATCTCTCTCCAGCCTCTGACAAACAGAGGCCAAGGACACCATTTTATCCCCTGGCTAACAGCCTTTTATGGACCTAACCTCCATGAAATTATCTAGCTTCTCTTTAAACGCTGTTATAGTTCTAGCCTTCACAGCCTCCTCTGGCAAGGAGTTCCACAGGTTGACTACACGCTGTGTGAAGAACTTTCTTTTATTAGTTTTAAACCTGCTACCTAGTTTTAAACCTGTGGGATTGCGGGATGCCATTTGGTCTAGGGCCCGCACTGAAAGGGCTTTATTGGCCCATGGGGTGGAGGAGGGGGGGGCGCCTACACATAAACAGAGGTCACCCAAGCTAAGGGCCCTTCCCCACCTCCCACCCTAGCGCCTGGTGCTGGGCCAGAGCTAGTGCCCGGGGACAGTGCGGAGGTGAGTTACGTCAATAATGAACAGCTCCCAAATGACCTGCCATCACTTGCAGAGGCCGGATGTGGGGCGGGTGGTGACCCACGCGCCTGCCTGGGATGCCACTTGGCCGTGGGCAGGCCTGGGCCACATACTGCATGTTTTAATGCGCCCCAGCAAGGGGGGAGAGGGTGCAGCGGTGAGCGGTGGAGGGGATTTAGCGGCCTCCCCGTGACCAGCGCGCAGCCCCGCCTCGGTCGCACGCCACACGTGCCTCGGCGCTGCGACAGGACATGAGGTGCTCGGACGGTTCCCAAACCGGAAGGGCGCCGGAGCTATTCCTTGCCGGGGTGGGGGAGGGGAAGCCAGTGGGCCTAGGGCCGGCCCTGACCCCCCGCGCTGAAACTGGCCTGCAGCGCTCGCTGCCCTCCATGGGGTTGTGCCGGCGGGTGATGGCAGGCCAGGAGAGGGCTCTGGTTTCACAGACAGGCTATGGAGAGCGGGGGGGTAAGGGGACTGGGGTTGGGGGTCCTGGAGCATCTCTGGTGCCATGGGAGGGTTTTTGCCCATCCCGGAGGGGGGGGGTGTGGTGTGGTGTGTTAGGCTAGGCCCTGGCAGCGCCTCTGTTCAGCCGCATGGTGTCTTTGCCGCCCTAGCATTTCCCTACGCTGCCATCGGTCACCATTCTGCTGCCTTTGGTGCTGTCACCAGCTCTCTGAAAGGGGCCCTCTGTTGTCTCCGCCATGCCCCGCTCCTCTGCCCCTGGTCCCCGCTTTCCCTTTCCTGCCCTGTGGGTGAGACACAAGGCCTGCTCACACCTTTCATGAACATGGCTTGATCGCCGTGGAGGGGCGACCCCCGGAGGCACCCCGAAGGAAGCTGCCATGTCCAACTCCGAGCCCTCTGTGACACTGAACCCATGAGAGGCCTTGGCCTCCGCGTGCCATACACATAACACACACCAACACTGGGTGAGGTGGGCACTGGGTCAGTAGCATACGCTCCTTTTTCCAAAGAGGGAAACTGAGGCACCGCATGGGCCAGTGACTTGACCAAGGTCACCTCAAATAAGCAGTGGCACAGTAAGGAAGTGCCATCTCTAACCAGTAGGTCTCACTGCCATGCTGTGCAGCCTGTGGCACTGGCTTTCACACATCCCGAAGGGCCTGGCATGAGCCGTGGCAGGGCAAAGCGCTTGCAGCAGCTCACAGAGGCGCAGTCACCCACCCAGCAGCTGCCTGGCAGCGTGGACCCCAGCTCAGGGGTCTGAGCGGGCCATCCAGGCCCTGCCACCCTGAGGCAGTGAGCAGTGAGCCAAGCCGGGCAGCTGTTCAGCCGCGCTTGCCTCTGGGGAGGTGGCCTGTTCCGTGAGCTCTCCGCTGGTGCTGCCATCTGCTCCCCCCCAGCCCTTGCCGCTTCCACCCCCAAAGCAGCAACCCTCCATCGTGGGTCCAAGGAGCCTGGCCAAGCTGCTGACCCATGCACGAGCTGGCACAGCGGTAGGACCTCAGTAAGGCGCGGGGCGCATTTGCCCAGCAGGTGGTGCCAGCGTGCTAGCCATTTGCTGCCTGCTAGAAGCCACCCCGGTCACGGCGCACCCGCCTGCCTTCTTGCGCCCAACCAGAGCTGGCTGCAGGGCTTGGCCCCGAGCCAAGGGCCCTGCGAGGCCATGTGTGGTGACCCTGCGTGCTCATTGTTTTGGGCGGGCTGAGCGCAGTGAAGATGCACCTAGAGCAGCAGCATGGGGGGGGGGGTAGGGGGGCACTGTATTTAGGGGACTGGGGGGGACGGACACTGCACTGGGGAAAGATTCCTCAGGTTGGCTGCAGCAGCAGGGAGCAACTTCCAGCCCTGCCCCAGCTACCGATCGCCAGGAGCAGCCTCGGGCGCTGAGGGTACAACACCAGGCCTGTCTACATGGGGGATGGGGGCCCAACTCATTTTAAAAGCAGCTCAGCTCATCACTGAACTGGCTTAACCCCCCCCCCCATGCAGCTATGGCACTAGCCAGGAGAGATTCAAATGCCCCCCGCTGATTGGCAAAGCACCCGCAGAGACCCAAAGCTGGCAGCCTGTGTTTGGTGCACATCCACACAGACTTCGGTCCCGATAAAATGTATTCCGCATTCGTCCCGCTGTGTGCTAGGGGAGGGTATGTCTACACTGCAGTCTGAGGGGGTATGGGCGCACAAGGGCCGATCCCAGATGACACCTTTCAAAGTTTTGACCCAAGCAAGGCGGCATGGGGGCGTCCTTTGAGCTCCCTGCCTCAGGTGCTCTGGCCAGGCCTTGGGCTTGGACACCACACTCCTCCAGGTCAGAGAGTAACCTAGACAGGCTATCCTGGGCAGAACCAAAACATCACCATGCCAAGACCAGAGGTCGGTGATCAGTTCTCCAGGGCCATCATCTAACTTCAGGCAAAAGTCTCTCTCCCTTGAGCCTCACCCACAGGCTCACCCCCACAGAACCCCAGCTGCTAAGAATGACCGCCAGCAATTTTAAAAAAACAAACAACCAAACCTTTATTGAGAAACTAAAATAATCCTCCACCCTACCCCCTGGATCTGCACAGCTCCCACCATGGCGAAACGCAACCCTGAAGTGTCACTATCTCCTTCCACATGCCCACGAAATACAGCTGTCTAGCATAGACACCAAAAATAGACACAGACACAGGACCCAGACATATAGAGTGTGCACACGGGCATGTCAGAGTCAGTCGCGCTCATGTGAGGCGGGTTCTGGACGCTGCGGGTAGATGCGGAGGAGATGAGCCCTGGCCTGTAAGTCCCGCTGAACGAGCAACGTGCTTGCACACCAGAGCGGGAGTGAAACGTGCACGGGGGGGGGGGAGTGTAACGATGTCCAGCCCCTTTTCTCCCCCTCTCCCCCCCAGCAATCTCATTAAATAAAAGTTCACAGTAACAAAGTTAAACTTTTCCACCCCCCCAATCCCAGCAGGCTGGCTGCTTGGTCGTCTACTTCCCAAATGAACAGCGCTGGATTTCCCGCCTTCTCCCCCGCCCCTTTCCAAACGTGCGAGGCGTCGGCGGAGAAGGCAGGCACAAGCCGAGGGTAAGTGGTGAGGCCTGGCATGGCGCTGGCTGTTTTGGCTGGCTTGCCCCCTTTCTTGTTTGTTTTCTAGTCTGGGGAACCTACAGCCTTGGCGTGAATGAAACTGGCACATTTCCAGGGCACATTCAAAAGGTGCTACCCCGCAGCCCTTTGAGGTAGGATGAGTAACTTCCTTGCAGTGGCTCGCACCAGGGAGAAATGGCACGTCTCGCTGCAGGCTCGGGGCATGGGTAGGGCTGCGTGCCTGCCCAGCAGTGTGTGTGTCTTGGTATGTTCTTGGGTGTCTTGGTATGTTCTTGGTATGTCTTGGTATGTTCTTGGTATGTTCTTGGGTGTCTGCAGCAAGGCGCTAGGCTCACGCTGGTGTCTTTGCGGAGACCAGGGGATGGGCATGAACATGCCTGTGTGTAGGTAGGCGTGTAAACATGTGTGACCCGGGCCTGTGCACGTCTCTATAACGTGCACCTCACCATGGGTCTGTGCACAGGCAGGTTTGCGTCCCCAGGGCTGCATAGACGTTGCTGTGTCACTGGAGCAGGGAAGTGAGGGCGTGCGGGGACCCGCGTGTACCTCTGCCCACGGATGTTGCTTTTTCTGGGGCCATGCTGCCTGCTGGAGTGTTAGCAGGTGACCTGTCAAAGCCACATGTTCTTGGGGTGCTGATGGGCACTCCCGGGGTGAACCCCAACATTGCCTGGTCGCTGGCCCAGGGAGGGAAACGAAGAGCCGCTGTAGAGCTGATACCACAAAGCTCGTGAGCCAGGAGCACACTAAGCCCTCCTGCCATCCCCAGACTGCCTACAGCAGGCGTTCTAGGGGGCGGAGTGTGGGCGGAGCCAAGCTGGTAGTTTGGGAAGGCAACGCCTCCCCCTGCCTAGCGTACCCGCCGCCCCTGCCTGGCCTTACCACACCCATGGGTGCCCACAGAGCCAGCTGCCACTCAACAGCAAACCCCAGTCTGGAGCAGAGCTGAGCGTTCCATGAGCCTGCGCTCTGCGGGTGCTTCGGCGGCCTGGCATGAAGGCTGCAGCCTGTCTGGGGGCCCCTCCATCCCCAGGGCCTCCCAGCTCCGCTCACTTGCTTCAGCTTCAGAGAAGGAAGCCCATCCCAGATGCTTGCCCACACGGTGCTGGTGAACTCCCCCCCCCCCCATCGCTACATTGGGCTGCTCCAACCGTCCATCGCGAACACCCAACGTACCATGTGCTCCTGCCCAGCCCAGGCCTCCCACCAGCCTCGCTTTGGAACAGTCCAGACACAAGAAAAACAAACGGAAGATTTCTCTTTCCTTCTCCAAGAGGCAGCAAAATAAATACCTGTGCCACATGCTGCCACACCCCCACCCCAGGCTGCACAACCCCAGGGATTGTAGGAAGAGCGCTTGAGAGGTCGTCTAGCCCAATCCCCTACACTCACAGCCGGATTAGCTGGACCATCCAAGATGGGATTTTCTGCAACCTGCTCTTAAAAATCTCCAGTGATGGAGATTCCACAACCTCCTTAAGCAATGTATTCCAGTCCCACCCTGACTGGAGATATTTAAGAGCAGGTTAGACAGACATCTCTCAGGGATGGTCTAGAGGGTAGCAGGTCCTGCCATGAGAGTACGCGACTGGACTCAGTGACCTCTCACGGACCCTTCCAGTTTTAGTGTTCTATGATTCTATCACAGTGAGGAAGTTTTTCCTAATGTCCAACCTAAAACTCCCTTGCTGCAGTTTAAGCCCCTTGCTTCTTGTCCTATCCTCAGAGGTCAAAAACAATTTTTCTCCCTCCTCCTTGTAACAACTTTTTATGTACAGGCAGTCCCCGGGTTACGTACAAGATAGGGACTGTAGGTTTGTTCTTAAGTTGAATTTGTATGTAAGTGGGAACTGGTACATATTGTAGGGGAAACTCTAGCCAAACATTTCTCCAGAGCTCAGCTTTATTCTCCCACACCTCACTTCCCTCAGTCCTTTATTCTCAAGCTGAGGTGTCTGCTGAGAAAAGCCGCTCCGCGTCTCCCTGGTCTGCTGGGGGGGACGCTAGCTTCGCGTCTCCCTGGTCTGCTGGGGGGAAGCAGCTAGTGCGGGGTTGCCTCACCCCATTTGTAAGTAGGGATCCGATGTAAGTTGGATCCATGTAACCCGGGGACTGCCTGTACTTGAAATACTACTGTCATGTCCCCTCTCAGACTTCTCCAGCCTAAACAAACCCCATTTTTTTCAACCTTCCCTCACTGGTAATGTGTTCTAGACTTTTTATCATTTTTGTTGCTCTCCCCTGGATTTTTTCAAAATTTGTCCACATCTCTCCTGAAATGTGGCACCTGGAAATTTCCCCAAGATAATCTCCATTCTATCTTATTTTCCCTTTTCTTTTCCCGTGATCCCCAACCCAGTTGGAGATAAACAAAAAAACCACAAATACAGTACAAAATACCCCATTAGAAACCTTCCCTCCACATAACGCAATCTCTGTCCTCTTGTCGCTGGAAGGGAAGGTTCTGGAATAGCTCCTACAGAGTTTGTTGCCTTCATCTGGTTCTAGGTTCCTTATTCTCGCCCTCCAGGCCAAGGTACCAATTGCTCCAGCCTTTCCAGCCACGGCTCCTCTGGGAGGCCACGCTAAAGGACGTTAACTTTTCTGGAGCAGGTTAAGTTACTGTGGACCAAGTCCCACATCTGGAGCAGCTCCGTGGGCAAGAGTTTGTGAACCACCATCATGTCCCGGAAGAAACAGGGCTCCTTGTTCATCTTGCTGTTCTTGTTCTTCACGATGCCAAAGGTCTTGAAGCCCTCGTGTCTGATGGGCGCCACTTTGAGAATCTCCAGGCACATCCCCAGGAAGACGTCGTCAATGGGATACAGCTCCAAGGTCTCCGAGATCTTGTGGAGCTTCACCGCCAGGGGCCCGTCCATGAGGAAACCTCCACCCCCCGCGTAGGGTGGGTAGTTGCTCTTGTTATAGAGGGCACTGGGGATGTAGTACTTGTTCTCTTTCTTCCGGATAGGCCTGGCCTTGTTCAGGACGTCCCCCACAAAGAGGTCTCCTTCCTTCTTGCTCTCCAGGAACTCCAGGATGTTGCCGGGGCTAACGAAGACGTCGTCATCCCCCTTGAAGATGTAGCGAACGCTGTCGCAGTAGATGTTCAGCCACTTCAAGAAATGGACCTCCTTGAGGGTGAGGTTGAAGAAGCTGTCCAAGAAATCCCATTGCAGGATGTCCCGGTAGATGTGGTTCTCGTAATCCAGCAGCTTCTGGTAGTTGGCCCTCTCCTCCTCCTTGGAGGCTGTGCCCAGCAGGAAAAGTGTCTTGATCCTTTTCCCATCCACCTCCTTCTCCTGGCCCCAGGTCCTTCGGATGGCCTCCCGCCGGTCGTGCTGCGTGATGATGGACTTGACCACGATCAGCAGATGTATGTCACCGCTGCACTTCTCCGGGTGGTTGATCAGCATGGGGAAGTACCTGCAGTGGCGGTAAAGCAGGAACTGCCGGAAGTGGGGCTCTAGCCCTTTAAACCAGTCCATCTTGCTGATGTTCTGGTTGGCCGTGCAGTTGGTAGTGGTGACATCCCAGGATTTCACCTGGGGCTCGGTGTCCGCCTCCGGGTGGGCCTTCTCCTTCCTGCTCTTCCAGAAGTTGCCGGTCTTGGAGAAGACGCCATCTCTCTTCTGAGCTTTCACGGGCTCCTGGGGGGGTTCTTTCTGCGGCTGGCCCGGCAGGAAATGGCTTGGAGCCGTGCCCCTCTGCAGCACTGTCACCATGATCACCAGTACAAAGGACAGGCAGACGCTTTTGTAGATCATCTTCTTCCTAGAGAGACAAGATGTACAGTTAAGGCAAAAAAGGTTGGCAAGGGTGGACTGTCAGAAGTCAGCCCCACTCTCCCTGTGAGACTCTTATATGATCAGACACACACTGGTGCCACTGGAAATGCCAGACAATGCCTATAAGACCAGGACGCAGAGAGACAGGTAGATCCATGGGTGCTGTACGGCTTAAGCATCCACTGAAAAAAATAGCAGGTGTCCAGGACTCATAAGTCCCCATCAAGTGATAGGCACACATCCATGGTGCACAATGAAACCGGAAGGCGGAAAGCACCCAACGACTAAAACAAACGCCCGTGAATGGTGAGATGGGGAGTAGTGGGGAGGGACGACAGGAGCTTGCGAACAGGACCTGTTAACAGGGAGTTTGGAGGGGGAGTTCTCCAGATAAAGGAGGAAGATAATACAGCACCCTTAAGGGAAGTGGTCTGTCTGTAGTGTGTGTTTGTGTTTTTCTTGCTGTGTGTTGAGCTTGTGTTTGTCTGTTTGGTTTTTTTTTTCTTTCCCCTTCCTCCCTCTCCTTCCTCCCCCCCAACACACACACAGAGGCTACATCAAGACTGGCAAGATTTAGCACAAATACTCTATACACGCAAGAGTGTTTGCGTTAGAGTATTTGAGTAAGAGAGAGTCTATACTGGCATGTGCCTTTGCGCAAAAGATTTGCTTTTACGCAAAAGCATCCGTGACAGTGTAGACGTTCTCTTGCGCAAGAAAGCTCTGATGGCCATTTTAGCCATTGGGCTTTCTTGCGCAAGAAATTGAGGTTACCTGTCTATACTGTCTTTGAAGAGAGGTTAAAGTGACTGGGACTTTTCAGTTTAGAAAAGAGGAGACTGAAGGGGGATATGATAGAAGTATATAAAATTATGAGTGGTATGGAGAGGGTGGATAAAGAAAAGTTATTTATTAGTTCCCATAATAGAAGAACTAGAGGACACCAAATGAAATTAATGGGTAGCAGGTTTAAAACTAATAACATAAAGTTCTCTTCACACAGCGTGTAGTCAACCTGTGGAACTCCTTGCCAGAGGAGGCTGTGAAGGCTAGGACTATAACAGAGTTTAAAGAGAAGCTGGATAATTTCATGGAGGTTAGGTCCATAAAAGGCTATTTGCCAGGGGATAGAAATGGTGACCCTGGCCTCTGTTTGTCAGAGGCTGGAGAGGGATGGCAGGAGACAAATCGCTTGATCATTGTCTTCGGTCCACCCTCTCTGGGGCACTTGGTGCTGGCCACTGTGGGCAGACAGGATACTGGGCTAGATGGACCTTTGGTCTGACCCAGTACAGCCGTTCTTATGTTCTTATGTTCGCTGGCCTCTTGCACAAGGACACTTGCGCAAGAGGACTTATCCCTGAGCGGGAGCATCAGAGCATTTGCGCAAGAAGCACTGATTTCATACAGTAGAACGTCAGTGTTCTTGCGGCCAGTGTAGACAGGCCGCGACCAGTGTAGACAGGCGGCAAGATTTTGCAGAAAAGTACCTGCTTTTGCGCTAAATCTTGCAAATGTAGACACAGCCAGACTGTGTGCTATGGCTGACAGGTGGAAGCTGTGAGCTTCTAATCAAGGTTTGAAATCTAGAAACCTCTGCTGATTGGTTGAGTCTTAATCAGGGGGAGGTGCTATCTGGCAGCCCAGGTCTTTATAAAGGAGTCAGTGACTAGAGAGCTTGCGAACAGGGAATTTGGAGAGGGAGTTCTCCAGATAAAGGAGGAAGATAATATAGGACCCTTAAGGGAAGTGGTCTGTCTGTGGTGTGTGTTTGTGTTTTTCTTGCTGTGTGCTGAGCTTGTGTTTGGCTGTTTGGTTGTTGTTGTTTTTTCTTTCCCCTTCCCCTTCTCCTCGCCCTCCATGGAGTGTGTGCTATGGCTGGCATGTGGAAGCTGTGAGCTTCTAATCAGGGTTTGAAATCTAGAAACCTCTGCTGATTGGTTGAGCCTTAATCAAATGGTACTTGGTCCTGCTGTGAAGGCAGGGGACTGGACTCGATGACCTTTCAAGGTCCCTTCCAGTTCTAGAAGATAGGCATCTCCATTCATTTAATCAGGGGGAGGGGCTATCAGGCAGTCCAGGGCTTTGTAAAGGAGTGAGTCAGTGACCAGAGAACTTGTGAACAGGAGCTGTTAACAGGGAGTTTGGAGAGGGAGTTGGGACGGGGGTGAGATACAATCACCATTCTTTAACATCTTTTCACTACACTCCTGCCCTTCAAGGAGGCATTTAATAACAACTGAGGAATCTCTCAGGAGGAAGGCAGGTATGGATGGTGATAGCTCTGCTGCTGTTACCTGCACATGCTGTGTCATGTTTGTTTTCCTCCCAGAAGAAAAAAGGGATTTCATCTGCACTAAGTACAAGCTGGTCGCCATTTTGGAAGAAAAAATGAGAGGACTGGAAGCTCAAGTATCGACCCTATGTTCTATCAGAAAGAATGAAGACGATAGAAGGCAGCGTTTAATCCTACAGGCACAGCAGGCTGAAGAGCCAGTCTGGGCAGTACAGGACAAGGAAGAAAACGCAGCATGTAACCTCTAGAAGGAGAAGGCGCCCACCTCAGGTATCCCCCGTTCCTGTAGGGTAAGTAACCGCTTTCGGGCTCTCTCCACAGGCACTGCGGTGGAGAATGCTTTGACAGGAACCTCTCAGGGAAGAAATCAGAAGGGAACACATCTACAGGAAGGCATGGGATGCGTAGTCCTAGAGATGGGGGTTCCACGACCACCACCCCCAAAAGACGAAGACGGAGAGGTGGTGGTTGGAGACTCCCTCCTAAGAGGGACTGAGTCATCCATCTGCCGTCCAGACCTGCAATCTCGAGAAGTGTGCTGCTTACTGGGAGCTTGCATTCAGGATGTGACCAAGAGTCTTCCAAAAGTGATTAAACCTTCGGATCGCTACCCCGTCCTGCTTCTCCATGTAGGAACTAACGATACGGCCAAGAATGACCTTGAGCGGGTCACAGTAGATTATGTAGCGCTGAGGAGAAGGATCAAGGAATTTGAAGCGCAAGTGGGGTTCTCGTCCATCCATCCAGTTGAAGGAAAAGGTCCAGGTAGGGATCATTGAATTGAGGAAGTGAATGCGTGGTTGCGCAGGTGGTGTCGCAGAGAGGGCTTTGGTTTCTTCGACCATGGGACTCTGTTCCGGGCACAAGGATTGTTAGGAAGAGATGGGATCCACCTAACCAAGAGAGGAAGGAGCATCTTCGTGGGCAGGCTTGCAAACCTAGTGAGGAGGGCTTTAAACTAGGTTTGTTGGGGGATGGTGACCAAAACCCTGAGGTAAGTGAAGAAGTCGGATGCCAGGAAGAATCACAAGGCAGAACGAGCAACAAAGGAGGACCCTTGATTCAGATGGACAAAGCAGGGCGATCAACTGGGTATCTAAGGTTTTTGTACACCAATGCGAGAGGCCTGGTAAACAAACAGGAAGAATTAGAAGCCCTGGCCTAGCTGAAGAACCATGATTTGATTGGAATAACGGAGATGTGGTGGGATGACTTGCATGAATGAAACACTGTCATGGAAGGGTATAAATTGTTCAGGAAGAACAGACAGGGGAGAAAAGGAGGAGGAGTTGCATTGTATGTAAGAGAGCAGTAGGATTGCTCGGAGCTCCAGTACTTAGAGGGAGAAAAGACTGTTGAGAGTCTATGGGTTAAGTTTAGAGGTGCATGCAACAGGGGGAATGTTGTGGTTGGTGTCTGCTATAGACCGCCGGATCAGGTGGATGAGGTAGACAAAGCTTTCTTTGGACAACTGAGAGAAGCTTCCAGATCGCAGGCCCTGGTTCTCATGAGCGACTTTAATCACCCTGACAGCTATTGGGAGACCAATAAGGCAGTACACAGACAATCCAGGAAGTTTTTGGAGAATGTTGGGGATAACTTCTTGGTACAAGTGCTAAAGGAACCAACCAGGGGCCGTGCGCAGCTTGACCTGCTGCTCACAAACAGGGAGGAACTAGTAGGGGAAGTAGAGGTGGGTGACAACTGGGAAGCAGTGATCATGAGATGGTAGATTTCAGGATCCTGACCAAAGGAAGAAAGGAGAGTAGCAAAATAGACACCCTGGACTTCAGAAGAGCAGGCTTTGACTCCCTCCGAGAACTGATGGGCAGGATTCCCGGGGATGCTAACATGAAAGGGAAGGGAGTCCAGGAGAGCTGGCAGTATTTTAAAGAAGCCTTATTAAAGGCACAGGAAGAAGCCATCCCGATGCGCAGCAAGAAAAGCAAGTATGGTAGGCGACCAGATTGGCTTACCGGGGACATTCTTGGTGAGCTTAAACACAAAAAGGAAGCTTACAAGAAGTGGAAACTTGGACAGATGACAAGGGAGGAGTATAAATATATTGCTCGAGAATTCAGGGGAGTTATCAGGAAGGCGAAAGTGCAATTGGAATTGCAGCTGGCAAGGGATGTGAGGGATAACAAGAAAGGTTTCTACAGGTATGTTAGCGATAAGAGGGTGATCAGAGAAGTTGTGGGGCTCTTACTGCATAAGGGAGGTAACCTAGTGACAGATGATATGGGAAAAGCTGACGTACTCAATGCTTTCTTTGCTTCTGTTTTCAAGGACAAGGTCAGCTCCCAGACAAATGCACTAGGCAGCGCAGTATGGGAAGGAGGTGGACAGCCCTTGGTGGGGAAAGAACAACTTAGGAACTATTTAGAAAAGCTAAACGTACACAAAGCCATGGGCCCAGGTTTAATGCATCCAAGGGTACTGAGGGAGTTGGCAAATGTCATTGCGGAGCCTTTGGCCATTATCTTTGAAAATTCGTGGAGATCAGGAGAGATCCCGGATGATTGGAAAAAGGCAAATGTTGTGCCCATCTTTAAAAAAGGGAAGGAGGACAATCCAGGGAACTACAGACCAGTCAGCCTTACCCTAGTCCCCAGAAAAATCATGGAGGGGATCCTCAAGGAATCCATTTTGAAGCACTTGGAAGAGAGGAAAGTGATCAGGAACAGTCAACATGGATTCACCAAGGGCAAGTCGTGCCTGACCAATCTGATTAGCTTCTATGATGAGCTAACTGGCTCTGTGGACATGGGGAAGTCAGTGGATGTGATATACCTTGACTTTAGCAAGGCTTTGGATACCGTCTCCCACAATATTCTTGCCAGCAAGTTAAGGGAGTATGGATTGGATAAATGGACGGTAAGATGGATAGAAAGCTGGCTAGACTGTTGGGTCCAACGGGTAGTGATCAACGGCTCAATGTCAGGTTGGCAGTTGGTTTCTAGCAGAGTGCCCTAAGGATCCGTTCTAGGACCGGTTTTGTTCAATATCTTTATTAATGACCTGGATGAGGGGATGGGTTGCACCCTCAGCAAGTTTGCAGATGACACTAAGCTAAGGGGAAAGGTAGATATGTTGGATGATATGGATGGGGTCCAGAATGACCTGGACAAATTAGAGAATTGTGCCAAAAGAAATCTGAGGAGGTTCAACAAGGACAAGTGTAGAGTCCTGCCCTTGGGACGGAAGAATCCCAAGCATTGGTACAGGCTGGAGACTGAATGGCTAAGTAGCAGTTCAGCAGAAAAAGACCTGGGGATTACAGTGGATGAGAAGCTGGATAGGAGTCAACAGTGTGTCCTTGTAGCCAAGAAGGCTAATGGCATATTAGGGTGCATTAGGAGGAGCATTGCCAGCAGATCCAGAGAAGTGATTATTCCCCTTTTTTTTCGGCTCTGGTGAGGCCAAATCTGGAATATTGTGTCCAGTTCTGGGCCCCCCACTATAGAAAGGATGTGGACGCATTGGAGAGGGTTCAGCGGAGGGCGACCAAAATGATTCGGGGGCTGGAGCGCATGACCTATGGGGAGAGACTGAGGGATTTGGGTTTGTTTAGTCTGCAGAAGCGAAGAGCGAGGGGGGATTTGAGAGCAGCCTTCAACTTCCTGAAGGGGGGTTCCAAAGAGGATGGAGAAAGGCTGTTCTCAGTGGTGACAGATGGCAGAACAAGGAGCAATGGTCTCAAGTTACAGCGGGAGAGGTCTATGTTGGATATTAGGAAAAACTATTTTGCTAGGAGGGTGGGAAGCACTGGGATAGGTTACCTAGGGAGGTGGTGGAATCTCCATGCCTAGAGGTTTTTAAGTCTTGGCTTGACAAAGCCTTGGCTGGGTTGATTGAGTTGGGATTGGTCCTGCCTTGGGTAGGCGGCTGGACTTGATGACTCCTGAGGTCTCTTCCAGCTCTAGGATTCTATGACACAAAGACAGCTACACTCCAGGGTATGTGTAAAGACAATTGACATTTTTATCTGGTAAGTTATTTAAGAAGTTTTAACTGGTTTAATCCTCACCACATAAAATATCGGAGACAAAGCAACGGTCTACAGGTGGAACCTCTCTGTACCGGGACTCTTTGGGCCAGCAACATCCATGGTCCGGGAGGACCACAGATGGTCCAGGACCAGGGAGTCCTGGTGAAGGACTGGTGGATAGGAGCCCTGGAGCCTGGTCACCCCAGCTGACCCCAAGTTTATGAGAGTCCAGTGCATGGCCAGGACCGTGTGGTGGGGTGAGAACCCAGCATTCCACAGCTGGGCTGCCCAATGGGGCGGGGAGTCCGGCAGGGAAGGTGGGAGAGACCAGCAGAAGAGGGGAGTGGATGGGAGACCAGCAGCCGGGCAGAGCTGGGGGGGTGGGTAGCAGGGGGGCCAGATATGACCTCCCCTGGTTTGGCAAAATCCCTCATCCAGGACCTGTCAGGTCTCAGGGGTGTCAGACCAGGACGGTCCAACCTGTATTACAACAGGGAAGACAGAAAGTTTTCTTGGTGAAAAGCAGGATTTAATCAAAGCCAAATTTTTTTGCAATGTCAATTCCAATGAATATTTTCTATTTTTTTACCATCAGTGGCAACATAAACATTAATTTCCAAGCACCTTAAAGTGTCATTTTGTTTCACCATTTTCCATGCAGGAGGGAAAAAAGGCAGATCAGAGCAATATGTTATGTCAAAATGTCAGTTCAAAAGATCAAATTCCATTTCCACTTAAATTGGTTTTAGAGGTTTTTTTAAACTGACATTAAAAAAAAAAAGAATCCACTCCACTCCCCACTCATATTTTAAGTTGAAACAAAAAGAAAAGTGGCCATTTCATTTTAAAAATAGGGACTTGAACAAAAATCTACGTTTTGAAACCATTCTAAACTCCCTTTGGGGAAAGAAGTGGAACTTTTCAGCTTTAAAAATGTCAATCACAATTTTTCATGGGAAAAAAATGTGTTTTCTGCCCAGATCTCGGTACATCCCATTGACTTGCGCATTCCTGCAGAGGGCAGGATGATGTCGTCTTTCGTTATTTGAATGGTTCTCACCAAACATTTGTTTTCAAACTTTTGGGGGGGCTAATTCTTCTCAGTGTTCAACATCTTCACCTTCTGTACTTTCAAAATGGGGACTCAACCTCTTCCGACCCTCACATGCTTATTGTACTTTCTCCCTGACATAACCGTTGGTGGTGGAGAGTCACCAGTAAATCCACAGCCAGCCAGCCCCCTACACACTCCTCCCTAGACACCGTCATAAACAAAGGATGCTACCAGCCACCTGACACAGACCACAGATCTAATGGCTACGATCCCTCAGATGACTTGTGGAGGGACATTTTCTCTTCTGGCAGAGGGAGGGGGCAATACCAGACTGCCACTGGGCCCCTTTGGATCTGCCTAAGGCAGGACACTAGGAAGTCTGCTCTCCACTGGATGGGGGAAAGAGCCGCCTTTGCTCCCCCGCCATCATCGCTTCCAAGGGCGGCTGTCCCGGAGCACTAAGCGGCAGCCAGCTCTCTGCCAGCCCTGCGGCGCACTGTGGTATTTGTGTTGCTCTGTCGCTCCCAAAGTGGCTCCGGCCCTGTGGTACTGCTGTTCTCACCGCGGCCTCGATTTCTGCCCACCCCACTGCCCCCTGCACCTCAGGGCTTCTCTCCGGGCCCGGGCCCCCTTTGTCCGCTTGTGAGAGCATTTCCCAGGGACGTGCAATACGGCCTTTACCCACGCCCAGAGCCCCGTCCAGCGCCTCCCCGCCCCCGTCGGTAGCTGCATTCCCCCTCCCCTGCCTAAGATGCTTCCCTGCTCCCTCCAACACCTTTCCCGCCTCCCACACCCAGCTGGCTCCCTGCTCTCCACCTCACCCCCTTTCCTGCCCCTCAGGGCCTCCGACTTCTCTCCCCTCCTCCGCCTCTCAGACTCGTCCGCCTCCTGCTCACCCCTGAAACCCATCTAGGCTTCCACCTCCCCCACCCCGGCCGCCCAATCCCCCTCCTCATCACAAACGTCATCTAACACACGCCTACCACTGCTGCCTCCAGGCCCCCTCCTGCAGCGCCAGCCTGGGCCTGTCCCCCCCCCCAACTGAGGCTCTTCTCACTTGGCCTCCAGCAGCCTCACCCTTCCTCCCTCCTTGTCCTGGGTCCCCTCTCTGCTGACTGCATCCTCCTCCTGGGAGTCGGCTC
Source organism: Pelodiscus sinensis (assembly GCF_049634645.1). Taxonomy (NCBI): domain Eukaryota; kingdom Metazoa; phylum Chordata; order Testudines; family Trionychidae; genus Pelodiscus; species Pelodiscus sinensis. The sequence goes on from NC_134720.1 coordinate 50,358,639, forward strand.
GTCCCCCGGCCTGCCGGGTACCAGCCTCTCGGGTTCTCCTCCCGCTCTGCCTCTGGCCATATCCCCGCCTCTCTTTGGGCAGCTCCTCCTTGGGTCCTTCCCCACTTCCAGGCGGGGTCCCAGGCTCTGCACCCTCTCCCCAGATGGCCCCACCCATTCACGTAGCTTCAGCGAGCAGGCCTGCACTGATCCGCCTCTGGCCCCGACCTGCCTTCGTTCCGACCTGCCCCTCTGTCCTCCAGGGTGGTGGGCTTGCAACCAGAGCTCCCGGCCTTCCCTCCCAAGCCTGCTCTGCTCCCTTCATTCCCAGTCCCACTAATGCCCCTGGGCTTTTGTGTTAGGCCCTCATATTACCACACCCCCAAGCTCTCCCTTGTCATGCAGGCTCGTTACGCTGAGCCACCTCGCTCCCTTTCCCTCTCTTGACCCCACACGGCCAGGCCACGGGGGCATTTCTAGGGGGCTACAACAGTTCTGCTTGAGAACCACAAAACCTCTGCCCCATGGGCGTCGGATGAAAGGCCAGCTGGGGAAGGCAAGCCCAGCCCCGCCCCTTCTGACCTAGGCCCCGCCCCTTCTGACCTAGGCCCCGCCCTTCTGACCTAGGCCCCTCCCACTCCCCGCCTGATCCTTCCGGGCCACGTGGAGAGCCACCGTTGCGCTGTTCTGGCCCTGGCCCAGCTCTCCTCGGCGGCCAGGGGCAATGGCAGCTGGGGCCAGGCTGCTGCCCCACAGCCCCAGCCTTCAGCAGTCGGTCACGTAGGCCATGTTGGGAAGGTTCTGCCTTTCCTTGCCTACATTACCGAGCGCCCGTGCTCTGCCCCCTCTCGTATCCCTCTGCTTCTCCACTGCTCTGGCACGGTGACCCTCAACGCCCCATTAGACACCCGATTTTTATCCCTCACTCCCAGACAGGCCTGCGGACAGAGGGGGCAATTGTCCCAGGGCCCGGAGAGAGCCTCAGACCCCTTTAAATTACCACCGGAGTGCCGCTCTGCATAGCTCTGAGGGCTGGGGGAAGGGCACCCTGCAGTCTGGGGGTGCCAGGGAGGACTGGCTGAGGCCCCGCCCCCTCTGCCTCAGGCCCCCCCCCCCCTTTGGGGCATGGAGCCAGGCCCCCCTCCAGCCCTTGCCCTAGGGCCTGCGGTGGCTGTTGGCCTCCCTGCTCCCGGAACTTGGCCTAGCGGAACTGGTCTGAGCCGAGAACGGACAGGCTCGGGCCGAAGGCGACGGGAGAGCGCTGTGGCAACGTCTGAGGAAAAGGGACCCACAAAAGGGTGCCTGTTACCCCGACTGATGGGATCCCTTGTGTGTGCCCAACCCAGCAGCTGCCCCTCTACCACCCTCCCATCCCCCTCTCTCTCAGGGACAATCCTCTGCCTTGCCAGGACCCTGCACCCCCCCCCCATCCTCACGAGTCCTCCAACCCTCCCCCCCCCGCGGGGTGCTTTTGTGTGCCCTGCATTGCACCTCCCCCCACTCGCCTCTCCACAGCGGGGGCTCCCCCCTTTCCCCGGCTGAGCTAGTCAGAGGGCCTGGAGCTCACATGATTCCCCCTTTCCGTGTTCTCTCTAATGTTCCCAGTGGGATTCTGGCCACCGGTACCTAGAACATTCCCTGGCATTTTGGAATGGACCAGGGTCGCCCTTCACACTACAAACAGAGAAGAGCCACCTACACGCCTGCCATGGGGGAGGGAAGGAGGATTTCCCTGGCGCCTGGCAGTTCAAAAGAGCCCGCAGCTCCTGCAGCAGTGCTGGCAGGCAAAGCCCAGCGCCCTCTGAATCTCTGCCGGAGCCCCGCACAATGAGAGGGCTGCCTGTGGGAGGCTAGGCCCAGCCCTGCCCCTTCCATCCAAGCCCCCATCCCTCCCAGGGCATGGAGCCAGCTCCCCACTTTACCCAGAGGCCTGGCTGGCGAGTCTGTCAGCCCCCCTGGTTACCTCGCAGAACGTGCGGCCTTTGCAGACTTAGCCAACAAGCAATTTACTGTGGGGTTGCCGGCTGCAGCCTAGAGAAAACATAAGTGCACTGCTCTGCTTTCACCCGTGAACAAAGGGGTTTGGGAGATAACGTTTTCCAGGGCTGAACGGCGCTCTTTGATTTTAACCACGGATTCGGTTGCAAAAGTGCTGATGGCTAAACCACAAAGTCATTTCCTTAGAGCTGCAGAAACTTCCCCCACGTCTCTAAGGAAACACCTCAAAGTCTATTCCCCGGTAGCTCCAGAGTGGCCATCACGAGCAGGCTCATCTCAGCAATGGGTTTCTACCATGTTGACCACAGTAGAGTCCGTTCCATGCCCCCTGCACACCGGCGTGCAACAAAAGTATTTCTGGAATTATGTGAGGGTGCATGAGAATTCTTCTGGAAACTATCTTGGGAATTGGGCAAATGAGACTCTGTTCCTGGATATGGCCTGTTTGGCAGGCAATTATTGGTTGGTTGAGGTAAATTCAGTATCGCCACCCCCAAGAGTTCAGAGATTGTGAGATCTGCCGGCCAATGCTGGAATTCATGTGTAAGGCTGACAAGAAAAACCAAACCTGGCACCTCTGGAGCTTAGTGCACAAGCCTCTACCGGCTCTCAGCTAAAGCTGTCAAGGAAACTCGGTCTCTCTAAAACCATCGAGTAGTCATGTTGCTCCTTAGAGACAAACAAAAACACAGATTAGTATCATGAGCTTTTATGGGCAAAACCTACTTCTTCAGTAGAGATGATCTTGATCATCTAAGGAAGTGGATTTAACCCACAAAAGCTCATGAATCTCTCTATGTATTTGTTAGTCTCCAAGACACCACAGGATGGCTCATTGTTTTTAAAGCTACAGACTCACATGGCCACCCCTCTGAGATTATTCGCTCTCTCTGTAAGCAGTCTCAGTGACAGCGACCCACACCCAGTAGGTGTGTGAGTTACACAAGCGGGGTCCATACCCAAACAACTTTAACCCAGTTCTGAAAAATCTTCTTTCACCCCCAGTTCCAACCTTTGGACAACTCCCAATCTATGCCATTTCCGCCGCAGCAACGAGCTCCCCACAGATCAGGACACACCCACACCCAGTGGCGCCAGATGCTCCCACAACATGACCTGCGAAGCCTGCAGACGCATCTCCACCATGACACTGATCGACAACGCCCACCTCGCGATGCAGGGACCCCACCTCCCCAATGCCTATCATAACATGTGGTGTTTCTCCTTCGGCACACGACACGCTCGAGTCCACTTGCACAGGTTAAATGAGAAAAAAAAACAAAACCACCCCGTCATCGGTGAACAAACACTTTCGCAGCACAGACACTCCGGGTCCGACGCCTCAAAGGAAACCTGCCCATCACCTTCAAAAGGTGAGTCTGGGAGCATAAATTCATAACTCTGCTGGACACTAGAAATCATGGACTGACAGACACCGGATTTATGGCTTACTACAACAATCTATAACCCACGACACGTTTTTGTCCTATAGCTGCAGAAGTATTAATGGGACATTCCACTACGAACGGTCCTTTAAAATAGGCATCAGCTATCTTTGCCAAACAATCTGTTCCACCGTGGTTTGCACGGTGAGGCTCAGCTTATGTTTCCCAGACCTGAGACAGAGTTCTGGCTGTGGCTACATTACACAGCTTACATCAAGGCAGATGCTCTTAAGCCCGGGCGAGCGGCAGTAGCTAAGGCATCAGAAGAAGCTCTCCCACCAACATAGCCCCAGCCCCACACTGAGGCTTAGATGAGCATAATGTATGTTTGTTCAGGAGGAATGGCTCAGGCTGTCTACACGGGGAAAGTTGGGCGACGGAAGTGCTGTCGATATGCAGAAGTCGCCAAAAGTGGAAACCCAGTTTTTCTGTCTCCTGTTGTCGACATTACCTGGCCACATTGCTAGCTCCTGTTGACAGAGACAGCAAAGCATTGTGGGTAAGCATCCCACAGTGAAATGCTGTGAGAAGGCAGAGCTGATCCCTGCACTTTTTGAGATTCCCTCCTTACTCTGAGAGCTCTCAGTGCTGAGGAACGTCAAAGCAGCACGGCCGTCTCTCCAGCCCTCCCTCAGCAGCAGCAGCCTGCCTGCCACTGTGTTCCTAACAGGGCAGAACAGGAGCTTTCCAATGATTTGCTCTTTCTTTGTTCCCCAAAGGGAGCAGCTCACTCAGCTGTCAGATACTTCTCAGAGCTTTGAAAGGGGAGGGGTGCATGCCTGCAGGGCAGCAGAGATCACAAAACACTGGGCCGATCCATCAGGACAGGCATGATAGGATCCTGGCGGAAGTCAGGTCTCTTGACAAAACAAACAGCAGAGTCCACACTGGCTCTTTGTTGACAATAAAGGGAGGGGGAAAGACAAAAGTCTCTTGCAGGGCTGGAAGTTTTTTGTTGCCAAAGCTGGGTGTTTTGCCTGGTAAAAATTGCATTATAGTGTGTATACCCTTACTATTTTGTCATCAAAAGGGAATTTTTGGCAACAAAACCTGCCAGTGTAGACAAGGCCTTACTCACACGGCAGAGTAACATAGCTTGTACTGATGTGAGTGGTAGCGTACATAGTTTCTGTGCAGTTTGAGAGCTTGTCTTTCTCACCCACAGAAGTTGGTCCGATAGAAAATCTTACCTCCCCCGTCTTGTCTTTCTGATATGCTGGGACCAGCACAGCAACAACAACATCACATACAAAAACCACAAGCCACGCCTCTCAAAAACCACAAGATTAGCTTCAAAATCATGAGCTCTTTTTTTTTTTAAATCCATTCGGGGTGCCTTTCCTTTGCCTTTGGTTTGAGCCTCCGGGAATTACTCAGGTCCCAAGTTCAAGCTTTCCTCCACTGCCCTGGGCTAGAAATGTACTTTGGAAATATAAACTGTGATTCATCAGTCTAGGCCTTGAAGTAAAAGTTTTGTAAAACAGCCCATGTTGCAATACTTGTCACAAGTCATGAGAGGTGACAGCACTGTAAATCCTTGATTCCTTTTGAGGACATAATGCCATTGGCTAGCAACGCTGAGTTATCTGAATTATTATAATGAAAAGAAGTAGGACAGGTCAAGGATGGGTGTTGCTCCGTCCTCCATCTATAATTTGCCAGCAATCCTGTGAGGATTGTACTGGGTGAACCTCCCTAGTGTGGCACCCTCCAGCCCTGACTAGGAGGTCAATATTGTCTAGCTGCATTACCACCGTTTACTGGGCTCCGAGAAGACTTTAGGGATAAACTATAGCTAAATAACAGCACAAAATATTGGGACCCAGGACAAGTGGCTGTAAACAAACTCTATGGGACTGCAGGAAACTTAGCAACACCCATGATAAGTGGCCATCTGGCCAACTCAAATCAAGCCGGACCACGGATGTTGCCAGAGCACAAAGATTCAACCCGTATTGTAATTGTCATTTGGAAGGTCAGGGCTGTCTTGTGGGTCTTGTTTATATTATTAAGAGTTAGGTACAAAGAAGTTATAGGCTTAACGAACAGTCCCGGGGTTTTCATTAGTTAAACAGTGTTTGATTGGAAATCTTTAGGTTTTGCATACAGTCAACTGCAACTGAATTAAAAAAAAAAGATAAAACAAAGAACAATGCTTTACAAAAGCTGGCCTTATTGTCTGATAAAGTGACAGGTGCTATAAAATCTGTCTAGCCCATGAGTCATTTCATAAAGGCTCAGAAGAAGCAGAAGAAAACCAGGAACCTTAGCATCCGCAGGGCCCCATCGGGGCATCGTCAAATCTCGGTTGAGAAAACACAGCCACGGGACATTCTAGAAAGCATGATCTCCGCCGTGAGCCAGAGGGATCTGGATCCTTTAGAACAGCTGATCTCGGCATTAGACCTATAGAATTCATAACAAAGACATCCTCCCAGAAAATGTGCTGAGTATAAAGGGACAAGGGGTAGATATTCTATGTGATACTCTATATTTTTCTGAGATTCTATGAACATAGTTGAACATTTAGCTACCTCTCCCCTTAACTGTTCCTTTCCATACTCCCATATGCTTCAACAGTGTTGCTATATTTAATGTAAAACCTTCCTGTCCCATACACAGGACCAAGCATAGCCTCCAAATTAACTTAATTGGATTGTTTGCTAATCTTTTGCCCTGCGAGCCGTGGGCAGCTACGAGCAACATCGTCTCTCGGCTTTGGATGTCAATCAGATAGTTAGAAGAATCCCCGGGCTCTCTCGTAAAATGAGCCCTCCCCTTCCTTCCTTTGCCTTTCCACACAACTCACCCCTTCCGGCAACCGCTGCACCGGTTGAAATAACAAAACAACGCTGCAATCGCAGCGCGGCCGTGACCTTCGCCACTAGCACACAGTCCCCTCGGCTTGTCCCTTTCCCCACGCTGTGTCTGTCTGGTCTGTTTCGATGGCAAAACTCCACGTGGCAGGTGTGGGCGGCATCTCACACCACGGGGCCCCCTTCCCCGGTGGCCCCTCGTAACAAACATGATACATCATCACTACGAACTGACCCTCCTCATGACAATGCTGCCTCTGTCCATTACATTTCAGCCCTAGCAGCCAAGCCACCCAATATTATTCCAGGAGCCAGGTCCGGTGACTAAGACTTCTGAGGCTCCAGCAATCTAGGTGCCACGGAGTCTATGGGAAAAAGGCGAGGGGCATCCAGTGCCCAACATGCATATAGGGGCATCTGCAGAAACCATGCTTCAAGCTTTGGTAACTTACCAGGGTAAAGCCCTGGCACCTGGCATTTCCCAGTTATGTAGTCGGATAGGTCTGCCCTGCAACGGGTGCTGTGATTGGGAGGGGGATGGTCCAGACAACACGCAGCCAAGGCAGTACGGCTGGCTGGACGGGCTCGCCGCCCGACTACGATCCTGCCCACGATCGTAGGTGGAACAGCTGGCTGTCCGCGTTCTATTTTTAGTACAGTAGCTCCGTCAAAGCTAGCACACAGATCTCTAGCAGAGCTGGAAGTCACAGGATTACAGAACTGGAAGGAGCCTCGAGAGCCTCGAGGGGTCGCTAAGATTTTCCAACCATGAGCAGAGGGTGTTTTGGCTTGGGATCGGATATTGAGGTCACGGGCTTGGGCGGGTGCCACTGTGGCACCCAATTTATTAGCACACACCCATTCCCGGCTGCCAAAGCAGAACGTTCCCCTCCCTGGCCACGTAGCAAGTCCGGCTCCCAGCCGCTGGAGCAGACACACACGCCCCTGCCATGTGACAGGTCCCGTTCCCAGCCCCAGCCACCAGAATAGGCCCCTACTTCCCCTGCCTTGTAGCGGCCGCCTGCCGCGTGGCTCTGCAGAGGTGGTGGGCGGGGGAAGGATGTTTTGTGCGTGGCTGTGTAGGCATGCCCCTTCCAAGGAACCGTGCTCAAAAGGTCATCAAGTCCAGGCCCCTGCACTCGCGGCTGGACCTAGCACCATCCAGACCAGGAGCGAGCAATCATTTTTAGCCGGGGGCCCCTTCAAAAATTTTTGAGGAGCCCCCAGGCCGCCTGGAAGAGGCGGGGCCTAAACCAGAAGGGGCGGGGCCAGGATGTTTGTGGGCTAGCCCACCTACAGACCATGATTGGTCTCGGGGTGGGGGATTCCCTTTGCCCCCCCTTCCCACTAGGTACCCATGCCACTCCCTTGTGCTGTGCCCTTTGTACGCTCCCCCCCCCAGCCCTATTAGGGGCAGGGGAGCACTCGAAGCCTCCTCCCACCTTGTGAGGAGCACGTGGCACTTTGAAGTGCTGTGTGCTCCTCGCAGGACCAGGGCAGGGAGAAGGAAGCATCGCGCAGCTCCCCCGCCCCCAAGCTCTAATTGGCCTGCGGGCGGGGGAACGGCAGGGCCTCCACGGGCCGGATTAACCCGCTCGGTGAGCCGGATCTGGCCCGTGGAGGCCCTTTTCCCCACCTCTGATCTAGACCATCCCTGACAGGTGTGTGTCCAACCTGCTCTTAAATATCTCCAGATCCCACAGCCTCCCCAGGCAACTTATTCCTGGGTATGTCTACACTACAAAGTTAGTTCGAACTAACGGACGTTAGTTCGAACTAACTTTAATAGGTGCTACACTAGCGCTCCGCTAGTTCGAATTTGAATCGAACTAGCGGAGCGCTTAGTTCGAACTAGGTAAACCTCATTTTACGAGGACTAACGCCTAGTTCGAACTAGCTAGTTCGAACTAAGGGCTGTGTAGCCCTTTAGTTCGAACTAGTGGGAGGCTAGCCCTCCCCAGGTTTCCCTGGTGGCCACTCTGGCCAACACCAGGGAAACTCTATGCCCCCCTCCCGGCCCCGGACCCCTTAAAGGGGCACGGGCTGGATACGGTGCCCGTGCCAGGTGCAAGCCTGCCAGCACCCAGCTAGCAGACCCTGCACCTGGCACGGCACAGAGCCACCCATCCGATGCCCCCCAGCCCACCCCCCCTTGCCGGGACCAGGCTGGCGGCTCCCGGGAGCTTGCCCTGGACCGCAAGAGGCGGCCACCTTCCTGGGCTAGTGCGGACATCGTGGACCTCATCCACGATCTCTGCACTAGGCACAGGAAAGTGGCCGGCTAGGGCAGGAGAGCTGCCAGCCTGGCCACCCAGGACCAGGTGTGCATGAAAATCAAGGGGGTCCACTAAGACCCCAGACCCTGAGCCCTGAGCTTACAATGGCCGTCCTGGGTCAGACCAAAGGTCCATCTAGCCCAGTAGCCTGTCTTCCGACAGCGGCCAACCCTAGGGACCCTGGAGGGGATGGACCGAAGACAGTGACCAAGCCATTTGTCTCGTGCCATCCCTCTCCAGCCTTCCACAAACTTTGGGCAGGGACACCACTCCTACCCCCTGGCTAAGACTACTCCATGGACCCATCCTCCATCACTTTATCTCACTTCCCTTTCAACTCTGTTCTAGTTGTAGCCTTCACAGCCTCCTGCAGCAAGGAGTTCCACAGGTTAACTAATTGCTTTGGGAAGAACAACTTTCTCTTACTAGTTTGAAGCCTGCTACCCATTCCTTTCCTTTGGTGTCCTCTAGTCCTTCTTTATGGGAACTCATGAAGAACTTTTCTGAATGCACCCTCTCCAACCAACCCCTGCTTTTAGAGACCTCTATCCTGTCCCCCCTCCGTCTCCTCTTTTCTAAGCTGAACAGTCCCAGTCTCTGTAGCCTTTCTTCATCTGGGACCTGTTCCCAACCCCTGATCATGTTAGTTGCCCTCCCTTCTCCCAGCCTTTCTCTTCCCCTCTCCCACCTCCTTTTCCCAGTCTCCCCTAGTTTTTTTCAATAAAGACAGAGTCAATGTTGGAAGAAACGTTATCTTTATTTTGTACATCAATAAGAAGGGGGGCTAGGGAAGGGTAAGTGGAAGGAGGTGAGGGAGGAATGGGGTACGAGCCCCCGATGGGGAGGACTGGGCTGGCTCTGCGGGCTTCTGGGGGTGGAAGCTCTCCTGCAGCCCCCCAATTACTCCCTTTCCCCAGATGGCAGCCTGCGGCAAGTGCAGCCGGGCTGATGGCCGAGTGGTGTGATGTGCCCAGTGTGGGCACTCAGGGCACTCCAAGCCAGAACTTCTTTGCAAGCGGGGCACCCCTTAGAACTGTGTGTCCGGGGTGGGGGTCGGGACCCTTTAAGCGCAGCCCTCGGCTAGCCTGAGACAGCATCTCCATGCTCTAAGTCCTCCTTTTATGCCCTGCCGGCACTGCTTCCGGCCATCCTTAAGCCCTGTTCAGAGTCCACTCAATGTGGACTTCCTAGTTCGAACTAGCAAAACTCTAGTTCGAACTAGTTTTTAGTTCTAGATGCGTTAGTTCGAACTAGCTTAGTTCGAATTAACTAATTCGAACTAAGTTAGTTCGAACTAGCGCTGTAGTGTAGACGTACCCCCAGTGTTTAACCAGCCTGGCAGGAAGTTTTTCCTAACGTCCAACCTCAACCTCCCTTGCTGCAGTTTAAGCCCCTTGCTTCTTGTCCTATCCCCAGAGGCCAAGGGGAACAATTTTTCTCCTTCCTCCTTGTAGCACCCTGTAGCCCGCGGGGGTGCACCCTGGGGGAAGAGGGGTGTCCCCCTCGGGGTCAGTGGCTGGCCACTCCAACCCATTACACGCGGTCTAAGTCTGAGCCCCGGTTCAGAGCCAGGTTGCCGCAGTAGAAGTTTATGGCCCAGCCCTAGCGCAGGGTGGGCTTGCAGCAGTAATCAGTTCGTAGCCAAGTCCTAGTGCAGGACAGGGCTGCAGTAATCAAGCAGTTTATGGCCCAGCCCTAGCGCAGGGAAGGGCTGCAACAGTAGGTAGTTTGTAGCCCAGTCCTGGTGCAGCCCTGCCCGGCAGTGATCAAGCGCTTTAGAACCAATTCCCCACAGGTAAACACAAGCAGACAGACCAGCGTTTCTCAAACTGTGTTCCGTGGCACACCGGTGTGCCGTCAGGCAGTCGGAGGTGCGCCACGGAGAACAACAGAGTTCAAAATGACCGCCCTTAAAGGGCAAGCGACCTTTTTTTTTCCCCCTCAACAAAAAATCCTTAGGGGAACACTTCAATCTTCCTGGACACACAATTGCAGATCTAAAAGTAGCCATCCTGCAGCAAAAAAACTTCAGGACCAGACTTCAAAGAGAAACTGCTGAGCTACAGTTCATCTTTAAGTTTGACACAATCAACTCTGGATTAAACAAAGACTGTGAATGGCTCGCTAACTACAAAAGCAGCTTCTGTTCCCTTCGAATTCACACCTCCAGATCAGCTGCTAGAAGTGGGCCTCATCCTCCTTGATTGGATCACCTCATCATCTCCAGCCTGATCCTGGCCTGCATATTTATTCCTGCCTCTGGAAATTTCCACTACATGCATCTGACGAAGTGGGTCTTTGCCCACGAAAGCTTATGCTCCTACACTTCAGTTAGTCTATAAGGTGCCACAGGACTCCTTGTCGTTTTTTTAAAAAATCCTTGTTGTTCCTTATAAAAAAAAAGTATTGTTTGGTGTTCCTCCGTCTTAAAAAGTTTAAGAAACACAGAGAGAGACTCTCTCCTTGTTCAGGAGTGGTTCAGGCACCCTGCCTGTGGTAGCGGGGAGGGAGGAGGGGGCGGGAGACTGCCACCTGATTAGTGGGTGGCAGGGGGGACGCAGGCCGTCCCTACACCACCACGTCCCAGCCCAGGGCCCTACACCAGCTGACTTGGCTACTGGGTCAGCGGGGATCCGTGCCCAAAATGGACTGACCTTTTGTTGCTGGGCCAGCAGGGGTCCGTACCGCAGCCCGTTGATCCTCTGCCAGACCAAGGTCGGTTATCCCTGGGCCGGTTCCATTTCTCCCCCGTCGGGTTGTACCTGGCTCCGGGGCAGGTCCTCTGGGCAGCGAGTGTTGGAATGCTCCAGCCAGATAAGCAGACCCTCCAGATAGTCCTCCAGCAGCGGGCCTGGCAGCTCAAGCCAGTCATCAGCTTCCTCTGGCTCTGGTTCCTCACTGCGTTGGACTGGGGAGGCTTCTGGCTCCCTTGCTAGCTGGGCCCTGACTGGCCTTTTGGGCAGGCCTTTTATATCCCTGGCCCCGCCCCCTGGCTTCCTCCCATATGAGTCATTAGAGTCCGGTGCTGCCCACCAAGGTTCAGGGAGGGACATTTCCCGCTCAGGGTCAGTGGCTGACCATGGAGTTCTACCATGTGTTCTGGGCCATCCTCGGCCCAGGCCTCATCGCTGCCTGGGCTGAGTCCTTGCAGAGCGGGGTCCTCCCTCTGTCATGCAGGTGAGCCGTGCTCACCTTGCCACTGAAGAAGGAGGACCTCCGCGACCTTCACAACTGGCATGTACAGCTAGTTCGGATTAGGAAGCCTAATCCGAACTAGCTACTCCATGCCGTGTGTAGCCGTGCGGCACGGGGTTCGAACTGCTGGCATTTAAAAATGGCGCCGGCCGGCTTTATGCAAATGAAGCCCGGGAAATTCAAATCCCGGGCTTCATTTGCAAGTGCGGATGACTGCATTACCCCCCTAGTTCGAACTAGCAGGGTAGTGTAGACATACCCTATGATAATCTGTACTTGGTCCGGGATCTCTTGGAGCTCGGGTGTAGGGATGACTTGCCATTCTCCCTCCTATCCCAGGACCAGGAGAAGGCGTTCGACAGGGTGGACCACTGGTATCTCCTGGGCACTCTGCAGGCCTTCGGCTTCGGGGCCCCTTTTGTGGGTTTTCTCTGGGTGCTGTACGTCCTTGTGGAGTGTTTTATAAGGCTCAACTGGACCCTGACTGATCCAGTCAGCTTTGGGTGGGGAGTATGCAGGGCCGGATGGAGGCATGGGCTAGCCTGGCAGCTGCCCAGAGCGCCAACCAATGGGGGGCTCCTGATGGCAGCTGTAAGGGGCACACGGCATCCCTTACAGCTGCCATCAGGCACTGCGTGCCCGGCTCCCGCAGTTCCGGCTAGCAGCGCCCTTCCCGCCACGGCCAGCAGCGGTAGCCGGGCCAGGCTGGGCAACACATGCGCTGTGCGCCCCGGGGGCGGTCCCCAGGCTGCACGCCAGCAGCTGTGGCCAGCCCGCTCATGCGCCGTGTGCCCCAGGGGAAGTCCTGCGCATGCACTGTGCACCCTGGGGGCGGCGCCACACGCCCGGGCCCGGGGCCCCAAAAGGGCTCGGGTCAGCCCTGGGAGGACGTCAGGGGTGTCCACTGTCGGGCCAGCTGTATGCTCTGGCGATCGGGCCCTTCCTCTGTCTCCTCCAGTGGAGGTTGATGGGGTTGGTGCTCCGAGAGCTAGGGGTGCGGCTGGTCCTTTCAGAGTATGCTGATAACGTACTCCTTGTGGTCCAGGACCCGAGCGACTTGGTGCAGGTGGAGGCCTGCCAAGCAGTCTACTTGGCGGCCTCCTCCGCCCAGGTCATCTGGGTTAAGAGCTCTAGCCTGGTGGTCAGGAACGGGTGGCAGGCAGGGTCCGTCCCACCTGTGCTTCAGGTCATCAGGTGGAGCTCTATCCTCTGTTCTATCTGGGTGTTTTTTTATCCACCATGCATCCTTCTCCCCCGGAGAACTGGCAGTGTTTGGAGGCCAGGGTGAGTGAGCAGCTGCGGAGATGGACAGGTCTTCTCCAGTGTCTCTCCCTGTGGGGGAGGGCACTGGTGCTGAATCAATTAGTCCTGTCCATGCTCTGGCACCAGCTCAACACCCTGAGCCCGGCCTGGGAGGTCCTGGCCAGACTCCAGAGCATAGTCCTGGAGTTCTTCTGGCCAGGAATGCACTTGGTGTCTGCAGAGGTCTTGTGGAGGGGGAGGGAGGGGTCAGGGCCTGGTCTGCATGCTCAGCTAGGTCCAGACCTTCCACCTCCAAGCCCTGTAGGGACTCCTCTCTAGTGCAGGTACTCCGGCGTGGAGCCTTTTGGTGCACACCTTCCTCCGCCGCCTCTGAGGGCTCCGATACGACCGGCAGCTCTTTTTCCTCCACCCGAGGGGTCTTCCAAGAGACCTCTCAGAGCTGCTGAAATTCTACCAGGACCTCCTCCAGACTCGGAAGCTGTTCTCAGCGACCAGGTCTGGCCACCAAGGGAGCAGACCTCCTCGCGGAGCCCCTGCTCCACAATCCAGCCTTGTGCGTGCAGGTGGCGGAGTCTCCTCGGTGCGCCGGAGACTGATCCTGGCAGAAACAAGGTCAGAGACCTCCTGGACTACGACGGGGGGACTGGGTGGATCCCCAAGCGCTCACTCTGTGCATGCGGCTCTCCATCTCTCTGGCTATGTCTAGACTGCAGGCTTCTTTCGAAAGAGGCTCTTTCGAAAGCATCTTTCGAAAGAGCCTCTTTCGAAAGATCGCGTCTAGACTGCAGGCGGATCTTTCGAAAGAGCAATCCGCTTTTTCGAAAGAGAGCACCCAGCGAGTCTGGATGCTCTCTTTCGAGGAAGCCCTATTTACATTGAAGAACGCCTTCTTTCGAAAGAGGAACTTTCGAAAGAAGGCGTTCTTCCTCGTGAAACGAGGTTTACCGCCATCGAAAGAAAAGCCGCGTTCTTTCGAAATTATTTCGAAAGAACGCGACTTGAGTCTGGACGCAGGGGAAGTTTTTTCGGAAAAAGGCTACTTTTCCCGAAAAAACCCCTGAGTCTGGACACAGCCCCTGTGACGTAGTAGAGGTGCTGTCTGTTCTGTAACCCAGTGTCCCCACCTGGCTGCGCTGTGATGTGATTCCCACTGACTCACCCACATGTGTATTGGCTCAGACACTTAATCCCAGCCTGAGCAGTTAAGGCACGTCCCAGAGGGAGAGACAAAGGAAGGGAGGCAGAGATGGCCACCTGGCTGGGGGACAGGGCCTAGGACCTGGGCAGTCAGAGTACGGGGAACCATGGAGGAAGGAGACTAAAAACCAGTATAGGGGCCTGTGAACCCCTTTCCCTCAAGGGAACTCGGGTTGTTGGCCTACCCTATGCCTACTTCAAGCCTACTCTGTGCTGTATCTTGGAGAAGCGACAAACCCATTTTTACTCTGCCCGTCTGGCTGCGGACGGGGGTGCAAGGTCAGGGGGCTCCCTGATGCACCGTCACACCCCCGAACCCTCCTGCGCATACTCCAGGAGGTGAAGGCGGCTTTGTCACAGCCCACTCTCAATTTCCTGCAGTGAGCCCTGCAAGAGGGGACTCCCCACGCCCCACTCACTGCAAGCCCTCTGGCTCTTTTACTTGGGCCCCTGTTCCAGGGGCGCCCCCCGCTTCCCGATCTGTGGACCCCCGACTGGCTGCCAGTTCTGCAGCCAGTCTGTTTCCAAACTGTGCCTAGGGCCCATCTGTACACGCGTGTGCTCCATACAATACATTTCCTCACCCTTATGTCCCGCCCCGACACTAAGTGGCAGGACTAGCTACGACCAGTTGAGGCTGGGAACCCCAATGGGCCAGCGTGTATCCCACAACATCAGTTGGCGGCTCCTTCATGGAGCCATGAGCAAGGGCGTGTACCTGGCACAGTTCACCCCTATCCCAGACATCTGTCCTTTCTGCGGCGTGAGGGAGAACCTGGCGCACGCATATCTAGAATGCGCCAGGTTGCAGCTCCTGTTCCGGCTCCTCCAGAACCTCTTCTTGAGATTCTGGCTGCACTTTTCCCCCCGACCTTTTTATTTTTGCACCCCCCATCCGTGGCTCCACAAAGTCACAAGACCTCCCCGCCAACTTCGTCCTGGCCCTGGCGAAAGCCGCTATCTACAATACCAGGAGGAGGATGCTGGATAAAGGGGTTCTCTGCGCCTGTGGGGCCTACAGCCGTTCCTCCCTAGTGTCACGTGTCCGGGCAGAGTTCCTCTGGGCAGCATCCCCTAGCTCCATTGACAGCTTTGAGGAGCAGTGGGTGCGGTCTGGGGTTCTCTGCTCGGTGTCCCCATCCGGCTCTCATTTTAAACCTTCGATCCACGCCCCTCGACCCTGTTTTGTCATTATTTGACCCCCGACATTAGTTGAGCCCTGGGTCCAATCGTTCTTCCTGCAAGGCTTGGGGGAGGGGCTTTGAGAAGTGGGGGGGCTGACGCCTGCCCTCTCCGAGGGTCTGAAATAGGAACCCATTACGCACCCTTTTAAAGACACCTCCAGTTCCAGTGTCAATGGACTCTCAGGGTGTGTCTAGACTACATGCCTCCATCGACGGAGGCATGTAGATTAGCCAGATCGGCAGAGGGAAATGAAGCCACAATTAAAATAATCGTGGCTTCATTTAAATTTAAATGGCTGCCCTGCTCTGCCGATCAGCTGTTTGTCGGCAGATCGGGGCAGTCTGGACGCGCCGCGTCGACAAAGAAGCCTTTCTTGATCGGCACAGGTAAACCTGGTTTCATGAGGTATACCTGTGCCGATCAAGAAAGGCTTCTTTGTCGACGCGGCGCGTCCAGACTGCCCCGATCTGCCGACAAACAGCTGATCGGCAGAGCGGGGCAGCCATTTAAATTTAAATGAAGCCACGATTATTTTAATCGCGGCTTCATTTCCCTCTGCCGATCTGGCTAATCTACATGCCTCCGTCGACGGAGGCATGTAGTTTAGACGTACCCTTAGTCTCATCCCTGTAGACACCGGGGCTTTCATAAACCCAGGCAACTCCGGTCCTTTCTCTCATCTGCCTGCCTGTCTCTCCTAGGACCTCATGCTCACAGCCTCCAAACGCTGCCTGTTCTTGGCCAGTCCCTTCTTGCCCCCGCTCCAGCATTATGGTCTTTTGCTGTTTTCACAACACCCAAGCGGGTGCTGCGTGCTTTGCAGAACAGATGGAAAACAAAGTCCCTGTCCCAAAAGTGTGTCAACTGGACACTGGACAATGTGGAAGGAGGGGAGGCTCCGGACCCCTCAGAAGGGGGCAGGGCCTCTGGCAGAAGGGGCGGGGCCTCTGGCAGAAGGGGCGGGGCCTACAAGCAGCTAGCCTTCAGTGCTGTCCGGGCCATACTGCACCTCTCCCCACACTGCCTAGACCCCATTATGCAGGGCTCCAGCAGCGATTTACAGGGCCTAGATTTCCAGCCACCGCTGCTGTCGAGGTAGCAGCAGAGGCAGCCCAAAGTCCTGACCTTTTTAGATTGCTGGGCCCCAGGACAATTGCCCTTCTGCCTGCCCTGCCCCCTGTTGGCAGCCCTGGTCAACTCATTAATGGAGTGATGATTCCCCTCTCCCCGAAGTAACAAACCTCCAGGAAGGCCCAAAAGATCGTGGGATAATTGAATTCGTGGTTGCTCCGTCACTCTTTTCTAACGACAGTATCATATCGCCAGAGAGCTTGTCTGATCAGCCGGGAGGCATTTAACAAACAGTCGTAAAACCCTTGTTCATACCAGCGAGCGCCTCTGGAATCCATTTCTGTTGAACCTGGGTGTAACAGGCAAGAGACGGGGCCGAATTCGGAGGCAAGGCATTGTGAGGGACTGTAACGGAGCCAGGCCTGGTGCCAAATACACCCCCCAGGAACCCACAGGGAGTACATTGAATCTATTCCAGAGACTGACCATCTTTTCTGGGACTGTTTCGCTGGATCCCTTCGACATTGCTCTGGCTGCACCATTGCCAAGTCCTAATGTAGACGTCCTAGAACTAGTTTGAGCCACACTGTGACCAGCAGAGAGGTGCAACAAGGAAATTGTTCAATAGTAAACTGATGCAACTACACCGGTAACACTTTTCCAACACAGCCGCTTTCACACTCACATTCATACCCCCCCTCCCCAAAGCTGGTCACCTCTGAATTTGGCTCCGTAGGGTAAGAAGAAAGGGCTGCAGCAGGAGAAGAAACGAAGGGAAGGATTCCAGAAGGGGTGACAAAGTCCTGGTGTAACTTACACCTTTATCTATCATCCAGCTGCACAGCATGTAAATGGATGGGCAGATACCCAGCCCATAGACATACCAGGAAGTTAGCAAGTTGAAGTTTTGTCTACATGTTCTGGTTTAATTCCTTTCATTCTGATTTAATACCCGATAAGATTAGTTGACCTGGAGTAAAACCCCCTATTTCAGATGCAAACTGGTTTCTAATAGATTGAAGCTAGAGCAAAAGAAAAGTGTCCACATGGGGGGAGGAGGGGAGACAGGGTGTATAACTAACACTGGTTTTGACTCACACCTTCTGTTCAACCAGTGAAATGTTAGTGGCCACAAGCGAGCTTAGCCTGTAGCTGCATAGATCTCAGCTCTGCATTGGTTCCCCTACAGCTCAAGTCTCTGATGCTCAAGGAAGTACGTGTCCGAAGTTCACGTAGGAGAGAGGCAAAATAGACTGATGGGAGCAGATTTTTAGCAGATACACACTGCCATCGCTATGACAAATCGGACAGTCTCTATGACAAAGGATTAACGGACACGAGCCAGACATCAGAAATGGTCACACACACAAACCTGCAGGGGAACATCTTAACCTGCCTGGGTGCTCTGCCGTGGCTTTAAAAGGAGCCATCCTTCTACAGAGGAATTTCACCAGCCAACTAGAAAGAGAGACTGCAGAATTGGAATTCATCTACAAATCTGACACTGTTTTCCTGGGCTTAAACAAAGCCATTAATAGACGTCGCGTTATACAGCCAGTCTCCCTTGCCTCTAACAACTGCATTTTCACATCTAAAGTGAAGAATGGCTTCCAGCCCACTTAATTAACCTCATTAGCACCAGTCCTACAGTCTTCTCCTCTCCCAACCCCGCATTATAAATATCTTGGTTTCTGTTATTTCCATTCCAGCTCATCTGATGAAGTGGGTTTTACCCTCAAAAGCTCATGACCCTCTATACTTTGGTTAGTCTCTAAGGTACCACAGGCCTACTCCTCGGTTTTTATAGCTATGACCATTCACACCAGCTGCGAGCCTGCCTCACTGTGTGATTCTAACACTTTGTACAGACCTAGGCACCGGTGCTGTAGTCTTTGGCCGTGCAGAACTCTCACGTGGGAAATTAGACTGAGGGAGGATTGGGCCCTTAGGCCAAAAGTTCCTTCCACACACCTCACGGACCTGGGATTTGAACATCCAGACTCAGATCCCTCTATCTCATAAACCCAAAGGAATCCTGGGATCCAAATCTCCCATCTCACCCCTCTCCCTGAATACCAGTGTCCTTTCACTGCAGAATCACCCACAATTTTCCCACACAGTCCGTGTTTATGGGAAGAGACGCGCACACATGCAACAAGGAAGCAATGGGTAGCTATTGGGTAACGCTGCCCAGCGACTCCCAGTTTCGACATTGCCAACTTCAAGCATGCAAACAACTCAGGAGGTGGCTCCAAGCAATGAACTGGACCTAAAAATTCTGTGCTGCACAGTAAAACCGCTTGGATTCCTGTCTGGAGTTTGGGCCTGCGTTTTCATGCTTTTCTTCAGGCAAAAATGTAGCTTTGCTTTAAAGGAAAGCTGAAATTCTGCCATCATGGGACTCAGGGAGCTTTCAGAAAAAACCTCAAATATTGGGGAAAAAGAAATCACAAGAGTTGGCAGCACTGGCTTTGTGTGGACTGCCCCAAATGACACCAATGTCTGCTCCCGAAACTCTCCTTTGCTCACTGATGTGTTACTTAACCCACTCCCAACCGGCCCACAAAATCAGGGTAAACCTACAAAACCTGCAGCTGAAACTCAGCCACTGGAAGGAAGGGGCCGGATTCGGATCCCGATCTGGATCCCACCCACACTGGTGTAAATCACTGAAACCAACCTGAGGGGGAAACTGGCTCAAACCAGGAAGGTGCATACTTGAAGCTGGCCCAATTCGGATCTCACTGGCCCCTTTTGCGGACTCCACCAGCTCCCCCTTGGGTAAGCCACAGCCGCCTCTGAATCTGGTCCAAGCCTTTAGCCCTCTAATTGCCTAATTAAGAACAAACAATCCCCATTCGGGGCGCTGGCCCTGTGCGTACGGGAGGTCGCACACCCGCGCCCGTGCATCCATAAAGGCAGACTCCGGCGGGACAGGCAGGGTTTTGATTCCCATGAAAAAGCCCCTTTCATTGGGCCGGAGTCTCTCCCTTCCAGAGCCTCACGCGCCGTCCCTTAGCACGGTGGCTCTGCCGCGGGGAACCCGGCGGGCTCCCAGACAGTCCGGCCCGGGGAGCGCGCGGGGTTCTCTCTAGCCCGCACCCCGGGTGCCAGGTCAGCAGTTCGAGCCCCGCAGCAGGTGAGTGTGTCGCTTTCCCGGGGTGGGGGGAGGCGTTCAGCCAGGCACCCGCCGGCCCGGGAGCAAGCCGGGCTCCCTGCCTGCCTGCCTGCCTGCGGGGGACTTTTGCACTGAAAAAAGCCGAGTCCTGGAGTGGCCCCGCGCTGGGCGAGCTGATGCATTGCCCCTGCTGGGCTGACCCCCCCCCCCAGCAACAGGGCAGCCGCGATCAGTCCCCGGAGGGCCGGGCTGCTCCCCGCCGGTCCAGGGGACAAGGAAGGAGGGGGGGACCCGGCAGCTGAGCGGGGGGAGAGACCCCCCCAGGGGAACACTCCCTTGAGCGCCGAGGTAATGGACAAGCGCCGCGGGAACTAGGGGGGGGTGGCGGGGTCCCCCCCATCTCCAAGCGCCCCTGCTCGGAGGAGCCCTGGAGCGACGCAGCCCCCAGAGACCGACCGCGCGTCCCCCGCAAACTTGAGCCTCCCCGGCCTGACAGCTGTTGGGGGGGCGCAGCCCGCCCGCTCCCCCTCCACCGGCCGGGCCCCCCCCCCCCCCGCAGGGCAGCGGAGCCCCGAGCAGCCCCGCCGGGCTGGCAGGAAGCGACTTGCCCCGGAGAGCAAAGTGGGGGGTGCGGCCTCCCCCCCCCCGGACCCGCCACTCACCACTGGGACATGCTGGGGCTGGGGCGCTGCAGCCGGTCCCCAGCCCGCCTGCCTGGTCCTGAGGCTGCCGCGCTCTGCACACAGAGCCCTCTATGGGCTGGCACAGGCCTCCTCCCCCTCCGGCTTCCCGCGGGGCGGGGGGGCTGGCAACAGGTAGGGTTAACCCCTCAGCTGCTGGGCTGCCGCAGGGAGCCACCTGGCCCTGCCGAGCAAGGACTGGGGCACCCTGGGCCACCCAGCACTGGGACTGAGTCCCCCGATCCCCATTGGGTCTGCCAGCCTGCCCTAAGTGGGTCACCCCCTGGGAGGGTCTTCCCGTGCCACATGCCCGACACGGCGGCCCTAGGCGAGCTGCCAGCAATTAGTGCCGTAGGCGAACCAGGGAATCGGCGCCCCCACCTCCAAACCCCTCAACGATATGGCACCACCATTGGGTGCCCCATTTCACTTGGCACTGGCCTACGTGGACGGGCACCCCTGGGCCCAGATAATTCTCCCACCAGCCCAGCGCTGTCTACACTAGGGCTTAACTATGTCTCAGGGCAGGGAGGGGAATGAATTTTCCACATCCCTGAGTGACTTCTTTGGGTCAGCCCAACTTTCTAGTGTACCCCAGCCCTCAGAGAGGGGGTGCAGAAAGAGCAGGCCAGACTTCCACCTGGACCCCTCTATAGGTCCTCACATCCAGACGGAGTCCTCAATGACACCCGGGCTACGGGCTGGCGTGATAGCAGCTTTGTCTATAGATCCTACAATATTATACACTCGCTTAACATCTTCCCAGGGGGCCCAGTTTCCGCAGTGGCCACTGCCTCAGAAACAGGTTCAGCAGGCAGATGACTAGCATGCTGCCAAACCAGCCATATGCTTTCCACCTTTGGGAACATGGTCTAATCCGGCGGCCTCTAAAATCACCTTCCCACAAACAGCAGAGATGTACTTAAACCTACTCCGCAATCCAACATTGCTCTCTCTCTGAGCCAAGATCCGACTGCCAAACACAAGAGAATTTGGGAGGAGATGGCTGAAATCTCAGCAGAGCTCGGGGTCCCAGTTTTGTGACTGGTGCCTATCTCTGGCTATATTAAATTCCATGCAAATAAGTGCAAATTAAAGTATATTGGAGGGAAAAAACTAGCTATTCCTACACAATCATGGGTTCTAAATTAGCTCCCCAAAAAAGAGATTTTGGAGACATTAGGGAGAGCTCTCTAAAAATTCCTGCTCAATACACAGCAGTGGTCAAAAAGGGTAAATGTTAGGAAAAGGATAGAAAATAAGATTGAAAATATAATGCCACTATGTAAATCAGTCCATGGGGTGCCCCTCACCTTGAGTACTGAATGTAGATCTGACCATCCTGTCTCAAAAAAAATGTCTTAGAAATGGAAAAGGTACAGAAATGGGCAAGAACATTGATTTTGGATTTGGAACAGCTTCCCTATGAGGAAAGATTAAAAAAAAAACTGACCTGTTCTGCTTAGAAGAGAGACAACTAAGAGGAGATATGATGGAGGTCTATAAAAGCATGAGAAGTGTGGGGGAAAAAGTGAATAGTGAAGTGTTGTTTACCCTTTCACACAATACAAAACCCATCTGATGAAATTAGGATTATTACAAACAAGAGGACGTGCCTTTTCACACATGCTGCCCAACTAACCTGTGGAACTCCTTGCCATGGGATGTTGTGATGACCAAAGTCTAACTGAAAGTTATTGGAGGGTAGTTCCATCAATGGCTATTAGCCAGATGGTTAGGGACACATTATGCTTTGAGGAACCCTAAAACCCTGGCTTCTAGAAGCTCAGAGGGACAGATGAACCTGGATCTTCCCCAGCTGGGGGACATTGCCCTCTCCCCCAGCTGTGCTTGCTGGAGCTGCAAAGGCCGTGGAGAGGCGCTTCTCACCTGGCCCCAAGCTGCTGCGGTGAGAGAGGGCTGGTATTGTCCTCGCTCCTTGGGCAGCATGCAAACTGAACTCTCCTCTCCAGCCCCACCCCAGAGCAGGCCTTTCAATGACGCCTGGACAGTTTCCTTTTTCTTTTCCAAAACACAAAAACCAATTAAGGACCCGAGCACCACTGGGCAAACCTAGTTCTCTATCAGAGGAACAATCTATTAGTGCTTTTTCTTCCCAGGATGTTCAGCATCTCAGCTATGGAGGGGCTCCACCCACTGACAGGCTCAGAATGCCGCTAGCATAGCTGTCTTAGCTCCACTAGCATTTCTCCAGCTAACATTGCTCACTAGCGTGCAACCGCTTGTGAGACTAAGTGTTCGCTAGCATAGCTATGGCTATTATGTACGTTCCCTCTGTGTTTGGATAGGTAATCTAGCTGATCTCTATATAATCTCCCACAAGGAAACGGTCTCCCAGTGAAATGAAAGCCCGAGTGCTGGCAAAGTTTCAGCCAGCAATTCAGGTAATAAGCAAATATGTGACCATGAAACTGACGCAGTTCCTTTCCCAGCTCTTTCTTATGTGATCGTTTAATGAACCGAGCCCCTCGGTAATGAATAAACAATGGATGTGATCAGGTAATAGTCATAACCTGCGCATTGCTGTAACGCCGCATGGGAAAGAGGGGCTAAGACTTCTACTACACACATAAGTGGGTGTAAGTGTGTTGCTCCCGGATGCGGATCTCCACACCCCAAGCAAATGATGTAGTGGTGGGGCAGTACGTACTGCTCATGACAACATGCTTCTGAGACTTTATCATAACTAAGTTGTTTAGTTTGGAAAAAAGAAGATTAAGGGGGGACATGGTAGCGGTTTTCAAATATCTAAAAGGGTGTCACAAGGAGGAAGGAGAAAATTTGTTCCTCTTGGTTTCTGAGGACAGGACAAGGAGTAATGGGCTTAAAGTGCAGCAGGGGAGGTTTAGATTGGACATTAGGAAAAAATTCCTAACTGTCAGGGTGGTCAAATATTGGAATAAATTGCCAAGGGAGGTGGTGGAATCTCCCTCTCTGGAGATATTTAAGAACAGGTTAGATAGACATCTGTCAGGGATGGTGTAGACGGAGCTTGGTCCTGCCTTGAGGGCGGGGGGCTGGACTCGATGACCTCTCGAGGTCCCTTCCAGTCCTATAATTCTATGATTCTATGAGAGATGCTTTATGCAAGAGAGCCGGCGTAGCGCACCCATGGAAAGGGGGTGAGTCTCTGAATGCGATTAGCTCATGCAGATGTCTGGCTCAGTTCTGTAGCTGGAGTTTGGAATATCGACCTGTGCATCTATAATTTCATAATGGCTGGTGGGTCCCTCCCCATGCTGACAGGGCCATGCTTGAGGGCCTATCAGCAAGAAACAACGACTTGTAAAAGAGCTTAGCCTTCCTGTGGACTGTGGGTCTGCCTGTGAAGAAAAGACCCTGTCCCCTGGTCCTGGAACCCATCGTGAACGCTGTACTTTTCCATGAGAAGCTGGGGAGGGAGGTAGGGTGACCCTCGTTCCCTCTGCTGATTATGGGACACCCGGTACAATCACTCGTATTCAAGCGAGTTCAGTGGCAATCAGCCAGAACGGTTCAGTACAAACCTTCACATTAATATCAAGTTGTCTGAGCCCCTCCTCAGAAGGTAAATATAAAGACTCCAGTTCGGCCTTATTTCTCATCTTTCAGGCTGACAGAAGAACAGCCAGACTGGGGCAGACTAAAGGTCCCCCTAGCCCAGCGTCCCGTCCGTTGACAGTGGCCAATGCCAGATGCCCCAGAGGGAATGAACAGACCAAGGAACCCTCGTGATCCCTCTCCTGTCGCCTGTTTCCAGTCACAACGTCCAGACCCGTTTCTTGTCCTATCCTCAGAGGCCAAGGAGAACGAGGGGATGGAGGTAGGGGGAGGTATGACTTGGCCCTTGTCTTTGCAGAGGCCATCTCTTCCCCCTTTCCAGCCCCCCTCCCCCATGGCTAGAAGCAGCTTGTCCCTTCCTGCCCGTAGAAAAGTAGCTCTCACCTCCAAGCTGCTGCTGAGCCCTGATCTAACCCAGCCAGCTCCTGTCCCTGGCTACAGCGCAGGCAAGAAGGGGTTAATCCCTAGGGATGCCTTGTGCACCAGGGCCCAGGGAGCCTGCTGCAGGGGCTCCAGCCAACAGAAGCTGCTCAGCAGGGGAGGGTACGGAGAGGACAGAGCAGCCCCCTCCCCTCCGCACTGCCTGGGGGCAGGATCTAGGGCAGGGGGTGGTGTGGCAGGGGAAGAAGTGGGGGTCAGGGTTGCTGCTGTGAAGGCTGCAGGGCTGGGGCACAGACTGGCTGGGAACAGCTCCCTCCCCACCACTGCAGAGCCTCGCTGAGGGGCAGAGAAGTGTCTGTGCGGGGCTTTGACACACGCAGGACTCGGCTCCTCCTGGCCAGCGCCTCAGGCCAGTGGATTTGAGCTTTTCCTGGTGCCAGCCCAGCCAGCAGCAGCGGGGGGAGGAAGGAGCCGGCCAGCCAGGCTGTTGGGGAGCTGAGTGACCGGACCAGGGCTGGGTCTCTGCACAGGCAGCAGGATGCCCCCTGCCGGGGGGAGGGGCAGCAGGGCTGAGGGGGTGAAGGGGCAGAGCGGGGAGAGGGGCCCGTGGGAGCAGAGGCAACACGTAACCAGCCACCCCCTGCCCACACTCCTCAGCCACGGCAGCAGGCAGCCAGTGAGGGCTGCCAATGTCTGGGGAGAGGGGGGCAGGCCAAGAGGAGGCATCACCGCAGGGACTGCACTGATGGGCCAGCAGGGGGAGCAGCTGGTCCCACGTGCTGCAGCTTTGCCCGACCACAAGCCATGCGCACCCACCCCATCCTCAGCCACTGGGCCCTCCCCCACTCATCACTGGTGGGCGGGTGGCTGGCGAGCAAGGATCCAGGCAGCAGCAGGACTCACCAGTACCCGGCTGTCCCCATGAGAGCTGCCTCTTGGCTCCAAGCGTCCACCCAGCTCCACAGTCCCCGCATGTTCCTCGCGCCGCTCCCAGCTGCCGGCAGGCCCCCTGCACCTCGGTGAGCAGGGGGAGATTGCTGCGGCGGATCGAAGGCTGGTTTAAAGCCCTGTCCCTTGAGAACAATGTTTCCCAAATGTGGGTCCCAACCCACCCCTGGGTCTTGGGAAGATGGGTGGGGATGGATCAGGGGGCCCTAGGCAAACACACGCTTCTAGCGGCCTGGTGCAAAGGGAGGAGCAGGAGGAATGTTACACCGCGGTGGCATTTGATCTGTTCTCGCTCCCCGCCTCGGAGCTTAGCAAAAGTCTCATTGTGATACGGAGAAAGAGCTTGCACTGGTGGAGGGGTGTTCTCGCTGTTCACAGGAACATGTACCTCTTTTTTGCACCCTGCTACACTCAGTGACTTCCTGTGGCAAGGAGTTCCACAAGCTCACCGTGCTCTCCTATCCAGATAAAAAGCTGAGGTTCCGCTCCAGGGAAGGGGAGCCGCAAACCAGAGCCTGGGATTTAACAGCACCTTCCCTTTGCTTTAGGCCAAACCTCCTGACGTTTGTGCCTTCACTGAGCCAGCCCAGCAGAGCCGAATCTCCCTGGAGCCTAGCCCCCTGAAACTCCAGGGCCAGACTAGAACTGGTGACACCCTCTTAACCACAGCAACGAGCATTCACCTCCATACAACGCGGCCTCTGGCAGGCTGGGAACAGAGTGTGCTCAGCATACCGTGGCCCGCTCCAGCTTCCCCCCCGCAGCTTGCACACCACACCCCGGCCTGCCACACTTGCCTGGCAACAGCAGGGCCATCACTCACAGACAGACGGGCCGGGCCGTTCCCAGCCTCGGTGCTCTCCCAGCTGAACGTGCCCCTGGCGCTGGCCGGAACGGCCCAGACTCCCTCAGGGCACCTGCCACTCCTGTCAGACTCTCCCCACAGGGAACAAAGGGCTCTCCCTCCTTGTCCCTTCCCGGCCCTGTCCCCTAGAGCACAGCCCCACAAGCAGGGGGAAAGATGCATGTATTTCCCTCCAATGGGAGTGGGAATGGGACTTCCTTGCTGATAAACCCAGCCCCAAACACCCCACGCTACAGTAGCCTAGTCGCTCTCCTCTCCTAGCTCTGCCCAAGGGGCCAAAACTAACCCACCTGGCCTCACAGATACAAAGGAGCCAGGCTCGAGGCAGCCCCTGAGGCTGCCAGGACAGGGAGAGGGAACCTGCCTGACTTGAAATGCCCGGACAGACACAGGGCCCCGTGTGCTAGAGAGCCCAGCCCCCCTCAGCTGTGGGACTTTAGCTGTGACACTGATTCTGGGGCTGGGTTCAATCTTAGCCAGCCAGCCAGGAAGCAGCCACGCCATCCCTAGGAGCTGGGGAGTTCACTGCAGTGCCACTGCCAGCTACCTCAGTGGGTCTTAGCTCCCCTGCTCTGTGCCCTGCCCCTGTTGGAGAAAGGCAGCAGGGTGAAGAGGGACACAACCAGTGTTCCCTCTAATCTTTTCCAACCACGTGCGGAATAATTTTACGTGCACAGAGGCACATGTGAATGTGCACCACCAGCAGAAACAAAACACCTAGCAGGGGGAGCTCACAACTCTTTCACGAAATGCCTGTTTGGCCAAACTGTGCCCAGCACAAGCACGTATCAGGGAGGGGAGGGCTTCATGTCCCCTTTGTACCACCTTTAGTCTGGGGCAGTTCAAGCCCCCAGCACAGGGTGCAGCAAACTGAAGGCTGCTCCGCTGCGTTTGACATCGTCCTGCTGGCCCGGGAGCACAGTAGGTATTTATTTCAGGCCTCGCAGTGTGGTCATCGTACCCAGCCAGGGAACACACCATCAGGAGGTGAAAGTCGTGGCACGATCGTTTTTTCCAGAGGGATGATCAGAAATACGGGGTAGCTGCTACACAGGAACTAAAACAGCTGCTCCTTTAGGTCATGGGATTCAAACCCACGCAAGATCCATCACGGAGCCCCTAAATCAAACCAGCCCAACACGTCCGAGCTGAATTTTTGGTTTTCATTTTTTTAAAAACCTGGCTTTTTTTTTTTATCAGAATGGAACATTTATACGGAACATTTTCAATTCTGCCAAAAACACCTTCCACCCTAGCATTGTTCTAAAGGAAATGATATTTTATTTTTGTTTGTTTCGTTTTATTTTTCAATCAAAAGTTTCATTTTGAAAGCTAAAAAAATACACTTTCTTATTTATACACTGCTTCTGTATTTCTTCCTCTGTCCCTCACTGGAAAGGGGAGGGGAAGCAAAAAGGAGAGAGAGTGAGAAATACAAATGGGAAAATAAAAACCTCTTTTCCCATCACTTTTTATCCACGTTTTAAATTTTCTTCCTCTTTTAGGCAGAAAGAAAGAAAGAAAACAACAATTTCCACCTTATGATGAAAAAAAAGCATTTTAATTTGATTTTTTTGGTAGAAAAATAAAGCATTTTGGTGAAAAAATTTGACCAAAACAATCTCTGAGAAGGATTTCAAAATCAATTGGTTAAAATGCTTTTAAATAGTTTATCTGCAAACTCATGAAACATAGATAGAATATGAGGTGGGCTTAGATCAGCAGTTTTCAGAACTTATTAGAGCTAAGTCCAGCCCCTTGAGTTACAATTCTTGGTTGAACCTCCCCCCATACCCAGATGGGCCAGGTGACCCAAATCAGGGAATGGAGGTGGCTCGTCCTCCCTAAGCCCTACAGCACAGGGCTGGCTTGAGCCCCCAGACATCACCAGCTTGCGCAATTGGCAACTTGCACCTTCTTCCCCAGACTATTCCTGCACACTCCACATTTTGAAAAGCTCTTTGTTAGATGGATTGAAAAGGATCTGGGTGGACTTGCGGCATGCTCTCATACACAAAACATTGATCCCATGATCATAGTACCTTTGTGTCTAGGTAAGAAAGTGTTATAATGGATGTTATACCGGTAGGGGCAGAGTTAAGGTTATTTTGCGGGTATGTTCGCATAAGGTTTTGCTGGTCAGAGATGGCTGAAGATTAGGCTCTCTCAGTGCACTGCTGTGTCATGTATTTGCCATAACTTTTGATTTTTTCTACTTTTAATGTTTGGGTAGATCGTTTTTGTCCTTAACTTTAACCTTAACTGTTATACAGGGTAGTGGTTTTGTACTGGACAGTAGACCCACACCCTTATATAAACTCATCACTGAGGCCAGCCAGCAGGCTATTCTTTGATACACACATTTAACAAAACCAAATCTGAGCTGATTAGACAAGTCTGGTAATAAAACAACACTGCAGCGTGATCTCGTGAGTTATTGTTACTCTTGTTTGCAAAGCCATATAAGTAAAAGTAACTGACAAACACTTCCCTGAAGGATGCAAAGCTTTCCAGGTGTCTGTCACACTAAGCTGGGTCACTTCACGCCAACAGCTGGGCTGTTGCATGAACCCAGATCTGCACTGGAATATGAGCCTAGTACCCCATCCCTACCCCTTGCCCTAATTCAGTTCCCCAGCTAGAGAGCTAGAGCCCAGAGGCCTCACCTGCATTGGGATTGGTGATGATAAGAGCATTGGACCCATAGGGCCAGGCATGGCTCATGACTACTGCCCAGCTGGGGGGAGAGAGGCCATTAGCCCAGTATCCACCCCTCCTCTTCATCTAGGGAGTAAAGGCCTAAGGAGGTAGGGATGCCAACTACGGTCCCTCTAATTTTTTCACCTGTGTGTGGAATAAATGTTGTTCTGTGCACTGGCGCATGTGTAGATGTGCACCACCTGTAGAAACACAGGCTGCCGGTGGTGGGCGCCCTGCTAATCAGCCTGGCAACACTGGAATCTCTCTTGGGTGGCTGCCCAAGTGCTCAGCGCACAAGGAACACTGGTTGCCAACCCTCCAGGATTGGCCTGCAGTCTCCGGAAATCGGCACCCATCTCCCCGTGACTATCGCAAGCAACCCTGGAGATTTTAATCGGTGAGGGTAAGAATATGACATTACGTCATGTTGGGGGGGGGGGCCCTTCCCTGAATAGCCTCACTCAGAACCCCCATGGGGAGGGAGGATTGGCCCACCCCAAAGCAAGGAAATTGGCCTCCTTCTGCAGCAGTGGTGGCTGGGTTCTCACACCCTGGCCTAGCTCCCTGCCCTTTGCCTCCCTGCCCGCTTTCTTCCCAAAGGGCAGGTGTCACAAGCCAACCTTAGAGGCTAAATCTCCCCCCCCCCCCCACGCCCTGGGGGAGGAGGCCGGGATCACGCCCCCCAGGGAGCCAAACCCAAGAACACGCCTCCCCCTCCATCCAATTGCCAAAGCACCTACTCAGGAAATTCCTCCCTGGCCTGTCTAACCAGCCCAAGAGACAGAAACCCGCCGCAGTGCGCCCAGCCCCGGGGGCAAAGCTCCCGTATCAGCCAGGCTGGAGGAGCTCCAAGGAGCATGGCCTGGTTTTGTGCCGGTGTGCAGGAGCAGGGGGGCGAATGCTCCCGAGATCATCCATCTCCGCACCTGATTTCTCCCCTGGCTGGGAGGTGAATGAATGGACCTTATGCAAGAGCAAGGGGGGCCAGGCATTCCTGGCAAGTGAATCACTCCGTGCCTGTGCTTCCTTCTGGAGCAGGCAGAGAATGGGGCCGACCCCCGCCGAAGAGTGGGGTTAGAATAGCGGGAATCGTGAGTCAGAACAACAGGCCGCCTGTATGGATGGCTCCGAAGGCAGGGACCCCACACAGCCCTGCAAGAGGGACTGCTGCAAGCCCCAGGGCATGTCTGCAAGGTGTGCGGCCCTCCCAGAGCGCAGAACAGCAGTGCCCAGAGCACAGGTACCTGAGGCCTCCGCTGTCGCATTGACACAGCGAGTGGCCGCCATGGTTGAGCAGGTACCTCCTCCCAAGCTACAGTCGCACCCGGGCCGCGGTGTAGACAGCGCCCACGAGCAGGGCTGGCAGTCACAGACGAGACAGGAGCTCACCGTGCGGTGTCCCTGCCAAAAAGACTTCTCAAGGGGCTGGAAGAACCGCCCTCCGTCAGCGCACTGTGGGGAGAGCAGCGCTGTGACAGCCTCCAGCAGACAAAGCTAGAGGAAATGTAAAGCAGGAAACTCATGTGAGACAAGGTTAAGAGAAAATACCCACGGAAAGACGGACCCTCTTGATAGCGACAGGTCTGGCTCACAACGGCTGCCTCTAAATCCGTTCAGGGTAGCAACGAAGTGGCTAATAGATAGGTCACTTCTGCCCTCTGCTGGGTAGAATCAGCACCGCTCCGCCGTGTGTCATAGGCCCTATACTGCTATCAACTAATGGAGAGTTTCTTTTAGCCCGTGCGGTAGAGCTCATGTTTAGAGGTACTCAGGAGGCAGGCTGACGAGAGAGAAGGTGCTGTCCTCTTTGAACGGCACGAGCAATCAGCCTGAGGCTTCTAGAAACATCTAATTCACACCAGGCGTGCTTGGAAGCTGGCCACTCAAGCATTCCCAGCATGCAGGACATTCCAGTGCTTCTGGGACTGGCATGACCCCCCTGCTCAGCCGCATGACCTCCCATGCCTGCCTCTCCTCGTAACCAGAGTCCTGGCTGGCCAGCACACCCTGGGTTTGTGGGGCGGTGGAGATTGGCGTTTGAACACGCTGCATCTGAGCCTTTGTGGTGTGCAGTAGAGAAGCACCCACCCCGTTCCTACGCCGCCCCCCGTGGGCCCTAGGAAGGGGGTTGCTCTCAGAGCAGGAGACGGGCACACAAGCAGCAGTGGACTGAAGCCCAGAGGTGGGTGTTCGAGGCCCGGCCCACGACAGGGGCGGCGAGTCACCCTCCTCTCGCGGCGCCACTGCGTCTGCACAGGGAATTCATCGGCAGATAGCGCGAGCCCAGGGAGGAGCGACAGAAATGGCTGTTGCTGGCCTTAGGGCTGCCAGCAGGCAGGGGAAGGGAGAGGACTGAGGGGAGGACCTGGTGTCAGGGAAAATGTGGGCCGGGTGTCCGGAAGACGCTGTGAATGGCAAGTACGGTGAGACGGGGAATGGCCCCTTGCTCGAGATATTTCAGCCAAGGCACTGGAAGGAGCAGGCCTGCCCGGCTGGCAGATGGAGGGAGGCACCAGACAGCAATTGAAGACGGAAGAGATGCAGGATTGGAGGAGAAGATGGGCTTCAGACGAGCCAACCACAGGGGTCAGGATGGCTGGCGCCCCCGGCACTGCAGCAATTTGGAAGTGGGAGGGCTGTCCTTACTGCGTAACAAGGAACTGGCTAATAGGTAGGTTAGTTCTGCCCTCTGCTGGGTAGAATCGGCACCACTCTGCCGTGTGTCATAGGCCCTATACAGGCTCACTGGGGCCTGACCTAGCTGGCAGCCAGGCACTCTGCCTGTCAGAGCCGAGAAGTAGTGTCCTGACTGGGGCATGAAACAGGCCGTTCTGTGCCAGTGGCATCTTTTTCAGCTTAGCGATGGGTTAACACCCCCTGCCCCCATTTAGCATCACCCTTCCCCCTCTCGATCAGGTTGAGACCCTAAAGGGCGCCTGGAATGAGTGCCCGTCCCCCCACTGAGAGATCGCCCTCCCATGTCCAAGCCTAGGCTTGAGGGTGGGGCAGCACGAGGGCGAGGTTTGCCCTGCAGCTGCCCACACTGTGACTGTTCGGGGTTGCCAGTCCAGCTCCTTTCACTCCCACTGAAGAACGGGAAGGAACAGCCGGGTTTGCAAGTGAAAATCGTGGCTCCCAGCATAGAACCACAGAACACTAGAACTGGAAGGGACCGCGAGAGGCCTCCAAGTCCAGTCCCCCGCCCTCACGGCAGGTTCAAGCACCGTCTAGATCATCCCTGACAGGTGTCTGTCCAACCTGCTCTTACATATCCCCAGTGATGGAGATTCCACAACTTCCCTGGGCAATTTATTCCAGTGTTTAACCACCCTGCCAGGAACTTTTTCCTAATGTCCAACTTCAATCTTCCTTGCTGCAGTTTAAGCCCATTGCTTCTTGTCCTGTCCTCAGAGGCCAAGGAGAACAATTTTTCTCCTGCCTCCTTGTGACACCCGTTTAAGTACTTGAACACCTGGGCCCCAAAAGCCATGGGAGCAGGGAGGTTAGCCGGGCCTGCCAGCTACACCCGCACGAGCAGAGCCCCTGCTCACAACAAAGGAGCAGGCTTGCAAACCCAGTGCAAAGTCTGGGACCCGGAGAGGAAGGGTGTTCTGGCAGAAGGCAGCCCCACCTACCCTCTTCTTTCCCGTGGTTTAGACTTGCCCGGCGCAGATCCCAGGAAGGGCCGAGGAGGAGGAATGGGAGTCTCCCGCCTCCACCCATGCAGATCCCAGACAGAACGGTCACCCTAAAGTCCCCAAGGGTTGGGGGTGTGAGCCAGCTTGGGGGCAGCGCACCACGCCTCTCCTCGGTGCGGTCCTGCCCGGGCAGAAGCCATCCAAGCACCCTCACCCAGCTGGCATTGCTGCGCAAACCCACTCGGTGATGGGGACAGGAGCATTTCGGACGGGCGGGACTGTCCCTGGAATGCGGCCACCACCGGCCTGGCCTCTCCAGAACTGGTTGAAGTGGTTCTTCTGTCCCTCCCTTCTCTGTGGGTGGGGGGGGGGGTCAGTTTCCAGGCAGGAATGTGGCTGCCACCAGCTTCCGCACAAACAGAATTCTTCTAAGTCACTGACTTAACCTCTTCCTCCGCCGGTCGCCCGCAAAGCTCCTTGGGGCGAGAGATCATGCTGGGGTCAAGGCGGATGATGGACACGCCAAAGCGGACTAGCATTTCAATAGGTGCGTTTTCTCACACAGGCCATGCCCACTCCTTCCACTTAGGCTTAAAGAGCTACTGGCAGAGTAAGAACTATGACACATGGACAGCTGTTCTGATTCCATCCACAAGAGGGAGGTAGTTGTGTTCACACACTCTTGCTAGGGGCTTGGAACGGCTGCTGTACAAAGAGATTAAAAAGACGGGGACTTTTTAGCTTAGAAAAGAGGAGACTAAGGGGGATAGGACAGAGGTCTATAAAATCACGACTGGTGTGGAGAAAGTGAATAAGGAAAAGTTATTTACTTGTTCCCGTAACATAAGAATTAGGGGTCTCCCAATGAAAGGAATAGGCAGCAGGTTTAAAACAAAAGGAAGTTTTTCTTCACGTAACACATAGTCAACCTGTGGAACTCCTTGCCAAAGGATGTTGTGAAGGCCAGGACTTTAACTGGGTTCAAAAAAGAACTAGATAAATTCATGGAGGTTAGGTCCCTCAATGGCGATTAGCCATGATGTGTATGAATGGTGATCCTAACCTCTGTTTGTCGGAGGCTGGGAATGGACAATGGGGTGGGATTGCATGATGATTCCCTGTTCTGATCATTCCCTCTGGGGCATCTGTTATTGGTCTCTGTTGGAAGACAGGACACTGGGCTAAAGGGATCTTTTTATCTGACCCAATACGGCCGTTTTTATGTTACTCTCCAGTCTGACATGCTTTGGGGCATTCAAGGCTTTTCCAGCATTTATGACCATTCTAAACCTCATTTATGTTTTAATTAATTAAAAAATGTTGACCTGACGCTCTGGGATTTTTATCTTCCGCCTTGTATCTTGTGGCACATGAGAGTTCTGAAATAGGCCACCCCTATCCCCCTGCTTCATTGTGTCTTGCTTAATTTAAATACCTTTCTTCTTTCCTGGTGTTTTACGGGACTGCTCCCAATACCACGTAAGCACTCGCAGGCACACGGATGCCCCTATTTATTTAGTTCACGTAAAGACCCACAGATCCGGAATTTAGACTTAAGGTCTTGGACTTTCCGGAGCTAGCAGCAAGGAAAATAACACCCCTTTGTTTCAGCTTTCCAGTTCTGAGTCCAGACACGCGTGAGCGATGCCTGGTCAGTCACAGCAGTGACAGATCCATGCTAAAAGCACAAGAATAAATCTTTACAATTTTGTGCCTCTGAGGCAACACCTCACACTGCCCGTTAAAATCACACTTGTATCAGTTTCTTACAAGCCTCAGTGGACCCGAGGTTCTCCATCCAAACTGAGGCCTGGGCATCGGACAATTTGCAGTCTATTCCCGCAATTCCGAAAACGGACTCCCTGCGTGAGCTTGGGCAAATCAGGTGCCGCTCTGTGACTCTGTTTCCCCATTTGCAAGTAGGGGCTAGTAGTGCTCATCTTCAGTTGCAAGCTCAACACACAGAGTTGTCCTTTAGGGATGTAAACGGGTCACTGGTTAACAGCTTACCTGGTGAGCATCATCCTTACTGGGTGATGCTTACTGGTAACCAGTTAACTGGCGCCTGGCCCCGCGCCGCTGGTGGGCAGCCGGGGAAACTGTGCCGCAAGTTGGGACCGGCAGCCGGCAGGGCTGGGAGCTGACCCGGCAGCCGCTCAGGGCAAAGAGCCAGCCACCGAGCCCTGCGGTTAACCATGTAACCGATAGAATTTTTATCGGTTACATGGTTAATATTTGTATCTATTTTTACATCCCTACTGTCCTTAGGATGTCTGGGGCCCTACGCAGTACTATTAAACCGGTGCCCGCATGCCTGCTAAGGCAGCTGAGGGTGCTGGGGAGGAGAGGGGGAATTTTTTTAGAGATGTGATTTTATAATCTCCAGCAACACACTGATGAATCAGCGCTAAAGCCAACTTTAAACAAAAGTCCCGTCAACTCTCACAGTCAATTCAGAGGGGCAGATATGTTAGTCTAGAACTGTAAAACCAGCGAGGAGCCCTGTGGCACCTTGGAGCCTAGCCGCTTTATGAGGTCATGAGCTTTCGTGAGTAAATTCAGACGCTCGGAGTATATAGCTGAGCTTGGGAAATGCCTATGAACTGGCTTCATGACCACTTGAATGGCTCTTTCACAGGGCCGGCGCGCTGCTAACACGTCTGGCAGGCCTCTCCACTGTAAAGTTAACTAGATCCTCTCCGGAGGAAGCCGAGCCACAGCACAGGGAGTGGAAGAGGCAGATGGGTGGACATTAAGACCCAGCAGTGTCCCAGATTTTTGGGTGCCCTACACTGCAGCTGCCGTTTCTGCATATTCCGCGTATGGGTAAGGAGGGCTCTGTCAATAGATGACCAGCCCTAGCTAAGTGTTCAGCGGCGTAAGTACTCTCTCTGGTTTGACTGAGCCGTGGTAACAGACTCCTTGGAATAACATTGTCCCGGCAGCTGGGCTGACGTCACCCTGGCGTGGGGCCTTCTATGACAGTCAAGAGCATCTTTACCGAAACCTTCTTCTCTGCTCCGTCAAGCAGAACCAAAGGGCTGTTACATACCAACAGCCCCACTGTCAGGGCCCTTTCCTGTCAGGCTTTGGCACGGCGTTCTCCCCCTTCACAGGGTGCTAAGGGATGCATTTGGGGTTGTTTGCCTTCCATTCCAGCTCCACGTCGCGCTGAATTCCTCAAGCTGCATTAGCGGCCTGCAGGAAATCAGAGCAAAACCTAGCTGGACCCAGCATGTTTTTCCCCCTTTGGGATTAACCCCCCCTCTCCCCCGAGTGTCACATGTTTCCTCACAAACCAGGGCAGCCGTGGAATCTCCCTCAAACTCTGCTGGTTCAGCACAGCCATGTGCAAACCTCCAAACCCAGCCCAGCCTTTGTGGCTAAACCCCAGATTCCCCAGCACCAACGTTCCTCCTCATTTTTTCCCATCCGTGTGCGGAATACATGTTGTTACATGCACCAAGACATGTGCGGATGTGCACCACCGACAGAAGCGCACGCTGTCAGCAGTGGGCGCTCTGCTAATCAGCGGGGCGGCATTTGAATCTCTCACAGGGAACGCTGCTCAGCACCCAGATTAACCGATAAGCAAAAGCTAATCAGTTATTGCTCTAGACTACACGCGTTCTCCCACTTCCCTCGCCAGTGCATTTTTTAGCAGGCTGGCCAGCAGCCTGTGTCAGTCCTGGCTTGCGATGGGTCCGGGACCTGCCCCCGCTGCGGCTCTGCATTTTAAGTGTATTAGGAGCCAGGTGGGCAGGCAGCCCGGCTCAGTTCTGGCTCAGGCCAAGTCCAGGAGCTCAGACCTCTTCACCCCTCTGCCCCCGCCGGACAGGGGTTGCTGCCACCCCTGTATGACAGGCAGCCAATTTGCAAGGGGAGCCAGTTTTTAAACAGGCTCCCCTCACGGACCAGCTCCCGCCTGGCACCCCGCGCTGCTGCCCGATACAGAGGCAGTGGCTCAGGGCGCTCGTGGGGCCAGAGCGCACTGGCTGCCGGCTCCGCCCAAGGGAACTATAGAATAATCGAGTAACCGATAAGAATCCACGTGGTTACTCGACTCTTCAATTCACTGATATTTAACGTCCGTACCCAGAACGTGACTGGAGTAGCTGCGGGATTCCCAGTGAATGAGTTTCACCCACTCCAGCATCTTGGTGCACAACACTGCAGGGCCCAGAAACCTCGCCTGAGCCGAGGTCTGCTCCAGCAAGGGAGAGTCAGGGCTGAGTTTGCCCGGCCTCCTCCTCAGGGCATGGATTCTTGTGAGGGTTGGTTCCCCTGCGTTCCCCCCTCAGGGCTCCCTCCCAACAGTAGCTCTGTCAGGGTTCCCCCCAGCATTCCTGGCTTTCTCTCAAGGGGCTTCTCGCTGCCCTGAAGAAACACCAGCCTGGCACAGCTGTCTCTTTAAATCCTCAGCCGGGCCGGCCCGTGACCCTGGCAGCATACATTACCGAGTCATTGTCTTCATTTTCCAGCCGCGCGCAGACAGCCCCACCAGCGCCTGGCTGCCGCGGGCAGGGGAAATTGGACTCACACTGGCTCTTGGAGCACACACAGCAAGCATTTCCCCTCGGGCAGATCAAAACCAGCCCTGTGCTGAAGTAACGCGGTGCAGTGGGCAGGCTGCAGGGGTCCCAGGCTCAAAGCAGCTGCGAGAGGGCTGGATGCCGGCAAGGCCCAGTGTCGAGGGCAGAATGGACACAGGGTGAAAGACTGGAGCCAGGGGTTGTGCGTGCGCTTGTCTCCGTCTTGCTGTGTGACCTCGTGGGCCCCTTGCGTGCCTCAGTTTCCCCTCCCCACAAGGTTAGCGCCTGCAACCCTGGGCTGAATTGTGAGCCCAGCTGACCGGTGCTGCTAAGGTGCTTGGAGCTCCTCTGGAGGAAAGTGCTCGCGCCAGGTGACGCGTGGGACAACGTAAAAACTCTTTCACCCTGTGGAGGGGAGGCCTCGGACTTGTGTTTCAGCTACTTTGCCTGTCTGGAGCCTCCTGCAACAAGAGTCCCACCTGCTCCCTGTTCTGCAGGCCGGGGAGATGGATACTTTGGGCTGGGGGGGCCCCAGTTCAAGGACACGTACCCACCCGAGCGCGGATCAAGTTTGCTAAAATAGCGGGATATGTGGAGGAAGGGCTAAGCCCCTCCCCTCCCCCGGGCCTGCTCTTCAGCTTTGCCAGGCATGTCCCTGGGGCGCATCTCTCATCCCGCAGCTTGTGCAGCCCAGCTCGAGGAATCCTCCCCCCCCCCGGCACCAAAGGGGGACGCAAAGACACTGCCGCCTCCAGGCACAGGGATGGCTCTGTCGGGGGGGACCACAGAGTTGCCAGACCCCTGGGCAAAGTAGGGGGAAAGGTGGCTCTACCCTCCTGCAAGGGGCACCTTACTCGGGTGCGTGACCAGAGTCCCAGGTCCTTTAAATTGTCACCGGAGCCCTGCATGGTGCAGTCCAGGCAGTGCTGAAGAGCTGGTGGGGGGAGGCTGGGAGTCCCAGGTCCCTTGGGAATCGTCGGGTGCCGGGTGCGATTCTCCCCTGCGTCCGCAGGCCTGGGAGCAGTTAAAATTTAAACATTTTATCGAAGCAATGGGTAAGCAGTTACTTAACACCCAGGCCCAGCAAAGTGTGTCTGTCCATGCAGCGTTGCACATCGGACACTTGTTTTAAAAGTCAAAAATACAGATGGCGCATAATCAGCAATCACCCGCCTTTAGGGGGATGCATTTTACAAGGCCGTTTAGTGATTCGCACCCCCTTACTCGGGTGCGTGACCCATGGACAGCGACGCCGCGCACCGGCTATGGAAATCAGGCAGATCTGCCAGTGAAGGTAGGAGGAGGTAAGAATTGAGGGCAGGCTGGGTTAGAAAAGTATTTCAGTTACTTTCCCGACGGCGCGTCTCATCGGCTCGCCAGGCTATCCCTGCCAGTAGTGCCGACGTCCGGTGCCTCCCCCACCTGAGACATTGTGGGATCCAAGGAATCGCAGGAGCCAAAGCACTTGCTGCACACAGGGCAGGAAGATGCTAGGGATCCCCAGCAATGTGAGGGATTATGCCTCCCCCATTTCTCAGCACTGAAGTGGGAGAAAAAAAAATGCCCTAAGGTCTGAGACTTTGGTCTTCCAGGCTAGCCCAAGGAGCCACGGGGGTTCTCATTTTTGACCCCCTCACAGAACAAGCTCGTGGGATGGGGAGAACAGACGCTAGGAGGAATCGCTTGCTAGATCCCCGTGCTCCTGGGCCCTCTCTCTGAGCTTGTCAGCCGCTGTGGCTGAGGGATTCTTGGGGTGTCAGCTCACCGTTGACACTGGCCCGAGACCTACCACACTCATTACAGGCATGTCACTGAACTGCCGCCAGTCGCTGCTGCCTTTTGGGCGCTTTCTTCCTTGGCTGGCAAGGACCCGCCGAGCGAGGGAGGGCCAATGATGTATTTCCATCGGACTGGGGGAAACGTGCAACTTTCTCCTGAGTCAGACGGAAAGCTGGGCTCGCACGTCACCTGCGCACCAACGGTCGGCTGTGCACGAGCCAGCTCTGCTGGTTACACGGAAAAACAGACAGCCACGGCAGAGCGCCACTGCTGGCCGGGCCCCAGCGGCTCACGGCTGGGCCCCCTCCCGCTCCCGAGGCACAGAAATACTCACCCTCCGTTTCCTTATTTGGCTAGAACAATCTGAGAGCGAGGCGCACGCTCGCGGGGGTGCAGCCACATGGCGGCAAGCCGGCGCCGCAGCATGTCTCGGAGCCTGGAGCTTGCGTTACGGCACAAAATAGAGCCGTGAAGCCATTGCTGGCAGGGAGCTGGGGCCCCAGAGCCGAGAGATGTAGGCAGGCTCCGTCCCGAGTAGAACATACGGCTGTTCTTAGTGCTGTCGGCCTGGGCAGTCGCACACTTACCCTCCGGCTTCCCCTGCGCACGGGAGGGTCCGCTCTCGTTGAAGTATCTTCGCACCCAACGTGCCGGCAGCCCCCTAGTGCCCGCGGCACGACGGCCACTACCACAGCAGGGGGTTACCTACCGTAACCAGAGGCGGCGAGTTGCATGGGCCCACGCTCCAGCAATATTCAGGGCCTGGCTTCACCGACGTTCGGGGGCGGGACTCTCCCTTTGCTCTGAGTGCTGCCCCCAAGCACCTCCCCTGGAGCACCCCTCTGCCCAGGGCCGGCCCACAACATTTTGGCCCCTGAGGGGGGGAGCTCAAACGACGCCCCCCTGCCCCCTCGCTGGGGCCAAAACTTGGAAAGGTCTCGATTCTCTGGGTCCTAGAGGCGCCCCCTCCCCCAACAGTCTGGCACCTGAGGTGGCTGCCTCAGTTCTCCTCATGGTAAGGCCGGCCCCGTGCCCTCTCTGTGGGCAGGCTGAGGCAGTTGCTGCGCCTGCAGAGGGAGGGGGCCCATATGTGATGGCATCCACATCCCCCCCCCCCCCGCCTTGAGCACCCACCAGGAGGCAACTCCGATTCTGAGGGAGTCCCCCCACCCCCACCAAGGTGACAGTGAAGGGGAGCAGCAGGGGATGAGGTGCATGTATGAAGGCAGCCCCTGCTGGCGAGGAATGTGGGGGGCTGTCCTGTCTGGCCCTAGTCTTAGGGGAGCCTGCCTGCACTCCAAACACCTCATCCCCAAATCCCACCCCACCCTGGAGCCCTCAGCCCCCACCCCAACACCCCACCAAGGCCCGGTTTTTGGATGGGGCTTGCATGGAGACAGCTTGTTTGTCCCCCGTCCCCCTTCCCTTCCTGGCTGTTTCCAGGCTTGTCATCCTAGACCACCTCCTGGAGCTCAAGAACGCAGACCTTGCCCGTAGCTCGGTGTGAGTCCCCCTCCCAGCACTTAGAGCAGGGGTGGGCAATTATTTTTGTTGGGGGGCCACTCCAAGAATTTGGAAAGTGGTCGAGGGCTGCACTCTTCCATGGTATCAATGGAGAAGGTGCAGGGTCTGGGATGGAGGTTGGGTGCAGAAGGGAGCTTGGGCTAATGAATTGGGGTACAGGAGGGAGACTGGAGTGTGGGAGGGAATTTGGGAGAAGGAGGCGGTTGTGACCTAGGGCAGGAGACTGGAGTGCAGGAATTTGGGATGTGGCCTAGGATAGGAAGGGATTGCGATCTGGGGCAGGAGATTGGGGGGCAAGATCTGGAAGGGGGGCACAGGGTTTGGGTATGTTGATGGGGGGCAGAGGGTTGGGGCAATGAGGGGCCGGAGTGCCGGGGCAGGCTCTGGCCAAGAGACTTACCAGCCAGCAGCCAACCAGTCTGCCTGCCTGCAGAGCTTAAAACATTTGTCAGCCAGCCTGCCTGGACATGTGCTTATGTGAATAACTGATGCGAGGAGAGGAGGTGTGGTTCTTCATGGCTGCCTGTTATTCAAACAGGCAGCTCCCATTGGCCAGTCTCTGGCTGGCCAATGGGATTGTGCTGGGGGCGGAAGCAGTTCCTGAAGCTTTGCCCCCTCCCCTCCAGTTTTGAAACATAAATGGGGACCGACCGGCCACCGCATTTCTGAGCAGCATGTGGGGCAAGCAGGGGAGCCGGATGCAGTGGCTTGATGGGACAGATTCAGCCCGTGGGCCATATATTGCCCAGGCCTGACTTAGAACCTCCCTCCCACAGACAGACAGTTGGCGTTCACCCACCCTACCACAGCCAGCTTTTTGAAGGGACTGACCAAATGTTTTCTCCTGGCCCTCCCCTCTATCCCCCCACCCAGCACCTTCACCTCAGACTATCTTCCCTCACCAGATCTCCCTTCAAACCACTGGCCACATGTTCCCTCACCCACCTATCCATGAAGGTCTTCTTCCTTGTGGCCATCACTTCTGCCTGGCGGGTCAACACATTGGCGGCCATGATGGCTGACCTCCCGTATACGACCTTCCACAAGGACAACGTCTTGCTGTGCCTTCTCCCCACATTCCTCCCAAAGATTGCTTTTGAGTCCATCCATCTCCTGGTCTTTCCTCCCAAGTCGCAGGCTCCTCCCAGGGACAGGACTCTGCACTCCCAGGCCACAAGGCACCGGTCTTCTCCTTGGACAGGACTAGCGCATTCTGCGCCTCTCCACGCCTCTTCGTGGCCACTGTGGCGTGGTCAGCAGGGCAGGCCCTCTCCTCCCAGCCCATATCCAAATGCTACACCACTTAGCAGGATCACAGCCCATTCCACAAGGGCCCACACAACCACCTCCAGCACCCTGGCATGAGATCAGCTGCACGTGTGTCAACCTGGCGTGTGTCAACCTGGCATTCTGTCCACATCTTCACAGTGCACTATGCCAGCAGCCAGCCGCAGCCGGGACCGTGGGCTGTGCCATCCTGCAGTGGGCTTGACCTATTGCATCTTCACACCCTGCTCTGAGCAGATCACTGCTTTGTACTCACCTGCATTTGAAATACACGTAGGGACCATCACTCAAAGTAGGTATTGACGGGTCAGATCACAGGGGTCCCCTTAGGGCTATTCCCCGGTGCGCAGGTCACACTGCAGAGCCTGCCTACCTGCCCTCTGGGGCTCCCCACCGCCCTGTCCTGTTGGGCCAGAAGCTCTGGACTTCCCCAGCCAAGGCACAGAGTTGGGGTAACGCCCCCAGCAGACCAACGCAGACACTGAACCGGCTCAGCATCCAGGAACCCAACCCCCCAGAAAAGGACCAAAGCCCCAAATAAATCCATCTTATTCTGCATAAAAGTTTTACACAGACAAACATCATGAAGATATTTGTCCCCTAGTCCTTATTCCTGGCAACATCCTTCAATATAAGGATGTCATTTTCTCTCTGGCTTGGGTCTACAGCTCCTTGTGTCCTTCAAGATCTTTGTTTTGAAGTTTCTTCTTGTGTATCTCTTAGGGTTGGATGGCAATCTCAAAAGCCAGCTGAAGTCAAAAGATGGGTTGCTTTCTGTTTCTTAGACTTTCCCTAGAGTGGGAATCCTTTGTTTAACATTCCTCCTTCCGTCTGGAAAAATACCAGACTCAAGATGGATTCCAGCCTCAACTGGCATGGTCACGTGTCTTTGTAGGACCTAGATTGCGGATGTTTGAATTGCTCTTGGAGCTGGAGAACAGCAGTGGCACGGATCCACTTAGGATTGAAGAAGAGGGGCCTTCCACTGGGGGCAAAGTCTTTGCAATGGTCACTCTCAGAACAGAGGAGAGTACTCTGGAAGAGGAGATCTTTTCTTCACGGCCACAAATGGAGGGTCTCCAAAAGTAGGGAGGAAGGTCAGATCCTCCAAGTGATCATACAAGCTACAATTTTGAAGTCCTGGAGGTTGGGGACAACCCCCCTTCCTTGTCCAACCCTCCTCCCTCCAAGTAGGTGAACCCTCCATGCGTGGGGCGGAGGTTGTACTTGTGATAAGGAAGCTCCCGGCATGTCCTAGTGGATCCTCGAAGGAGGTGGCCGTGACAATTCACTAGCCTGTGATTGTCTAGCGTTCTTTCAGCCGTGAAGGAGCCCTGGCAGGGGGGAGAACAGAGGCGCCACACTCATCTGCATTCCTGAGGTTTGGCTTCCAGGGTAGGATGTTTCCTGTTGGCCTGGCCTCGCAGTGAAGTCATAGTGTCGGCTGCAATGGACAATGTATGGAACCAATTCCTGCTGTGAGTCACGTCAGGCTAAAACCGCCCATGGCTACTACCAACCGTTCAGCCCCAACAGTGAGAGCCATAATGGGAGCTCTGGTCCAGACAGGGCAGCTGCCAGTGTCTTACGTACTGGGTCGTCTACCTCTGCTCTCTGCAACAGGGGGCCCAACAAGCTGGCAGCAGGCAGGCGCTGGTCCGGGAGATCATTGCTCACCCCAGAGGAGCAATCACAGCGAGACAATGTCTCTGTGGAAACAAGCCTGGGAGATGCACACTGGAGAGAGAAAGACCCCAAGGGGTGGAGACCAGTTGACAGAGTCCAAATGGTTCGCTTAGAGCAGAACCAGGAGCGCAGTGGATACAACGAATGAACCGACGCCATCCTAATAGCAGGGATGTTCAAGTTAGTTTAATCAACCAGTTGATGGATTTTCTGTTGATTAGTCGTTAAGTGGGGCAGCCGCAGCAGAGGGCCTGCAGGTTCTTAATACATTTAAAAGGCTAAAGCGCAGCAGGGGGGACC
The DNA here is from genome assembly GCF_049634645.1 of Pelodiscus sinensis. Taxonomy (NCBI): domain Eukaryota; kingdom Metazoa; phylum Chordata; order Testudines; family Trionychidae; genus Pelodiscus; species Pelodiscus sinensis. The sequence goes on from NC_134720.1 coordinate 50,402,063, forward strand.
CAGTGGAAGCCAGGACAGTGGATTCCAGCTCACGCCAGGCCCCTCACTGTGCTGCTGATTTTTAAATGGATCAAGAGCCGGTAGGCTCTTGATCCATTTAAAAAGCAGTGGCGCAGTGTCTGGGACTGGGTCCCTGCTACTCTCTGGCCCTCCCTGCTACTCCCTGGCCCTCGCCCAGTTCCCGCTACCCCCCTGCCTCCCATGGAGACAGTGCTGGGGGAAGGGTTTTAAGCTGGCTCCCCCCAGCATCGGCTCCTGCCGCCGCTGCCCTTGCTGCCGCTGATAAAAGCAGCAAAGAGGGGAGGAAGCGACTAGTCAGCTAGTCATTTACATCCCTACCTAATAGGCAAAGAAACAGAACAGCGAGGAGGACGCAGCGTCTTCTTGTGCGCATTCCCTCACCAGTTCACCAAGGAGAAACCTTCCCACGCGGCTTACTCCACACCCTCGCCAGCAGCACCCTGACGGGCAGGCAGTGGAATTATTCGGGTCAGCTTAGAATCATAAAAACATTGGGTTGGAAGAGACCTCAAGAGGTCATCAGGTCCAATCTTCTGCCTGAGGCAGGACCAACCCCACCTAAATCAACCCAGCCAGGGCTGTGTCAAGCCGGGACTTAAACACCCTCCAGAGATTCCACCCCCTCCCTAGGGAACCCAGCCCAGTGCTTCACCACCCTCCTAGGGAAATACTTTTTCCTAATCTCCAACCTAGCCGTCCTGTAACTTGAGACCATTGTCCCTCCTTCTGTCATCACTGAGAACAGCCCCTCTCCATCCCCTTTGGAACCCTGCTGCAGGTAGTTGAAGGCTGCATCAAAACCTCCTTCATTCTTCTCTTCTGCAGACTAAACTCAGCCTCTCCTCATAGGTCATGTGCTCCGGCCCCCTAGTCATTTTAGTCACCCTCCGCTGGACCCTCTCCAATGCGTCCACAGTGGGGGGCCCAGAACTGGACACAATACTCCAGATGTGGCCTCACCAGAGCCCAATAAAGGGGAATAATCACATCTCTGGATCTGCTGGCAATGCTCCTCCTAATGCAGCCTAATATGCCATTAGTCCTCTTGGCTACAAGGACACACTGTTGACTCATATCCAGCTTCTCATCCACTGTAACCCCCAGGTCCTTTTCTGCTGAACTGCTGCTTAGCCAGTCAGACCCCAGCCTGTCACAATGCTTGGGATTCTTCCGTCCCAAGGGCAGGACTCTGCATGTGTCCTTGTTGAACCTCCTCAGATTTCTTTTGACCAATTCTCCAATGTGTCTAGGTCACTCTGGTCCTGATCCCTGCCCTCCAGCGTATCTACCTCTCTCCCAAGCCGAGCGTTATCTGCAAACTTGCTGAGGGTGCAATCCATCCCCTCATCCAGGTCATTCATAAAGATGTTGAACAAACCTTCTCGTTCTTTACTCTTGGATTTGGAAACGCTGCTGCTCTCCAGCTGGGGCTGAACCCCACCGGACTCTTAATTCCACATCCATCTTCTTCTGGCTCCCAAGGGCTGATGGAGTCACACGGTGCTCCCTGACTGGCATATCCTGACCAGTCCACCTCATCTCTGGGCCAGCTACCAAGTACAGGCAGTCCCCGGATTATGTACAAGATAGGGACTGTAGGTTTGTTCTTAAATTGAATCTGTATGTAAGTCGGAACTGGCGTCAGCTGCTGCTGAAACTGATAAGCGGCTGATTCCAGGAAGCCTGGGGCAGAGCAACTCTGCCTCGGGCTTCCTGTAGTCAGCGCCGGTCAGTTTCAGCAGCGGCTGACTTGGGGACGCCTGGGGCAGAGCAGCTCGGGTGCTGCTGGGTTGCTCCAGTAACGCGGCTCCTCGGCACTACTGGAGCAACCCAGCAGCACCCCAGCTGCTCTGCCCCAGGCGTCCTGATTCAGCCGCTGCTGAAACTGACCAGCAGCGGCTGAATCAGGACACCTGGGGCAGAGCAGCTGGGGTGCTGCCGGGTTGGTCCGGAGCGGCGCTGCGGGACCAACCCAGCAGCCCCCAGCTGCTCTACCCCAGGGGTAGGCAAGAAAAGCCTGGTCTGCTGGGGGGGAGGGGGGCACTAGCTGCACACCCCCCCCCCCAGCAGACCAGGGAGACGGGGGTGGCGGGACCGCCCAAGTCCTCCACGGCTTTGCTCCGTCTCCCTGGTCTGCTGACCTGGGAGACGCGGAGCAAAGCCGCAGAGCACGCGGGCAGTGGGACAGTCCAAGCGTGCCGCGGCTGTCCCACTGCTGGCGTGCTCCGAGGCTTTGCTCCCCATCTCCCTGGTCTGCTGGTCAGACCAGGGAGACAGGTAGCAAAGCCGCGGAGCATGCCCACAGCGGGACAGCCCGGGCACGCTTGAGCTGTCCCCCTGCGGGCGTGCTCCGCGGCTTTGCTCCCCGTCTCCCTGGTCTGACCAGTGTCCCCCTGCGGGCATGCTCCGCGGCTTTGCTCCCCATCTCCCTGGTCTGACCAGTGTCCCCCTGCGGGCGTGCTCCGCGGCTTTGCTACCCGTCTCCCTGGTCTGACCAGTGTCCCCCTGCGGGCGTGCTCCGCGGCTTTGCTACCCGTCTCCCTGGTCTGACCAGTGTCCCCCTGTGGGCGTGCTCCAAGGCTTTGCTACCCGTCTCCCTGGTCTGACCAGTGTCCCCCTGCGGGCGTGCTCCGCGGCTTTGCTACCCGTCTCCCTGGTCTGACCAGTGTCCCCCTGTGGGCGTGCTCCGCGGCTTTGCTACCCGTCTCCCTGGTCTGACCAGTGTCCCCCTGTGGGCGTGCTCCACGGCTTTGCTCCCCATCTCCCTGGTCTGACCAGTGTCCCCCTGCGGGCGTGCTCCGCGGCTTTGCTACCCGTCTCCCTGGTCTGACCAGTGTCCCCCTGTGGGCGTGCTCCGCGGCTTTGCTACCCGTCTCCCTGGTCTGACCAGTGTCCCCCTGTGGGCGTGCTCCAAGGCTTTGCTCCCCGTCTCCCTGGTCTGCAGATCAGGGAGACGGGGAGCAGCTTTTCTCGCCCTGGAGGACGGGGGCGGCGGACCGCGGCGCATCTGGGCGTCCTGCCGCTCCCGTCCTCCAGGGCGAGAAAAGCCTCGTTCGTAACTGCGGATCCGACATAAGTCGGATCCGTGTAACTCGGGGACTGCCTGTATTCCAAAAAACAGTGGCCCTCCCCAGCCCCATAAGGCAGCAGTAGGGCTAGTGACATAATTAAACAAGCTGATTTAGCCCTAAGGTTGTTAGGAACTAAACCATTCCATCACGATCAGAGTTAGGCATTGGCGAACTTCTCTGTACTCGCTCCATCCAGGGCTGGCCCATAACATTTTGGCACCTGAGGCGGGGAGCTCAAATGGCGCCCGCATGTCCCCTCGCTTGGGCCAAAACTTTGAAAGGTCCCGATTCTGGCCTCCTTCCTCCAGCACAGCACTCCACCGTCTCTGTGCATCTAGAGCAGAGAGAATACATCTGCACCAGCAGCAGACACAATTTTCTACACTCTGGGTCCTAGTGGTGCCCCCCCCAGTCTGGCACCGGAGGCGGCTGCCTCAGTTCGCCTCATGGAAAGGCCAGCCCTGGCTCCATCCCACGTGGTCCTCCTCCATCATCCCACATCCTCCTGGTCCTAGCGTGTATTTCCCAAGAGTAAAAACAAGGAGACCAAGTGGAGTCCGGCATGATGTGGACACTAGGACTGAGGCTACTAGAATAACAAGCCACGGCAAGATGGTCGGGGCGTTTGCCCACCGCCGGCTGGGACTGAACCAGAACAAGTGCCCAGAAAGGAGAGAGGCCCTGCCAGCTGCCCTGTCTCGTGTGTAGGCAGAACATCCGATTGGCGGAATACTCGATCGCCACCCAACGGGCCCCGGCGGCGCTGGCATTCAGAGAGGCACGTGGTCAGGGAGCAGGGAGAGCGGCTGCGACATGCCAAGAGGTAGTGGGAGCGGAGGTTATCTTGATCTTTGTCACGTCCCCAAGAGGCACGAGGGCAGGGGTGGGCCAAGGGCCTCCATGAGCTGGATCTGGCCCGCCGAGCGGGTTGATCCGGCCCCCAGTGGACGGGGGAGCACGCAAAGTCTCCTCCCCCGCAAGGGGCACGCCGTGCCTACAGTGAACCAGCTCAGAACAGTTCAGAACAGCTGGTGGTCCGCTCTAGGCGCTGCAGGGGTGAGGGGCAAGGACTTCACATGCTCCCCTGCCCCCAGGCTAATTAGGGTCTGTGGGTAGGGTTACCAGGTAGACCCCACCAAAAAACTGGACACACTTGATCATGGGGGGAGGAGGGGAGAGGAACCGGCTGGGAGGGGGGCGAGGCTGGCCGGGAGGGGGGCGGGAAGCAGAGCTGGTGGGGGGAGGTCCAGGGGCCGCAGGGCTAGCCGGGAGGAAGGGGGGGATGGGAAGCAGATCTGGGGGGGGGCAGGAGGAGGGGGCCCAGAGGAAGGGGGGTGGGAAGCAGAGCTGGCGGCAGGGGGAGGGGTGCAGCCACTGGCCGCAGCCGGAGTCCAAGGAGCAGGGCCCTCAGCAGGCACTCCCTCAAGTTGCTAGTAGAAGCCGGGTGGGGGGAGTGGGGGGAGGGGTTGGGAGTCACTCCCCCCGCCCGGCTTCTGCTCACAGCCAGAGGCTCCCAGCTGGGAGGCGGGGCCGCGATTGGCACTGGGAACTTCTGGTCGCGTGCAGAAGCCGGGCGGGGGGAGTGGTTGGGAGTCCCAGCCCCTGCCCACCCTTCCCCCGGCTTTTGCACAGGACCACAGGGCTCCTAGCGCCAATCGTGACCCTCCCTCCGAGTCGCTTCCCTGCCCCCGCCAGGCTTCCATCCGGCACCCAGCCAGGAATTCAGAAAATACTGGACATTGCTCGTGTCCGGTATTTTCGGAATTTTTCCAGCGGACAGAGGGCGCAAATACCAGACTGTCCGGTAGATAACCAGACACCTGGCAACCCTATTGGGGTGAGGAAGCAGGGAAGTGTCCTGGCCCCGCCCCTTCTGCCAGAGGCCCTACCCCTTCTGCCTGAGGCCCCGCCCCTTCCAGGGTGGCTCGGGGCCACTTCAAAACTTTGTGAACTGGCCCCCTTCTAAAATGATATGCCCACCCTGCACTAGGCTAAGCTTGGCAGACAGACACTTTCTGCATATAGAGTCTGGGACATTTTTAGCACCCAATGCCTTTGGAATCTCCCACCCTCCCCGGAGGCCAAATTTAGGAGCATGGGGAGTTTAGCAACGTGCGGGGGGGTGCACACTCTTCTCTGAGTACCCCCTGAGTATTCTCACTCCGCCCTGCAACACCGGCGTGCAAACTTGGCCCTGGTGATAGCATCCAGCAACACACACAGCTCACAGAATCTGCCAGGGCAGAGCACCGGGATCACTCCCCTGGCACCCGGTTTACACCCCTGCAAGTGACAGGTGTGTTTGGTGCCGCAGGGCTGGGACAGGTGCCATAGTTGGAGGAGGGGTAAGGAGGCCGCGTTGGCAGCCGGGGTGAGAAAGCTGTTTGCAGAAGGAGCTGCCATTTCCGGGAGAACACAAACCAGTTTCATCACCAGCGTGAGGTCTTTGGTCCCTTTGGGAACAACGTGAGAGGTGCAGCTCTTAAAGGCATAGGAAGCGGCCATGCACCGGCCCACGGCTACCAAGCCAACCCAGCCACAGGAGGTGCAAGGGCAGCCAGAGCAGGGTGGAAAATGTGACGCTCAGATTGGAGATGGGCTGGGTGGCTGAGGGGATGCCACGTGCCGGAGAAAAGCTCCTGAACCACCTCAAAATGAACCGGGGGCAAGGGAGGGCCGGCAGGCTGGGGGATGCCAGCCCATGGCCTTTACCCCACTAGACACAGGATAGGCAAGCCCCACTGGTGTGGTTGGAAAGTAACCCACTTGGGGCACGGTTAGCAGAAGGGCTGCCCCTTCAGGTCCTCGGACATGGAATCCCCCGTCATCGGGAGCATCCAGGCATCCAGCTGCGGCGCTGACAGAGAAGCAGAAATGGAAGGAGTTTCCTGGCCTGTCGAGCCTGATCTCGCAGGGTCTCGGCGCTAGGCCTGTGCTTTGGCATCTGCCCTGGATCGAATCTACCCACAGGCCTCTCTCCACCACACGATGCTTCCCCTCCCAGCTCGCTGCCCCTTGGTGGGACGTGGGGTCTTAACTTAGATGCCATAGATGGGCTACGGGTGTTCACGTAACCCAGCCACTGGCCCATGTTAAACGAGGCACGCGGGTTGGTACCCGGTAGAGCCGTCCCAGGACCAAGCACCCTTTAGACCATCCCGGACAACAGGTGTTTGTCTAACCTGCTCTTAAAAATCTCCAGTGACAGTAGGTTGTACCAGGAGGCCTTTTGGTTTGAACTAATTCCATCTCTCGCCTCCCCGTCAGACCTCCCTGCCCACTCGCTGTTCTAGGCTCTTGTTTTGTCTTATGGCCTGTCCCTCCCTCCTGCTGGAAGAGAAATTTGTAGACCCGGTGACTCAGTTTACCTGCCAGAGCTGATCTGCGGGGAGCATCGGGGGAGATGCCTTCCCTCTTCTTGGAGCGCCTCACGTCCACTTTGTGGGAAGAGCGGGGGCTCACAACAGACCCCTCCCTCCTGGGAGGCAGAAGACTGAAGCCAAAGGAACCGGTTCCTGGACTGCCCTGTCTCCCAGGCCAGCGGCTGCACTCTCCAGGTCCCTTCTGTTTGGGGTCCAGCTGAACCCAGCCTTGTCTGTGTCTGGGCCGTGCATAGCACAACGGGCCCTGATCTCAGCGGGGCATCCGGGGGTCTGCAACACAACCAGCAACTGATGCTATGTTAAGCCTACGGCTAACAGGCTTACCAGCCTGTGCTTATGTGGCTTGCTCCTCTGTCCACGTCCAAGGAATTTGGAGAACGTGTTTCAAGGAGACACCGGGACTGGAAGGTCCCCACCAGGGCTGGAGAAGTCTCCTCAAGTTCCTAGATGTTTTTTGCCCTTAGTGCGTCATGAAGGAAGGCATCGTATCACTGGGGAAACTGAGGCACGGCATGGTTACACGACGTGTCCACCGCTCTCCAACTGCAGGACCAAGCTGTGTCTCCTGATTCACAGCCCTGTGCTGTGCTGCCTTCCATTGCATGGGCCTTACAAGCTGGGATGCTGCTCCCTTTGGACCATTCATTCCCACCCTCTCCATCTCCCCCGCCTCCCGTAAGCCCTTCTCCCTCCACTTGAAACTAAGGCTATTTGTTTCCCTGCCAGTCCCTCGGGCTCCATCTCTTGCCATACCTGCCATATGGCTCCGTGTCTCTAGCGCCGAGTTGGCTCCCGGTGCTCTCTGGATCGCGCGCCGGCTGTGGTGACTCATGCAGAACCCACACACTGCGTCCTTTCAGGGGCCGTCCGCCCCGAACACTGCCCCAGTCTTCACGCTACAACACCCTGGGGAGAGACACACACACACGGTTCACACTAAGTCCTTTTTTCCCTCCGTTTCCTCCTGCTCAGCGATCCAGGGACTCCCCCCCTCCCCGGCCCTCGCCCACTTGGAACAGGATCCCCTGCACGAGGGCACACACAGGCTCACAGAGTGCTGCTTTTATACCACCGAGTTCAAAGCCTCTCCTGGTGCATTCTGGGTCGGAGCAAGCCTCAGCCCAGCAGCCAATCAGCTTGCAGCCCCGCAGATCAAGGCCCTTTGAGCGGAGGCCAAACGTCTGTACAAATACACAGTTTACAAAATCGCAAGCTGCGCCTGGGACAATTCTTGGCTCAGGAAGGTGAAACCTGCCACGTTCTCTTTCTGCTCTTCTGCCTCCACCCGACGCTCTCTGGGCCTCCCTCCACAATGGGGCTCTCTGTCCAACTTCTGGAATCTGGGAGCTCAGAAGAGACGCTTCTATTCCCTCTCTCCTGGCTGGCAGATGGGTGAATGCCCCCGGAGTTACCCGGGTTTCTTTCAACCCAAACCTCTCGGTAACTTTTACTCTCTGCGAGGTGATGTCAGGAAATAATTCAGGGGAGACACGGTCGTCCGACCGATAGATGGATGGTACAAACAGGACAACACAAGAGTGCGTCTAGGGAATGTAACGCCTGCTCCTTAGGGGAGCGGTGCGGTTTGGGAAAGAACACTGGAAGGTACATGTCCTGGGACACGTGGAAGGCCGACACAACCTTCAGGAGAAACGCCGGGTGGAGGCGCAATCTCACCCTATCAGGCAAAAAAACTAAGTCGGCTCCACAGTCAGGGCACACAGCTCCGATACCCTCTAGCAACGCCACCTTAAAAACCAGATACTAAAGGGGGCAGGATCCCAAAGGCTCAAAGGGAGACCCCATGAGCTTCGTCAGCACTAAATTAAGGTCCCCGTGTGTAACAGGGGCCCTGACATGGGGAAACAACTTTTCCAAACCCTTAAGGAACCTCTTAACCAGGGGGTCTGTGAATAACGAGCCGTCCCCAAACCCTTCATGGAAGGCTGTCAAAGCCGCCAAATGTACCCGAATCGAGGGGGTGGACAGCCCCACCCGGCACAAACCAAACGAATAGTCCAGGACCATCGGAACAGGGGCCTGTGAGGGGCATACCCCCCTCTCCGCAGCCCAAACCCAGAAGCATTTCCACTTAGCCACGTAGGACAGCCTGGTAGTTAGTTTCCTACTGGCCAGGAGAACCGCCAGCACGCCCTCTCGGGGGCTTTCAGCCATGGACAAGCCAAGCTGTCAGATGGAGGGACTGGACATCCGGGTGGTACAGGACGCCCCCTTCCCTGGCCTGCGTGATCAGGTCCTGGGTCGGCGGCAGGCAAAGCTGCCTGGCCCTCACCATTTCCTGCAGAATGGGATCCCAGAACTTCCTGGGCCAGTCTGGGGCCACCGGAATTACTCGCGACCTGAACAGCCTGATCCTGGTGAGCACCTTGGGGACCAGGGGAAACGGAGGGAACGCATACAGCGTCCCCCCAGGCCATGGCGAGGTCAGGGCGTCTCCCTTTGAGCCATACCCAAGCCCAGGAGGGAGAAGTACTGAGGGCATTTCCTGTTCCCCTCGATGACGAACAGATCCACCTGGGACAGCCCCACTGACGGAAGAGATGGGCCACCACCTCGTCCTTCAGGGACCACTCGTGGACTCCGAAGGACCTGCTCAGTGAGTCTGCCAGCATATCTGTGCACCCCGGCAAATAAGCCGCTTGCAAGCGGGTGTTGTGTGCTGGACTGGCCCGAGGCATTTTGGCACCCCGGGTTCAGGCGTACGGCGCATGCGCAGGCCCGCGCCCCAGGGCGCATGGCGCATACGCTGCCCAGCCCGGCCCCGCGGCCATGGGACAAGGGGCACTGCTGGCCGGCGCCGTGGGGATGGTGGGCGGGCCGGCGCTGCGGGAGCCGGGCACGTGGCGCCTGATGGCAGCTATAAAGGGCACCACACGCCCCTTACAGCTGCCATCAGGCGCCCCCCTCAGTCAGTGCCCCAGGCAGCTGCCTGGCTCGCCCACTCCTTAGTCCGGCCCTGGTTGTGTGCTGTGCAAAACTCCCAAAGGAGGGTGGCCTCCCTGCATAACTGGGACGAGCGGGCACCTTCCTGCTTGTTTATATAGAGCACCGCAGCCGTGTTGTCCATCAGCACCGAGACTAGGTTCCCCGAGAGCAGGGTCAGGAAAAACTTGCAGGCTCTCCTGACTGCCCTCAGCTCCCGCACATTTATATGAAGCGGTCTCTCCTAGGGGGTCCCACAGCCCCTGCGTTCGGTGCGAGAGCAGGTGCGCTCCCCAACCGTCGTTGGAGGCGTCGGTAACTAACTGGGCTGACGGCAGCTCCATGCGAAAAGGAACTCCTGCGCAAACCTCGCTTTCCAACCTTCACCAGTGCAGTGAGGCCACAGCGTCCCGAGGTACGGTCAGGATCTGGTCCACCCTGCCCTGGCCTGGCTGAATGACCTTGCCAGCCATGCCTGAAGTGGTCTGAGTTTCAGCCTGGTGTGCTGGACAACGTAGGTGCAGGCTGCCATGTGACCGAGAAGCCTCACACATGTCCGGGGAGTTGTCAGCAGGGAGTGCCGCAGGTTGGCTACCAATCCCCTGATTGCCTGGAATCTGGATGCCAGGAGATACACACGTCCCCCCGTGGCATCTAGGGTGGCCCCCACAAATTCTAAGACCTGGGTCAGTGTCTGTTTTGACTTTTCCTCGTTGACAACGGGATCGAGTCCATCAAAGAGGGCTCCTGCGAGACCTATGTGGGCGATCACCTGTTCCCTGGACCTGCGCCGATGAGCCAGTCATCCAGGTAGGGCAGTAGTCCCCAACCTTTTGGGGCTGCCGGGCACCCAGGGGTGGGGACACTCACGCACCGGGCATCCGGGGGCGGAGCCACACACATTTCTGGGGGGCGGGGCCCCCCCATACGCCATGTGTCCGGGGCTGGCGCTGCTCCTGTGCCGCATGCCCAGGAGTGGGGACGCCCATACGCCGTGTGCCCAGGAGCTGGCAGTACCCATGTGCCGCATGCCCGGGGGCGGGGCCAGCCCTGATTACTCGGCAGGCACACAGAAATGGCCCAGCAGGCGCCATGGCACCCACAGGCACCGAGTTGGGGACCACTGAGGTAGGGGAACACCTGAACTCCCAGCCTCCTGAGGTAAGCAGCCACCACCGCCGTGCACTTTGTAAATACCCTTGGCGCTGTCGAGAGTCCAAAGGGGAGCACAGCAAACTGGAAATGGTGATGGGAGACCACAAACTGGAGGACCCTCCGGTGGTCTGGCTGAATAGCCACATGAAAGTACGCATCCTTTAAATCGAGGGCTACATACTAATCTCCCTCCTCCAACACCGGAATGAAGGAGGCTAGCGTCACCATCCTGAACCTGTCCTTCTTTGTGTGTTTGTTCAGGTCCCTGAGATCCTGGATAGGCTGAAGCCCCCCTTTCGGCTTGGGGATGATAAAGTACAGGGAGTAAAACCCCCTGCCCTCCAGATGGGAGGGGACCCTTTCCACCGCTCCTTTCTCCAAGAGCGTGGCCACCTTCTGCATGAGCAGGGCCCTGTGAGATGGGTCCCTGGAGAGGGACAGGGAGGAGGAGAGGGAGGGGTGGGACCCCAAAAAAGGGATAGAATACCCCTTGGAAATGACATCCAGGACCCATTTGTCTGAAGTGATGGCCGACCAAGCCCGGACAAAATGGGACAACCGGTTCCCGAAGGGAGGGGAGATCTTGAGGGGCAGTAGGCAGTCCCCGGGCTGCCTAGAGCGGGCATTCGAGCCCTGTGCACTCGGAAAACCTCCCCCAGGGCCCTGAGGCCTCCGCCTCCAATAGTCAGAACACTGGGCCTGGGGTAGAGGCCTGGCCACAGGCCTACTTGGCAGCTACCTACGCTGCGGCGCGGGCGTATGGATGCCCAAGGACCTGTGTGCGGACCTGGTGTCCTTGAGGCTATGAATCATAGCCTGGAGTCAGTGTTCTCCACAAAGAGGGACTTCCCATCAAACAGTAAGTTCTGTATAGTGGTCTGCAGGCCCATCGGGAACCCCGAGACCTGCAGCCAGGCACTGCGCCGCATTACCACCCCCGAGGCCACGGTCCTAGCGGCCGAGTCCACAGCGTCAAGGGATGCCTGCAGGGCTGTGCAGCTATGGTTCAACCCTCTGTCGCGAGGGCCAAAAACTCCTGCCTGTCCTCCAGGGGCAGTCGGTTACGAAACCTGTCCAATGCTTGCCAGGTGTTACATGCATACCGACTGAGTATTGCCTGTTGATTGGCAGTGCGGAGCTGTACCCCCCCGGTGGCATACACCTTGAGCCCCATCAGGTCTAAGCGCTTGGGGTCCTTTGCTTTGGGAGGGGGGCAGGGCTGTGGCTGCCCCTCCTTCTGCGCAGCCGCTTGCACCACAATCGAACCCAGCGCTGGGTGCAAGTACAGGTGCTCATGCCCTGTCTGGGGAATGTAATATCTCCTCTCCACCCCCTTGAGGGTAGGGGAGATGGACGCCGGCGTTTGCTACAACGTGTTCGTAATTTCGACTATGGTCTTATTCAGTGGCAGAGCCAGCTTAGCTGGGGCATTCTCATTGAGGATGTTCACCATGGGTTTGGACTCCTCAGTGACCGGCTCCACATGCACCCCCAAATTGTCCGCCATGTGGCGGAGCAGGTCCTGGTGCGACCTGGCATCCATAGCTGGCATGGAAGGAGCCGGGTCTGCCAGAGCCTCATCGGGCGACGCTGACGACCCTCACCCCACAACCTGTAGGTCCGATACATCTAGTGCCGGAGGCAGCTGCTGCAACTCTGACGGCTGTTGCAGAGGACCAGCCGGGGCCACCTCCAGGACGCCATGCTCCTGCAGATCACCCTCCGTGGGCAACGGTGGGGGCCGAGACAAGGAGGCTGACGGGGGACAGTGTCTGCGAGACCCGCTGGTCGGGCGAGATGGAGGAAGTGGACCCTGCCACTGGTGGTAGGCCCATGGTGTCCAGAAGGGCCAGGGCTGCTGGACCTGTGGTGGCCATGTCTGTTCAAAACCTGGGGGTACCGCTCGGTGCCGGGAGCTAGAGCAGTTCCGTGACGATTGGCGGGACGAGCCCAGAGAATGGAGCGACTCCGCTTCAGATTCGGACGATAGCGCCGAAGCTCACCATGGCAGTGCTGCAGTGGGCTGGCCCTGCAGCCGGCCAGGCCTAAAACGTGTCATGGACTCAGGCTTGCCTGAGTGCACATGGGGCAACATGCGTGCCACCTGTCCAGGGGTCACCCGGCACGGTGGCACCGACCCTGAGGCTCAAACCAGCGCCAGCGGTGCCAGGAGCGGTGTCTGAAGCTGCTGTGCCGCTGGAGGTGGGAGCGTTGAAACCAGGGACTGGGACAGCGCAGACGCCGACAGCGGTGGCACCGAGGGCTTGAGCAGTGCCTGCGTGGAGGCCAGTACCAGTGCCGGGGCCGGAGTCGAAGTTAAAGCTGGTGTCAAGGCCGGTGCTGGCGCCGGATGCAGGGCCAACAACAGTGCACCCCGCGCCGACTCAAACAGGCTACGTGCGTCCCGTGCCGGCAACAACGGTAGGTCCCCAAATGGTGCCGGCCATGTGCCTGGAGGCCTGGGCGACCTTGCTGCCCCCGATGCCGAAGACGAGGACCCTTTGGAGGAAATGGGAGACGGAGGCAAAGTTGTCAGCTCAATCAGCTCTTGAGCTGCCTCAAACGTCTCCGGCGTGGAGGGGCGGTGCGCTGGGACCGGCCCCAGGCTTCTGGCCCTATGCGAAGACATCTTATGTCAGTGCCCATCGCCGTGCGCCTTTTTGCCTGGCGACCTCCCTCTAGAGACCTTGGACTTCTTCAGTGCTGGGGACTGGGAACGGTGCCGCGGTGCCGACCTCCTCGGTGCCGCGGGGCGGGGCAGACTGGGAAGTTTCCCGCACCGACGCTGGTGTGCTACGCACCGAAAGTTCCCCTAAAGGCACCAACTGAAGCGCTGATTCCATCAGGAGCAGTTTCAAGTGGGAATCCTGCTCCTGTTTGGTACGAGGCTTGAACCCCCAACAGATCTTGCAGGAAGCAGTGAGATGAGACTTCCCAAGGCACTTGAGACATTCGCGGTGGGGGGTCTCCTCTTGGCATAGGCTAGGCACAAGCCACGCAAGGTTTGAAGCCCTGCGGGCCCGGCATCCCCATCCCCCACAGGTGGTAGGGAAAACAACAGTCCTATCAACTATCCTATCTAAACAACTACTTAACGCTACTTGAACCAACAGCCAACGGGCAACAAGAGAAAGCTGGGAATTTGCACAAGGCAACAAGCTCCAACGAAGTCGTGGGCGGTAAGAAGGAACTGAGGAGGGGGAGGGCTGGCAGGGGTACTTATGCTCCGCTATAGCGGTGCCACTCCAGGGGGCGACCTGCCAGATACCGCTGGGGAAAACATGCTCCAGGAAACCATGCACGCGGCATGCACTCACCTCATTCGAATGGACATGAACAACCACTCAAAGAAGAACTGACCACGGGCCATGCGCAGCGTTACCTACTGCTCGCAAACAGGGAGGAACTAGTAGGGGAGGTAGAGATGGGTGACACCATGGGAAGCAGTGATCATGAGATGGTAGATTTCAGGATCCTGACCAAAGGAAACAAGAAGGGAAGCAAAATAGACTTTGACTCCCTCCGAGAACTGATGGGCAGGATTCCCTGGGATGCTAACATGAAGGGGGAAGGAGTCCAGGAGAGCTGGCAGTATTTTAAAGAAGCCTTATTAAAAGCACAGGAGGAAACCATCTCGATGCGCAGCAAGAAAAGCAAGTATGGTAGGCGACCAGATTGGCTTACCAGGGACATTCTTGGTGAGCTTAAACACAAAAAGGAAGTTTACAAGAAGTGGAAACTTGGACAGATGACTAGGGAGGAGTATAAATATATTGCTCGAGAATGCAGGGGAGTAATCAGGAAGGCGAAAGCACAATTGGAATTGCATCTAGCAAGGGATGTGAGGGATAACAAGAAAGGTTTCTACAGGCATGTTAGCAATAAGAGGGTGATCAGAGAAGTTGTGGGGCCCTTACTGGATGAGGGAGGTAACCTAGTGACAGATGATATGGGAAAAGCTGACGTACTCAATGCTTTCTTTGCTTCTGTTTTCATGGACAAGGTCAGCTCCCAGATAAATGCACTAGGCAGCGCAGTATGGGAAGGAGGTGGACAGCCCTTGGTGGGGAAAGAACAACTTAGGAACTACAGGCAGTCCCCGAGTTACGCGGATCTGCAGACCAGGGGGACAGGGAGCAAAGCAGAGCAAAGCCGCGGAGCCCGAGGGCAGCAGGACAGCCACAGCGTGTCTGGGCTGTCCCGCTGCCCCCGTGCTCCACGGCTTTGCTCCGGACGCCTGTGGTACAGCAGCTGGGGCGCTGCCGGTTGGTCCCGTAGCGCCGCTCTGAGCACTAATGGACCAACCCGGCAGCACCCCAGCTGCTCTGCCCCAGGCGTCCTAATTCAGCCACTCCTGGTCAGTTTCAGCAGCGGCTGAATCAGGACGCCTGGGGCAGAGCAGCTTGGGAGCTGCTGGGTTGGTCCAGCGGCAGCGCTACTGGACCAACCCAGGCGCACCCCAGCTGCTCTGCCCCAGGCGTCCCCAAGTCAGCTGCTGCTGAAACTGACCAGCGGCTGACTACAAGAAGCCCCTGCCCCGGGCTTCCTGGAATCAGCCGCTGATCAGTTTCAGCAGCAGCTGACTTGGGGATGCCTGGGGTTCTTAAGTTGAATCTGTATGTAAGTCAGAACTGGCGTCCAGATTCAGCCACTGTTGAAACTGATCGGTTTCAGCAGCGGCTAAATCTGGACGCCAGTTCCGACTTACATACAGATTCAACTTAAGAACAAACCTACAGTCCCTATCTTGTACGTAACCCGGGGACTGCCTGTATTGAGAAAAGCTAAACGTACACAAAGCCATGGACCCAGATTTAATGCATCCGAGGGTACTGAGGGAGTTGGCAAATGTCATTGTGGAGTCTTTGGCCACTATATTTGAAAACTCGTGGAGATCGGGAGAGATCCCGGATGATTGGAAGAAGGCAAATGTAGTGCCCATCTTTAGAAAAGGGAAGGAGGACAATCTAGGGAACTATGGACCAGTCAGTCTTACCTCAGTCCCCAGAAAAATCATGGAGGGGATCCTCAAGGAATCCATTTTGAAGCACTTGGAAGAGGGGAAAGTGATCAGGAATAGTCAACATGGATTCACGAAGGGCAAGTCATGCCTGACCAATCTGATTAGCTTCTATGATGAGGTAACTGGCTCGGTGGACATGGGGAAGTCAGTGGATGTGATATGCCTTGACTTTAGCAAAGCTTTTGATACCGTCTCCCACAATATTCTTGCCAGCAAGTTAAGGGAGTATGGATTGGATAAATGGACTGTAAGATGGATAGAAAGCTGGCTAGACTGTCAGGCTCAATGGGTAATGATCAACGGCTCGATGTCAGGTTGGCCGTCGGTTTCTAGCTTAGTGCCCCAAAGCTGTGTTCTTGGACCGGTTTTGTTCAACATCTACATTAATGACCTGGATGAGGGGATGGATTGCACCCTCAGCAAGTTTGCAGATGACACTAAGCTAGGAGGAGACGTAGACACGCTGGAGGGCAGGGACAGGGTCCAGTGTGACCTGGACAGATTAGAGAATTGGACCAAAAGAAATCTGATGAGGTTCAACAAGGACAATTGTAGAGTCCTGCACTTGGGACGGAAGAATCCCAAGCGTTGGTACAGGCTGGGGACTGAATGGCTAAGCAGCTGTTCAGCAGAAAAGGACCAGGGGATTACAGTGGAAGAGAAGCTGGATATGAGTCAACAGTGTGCTCTTGTAGTCGAGAAGTCGAATTGCATATTAGGGTGCATTAGGAGGAGCATTGCCAGCAGATCTAGAGAAGTGATTATTCCCCTTTATTCGGCTCTGGTGAGCCCACATCTGGAGTATTGTGTCCAGTTCTGGGCCCCCCACTATAGAAAGGACGTGGACGCATTGGAGAGGGTCCAGCGGAGAGCAACCAAAATGATGAGGGGGCTGGAGCACATGACCTATGGGGAGAGACTGAGGGATTTGGGTTTGTTTACTCTGCAGAAGAGAAGAGTTGGGGGGGAGGGGTGGATTTGATAGCAGCCTTCAACTTCCTGAAGGGGGGTTCCAAAGAGGATGGAGAGAGGCTGTTCTCAGTGGTGACAGGTGGCAGAACAAGGAGCAATGGTCTCAAGTTACAGTGGGGGAGGTCTAGGTTGGATATTAGGAAAAACTATTTCACTAGGAGGGTGGGGAAGCGCTGGGATGGGTTCCCTAGGGAGGGGGTGGAATCTCCATCCTTAGAGGTTTTTAAGTCCCGACATGACAAAGCCCTGGCTGGGTTGATTTAGTTGGGATTGGTCCTGCCTTGGGCGGGGGGCTGGACTCAATGACCTCCTGAGGTCTCTTCCAGCCCTATGGTTCTATGGTAGATCACGCGCGCCGTGCGTCTCTGAGGGCTGTCGGGGAGGGGACATGCCACATGCTCCGTGTGTCTGGGGGTGGAGGGGGCACGCTCCATGTGTCTCTGAGGATTGGCCGCCCCGCTTCCCCCATTTTCACCCAAGGCCTCCCCCCACCTTGCCCAGAGGTCCCCTCAGGCTGCCGTCTTCCCTGCCCTCACTGGCCACGGAGCTCCTGGGGACGTTGCCACAGCACACACCTGACACAGAGCTCCCCGAGGACAGATCTTCCCCTGCTTTTCTTTCCTTTCCCTCTGAGACATGTCGTGCCCACGCGGCAGGAGAGAAGATCCTGCCCCCACTTTGCAGAGCTGTATGTTTAATCTATTTCCTGTTACCCGTGCCAGTTGGCACCAGCTGTAACTCACTCGCAGAGCTGGGAATTACTCCCGGGGGATTTCTCTGCCTGAGAGGACAAGCAGCCCCATGGAAGAAAAAGCTCCCCATGGCGACATGCCTTCAACACTCCACCAGCAGCGTGCTCCGGGATTTCTGCTGCATCCCATCAATTAGCCGAGGTTCTGTCAACGGCCCTGGTGAGCAAAAAGGAGCCGTTTTCCCAGGCCTTGTCTGCACTGCCAAGGTTTGCCGACAAATCGTAGGTCGGCGCCCAAAAGTCCATAAACCAAACCTTGCCAGAGTCCGTTCACACTTGCTCCCTCTGTCAACAACTCATGTCCACATGTGGATAGCGTGAGCAGGGCATTGTGGGTATGTATCCCACAGGGCTGTGTGGAGGGAAGGCAGAGCTGATCCCTGTGCTTCTTGGGATTCCCTCCGAGATCTCCCACGGTTTCCCCAGCTGCCAGGAGCGCCATCATGGGAAGCTCTTTGTGCTGAGGAACATCAAAGCAGCACGGCCATCTTTCAGTCCACCCCCTGCAGCAGCAGCCTGCCTGCCTCTGGGTTCCTAGCAGGGCAGAACAGGAGCGTTCCTGTGATTTGCTCTTCCTTGTTCCCCAAACAGCTCGCTCAGCTGCCAGACACTTCCCGGGGCTTTGAAAGGGGAAGGGCACATGCCCGCCAGGCAGCAAAGTTCACAACTCTGAGCACAGCCGACAAGGTCGGCATTCTGGGACACTGGCAGAAGCCAGTTCTGTCTATAAAACAAACAGCAGAGCCCACACTGGCTCTTTGTAGACTATAAAGGGAAGAGGAAAGAAAAAAGTCTCTGGCAGGGGTGGAAGCGTTTTGTCCCGACCCGGGCGATTTTCCCAACAAAAGTGGCATGGCCGTGTAAACACTCTCACTTATCACCAAGAGGCAGGTTTTGGTGACACAACGTGGTAGTGCAGACAAGGCCTCAGACACAGAAAATCCTCATGGAAGGGCAAAGAAAGCGTATTCTGCTACTCTGTTGCCTCCTTTCCTCTCCGGTTGGCTGAGGAGGGGGAACAAATCACCCCTCGGAGTTTCAGCAAGCCTAGTGTTCTGGAAGGAGCTCAATCCAAACGCAAGGCTCCAGAGGAGAGGCTAGAGGCTCAGCTGGTGTAAGTTAGCATACAGCCACTGACTTCCGAGGAACAACGGTGATTTATGCCACCCAGGGGCCTGGCTGTCAGTATTTCCGGAGAACAGAGGCTTTGAAGCCGAAGGGGCAAGAGAAGAGCGATGCTTGTGATTTGCCAGCCTTGCCCCATCCGGGGGTTTTCAGGGGATGACATGAGACTTCCAGCTTTCATTAAAAAAGAGAAGGACATTTCTAGCCTTTCTGGTTAGGAATCAGAGCTGGAAAACAGGACCCTTAAACTGAAGGATCAGAAGACAAAAATAGTCATGAATTTTTAAGCCAGGCTGATGATCTTGGGGGCAGGAGGTGGGAGTGGAGGGGCTAGTTTAGCCATTTTGAACCTGTGGGGCTGGCAGTACTGCAGCTCATGTGGGCATACATCACGCCCACCTCCCCGCCAGGCATCAGGGTGTCGGTGGCTCCCAAACAGCAGCTCTCCTCAGACCTCCGGCCAGACTGGTTCTTGCCTCTTAGCTCCACCCCAAAGACATTGACCCTTTTGAGAACCCATGTGACAATCACGAAGGACGCTTGCAAGAGGCGCTTTCTTCAAACACGAGACAGAGCCCCAGGATTTACTAACCCAGGTATCTCTTCAACTACCTCCCTCACTCTGCTTTTGTGCTGGGCTTCTGCCTCCAACCTTCCCCATCCCCCTGGCTTCCTACTACACAGCCACCAGGCAGTTCCCCATGCCTCCCAAGCCCCACACCCAGAGGCCAAGCTGTGCACAGCCTGCCCCGCTTAGCTCAATGGGAGCCACTTGAATCTACAGGATTTGAAAGGAGCTTTTGCATTTGAGACAAAATGAAAAAGCTTGCAGCACCATATAGGCTATTGTCCATTTAAAGGTGATCAGCAAAATGGGATGGGAGAGGGAGTACTTGCATTCCCCTTGGTTTCTTTATGATGGATAAGGAAGGAGAGAGTGTGTGCCTGTGTAGGAGTGTGTGTTTTTGTGAGTGTGTCTGTGCAGGAGTGTGCGGGGTGGGAGTGTGTGTGTGTCTCTGCATAGGAGTATGTATTTCTCATATGTTTCAAGATTTCTATTCTGCTTCCTTCTTAGGCCTGGGCTACTCACAAAGTAGCATCATAAAACTAAAGTAGAATAGTGGTAGAAATGTAGCCGTGTTCGTCTGGTGCAGCTGAAACAAAAAACAGGACTGTGTAGCACTTTAAAGACCAACAAGATGGTTTATTAGGTGACGAGCTTTCGTGGGCCAGACCCACTTCCTCAGATCAAATAGTGGAAGAAAATTGTCTCAACCAGGAGAACTCTCCTCAATCCTCTGGCCCTGCAGCTGTGGCCTGAGGAAGAACACACCAGCCTTTCAGCAACACAAGGACGGAAAGGCGACTGAGCAGACAGTTGATGGAAGAGCAGAAACATTTTTCTGTTGAACTTTGCTAGAAAGTTTCTTTCCACTGATGTTGCTTTTATGCCCTGGGTTTTTCTTGCTGTCTCCTCAAACCTAGGGCACTTGAAAGTGAACAAGGAAATGAATCCCCCCGCCCAGATGCTGAATGGCAGGTGGAAAGGCTGCCCCAGCTTCGCACAGAGAATGGAAACACAGGTGCATCGTAGATCTGTAGCACTGTCATTTCACACCAGCTGTTGGAATCACTCAGGATAATTAGCAATGTTCCCCGCAAGCTGAGTGCCAGGGAGAGCTTCAAATGCTACCCCGCTGATTAGCAGAGCACCCTCAGCTGGCCGCGTGTGTTTCTACTGGTGGTGCACATCTGCACATGCCTCAGTGCACGTAATACAATTTATTCTGCACGTGGGTGGAAAAAGTTTGAGGGAACATTAATCATGAGCTGTGTGGTTTAGAAAAGTCGCTAGAAGGGGGAGGGGCGGCCCCGATGCTGTGCTGCCGGGTTGCAGCGCCGGAAGGTTTGGGGAAGCGATCACGCCTGGTCCTGAGTCAGTGGGGAAGGGAGGGAGGGAGACCTCTCAGGACTCCAATAGAAGAGGTTGAGTCAGGGTAACATTTCTTTCTTTTCCCCTAAACTCCAGGAAAAGTCAACTGCCAACAGAGGCTGCTGCCACGCATGCATTTCCCTTCATCATGATGAAAGTCATCTGTCCCGCACTCCGCAACAGACAATGCGGCTGTGTTATTTACAGCGCACCCATGGCACCTCCCTGTACTGTGTTATTTACGGCGCACCCATGGCACCTCCCTGTACTGTGTTATTTACAGCGCACCCATGGCACCTCCCCTGCTCCTAGGGCCTGCTTGTCTGCCAAGACCACACAATGCATTCCAGGGATATAATAAATCTGGGGAATGGAGGCAGGTCCCCCCTCCAAGGCAGTATCAATGCTCTTGGCATTGGGAAATTACATGGCGAGTCGTGCCAGCTGAGCAGTGCCAATTAGTGTCACAGGAAAGAAAAGACTTTGACTTTTATGACTCACCTGACACGGTAAGAGGTGATTAAGGAGAAGGAAATAAGACAGATTGCTAGAGATAGAGGAAAGCGAGAGGGCCCACTTGCATGCGTATGCACCGGCTGTGCCAAGGTTAGACAGTATGTCTTACAGCGGTAGACTCAGATTCCAATCTGTTTGGCTTAACGAAGAGAAGGTGGAGTGAGGGAGAACTCGGTCGCAGTCTAAGCAGCAGCCTGGTGACCCAATCTTTCACATGGGGCTGAGAAGAGGAAGGTCTAACAGGAGTCAGGGGCTGGATGCATTCAGACTGGAGATGAGGTGTATGTTTTTAACAGAGTGCGTAATTAACCACAGGGCCAAAGGTCCTAACCAATGTTCCACTCTTTTCCACCCATGTGCAGAATAAAATGTCTATGTGCACTGAGGCATGTGTGAATGTGCACCACCAGGAGAAGCAAGAAACCCAGTGGAGGCTGCTCCGCTAATCTGCTAGGCAGCACTGGAACGTCTCCTAAGCGGCCTCCCAAGCACCCAGCTTCCAGGGGTCACCACAAATTCAGCATCACTGATCATTTAAAAATCCCGACAGGAAGTTTTTCTAAAAGCTCCACTCTAGGAATGATTTGGGGCAGTTTCTTGGCCTGTACTCTAGGGAGGTCAGATTAGGATCACAATGCCCCCTCTAGCCTTGGAATCTCTGAATCTACATTGTCTATGAAACAAAAAACAGGACTATGTAGCACTTTAAAGACTAACAAGATGGTTTATTAGGTGAGGAGCTTTCGTGGGCCAGACCCACTTCCTCAGATCAAATAGTGGAAGAAAATAGTCACAACCATATATACCAAAGGATACAATTAAAAAAATGAACACATATGAAAAGGACAAATCACATTTCAGAACAGACTAACACGGCTACCTTTCTATCTACATTGTCTATGGTAGGTCTTCCCCCTAGGGTCTAACAAATAAGGTCCGGCTGAGCCATGGATGTATCATTTTAAGGTTACTGACTGAACTACCAAGTATTTCTCTAGGCTTTTGGAACAATGTCCAGTTTCTCTACCCTGGTGCTGTAAACAGCTTTCAATCAAACCCTGTTCACCGATGCTAATGAGAGATTCCTTGCTTTCGACAAACACAATCAAGGATTGAAGGAGAATTGGGGGGGGGGGGGGAATCTTGCACAATTCTGTCTTGGAATAGAAAAAGCTTACACGACGAATAGTCCCGCAGATGGCTTTTTGTTACTTTCTAAGGTGCTGCAGGACTAGGGTTTTTTTAATGTTTTTTCATTCACTGATTAACACACCGATTAACGGCTCCCCCCCAAGACTTTTGAAATAGAAAAGCTTCCATAAGTAGGAGGACGCAGGGGTAAGAGCGCCCCGCTGCCGTGAGACAGGGTGTGAGCTGGGGTGCATGTTGGGTCTTGGAGCGTGCAAATGACACCCAAAGCGCCCCACTCCGGTGCAGATCCAGGCAACTCTGTCACAACAAATTGCTTCTGACCAGGCCGGAGTGTTTCCTCGGGCCAGGTGCATATCAGCACGATGCGGCTTCCTGCAATGATTCCCAGCATGAAGGTGAGAGGAGGGGGAAGGAAGGGGAGGCAGGAAACGAAGGATGTGGAGGATGCACTGAGCAAAGAAAGAGCCAGATTTTCACAAGAGCTCCGCACCCAGACACTGCCATTAAAAACAGTGCGCACATGTGGAACATAACAACGGCCACACGGGGTCAGACCAAAGGTCCGTCTAGCCCAGTATCCTGTCTGCCGACAGTGGCCAATGCCAGGTACCCCAGAGGGAGGGATCACAACAGGGAATCATCACGTGATCCCTCCCCTGTCACCCACCTCCAGAGAAACAGAGGCGAGGGACACCATTCCTACCCATCCTGGCTAATAGCCACTGTTGGACCTAACCTCCAGGAATCTATCTAGCTCTTTTCTGAACCCTGTTAAAGTTCTAGCCTTCACCCAGCTTTAACTGGAGGCTCTGAGATTTTGAACCTCCACCCTTAGCATCAGGCTGTCACCAACGTGTGGGGGAGTCGGAGGGCCCTGCACCCCCCCCCCCCCCCCGACACACACAATTCTGCAGTCGGATTCTGCAGCTAGAACAGAAAGTTTATTCGTCGACAGGAAAACCAGGAACATTCTTTGGGAGAAGGGATCCCAGAGCTAGGGGCCTGGCTCTTGGCCTGCGTCCCCAGCCAGCCTGGACTGCCCCAGTCCCAGCCCGGCTCCTCCTCCAGCCTTCATCCCCAGCAAAAGATGACAGCTGACTGCATTCCCTCTCGAGCTCAGGTGACAAAGAGCATTGGCCACTGTGTACTTGCAGATGGCTGGGGCAGCCTCCCTCCATGGAAGCTGCACCCGAAACTCCCATCTCCATCTAGATACTGGGGCAGCGCCCAGGGAAACTGAGGCACACACACACACACACAGGGTGTCTGTAGGTCAGTAGAACTCACAGGCTACACAACAAGGGGAATAAAATCCTCACTTGGCACACAGGCCCCCCAAAGCCAAGTTATTGAGAATGCCGGGGCCAGGCAAGAGTAACAGGAAAGGGAAGTGAAATACTCTCCCAGAGCCTCACAACACAGACCATGCCTATGGCCAGGGAGGATTGCAGAGGTCCTCTGCCTACCATCAGCGCAAAGGATGAATGGCAGAGAGCAAATTCCCTTCGTCCAGCAGCCAACTCAACCCTGCTCCGATCACAACAAACGCTACAGACGCAGGCCTGGCAGGAGCCATAATGAAAGACAGAATCCTGCCTTCTGACAGACGGTTCGAGGCAGCACGGTCTGTTGGCTAAGGCACTGGGCTCTGTTCCTGGCTGGGACACTGACCTGCGGGCTGCTCCTGGGCCAAGTCAAGTCTCTACTCTCTGCCTCAGTTTCCCCTCACAGCTTTGCGATTGTGAGCGCTTTGGGGCCATGACTGCAACAGCCCGAACAATGGGACTCTCTCAGCTGGGGCCCTTAATTGCCACTGCAATATTAGCAGCAGCAACAACAGTAAATCATTAGCCAGGAACAAAGGTGTCCCTGAAAACCAAGAGGCAGCAAGTTTGCAGAGGGAAGCAATGTCTAACTGGTGCCATCGCCTTATTAACCATTACACCTGGAAGCCAGTGGCTTGTGCCACAGACACACCTTTTAGATACAGATCGGGAGTGTCAGCTTCCTCTATGGATCTCCTCGCTAGAACGCCAGAGGTTTTAGACCCCAGTGCACGTTACGGGCGTGTCTACTGAGCGGAGTTATTCCGAAATAACTATGCGAGCATCTACACAGCCATTCCGTTATTTCGAAACACTTTTGAAATAACAGGCAGCTTATTCCAACTTCTGTAAACCTCATTCTGAGGAATAACGCCTATTCCGAAATAGCTATTTTGAAACAAGGCCTGTGTAGACACTCCACTGCTGCTATTTCGAAATAGCCTCTCACCAGAGCCATTCTAAGTTATTCCTCCCAACTACCTCCTGGGGCTCTAAATCGAGATAGCACATCTACTTTAGGGAAGCCTGATTCGGACTACTTTTGAGGTTTCTCTGCAGTATAGATGTGCTATTTCAAAATAAGCTATTTCAGAATAACTATTCCAGAACAGCTTATTCTAAAATAACTGTGCTGTGTAGACACAGCCAATGGGAGTCCAGAGGCCGGTTGCATCTTCGCAGCTGGAAATATTTCAGAATCACTGTGGTAATGAGAACCCCATCAGAGACAGACAGACAGATCCTTGCAAGGCTCTGCCTGTCCCCTCTAAAGAACGGGCTTGAATTGTGAAGTGTGTGAGGGCTAATAAGCTACTTGGGACTGGGGCGAGGAGGTTGACCCTATGTGGAAAATCAAGAGCAAACACTTTTCATTATTGCTGTCATGCAAGGGGACTGACCCAAAATCCCAGGCCCCATGTGGTGTCGGAGACCCAGATCCAAAGACTGCAGTCGGATCTCTCGTGTGTCACAAAGTCACTAAGAGACCACATTGCCCTTCAGTTCAGCTGTGCATTATCAACGGTAATTTAAAACTCATGATTTAAAATCAATGCTGAAGGGCCAGAGGCCGGGAGTAGAATTAGTGGGTGTGAGAGAGAATATTCAGTTTGACTTGTGGCCTGGCAGGCAGAGCTGGCCAGGATCCAGTGTATCTGAGGCTTGCGGAAATAAGAGAGCCAATCCAAGCGGAGTTAGCTTCCTCGAGTCCCATTTTTGCCAGATTCCATTTCATGATTCCTCACGTGGCTTGGAGCTGGAGGGTGGAAGACGATGGATGGGAAAAGGCAGATCGGGGTGAATGGACAGACAAGTAGATGGGTTAAAATATAACCTGACAAACCTGCGCACCACATTTCAGGAAAGATGTAGAGAAATTGGAGAAGATCCAGAGAAGAGCAAGAAAAATGATGAAAGGTCTAGAAAACATGAGCTATTATGAGGGAAGACTGAAGAATTGGGTTTGACAAGGAGGAGGGAGAAATATTGTTCTCCTTGGCCTCTGATGATAGGACAAGGAGCCATGGGCTTAAATTGCAGCAAAGGAGGTTTAGGCTGGATATTAGGAAAAACTTCCAAACTGTCAGGGTGGTTAAACGCTGGAATAAATTGTCTAGGGCAGCGTTTCCCAGTTGGTACTCCACAGAACCCTGGGGTTCCGTGAAACGAAAGTAAGGGTTCCGTGAGGAGCTGGCTTTTTTGTGTTGGGACTTTTTTTTTTTTTTGCTCAACAAAAAGTGGTGGCAGGTCTTCTTTTTAGACAACCCAAGGAGCTCCATGGCCAAATAAAATTGGAGAACACTGGAGATATTTAAGATCAGGTTAGACAGACACCTGTCAGGGCTGATCTAGATGATGCTTGGTCCTGCTGTGAGAGCAGGGGACAGGACTTGAAGCCCTCTCGAGGTCCCTTCCAGTTCTAGTGTTCTGTGAGGACCAATGATCTTCAGGGCTGATGAGGGAGCCATCTGCAACAGCAGAGAAAAGGCAAAGAAATGCACATGCACTGGATTTGCTGGGAAGATACAAAAAAGCAACATCCGCTGAAACTGCTTTCTAGGCTGAGCTGCCCGGTGACCAAATTCAAGTCGGTCAGAAAAAGCCACACACTCATGGCAAGGCCCTTGCTGAAAACAACGGCCCAGCTAGGAAGCAGTGGGGGAGGGAGGTGGGGTGAAATCTAGTGAGAGGAGCCACCTGGCAGGGACTGCAGGGCCTTTCAGTGAGAGCTAACCATCCTGTTTCCTTCTATGGAGATGAATTCCAAAAGCCAGCGCATGCCTGGACGCTCACAAAACAGAGATTTGTTCTCAGGAGGCATTCTGCCTTTGCCAAGGCCCGCCAGGTTTCAGAGAAGGTCTCCTCTCGTCCAGCTATTGCTCACCCCTGGTCTAATGTGTGTTAGAATTCTTCCTAGTGAAAGAATATTCTTTCAGATGTATCCAAGTGAAATATTAGTGGCAGTAATAAACCTCACGCTTATTTATCCCCTAAGCCCTTTATTCAGCAGAATTATAAATTCAATCTTCACAGGTGTTATAAATAAGTAACAGACCAAATTAAACAACATGGCTGTCCTGTTAAAGATGACTTGACTTTAGCAAAGCTTTAGCTACGGACTCCCACAATATTCTTGCCAGCAAGCTAAGGAAGAATGGATAAATGGACAATAAGGTGGATAAAAAGCTGGCTAGATTGTCGGGCCCAATGAGTAGTGATCCACAGCTTGATGTCTGGTTGGCGGTCAGTTTCAAGCGGAGTGCCCCAAGGATCGGTTCTTGAGCTGGTTTTCTTCAACATCTTCATGAATGACCTGGATGAGGAGATGGATTGCACCCTCAGCAAGTTTGCGGATGACACTAAGCTAGGGGGAGAGGTAGATACGTTGGAGGGCAGGGATAGGGTCCAGAGTGACCTAGACAAATTAGAGGATTGGGCCAAAAGAAACCTGAGGAGATTCAACAAGGACAAGTGCAGAGTCCTTCACTTGGGATGGAAGAATCCCAAGCATTGGTACAGGGTGGGGACTGAATAGCTAAGTAGCAGTTTGGTAGAAAAGGACCTGGAGATTACAGTGGATGAGAAGCTGGAGATGAGTTAACAGTGTGCCCTTGTAGCCAAGAAGGCTAATGGCATATTGGGGTGCATTAGGAAGAGCATTTCCAGCAGATCTAGAGAAGTGATTATGCCCCTTTATTTGGTGCTGGTAAGGCCACATCTGGAGAACTGTGTTCAGTTCTGGGCCCCCTACTATAGAAAGGATGTGGACGCATTGGAGAAGGTCCAGTAAAGGCAACCAGAATGATTGGGGTCTTGAGCACATGACCTATGAGGAGAGACTGGGGGATTTGGGCTTATT
The DNA here is from genome assembly GCF_049634645.1 of Pelodiscus sinensis. Taxonomy (NCBI): domain Eukaryota; kingdom Metazoa; phylum Chordata; order Testudines; family Trionychidae; genus Pelodiscus; species Pelodiscus sinensis. Next base: position 50,429,292 of record NC_134720.1, read on the forward strand.
TAGTCTGCAGAAGAGAAGAGCGAGGAGGGATTTGATAGCAGCCTTCAACTTCCTGAAGGGAGGTTCCAAAGAGGCTGGCGAGAGGCTGTTCTCAGTGGTGACAGACGGCAGAATGAGGAGCAATGGTCTCAAGTTACATTGGGGGAGGTTTAGGTTGGATATTAGGAAAAACTATTTCACTAGGAGGGTGGTGAAGCGCTGGGATGGGTTCCCTAGGGAGAGGGTGGAATCTCCATACCTAGAGGTTTTTAAGTCCCAGCTTGATAAAGCCCTGGCCGGGCTGATTTAGTTGGGATTGGTCCTGCCTTGGGCAGGGGTTTGGTCTCTTCCAGCCCTAGGATTCTATCATTCTATGAAAACTTCAAGACAATGGGGAAATCGTATTTTTTTAAATTAAACATCCCTTCCTTCCTACAAGTCAGCACTCTCGGTGAACAAAGTAATTGACGTCCCTTAGAATTGTGTAGTATCATTGATACTCATAACAGAGCAGCATTTCTACTCTATCAACACAAGTCAGGGGGTTTCCTCACATTTACCTTTAGTGCCTTAGGATTTTAATGTTCATGGGTGTACACTAATGCTCTGGATTTGTGCAAGCTTAGAACTGGAGCAAGAGGGCCCGGTGGAATGCAGAGGTTGTAGGAGGAAGCAACTAATTTTTCTGAAGCCCTAGAATGTGGTCCTCAGACCAAAGTTTGGAAGGCATGAGACCCTTACAGAAAACCAGTTTGACTCAGGATCCTATATTAGACAGGATATAAATATTATAAGGAACAGAAAACTTCCCTCTTTGGGGCCTAAAACAATCAGTAACTTCCTGACAGCATCAGGTACTGATCACTGGCAGGTCACTGGATGAGATGAGCCATTGGTCTGACCGGGCAGGGTAATTCCTATGTTTTTTGATCAGGGTAAAAGTGTAAAACTAGCTCTGGGTTGCAAGGACAGAGGTCTCAGATCACATATTGCTTTACAATTCATTCCCCTCTGCTTTGCTCTTTTAACAAACTGCAGAAAGTCTTAAAGGAGTAGCCTGCAACTTGGAAAATGAGTAGTCCTCTGGCCCCTCAAGGTACATCTACATGGCATGCTTATTTTGAAATAAACTATTCCAGAAGAAACACTCTGAAATAGATTATTTTGAAATAGCACATGTACACTGCAGGGAAGCCTCAAAATTAGTCCAAGGCAGACTCCCCTAACGTAGACGTGCTATCTCGATTTAGAGCCCCAGGAGGCACTGGGGAGGAATAACTCAGAATGGCCCTGGTGAGGGGCTATTTCGAAATGGCACCAGTAGAGTGTCTACACAGGCCTTGTTTCAAAATAGCTATTTTGGAATAGGCGTTATTCCTCGTGGAATGAGGTGTGGAAATTTCAGAATCAGCCATCCGTTATTTCAAAATTATTTCGAAATAATGGAACGGCTGTGTAGACACTCCATTGTTACCTTGAAATAACAGTGCAGTGTAGACACACCCTTAGAGACGAACAAACATATATCGAGCATCATGAGCTTTCATGGGCAAAACCCACTTCCTCAGAGGAGGAGCTGGAGAGGAAATCTCAGGGAAGACCATCAAGATTTCACGGCAAGGTACGATTCTGACAACGTACCGAGAGCATTTAATTAAGACAAAGTGAGCTCGATTGTGGCCACTCTTCTTTTAATACAGAAAGGGAGGCCCATGGAGACCCTATGTGTCTCAACGTTGAACACTTCTCCCCAGCAAAGAGGAGTGTGTAATGGGCTGATTATCACCCATTGCCCAGCGAGGGCAGGAAGCAAATCAGTTCAGGGGCAAATAACGCAGGGGTGGGGAACCTCAGGCCCAGGGACTGGAGGTGGCCCCCGGCTTGCCTGGATCTGGCCCCCAAAGCTCAGAGCTCCCTCCAGCATTAGGAAGTCTGTACTGGTGCGCCAGCCCCCCCATGCTCCACCGCAGGGCTGGAGCACATGAAATCTACACGGCTGGGTCCCCTTAGGCGCTGGTGTGGGAGGGGAATGTGGGAAGTGTCTTTCTCCTCAGCCGGGGGGCCATGTCAAGTAAGGGTATGTGGGGCTTTTTGCTGCTCACCTGTGAGTGATCCCCAACTGATTTTCTGCGAGTCAGAGGCCCCGGGTTCCCGCCCCTGCTTTAAAGTGATGTTCAAGGGAGAAAAGACCCATCAAAGACTTGTTACTTCTTTTCAGCCTGCTGCCTCCCCTCAGTAACAGATCTGAAAGGAGGCCCTTTGGCTAGAATTGTCAGCTTGTATTTGGATTTGTCTGCCCAAACACATTGCGAGTTCCCCCGCCTCCACTCCCTTCCAGCCGCACTCGATCTAAGACACACATTATGAACAGAGAGCGGGAATGGGGGAGGGGGCAGAAAGAGTTAATCCGGGTTCTATTCTGTATCGGTATTGCTCGAGGAAATCTGCATGTCTCTCAACTGCTTTTCAAATGTAGCTGTAAAGACAGCGGGGCATTTCCTTCATCTGCATACTGCACCCTGACCTACAGTAGCAACTGGGTGGAATTTTCTCCATCACATTGCTTCCAAAAGTCAGGGGGAGAGGAGCTAAAAGCCCAAAACCCAGGCAGCGAACACCCCCAAATTCTCACCCCTCCTCTAATGTTTAAATCCACCCTTCTGCTACCAAGCAAATAACCTCCATGACATCAAGCTCATGCCATAAATGGCTTTCAATACAACACCCCAGAACTGCCATACCCAAACCACTGTGCAAATTCCCCCTGCTGTGCTCCCTTCAGTAATGCTACTGCTACAGAGACCATGGCCACGTCTACACTAGGGGCGCAACAGTGGCACGGCCCTGCAGAGCGTCCACCCCATCTACACGCCAGAGTGCAGATCCACCACTGTAGGAAATAAGGGATGTTTCTGTCAATACGTGACATCCACCTTCCCACGTGGCAGTACGTAGGTCCAAGGAAGAATTCTTCAGTCTACAGAGCTGTGGCCCCATGGAAGCATAGGTCAGCTTCGCTGTGGCACTCAGGGTGTGAATTTCTCAAGCCCCAGAGCACAACATAGCTTTGTTGACCTAACTTGTAAGTGGAGACCTGGCTTAAGAGCTAAATGAAAGGGCCACCTTTGTCTCTCAGACGTCAGGGACATGTAAAAACAAACAACTGAAACTGACTGAGCAAACCAACAAAAGGAATTAAGAATATCCATTCAGAAGAGAACACCTGTTTTTAAAGGAAGCATAAATCCTCCTCCATACAGAAATCAAACACTCTACTTAATTGTTAACACAGACAGACAAAAGATAAAATTAGGCCAAAGGGATAACAAAGTAGCTTTATCTAGAACAGTGGTTCCAAAACATTTTGGCATCACATCCCCTTTTTGATTTTGAAAAACCCTCATGCCGCCCCCCAAAAATAGCAAAACTTGTTGAGCGCAAAAAAAAAAAAAAAAAAAAGGAACTGACCAGGGCAGCAAAACTTGATGGGGCGGGGGGAGGGAGGGGGGGGAGGAGGGCTGGGTCGCCTCGTGCGCCCCATGGAATTTCTTCACACCCCCCAGTTTGGGAACCCATGATCTATAATGTGGTATAATCTCACACAGCCTTTTAACCCCGGAAAGCTTTCCTTTTCTGATAATGTGGAAGTCCTGTATTTGCTTCCTGTAAACACAAATACAGCTGGTGTAAGCAAGCAACGAAGCCAGCTCCATTCAAGCGGGCATTCTCCACTGCTCTGATTATAGATTCATTGTGAACACGCTTTACTAACCAGCAGCCTTTTGAGAGTATGTGAAAGTGACTAACTTCCTTTAGGCACGAGGTGTAGAATTTATTGCATGCGTGTTTCCTCTTTTCCTGCCTGGCTACCCGTAACCCTTTATTAACAGCAATACTTACACTTACTAGCCTGCAAAAGTTCTGCCTGTATGTTTGACATTCTGATTTTTCCACGAAGAAGGGTGCTTTACCAGCCTCTATCAGGAACTGCATTGCCGCAAATTTAAATACCCACACGTGGTCCGTGTCTAATGAATTACTCAGGTGAACCGAGGATCGCACAAAAATAGTCTGATAAGGTCTGCTAATTATAGACTGACATTCCAAAATGTAAACTGGCGCAAAGTGAGGAAAGTCCATAGAGTTCTGTCAAGGCCACTGTCAGAAAGAGCGATTTCGCCCCACCCCGGGGCTTGTTGATTTGGGCTCAATTCTGTGAGGTGCTCTGTGCCCTCAATTTATCCTGACCCTCAGTTGGTGCAATTCAGTGTCACTCCACTGACTTCCACAGGTTCCAAGCTAGAAGGGACTGTTGTGCTCAGCTAGTCCGGGGTCTCTATTTACAGCCCATGGCCATCTACGAACTAAGCATATTCACAATCTGGCCTAGGAGACACAACAGCCCAAGGGGGGCTTACCTGTCCCCAGGCCAGTCTCCCTCATGGCAACCTATTCCTCAGAAGGATGGGGCCTTGCAGATTAATGGGCGGGGGCCTGGACTCAAGTTTTAAAATGATAGAGGACGGAGGTCAAAGAGGGTTCACAACCACTTTTAGCCCCATACACACGGGGAACTCTAAGACCTGCTGATTTCCTGAGTATGTTACCCCTCCTGTGGGCAAATTACAATTACAATGTGATCTGCTCTTTCCACTATATTGCAAACTCATCAGTGTTTGCCCAATTCCAAAATGACGTCTGATTTCCCAGGGCTTGGGTTTGGTTACCCACTTTACCGCCCCCTCTGAAGTAAACTGGCAACGTTTCACTGTGCTCAGCGGACCTGATGCTAATCAACACTAACTGAGGAACTGACTCTGGGTGTGTAATATCACCCCAGGCTGAAACTTGCCATCCAAGGTCTAAAGCCAAGTGTAACATTTTTGTTCCGCTCAATATAAACCATGAGGACAAGGCACCCATTTCATTCCTATGGGAAAGGGGTGACATGTTTGCTTCAAAGGCAGTGGGCCAGCCAATCAAACCTCCACCAGGTTCATTCTAATTTGCAAATGCTGTTGCGTTACCATGTCGGAGGTTTTCCACTTGCTTTCCTCACATGGCAATCGCAGCACAAACAGCCTCAAGCTCCCCTCTCTCCCCTCCTGCCTTGGTGTTTGCTGTTGGAAAGCGAGCACGTTAAAAAGTGAAACAGCCCTGGCTGTGCCACAGCCCTGCTCCACTCAGGGGCCGGACTACAAAGGCAGATTTGGAAGCAGGCTTCTTGGCTTGGTTTCTATCCCTGCTGACAGATGAGCCAGAGGATGTTATTGACAAGCCGGTCCTGGTGGCTACTGCAGTGCTTCCTGAGCGCTGCTAGGTTTCAAAGAATGAACAGAACAGCTTCTGCATCATCAATCACCACTAGGGTTAACTGCTCTAGTTCTTATTCCATGACTGGCCCCTCTCTTCCACCATCCACTGGGCATTTACCGAAGAACAGCTCAAGCCTGTTTTAAGAAAACTGGTTCCTGTGGAGATTTGACAGGATGGAACAGTTGAGTGTTCGGAAGTGCCAGGCCAGGCGTGCTACAGAGGGCATCACAGGGTCGAGGCAGGACACCCAGGCGCACATGCCGGAAGGAGGTGTGGAGGAAGAATTGCTCGGTCGTGGCTTGGGGCTTTTAAGGAGAACGCAATCCTTCATCCCGTGCGAGGAAGCCGCTTTGGCACAGGGTGGGGTTTCGCAGGAAGAGTGCGCCACAAAGGGCTGCTGAATAGTTCCCTACTATGTCACTCATTTGGGCCCCAGCCCAACATTCCCTCAGTTGCCCCTCCCCAGGCAAATGCCCTATCCGCTAGGCCATTCCAGAACCCACCCCCTTTCCCTGCCTTCAGGGCATCCCTTATCCGGCCTTCCCAACCAGGGAACCAGCTCCATCCCTGGGACGGCCCATTTTCTATTTCTTCAGCCAAAGGGAGCAAGCACGCAATAATCCCAGGAAAAGATCTCTCTGTCTCACACCACCCACCCCTCAAATTAAGAGGATGCACGGAATTTGCGTTTTTACCAAGAATCTCGAGTTTTTACATATTGCGAAGATAGAAAAATTGACAGCAGAAACTCCTTTATCGGAGCCTCCCTTATCCAGCTCCCCATATTAACCGAAGTGGGGCTGCCAGCCTTGGGCGGTGGGGCTGAGGCTTCAGCTGGGCTGCTATAGTCACTATTAGATCTGATAAACAGGGATCCACAGGGTAGAATACAGACACAGAAGCTTTTGGTGTCTACAAGAAATACAACCTGCATTTCTATGACTTTTGTTTTATTTTAGTTTAAAGACTGATGGCTTTGAACTTGCTTACAAATCGTAACTGGATCAATAAAACACTTGCGTTCACTTCGACATAGCGTGACCAGGGAAACTAACGCTCAGCATTTTGTTTTCACCACACGAAACCTTGGATTTTTAAATATTATTTATTCGAGAATTTTTTTGGGGGGGACGAGGGGGTTCTGACAGAAAATTAGGATCCCTGTTGAAGCCCCCAGCACAGATCCCTGCAGGCCAAGTTCAGAGCTCACTTGTAGGCTTGGAAGCCCCATGAAGGAACGGATTGTGCGCGGTGTTAGTCAGGTTGGAACCAGACATGTTGTCGGTCTTGGCTGCTGCTGTTTCCCTGCACTTAGATCTTCCATCCCCGCAGCTCAGAAAGAAAGGGCTAGCTAAAACAGCGCGTGTCAGCACTTGGTCCAGGGAACAACATGTAAACAATACACCTCATCCAGCTGTCTGGACAGCTCATTGCATCAGCTCTGCAGACCTTCTCCCTGGGGGAGGGGGGGGGGAGACATGCACATCATGTGTTTAAATCTACTCAGCAATGTTGCTCCAGAATAAGTTATTAGGAATAGTGGGATTTGTACATCTTCCCAATCCACCGGCCTCTGCTGCCGGAGATGTGCTGCTACGCAAACTCGGATTCCTGACAAGGTCTCTTGTTTTTGCCAACAGCGGCCGCATCCCATCAGATAATCCCTGATTCATTGTGCAAGGGCAGCACTGATACCTCATTCTCCTCTCAGGCACCGGCCAGTGCAGTGAGGAGTCTTGTTACAGGATGCTGCTACCTGTGTCCTGAGGGATAAGACAGGTGCTTCCTGACGAAAGGAACTCATCTCACTTCCTGGAGGACTGGCTGCCTGCAGAAGGGGGGTAAGAAAGGGCTGTCAGTTGAAAGCAGAACTGATCGGTGGACAGGCTCAGCCTATGGGGAACACATGTTCAGCCTGGATGCCTGCAGAGAGAAAATGCACAAAGGCAACTTCAACCACAAACGTTACAACTCGAAAACGTGGGCTGGGTCATGACAGGCAACGGCATTGATCTTCTCTGAGCTCTCACCTATTAGCCAAATAGGACAGTCACCATTGCTGGACAATGGGACGCTGGTTTAGGGGCTGGTGTTTTCACAAAGAAATTTGACTTTTGTTTGTGTATTGCAGTAGCATCCAGCTGTCCCAGCAGAGATCAGATACAGCACAGACACCCAGTAAGAGAGCCCCCATCCCAAGGAACTCATGCTCAAAAGAGCCACTGTGAAAGAAAGGAAGGAGGGATTGTTCTCCTGTTACAGATCCGAAGCCGAGCACAGATTGAGTTAAAGAATGTAACTAGATCGTCTGCGGCAGAGCTGGTAATTTAGTACAGATCTGAAGTCTCAGTTCAGGGCCTTAACTGCCAGCCCATGTGTCCTCCCTGCACAAGTGGGAAGTGCAACTCGCAAAAGCCTCAAAGCTGAGGGAACTTTGTTTTTGTGGTTACATCTGTGCAGGCAGTCCCAATAACGTCACTACCTGTGCAGTGCTCCAAGGAGGGTGAAATTTGGGCCACAATGGGGAGCTATCCCCATGCTACGCACACGCACAGAACACTTACCATGTGCCCTCATTTGCTTCAAGCAAAAAACTCAAGCAGGCAAAGGGAAAGTGTACATTAGAAGCTAGAGACAGGAGTCCCGGCTCGTACATCCATACACACTGGCTCTCCCTACTAGAAACAGCAGGGTGGCTGGAATGGAGCAAGTATGTAGCCAAAACACAGGGCTCAGGAGGATATGCACTTGGGTGACAACAGGCAAAGACGCCAGCCTGGGAGATTACACTGATCATAGCTGTATTGGACAATCAACTTTCCTCATCATCGTGGCCAGTGCCTGCTCTCTCTATAACCCGCCCTCAGCCTCCATGACTCGCACTGTGGGCTGAGAGCAGATTTTTAAAAGGATTTAGGTGCTTTGGAAAATCCCCGTAGACACCTGCCTGCATCTTCAGACGCTTCACTACTTCAGAAAATCTGGCCCTTAGCCCATGTATCTTAATTGTCCCCTCTGTAAAATGGGCACAAAGATGCACTCCCCTATCAAACACCCGTGTGAGGGAGGGGGGTTAATTTGTTAATACCTGTGAAGGGCTTTGCAAAGGCAAAAGGTTGTCATGGTGTTGGGTTGTTGTAGATACAGATCTCACTAGGGGCCAGCCCAGCCAGTTTGGTCTGGTTCTAGTTAGTTCTGTGTTATGGAATAAATGGACACTCGCAACTGCTCAAGTTCTCTGTGTTTCCAGTGATTAATTTCTAAACTGTGGAACTCCAAACGATACAACAGTTGTGCACATGGTAAAGATACCGAAAGTAATGTTTAGGGAAGATACCTGTCGGAAGCCCCTGGACTGCTTTGAGATCTCAGCCGTTACTTACAGGATAATACAGTGAATAGCAAAAGAGGCCCCAACTAACAGCAAAGTTAGTGCCAGGGAATCTGTAACCAATGAAAAAAACAAAACAAACAAACAAAACCACTAATAAGCCTAACATAGAGCCTCTTTTCAGCACTGAGATAGGGAACTGACTGTTACGTGTTCAGATGTATCCACTGTGTACGTTAGGGATGTTTGCGCGAAGTCATTTACATGATTAACCAATAACCTGATACAGAGGCAGCAGCACGGGGGAGGAGAGGCAGACGTGAGACGGTACGTCCAGGAAGCAGCTTGCACGTATCAGTTCCCATGGAGCCGCCTGGCCCCCTGCATTGCTGCCTCTTTATCAGAGGCATGGGGGAAGAGGGGGAGACGGGTGCAAGCACCGGCTCCCACCTGTCCCCCCTTTCCCCGCATACAAATGTGTAATCACTAAACAAAAATCCAGTGGTTACACAATACATGATAGTTAGCATCCCTAGTGCACATAACTTCAAGATGGACACCCAGGGCAGGAATAACAGATTTATTTCCCAGGGATATCTGAGCCTGTGGAGAAGCCCAAGTGACTCAAACCTCTGATCACATTCCGTTTTGATGCGATTTCGAACCAAGTTGCACTGTACACTGGATAAGGGATTCCCTTCAAAGCCCCTCACTGAGCACTTAGAACTAGGCAGGGCGTAGACAGGAATAATCTTTCATAAAACGAGCACAACCAGGAGCATGAATTCACGCCAAGCTCCCTGCTGCCTGGAGAAGCCTGACACATGGACAGCGTTTCCTTGTGTGCGTGCGTGCTGCACTCTCCCCTTTTCCAGCAGTGCTTCCCTTTCAACCGGCAATGACAGGAGCGAAACAGGAACTGGGGAAGGATTCTTGACTATTAGCACCATTATTGATTCAAGCAGGACAGGGCTTGTATTACAGGAAACAGCAAGCACTTAGGTCAAAGCTCAAGGGAGGTGCAGGCAGCAGGAATACAATGGGGTCAAGCAGGATCTAGAGGAATGAACATGGAACTGCTCTCCAGGAATTCTCATCCCCATTCTAATCCTGGCTCTGCCATTGACGCACCATGTACAGTCCCAGCTCTGCCACTAATTTACTATGTAACCACACTTCACCTTTGGGCTTCAATTTTCCCATATGTAAAATGCTGTTAAGGATACTTCTGTACCTGGTGCTGGGGGAGGGCTAGGAGCATTGCACCGCTAATTAATACTTGCAAAGCACGCCAAGATCTTCAGATGAAGTGCGACAAAACTGCAAATGATGATGATGATGATGACATGCTTGTAATAAGTGCACAGCTAGCAGGTGCGTTCACATTTATTAATGCTGGCTCCAAAAATATGCTCAAGTTTTGGAAAAATATCTACAAAAAAGACAGGAGTGTTTTTAATTGGAGTTAAAATCCTACCAAGGAGCTGACAGTTTGTGGTTTTCACGAGTTGGAAAATACAGAGAAAGATCTACCCCCGCTCCCCACCCCGGTAACTGAACCCACAGACTTGTATGAAAATTACAAAATGTCCTGTCCTCACTATGCTAACTTGAGTGAAGAACGCACCTTCTCTCCTAGTGAAGACACAGCCCTTTGACGCCTTCAGATCTGCTGACAGGCACTAACAGCTGGGCAAGCATTTGGGAGTCAGCAGGGGCACTCACTCACTGGGGAGTCAGAAGAGCTAAGAATATTAAAGCAGGCTTGAAGCTTCTTTCCTTTCCACCTTCTTGGCCCTCACATCCTTCTTTCTTTCTTCTTCTTTGCGCTGTTCTCCTCTCTTCTAGAGCCTGGGCAGGCAAGTTACACTGACTTCCTTCAGGCTTCCATGCAACAGGCCATATTGAAAGATGGTTCACAGATTATAAACCCAGAAGGGACCTCTGTAATCATTTTTAGTCTGGCTGTTCAAGCTACACATCAGTGAGTGGGGATGAGCCAAAGGAAGAAAGGAAGTTAAAACGATTTGAAAGAAAGTCTAATGTGGGGGCTGAAAAAAGGTTTAAATGCCACTTAGGTTCACCTCTGAAACTGACCACCTTCTATACCAAAAGCAGGAAGGAGATTGGATCTAAATGCTGACATGACCGTCTAGAATTATGAGCAAGCCAGCAGGCTGTAATTTTAAGGTTGTATGTCCAACAGTGGATAACTACATAGTCATATACTGCCAGGACATTTACAGCACATACCACCATTAAGGTGACTGCTGCAAAGCTGCCTTCTTTCCTCCCTAAACATAGACTCATAGACTTTAAAGTCAGAAGCGGCCATTATGATCATCTAGTCTGACCCCCTGCACAACGCAGGCCACAGAATCTCACCCACCCACTCCTGGAATAATCGTCTCGCCTATATCTCAGATATTGAAGCCCTCAAATGGTTTAAAGACCCCAAGATGCAGAGAATCTTTCAGCAAGTGATCCGTGCCCCATGCTACAGAGGAAGGTGAAAAACCTCCAGGGCCAGAGACAACACAGAGACAACTTAGAGAGAGGTTTTCACTTACTCTGCCTGCTCCTTGTAGATGATCCCGAAGAACTAGGCCGGCTTGTTTGCTGGGGCCCAGACTGAGAGAACTGTGGTGCGATGGTTGGGATCTTTCCCCTTCTGTGGCTAGGACTCTGTGCTTCAGGAGTGCGGGGGACCCTAGGTTTGCTGGTGAAGGCAGAGCAAAACTCACTGCAGGGAGAGGCAGAAAGCGTTAGAACGTTCAGGTTTTTACATCACGGGACAGAACAGGCGCAGAACACCGGGGTGGTGGTAGGGGGGTCTAACAGCAGTTTACATGCCTAGTCAACCAAATCCCATTGCACACCCTCACAAACACAGTGTTAGAAATACTGTCCAAGTCAAGGGAGGGCACAGATGGAAATGAACATGGCACCCGAAGAAGCACACGCCTTACTAAGAAGCCACATTCCCTTCTGTGGCTCGTACGTCTTCCACCGTACATTATCCAGATCAGAAACACAGAACCAATTCATCTGAGGTGCTACGACAGCGCTGCAGAGCTGAATCAACGGCTTTCACGTCATTTTACAATTGCACTGTTATTTTTCTTGTGCATCTCATCTAGATGCCAGCCCTGAAAGATGCAGAGATTTCTCAACTCCTGTTTAAGTTAATGACACGTGTAGGCACGCCGCACCTCACAGGTCTCCCCCGTTCATGTGGGTCATGGTACGCTCAGAGCTAAATTCCCTTGGCGCTCTCTCAGCTGTGTAATCCACACATTTCTTGATTGTATTACGAGCCTCTTTAATATCTGCCCTCATTGAACTACCCTCTGCCCTAAGTTCAGTTCCATTTAAAGTTTAGCTAGAGGGTAGGCAAGGATAAAGTCTCCGGGGCAGTATTCTTGTGAAGGGCATGGCAGTTATTAGCACGTAGTGGTGAACAATCTGGAGGCACCTGGCCAGTGACCCAAGAGCTGATTGACGGAGTATTCTTGTTCCGGAGCTATATTAACTTATTACTGAGCCTCACCAGAAAAGGCCGAACAACATCAGCAAGAAAAAGACCAAGACAATCACCTTTAGAAGGAAACAAAACGGGAGCCTGAAAACCGCCAACCGGCAATAGGTAATTAAAGTGATAGCTGGGGAGCCTCTTTTGGGCCATCAAAAGAAGCCATTGTGAGGGGCAGGAAGAGCGATTAGGAGGATTTGAAGACGTCTAATCTTCCACTCTGGCTGGAATGCTGCTGAGTCGCCAGGGAGCAGCTAGTCCCTCGCTGCTGTTGCACCTTGAGCAGAGATGCCTTAGCAAACATTTCATTTCGTTTGTACATTACATTCATTGTCCAGGATTTTGCTTTTGGGAGCACTAGCCACAAGTGCCACCGCCTTGCTAATCAGTTAACAGTCTGCTCTGAACAATCTTGGTAGCTAAGATTTCTCTCCGATAGGCCTTCCCTTGCCTCTTCTTTATTGTCCTTCGTTATCATTTCAAAAGATCACACAGTGTAGGGAAAAAACTTTTACAAAAAGAGGACTCTGATTGGCCAAAACAAAATTCCAAGCCTCCCTTACAAAAGATCACAGGGGCTTAGAACCAACAGAAGCAATTTGAATGTTTCTGTCCACAAAACAGTTTCATTGGCATCTCCTGTTTGCAACTTTTATCTCTTGGTTTCAACTCCTTTCCTTTTTGATATTCCAGTGATGTGTTTGTTACATTTCTCAGATGTGGATAATCATCAGGATGCTAATGACAACCCAAAACAAGCCCTAAACCAGCTGTGCACCCTTTGAACAGAAAGCAAGCTCTCTTATTCCTCAGTCCGCAGGCTCTCTAACAAGTCTAGATTTTAAATTCGGCATGTTAAAAAGCCCTTGAACAGCCATTAAAGATCTCCCTGGAGATTAGATAGAGGAACCTGAATAGCTATACTGTAAAAAGCACACTTAAGAAACAATGCAAAACAGCGCAATCAAAATTCATGTCTTTGCAAAGGAACAAGCAGGAGAGGCCAGGCAATAAATATGCAAAGAGCATAGCCCCATACAAAACCTCTCATGCTGAAAGCTAAATCTATGGAGCCAGGCCTACCCATGGGGTAGAGAGGCAGTAAAAGGGTAGTTGCACCAGGGCCTGGGGCTCCCGCCTGCTGTCAAGCCCTTTAAATTGCTGCTGGAACGCTGCCATTATGCTACACTCCGGGTGGCATGGAGGGCTCTTCGGCCCTGCCCCTTCTGCCCAATGCTCCGCCTCTTACGGGAATACCTTCCCCCACTTTACCCAGGGGCCCGCAGAGGCTGTTGGTGCCCTTACGTGGAGCATATATGGCAAGTGTTTATAGTAGATCCCCAGGTGTTCACATGTGCACTGGACCTCAGCCTTGCGTCAAATATCAAATACCCCAAACCCAATGAAAAGAGAATTAGCTAAAGATCTCCTATTGTCTAGCATAGCAACTGGCTGTTGTGTGTATAATAATTAGAGTTTAATTACAGAGGTGATGACGACTAATAAGTCATAGGAAAATAATTAGCAGTGCCTCCTCTTTTGTTCTATAAATGCCAAGGTGTTACCTGGCCATTTCACCTTGAATAGTCTCTTACAATGTGCGTTAACTACTTACGCTGAACAATTTGTTCCACCTTGTTTTTAGTTGTGATACCCGAACATCTTTTTCCAGAGCTGAAAGAGTACTCTGTGTCTGTCCCTTTCCCAAACAGAAACTCGTCCAATAAAGATATTACCTCACCCACCTTGTCTTCCATCAAAGGAATTATTTATGACAACATACTGCCATACAGAGTACACATCACCTTAGCATGTCATCAGAACTTAACCCTGCATCTAGATCAGGCTGGGCAATATTTTTTGATGGGGTGCCCCCTCCAAGATTTTGGAAAGTGGCCGCACTCTTCCATGGTATTAATGGAGGAGGTGCGGGGTCTAGGATGGAGGTTGGGTGCAGAAGGGAGGTCGGGGTGGAGGCTGGGGTAAAGGATTGGGGTGCAGGAGGGAGACTGGAGTGTGGGAGGGAGTTTGGGCGAAGGAGGTGGTTGTGACCTCGGGCAGGGGACTGGAGTGCAGGGGTTTGGGATGTGACCTAGGAGAGGAGGGGATTGTGATCTGGAGCAGGAGATTGGGGTGCCAAATCTGAGAGGGGGTATGGGTGCATGTGGAGTAGTGGGGCAGGACTGTTGGGCAGAGGGTTGGTGAAGGGAGGGGCTAAGGTGCCAGAGGCAGGTTCTTGCCAAGAGACTTACCAGCCTGCCTGCCTGCAGGGCTCAAGACTTGCAGAGCTCAGAATGTTTCTGCCTCCTCGGCCATGTGCTTAAGTGAGTGAGCGAGCAAGAGGGCTGTGCTTTGTGGCTGCCTGTTATTCAAACAGGCACCTCTCATTGGCCAGTGTGTCTAGAAACTGGCCAATGGGATTGTGCTGGGGGTGGGAGTAGCATCTGGATCTTCCCCCCTCCCCTCCAGACTCAAAGAGAAAGTGTCCTGCAGCTGCATTTCTGAGCAGCGTGCAGGGCTGCGGTGCAAGCAAGGGAGCCTGCCTGGGGTTCCCCACTGCCACCGTGGGCTGGATCCAGTGGCTTGGCAGGCCAGATGTGGCCCACAGGCCCTATTTTGCCCAGGTCTGATCTAGAAGAAACAAATCCATTTGCTTTCCCAGTAGCAAGCAGCCTGAAGCCAGAGAAACAACTGGAGAAGAAAATATGCATAATAAATTCAAGGATCAATCAAGAGATGTGGTAGTGTTTGACTGCGTGCAGATTAAGCAGGGCCTTGTTTTCTCCAAAGTTGAATTTCTAGGTAATTTCACTAGACAATTAAAAATGTGACATTAGGGAGGTATCCAAACGTCCTCTCTTTTCTGCAGGTGCTGAAAGAAGGACATAAGATACTAAAATAACAGATTGAAAAGTGGTATTGAAGCAAATGTTCAAAGTTAAGACATGTGTAAGTTTACAATAATAGGGATAGTGAATTCGGGGGTCAAAGGGAAACAAGAACGCATAACCCACGTTAAAAGCAATAGGCGTAACCCGCCTTGTCCTGGATGTAGGTGGGGTAGTTTATAAATCTCAGTCAATAAGTGTCCTTGGGGGCACCATGCATAAAGCTAATGCATAGAGGTCTTAGTCTCTAGCTAATGGGTGGATCGCGCCCCGCAATAATTACACTTGCTCTTCTCCAAATATAAATACATCTTCAGCCAGTCAGAAGCCAGCTGATTTAGAAGTGTTCAGTTTACTATTGAATTATTAGGACTAAAATAGTTTTTGATTGGCTAAAACCACAACAGACCTGTTAGTCAAATGGCCGCAGTCTATACTGAGCCAATCGGAAGCCGCATATTAATAAATGTACAATGGGCAACTGTCAGGTCGTCATCCATGAGCTAAAACGAAATCTGTGGCAATGGAAATAAAGCCATTGCAAGATGAATTGTCAGAGCCAGTGACCCTCACTTGTTTCTCAGTTTGGTTTAATACCGGTGTAAATTCATTAACCTCAGTGGGGTTATTCCAGATCTCCATTACTCTGAGCAAGAGAGGGATTAGGCCCAGGGTCCCTGGCATGGAAATAGAACAATTCTCAGTACATATTTTTCCATACATGTGTTGGCATGTATGTAGCAGGGACATTCACTCTTCTGTTCATTGTTAGAACCAGTGTACTGAAGTATTTAGCCAGTTGAGGAAACGAGATATTGGAACAAAAGGCATGCCTGGCTTCTGCAGAAGCACCGGATTGATTTAGCTCCTCTGATGCAGAAAATCCAGCGCATTGTTTGCTTTTCAAATGGCTACATTCCAAGAGCCATCACTTCAGGCTGCTCTTGTACATACAAATCACTACCAACGGGGGGGAGGGAAGGGAGAAAAATCTCATCATGGGTGAGATTTCACTTTTAGTGTAAAACAAGAGAACAGCTGTGCGTGCAGGCAGGGTGCTGAGAAGGGGGAAGGATGCTGTCAGTTCGCACCTTGCTGCACTCCAGCGTGAGAGAGAGACAGCCGGCTTTGTGTGATGCAAAGGAGGAACCGTGGATCCTTGCACTTCCTTCTGATGAATCATTTAAGTTTGTAATGGTTCCTCCGTTACCACGGAGACGGGCAATTCAGAAATACAAATAATACCGCGGCTGCGGAGCAACAGAATCTGACCGTTACACGTCCCAGCAGCGCTAAACTGTTGGCAGCAGAAAATTCTCAGATCTCTTCAATGGGGCTTGAGAAATTAAGGAAATAACTGGGAGCTCATGCAACATAGAAACAGAAAGCTCCAGCCATGGAGCCCAATTCTCAGAAGGTCGACTGCAACTCAAGTCTATGGTCCAGGACATCTAAAAGTTGGCCCCAGATGGGAAGAAGTTATACCAAGCCTAACGGATCCACACCGTTATCCGTTCAGCATCTATCCTCGGACACGCTATAGCCTCTTGCTCCGAGTCAGTGCTTTAAATCTGTCCCGCGTCCGACATCAGCAAAAGTTGTCACCACCCCGTGGTCATTTGAGGGACTGTATAGAAAAAGATGGTGGGTTTCAAGGTCCAGTTCCTAGTAGGGAAGGACCCTCAAAGCTAATCAATTGCCGTGCATGACAAAGCCTTGCAGCGAGGGCAAGCAGTAATGATCCCTTCGGGTTAGGCATGGGCACTCTGATGGGAGAACTTGCACTGAGGCTGTCTGGAGTCAATGGAAACTCAAAGGCTCCAGGCAGCAGGGCTGTCAGCTCAGCATCTTTCAACCATTTCTACACCCCACCTTAGTGTTTAAATCCTCTTCTTTTTGCAATTTAATCCCTGTCGTGTTCCCAAGGGCTCTGGCTCCCGATTTTTATAATAAATGATTTTTTTTTCTGCACTGTAAGTCATCCAAGGATGGGACCAGGATATATTTGCAGCGACAGTATTGAGGGTTATGGGCAAATGAAATCTGTTTGCTTTAGATTTCTTTTGTTCTGGTTCAGATTTTTAAAACTAAATTGCTGCCACTGGCAGAGCGAAGAGTATTTTGTTTGGCAGGTGTCAGCACAGCTGTGTCACTCCACACTACATCATACAGCAACTGGCTTCCCAACAATATGGAATTAGCTGGTAACCACACGGACTCCTTCCCTGTTTCCTGATACTTGGCAACCCTTTATAATCATACCTGTATGATAGCCCATTAACTCTGTCCTGGGCGAACTCAGTGGATTGGGCTGACGGGTCTTCAGTAACTGCTGGGGTGTGCTGATCCATTCTGAGACCTGCGGAGAACAACCTCCGATGAGCTGCTGTTTGAAAAGAGGTCATGTTTCAAGCCAGAGGTGTCACTTTCCAAATTGCAAGTAAACACACTTAAGCCATTTGAGTCCCCCTTACACATTCTGTATTAGGCCAGTGGGAATTCACAGGCTACAAGGAGCAGGCACTTAAAGACCCCACTGTCAGCACCGTGTTAGTTATGTCATTTGCTCATGACATTGGACTGCCCTCCCTGGGTGCAGCACTAGAATGAATAAACCAGAATTGTGCACGAAGTCAGTTTTCTGAGAAAGGTGGATGGCATTAGACACGCAAATTCAACGGAAGTGAAAAGAGGCTGGTGGCTAAATTCCCTCACTTAGGGCATGTCTTCGATCCAGTGGTGATCTATTTAATGCGTCAAGCACTGATGGAGAAGAAGCGGAGTGGATGGGAGCGTGTCAGCTGCGAAGATCCTGCGCTAAGCAGACTTAAGGACGTAGGCATTAGCTGCGTTAGTCATGTTGCTGAAGTTGCGTAACTTAGGTTGACAGCCTGTGGTAGTACAGACAGGCTGTAGAACACACACGCCTGGAGCATCTTCTGTTGGTGCTCACTTAAGCGATTGCTCTCGTGCTGAAACCAGGACACAGAGTGGGACATGGTCAGATCAGCTGGAAAGAGCTTTCTAGTACGTCTCACGTTCTGTGCAATGATCAGACTTGAAGTCACAAGGTCTCCACTTTAAGGCTGCCAACAGCTGTCAGAAGGTCATCCCCACCATGTTCTGATCATATTGCTAAATGGGAGGGGTGTGGTTCGAGTTAGATCCTTACTAGGCAGGAGGGGGATTCCCAGGTAGCTGAAGATCCAGGTATGGAAGGGTTTGAGAGGCGGTTAAAGTGGGCAAAATGTCTTGGTGCAAGGGCAGGCCCTTACTTGTGACTCTGATTGCTGATGCTGGATCACACTGATCCAACTTTTGAATGGTTTGTCCCATCCAGACGTTCACTATTGGTCAGTCCCTGACCATTTCATAACTCCACTGCATTAAACCCAGGGACACCGCAGCCCTGGGCTGATCACAATGAATGTATAAAAAAAAACCAATCAGGTTTCTAGTACAAGGGCAAAACTTAACTAGCTGTACACTCTACTGCAAAACAATAGTATTGGATCACAATAGAGCTCCTAGAGGAAGCAAAATTATCATCCCATACGTATGGAAATATATGTTACTGGGAAGGGACAAAAGTGTTCTGTAGGCTAAGATTTGTAGGTTTGTTGTTTCATGTGATTATTCTACATATTGGTTTTGGCTCAGCCTTTTCACGGTAAGATTTTCCCATAGGATCACACTGTTGCAAACAGATGGGAACGCACCACGGACCTAATCCAACTTCCACTGAATTCCATGAGTGTCCATGAATTCCATGAGTGTCTTGTCACCAACTCCAATGGGAACTGGATTAAGCACCAAGTTCCCTTTTTTTCCTACCCTCTTCCATCTCCTCTTCCCTTCTGAATTCCAAAGATCAGGGGAGAAATAGATGAGCAATATCTGAAGCAAACCATTGGGAACCCTACCACAAAGTTCCATGACTATTAAAAAAGAGCCACGATTCTGCTACACAAAAAAGAATTACTTTACCTGTAAAAATATTATATTTATAACAGGTGCATGGCTATGTACATAACACAGTCCCATTCAGTGACCTCCTCTGTACAAGAAGAAATCACGTAGTTCCCTTGATAAGCTATACATTGAACACATTCATAGGTACACAATCTGGCTAGAAGCTAGTAATAGATTTTGATTTACATGAAACATAGTACCAAGGCTATAATGACCTGTGATGATTTCCAAGGATGGGGGAATTCGTTCATTATCCTAATCAAGATAAAACAATAGCATTTACATTCAGCTCTCACCTACATTTCCTCTTGTTTGACAAGCCCCTACTAACAAACTGCTGTCTAGTGTCACTGGCAAGGAACAGCTGCTGCACAGTCACCCCAGACGTAGCCATATTTCAGGGGTGAGATAATATCTAAACTCACCGTTTATAAGGCATGTTGGGCTCCTTGAGACTGAACTATGCCTTAGAACTAGAAGGGATTATTCCTCAAAATGAGTATCCAATGGAGGGTTTCATCCTACCGGACATTTTGAATCAGCAAACAGCAGCACTTTTGATGTCTGATTTGCTTAATTTCCTTTACAAAGTTTGAATATTGAAGAGGTTGTTTTTTCCTCAATGCAGGAAAACTGCCAAGCCAGCAGGTTTCCTATTAACTTATAACATCTGATGTTCTGAGCGGCTGTTCCTGGCCAGCTGATCTCTGCAGAATGTTTTTGTTCTGTGCCTACGTACTATTATGAAATCTGGGGCTTGAAGACCATGCCTCTCCTTATGACGGAATACGTGGAACCCTCAAATGCATGCCTTAAAGCTGGAACTTCATCTGTTCCTTTTGTACCCCTTGGGTTAAGCCTATTATATCAGCTCTGTGCATTATGCAAGTAAATTCTTCTCTGTGAAACCGCAGCTACTCTTCTCAAAATCCCTTTCATTTCCTTTCGAAAATTTAAAAAAAAAAAAAAAAAAGCTATTTCTTCTCTGATTCAAAGCACATTTTTAGCAAAGCAAAGACATCTTAGTCTCTGATTTTTTAATAATGCTGCACTGGCCAGCACCTTCTGCTGTTAGTCCCTAATTTACACGGTCAAGCTTACCCCCAGAAATTGGCTGGCACCCCACTATGCAGATCTGTAAGCCACACACCCCCTCCCCTTCTGAAAGGCAGGCCCAGAGGAGTTTGAGTTAGCGTCCGTTCCAAGTTGCAAGGAAAGAATCTCTAGCAGCATCTTCCATGCTACTGTTTTCTCCATAGGGCCTGGAAATGCTGCCCAGCTCAGAGCAGCTCTGGTAACTTGCTAAGAGCCTAAAAACCATGGGCAGTGGGTGAAGGTAAGTCTGGGGAAGGCAACCCGGAGCCCTGCTCCAGCTCCGCCCCTTCTGCCCAGGCTCCGCCTCAGCACCATGGGGAGGGCCTGCGGCCCCAGCCTCCCAGCCCCAGAGCACGGGGAGGGCGGGCGCTCGGAGGCAGCAACACTCCACCCTCAGTACGTCTACAATAGGCGTTCTAAGGGTGGAGTGTAGGCGGGGCCAGGCCTGGTGGTTTGGGAAGGCAACGCCTTTCCCTGCGTATGATACCCACCACCACTGCTAAAGACCACAACTCATTTAAATAAAACAGAACAGATGTGCAGGTGTAGCCACAAGGGAGAAGGTCTGGGGGATATGCTGTCCTCTCCCCCCCCCCCCCCCCACAAAAAAAAGTTTTACTGTCCTGTTTATGTCTCTGCAGCTTATGTGGTTCCCCTCCTCAAGCACAATTTGCCATATGAGAGTAGTTGTGCAAATGACCACCGCTTCCTTCGATGGGAAGACAAAGATGACAGGTCCCAGCAACAATGCCTTTAGGACCAAGTGAAGGGATTATTTGGTCCGGGCAGTCACACTGCTTGCTGTGTGGGTTACAGTTCCATTTGAATCCAATGGAACATTGCGTGCTGGGACCATTAGCCTGTGGAACACAGTCTTGTGCTGCTCAAGATTCAACACTACATACTACATTTCTGGACACTTCGCTCTTTGGACGGCCGTTCTGCTTGGATCAGGGTGGAACGTTTCATGCTGGGGGCTCATGGTTCACCCTGGCATACTAAAGAGCATGTCAGAGGCACACTGTATAGAACTCCACAGCACACCCACAAGGCGTCCCGTTCTCCAAATGTCCGACCCGGTTAAAGAACAATTAACAGCAGCATTCTCAGAATATCCTTACATGCAGAGGAAATACCAAAGTTGGAAATGCTGGATCTGCTACCGCTACGAGTAGGTGGACGACAGTTCTGCATAGCCTGGAGTTTGCAGTCCCTGCCATGGGAAGAAATGGCATCATTTTCTGGCCTGGAGGAGAAAGGAGAATGCAGGGTGATAAATACCTACAACCTAAAAAAGCTGCTTATACCATATAATTTCCTGGAAAGGCACCCAAAAAATAGAAAGGTGTATTTTATGTGGCAAGCCACTGCCAGGGGCACAATTTACCAGAATTTTGACTGTACTACTGACATCAGATGATGTTAGATGCATTGAAAATTAACGCTTTCCTAGAGTAATAAATAGCTTGGGAAAGAACCCACGTCTTGTGACAGTCTGGCATGAAAAAATACCAGTGGCCCCCTCAGTGCCAATGAGTCAATCAGATTGCCCACATCAAGCTTGTTCAGGAGTGTAAAATGTGTTTCTGAGTATGACAGGGGATTCACACCATGCAAAATGGAAACATAACACAGTATTGTAGCTGAACAGCTGTAAAACTAGATCTCTTAACTTCTTGGGTGGGACTGGTTGTTAGGAGGAGGGAAGAGCTGCTGAAAGAGAGGAGAGAGAATAAGACTGCTTGGTAACTAGATGACAAGACAGGAAACAGTAAGGGCAGATTGGGTGGACAGAGTAGGTGGTTGGTAGGAAAGCTACCCACAGATGAGAGTTTTATTGACTATTCATGGCAACATCAGGCTAAGATGTGTCTAGTTCGAAAAGGGACTTTCCAAGAAGGTGGTTAATAATTGGACCGCTAAATCCGTTTCTAAGGCAACAGACAGAGGAATATTAAACAATTTGTACCCCCAGAGTATTCTCATGAAGTAGAAGATCTTTAAAAAGAGCTCTCCAATATTTCCTGGCTAGTGCATCCCCTTACAGCATAGACTAAGGGCTTGTCTACATGCGGATAATCAGGAAAATTAATCCAACTGAACTAAACCTTCCAATTCAAGAGGATTGGTTAAACTGTATTATATCCCTATAAAGTCACTGTCTTTCAGAATTAAAGTGGTCTTAATTTGGTGTAGTTTAGTTCACTTGCAAATGCCTCTTTTATATTGAATGGGAGTATCCATGTAAGCGGTTAAGTAATCCACTTTTAAGTCACACCTTTAATTAACTGGAAGTAATTTTTCTGAGTGCTCCCCTATAGTCAAGTGTAAACTGAATGAAGGCCAGGCTAATTTTTAATAAGAATATCCACATAGGATTTAATGCCATTAATCCACTTTAAATGTATACTTTTAATTAATTTGGATTAATTTTCCTGAGTTTCCTCATGTAGAAAACTTAAAATAATAGAATCATAGAATACTAGGACTGGAAAGAGGTTATCGAGTCCAGTCCCCTGCCCTCAAGGCAGGACCAAATACTGTCTAGACTATCCCTGAGAGACATTTATCTAACCTACTCTTAAATATCTCCACAGATGGAGATTCCACAACCTCCCTGGGCAATTTATTCCAGTGTTTGACTACCCTGACAGTTAGGAACTTTTTTCTAACGTCCAACCTAAACCTCCCTTGCTGGTTTAAGCCCATTGCTTCTTGTTCTATCCTCAGAGGCCAAGATGAACAAGTTTTCTCCTTCCTCCTTATGACACCCTTTTAGATACCTAAAAACTGCTATCACGTCCCCCCTCAATCTTCTCTTTTCTAAACTAAACAAACCCAATTCCTTCAGCCTTCCCTCGCAGGTCATGTTCTCTAGACCTTTAATCACTCTTGTTGCTCTTCTCTGGACCCTCTTCAATTTCTCCACATCTTTCTTGAAATGCGGTGCCCAGAACTGGACACAATACTCCAATCGAGGCCTAACCAGCGCAGAGTAGAGCGAAAGAATGACTTCTCGTGTCTTGCTCACAACACACCTGTTAATGCAGCCCAGAATCATGTTTGCTTTCTTTGCAACAGCATCACACTGCTGACTCATATTCAGCTTGTGGTCCACTATGACCCCTAACTTGTCATACTCCACAGCAGTTTAATACAACACAGTCACTAGTTGACTGAAGTGATTTATAATCAAATAAATACAGCTTAAGACTTTCTCTTCATATCTGGATTACTAAATTCTGATCAGTTTTATTGCTTTGCTCACAGAAAAGTGGCATCCTATTCATGCTTATCCTCTAGTAATCAATTTCATTTGCTAAAAAGTTAGTGGGGTATAAACTCCATTAGATCTTGTTCTTTTGTCGTGAAAATCCACACGTATGGTTATTGCTGGTTTACTCAAGTTTTCCTGCACACAGATGTTAGCTAGAGAGGGTTTCATTGTAAAATGCAAATGTCTCATGCATGCTACTATTGCCTGCTCTCTATTTTAATCTTGGTTGGTACTTAACTGTGTTCACATGGGCTTTACCATCGGAGTGAAATAATGAAAATTAAATGTTGCACAGTTTTTAAATAAGCAAAACTAAACACAATATTTGCAGTTTTGTACTATAGGGCAAAGAAACCATCTGCAGAGGCCGTTATTCCCTCGGCTATGGTTGCTTGCACCCAGAGGGTTTCTCAGCAGCAGGTCATTGAGTGGCATTGTGGAGACAGGAGTAGGCTAGGAGGCACTGCCCATTAGGACATTCAAACTGTGCCACAATCAACTGGTGGCATGGAATCAATATCAGGCAGAGATGCCTAGGAAGCCTTGATGAACCCTCTTTAGAAAGAGATCAGTTCTGGAGTACTGCATGGGAGGGAGGGAGTAATGGACATGAGTTATTTAACCTCATCTAGGAAACAGCTGTGGCCTAGAGATGAGCGCATGTGGAATGGAGTCAGAGGACCTCAGGGCTGTTCCCGGCTCTGCTACTGACTTGCTGCATGACATGCTTCATCTTCCCCATCTAGAGGATGGAATAATAAGACTGTGTCACTTTGGTGGCCTTTGAGAACTACAGGTGAAAAGCAGGATGTAAGCAAGGCATTCCCATTACTGTAGAATCCACAGGAATTGCAGGGGAAAGGGAACCCTTGAATGCATTTGAGGGTGTTAGCCAGCAGTAACATGGCTTTGATCTGATGTTCAGAAACATATTCAACAGATGACATCATGTGGGTCTATAGCCCTTCTGGGGGAAGTGAAAGAAAAACAAGAATAAAAAGATCTGTGTGTTACTAATAGCAGCCCACATAATGACTAGGTCACTCCTCTCCTGCCATATGTAGAAGGTTTGCTAAGATGTGGGATTTTATGGATATGGAAAAAAAGACCATTCTGAAGGTTCTTTTACCATATACTTTAAAATCTGTACCCCCTGCTTATGCTGTAAGGAGGAACTAGATTCAGTAATTGCAAAGCACCCAGTTTCTTTAGAAGTGTACCAAGAATAGTATACGGGCACAAATAGGAGCTTGCAGGCCAAATTCTTCCTCAGAATAGCCACATATATTTCCAATATCAGATCTTAGGTCTACTTGTTTGATAAATCATGCTCAGGTTTTACATTCTGAAATGGCGAAAATGTTATGCACTCAACTAGAAACTGATTTTGTCAAGGTTCTCCTAATTGTCTTTGTAGATATGCAATACATGTACAATAAATGTTGTCCTCTACCATTTTCTCATACTTTGTGCTTTGATATTTTATCTTTGTAACTGTTTTGATCGAATAAATATTTTGAGACAGTGAATATAAAAGAAACTGCACAAAAGTCATATTATAGGCAAGCAGCACATAGAGGTTACAAAACAAAATTTGCATTAAAGGAGGCGTTCGCTCATATCAAAGTGATTTTGACCTTTGGGTTTAGTGCACATTCTCTGTATGCAGAAACTCAGTATAAAATATGTTAATCTACTGATATCACTTCCCCAAACTTTGTGACTGTAAAGACAGCTTTATAAGAAATTATCACAACTTGCCTGAAAATGCTATTTTTACAAAGAGCACCCAGGGTGACTGTAGGTGAAATATTTTCTCTGTAATTACTTTTTGTTTAATCAATTCTACTGTTTGCCCATTCAGAGTCAGTTTCCCTCATTCGTGTGGATCTTCCATACGCAACGGGAAAGAAAAGCATTTTAAGAAATAGAAAAGTGAAAATAAAACAAAAACAAAAATGACTGGAGGACTTGAAAGCAGATTTAGACTTGAAACTGAATGTAACTCGTATTTTAAAATGCCCAGTTTTCAACTTCACATTTTCCTTCCTAATTTAAAAAAAAACATGAACTAAGTAAAAAAAATATGTAACTATGTTGTTGATCTGATGGTGTTTGAGGTAACCAATTCCATCTGAATAGAAATGATTGGTATTCTCTCAGTTTAAAAAGTGCACACAGAAATCTGCAAGACAGACTACTCTTCCAGTCTGTATCGTAGCTATTTGAATTTGGTACAATCCAAGATTGCATGCACCTGAAAGAAGAAAAACTGGTTAAACTTGTTCCTTGGCGTGAGATAGGATGATGTCAAATCCTTTACCTCCTCCATAGGGGAGATGTAAGAGCCTGGAAGTCTCTTACTTTCAACTGCAAAACAATGGCCTATCAGTTCACTGATTTCAGCTACACAGAGCTGCAACCAGAAGTCACAGATCTCCCTTCCACCTGATCCCTTTTACTCATTATTTTAAGTAACTGGTGCATCTATCACACGTGTAACGTTTGTCTTAATTCCTTCTTTCACGTGGGAGTAGCAATAGTCTCTGGGTGAGATGACATTTTCTGGCGTACAAAGTGGAAGGGCCACTGGTATGTCAACTGCTGCATGGAAATCATCCACAGAACTACTATAGCCAGGTGGAGAATATGGACACGTTGGATTTACTGCTCTGTACGTTTTCACTCCGTTATCCCAAGTACATGACTTTGGTCAATGGACTCTGCTCTGACTGCAGTTTTTTCCCCCTTTCTTTTTCAAACATCCATTATCTTACGCGAGGAGCTTTAAAGAATGACAATGGCAATGTACTTTCCAATATGGAGGCTTTATTTTTTGTATGTTCAAGTTACATTATTTTGGAGCAAAATTCAAAGTTAAGAAAAAATAATCCAATGTTCTGCCTTGTTTGCCCAGACTTACGTTGGGTATGCAGCTCTGTGATAGCCTGGGGTGACTGGTCTCTGGAGAGGCTCGTCTACACTCAGGTGAACACCAGGAAACAGCTTCTTCTTCACTTTTGGCGTGTGGGTCATTATCTAATACACAGGAGGAGAGAGGAGGGAAGAGAGAGGGGAAAATAGGCCACTGTGGTCATTCGGGCAGAGCTAGGAAGACAATCTGAGCATTGACCCGGGTTTGTTCCTTATGTCACTGAACAGAGCTGCCATAGCTTGCTTCGTGTCTGGGCTACGGCTCGTTCTGCTCAGTAAGGATGGACGTTTCCCTTTCCCAAGCTTATCTTATTTCTGCTGGAGAGACCCTTGTCAACAGGTAGCAAGGAATTGGGGCTGAACAGGCACACAAAGAGCTGAGTCTCAACAGCCTCCTATGTAGCAGGCGGCTGCTACAATGAAACCTCTGGTTGTTAAACGTGGACTGAAATGTTGAAATCAAATGCCTAGTCAAACACATTCATTATTTCAGAATCCCAGGGAGCGGTTCTTACCCCCAAATACTCTGTGGTCAGCAGCTTCTCTCCTGACAGTTCTCCCAGCTGAGGCTGGATCACCTCATCTTTGTCCAGATCAGCCTCCATTGTATCATGGTCCTCCTGTTACAATAATGCGCCTCGGTTATTTGAACCCAGATCCTTGGGAAGCTTTCAGTCCCAGCTGAAGCATTTAATTTTCACTCCGGCCGCCTCTTGTGTAATATACATTTAAAACACAAATGATTCTTGCTCCTAGGGCTATTAGAGTGTATGTCCATTATTATACATGTGTGTGCATGTACATATACCAGGGCAATCCGCAGCCCGCGGACCCATCTGACCCCCTCTCCCACATGTCTCTCGTTCACTGGGGCACTGGAGCCCCCACTTCTTACTCTCCCTCCTAGCACTTTTGGAGTTCCACAAATCTGCTGATTTGCACTCCATCCCCCCTCCTCTCCCTCCCTTAGCAAGAGTGGAGGGAAAAAATCATAGTCCCAATCAGCAGCTCTCCTTAAAATTTCAAATCCCTAAGTATTCTACGCAGGCTCTCCAGACGCAGTAATTAAGGAACCCGGTGTTAATTTTCATTACTTTCTAATAAGAATAGTTCCCCTCCAACCTCCAAAGAACACAACAGATCAGCACCACAATAGAAAGAAAGGTGTTTTGATTTTTAAAAAGAAATTGTATGTAAAAGTCCATTATCCGTTCTAGAATAGGTTACTTGCTTTGTATGGTAACTAGAAGATTTACCCAGGACTGCTCAGATCCTTAACTATTAATTTTTGTGTTTTGGGAAATAAAAGGAAAAGATCCAGGCTTCATTTAAATCATTGCTCTGGAGTAGGGCTGGGGCTTCAGTATGAAAGACTACCACTAGCCCTCTCTCACCGCAGCAACTTGAAGCCAGGTGAGAAGTATGTCTCCATGGCTGCTGCAGTTCCAGCAGGTACAACCAGGAAAGGGGTGTATGTCCCCCCGGCTGGGGCAGGTCCAGGTTCATCTGCCTCCTGTGCTCCACAGTCAGAATTAAGAATGCAGCAAACTGTGCATTTTCCCCTTGCTCCCTGACGAAGGAGAATAGCCAGCATCATCCCAGTATGAACCGAGGTAGGGGACTTCAGCCCCCTCCACCCTCCCTAAAGGGCACCTGAGGGGTGGGTGGCTTGAGTCTGTGGCAGTCCGAGGGGGACACACACCCCCAGCAAGTCCCTTTCACCTGCCTGGTGCTCCTGTCTCTTTTCTGTATGGTTTTTATAAGAAGCAATCAGAGTCCAGGCATAATAATCCATTATTCTGGCACGAGCAAACCCTGACTTTAAGTTAGGATAAGAGGAAGCTGAATAGCAAATTTGGTAATCCTACCTCTTACCATTTAGGAGTTCTTGAACAAATAGACTGACAGACGGACGTATGGACACATGGATGGACATACAGAGGCACACACTCTCTTAAATATATAGTAGATTTAAAGGAAAAACCTTTGAATTAATTATTGTTTCATGTAGGGAATTAAGAGAGCACCTAATTAAGTTAATCATCTGGGATGACTTCCAATTTGCAATCACTAAATAGGGGTTTAATCTTTATTCATTTTCCTTTCCTATTTATACTTCCCCAAAATAAATGCAAAAAAGACCAACACATCAAGAAGACACCCACTTGTTATTGTAAGGTGCTGGATTGAAGCCCAAAGGTGAACTCAGAAACCCGGAAGACTAATCTCTGTTGTACTTACAATTTGAGAGGAAATGCAAAAATAGACTCTTTTGCCTACTATTTTTATTTATTTATAATTTACTTTCCTTTTCTCAATAGGCACATGATTTACTGGCAAATGAATAACCCACTTTATTACACTGGAGGTCTGCACAACTGAAAGTTTTTCTAACTATTGAACTGTCCACATTTACAGTGTATCATTGTATAAAGCAGAACACCGTGATGGAATCCATACGTATGAACACAAACAATGATGCACTAGGGATGTTACATTTAGTTTAAGAAACTAATTGACTAGTCGATGGATTTTCTATTGACTAGTCAATAAGCAGGGGAACTGCAGTTGGGTTAGCTCCCAGCCCGGGAGCTAACCCCGCTGCAGCTCTGCTTTTTAAATGTCTGAAAAGCCTGTCTACATTTAAAAGGCTAAAGCGCAAGAGGAAGGACCGAGCGTGAGCCGTGAGCTGATTTCTGGCTCGCACCCGCCTTTTAAATGTATTAAGAGCCAGGGGAGCCTGCACGAGATGGGAATCAGGTGTTCTGTTGGTTTCTAATACATTTAAAAGGCTGGTGCTAGCTGGGAATCAGCTTTCCCGGCTCATGCTGGGTCTTTCCTGCTGTGCTTTAGCCGATAGGTTCTTAATACATTTAAAAAGCAGAAGCGCAGCATCTGGGACTGGGCACGAGCTGGCAATCAGCTGATTCCTGGCTCACGCCAGGTCCCCACTACCCTCTTACCCCCGCAGAGATGGCTTTTAAGCTGGCCCCACCCAGCACTGGCTCCTGTTCTCCCTCATTGCTGCCTCTGATAGAGGCAGCAAGGGGGGGGGGGGGGGAGAGCAACCAGTCGCTTACATCCCTATGATGCACTGTAATTATAACTGACTTTATTGCAATTAATATTTTTTAAATCCATCTCTTCTTCCTCTCCTCCAAGGAGTGTAATTCCTAAGAGCTGGATAAAACTCACCAGTCATTTTTCTCAACAAACTGGATACATTATTTTTCATCCTGCTTTCTAAAAATGGGGTTGCATAGCACTGCTGCTATAGAATGACACCTGTATTATAAGAATTACATTTCAGTGGAATGTGAGAGAATTCTGTGCACGTAAATCAAGATTTTCAAAACACTTTAGGGGATTTAGACATTTTCCAAGACAGGGTGCAAGAGGTACTTAGACCAACTTCAGTTGTAAAGAGAGGCAAGCTTTCAAGCTCAAAAGCTTGCCTCTCTCACTGGCAGAAATTGCTTCTGTCTTTTGATGTTGCTTCTTGCTGAGAGGTATTTTCACACTGAAGTCAACTGATTTTATTGCCAAGTGCCGAGTGATAGGTGGCTCAGAAGGTATCCTGTAAATGTCTGTTGTCCCATTATCTAATAAATTTCACATTTACAAATTAATTTAGAATTAGAGCTAGTATCTCATGTATTTAGTCTTACAGACTGCTTTTAAAGACTGTCCAAACTCAATTAAAACCATATTTAAAGATTATTTAAAGTCAAGCTAATATTTAAAAATAAATACTTTAGCACTGTATCTGCTACTACAAGGTATAGCAAAAACACGGAATATGCTTTGCTGAAATAGGTGATTTAATCTGTTCTTAAAATAAGCAGGGGGGCATAAAAATCTGTCTCTTAAGCAATAAATCCTGCAGCCTTTATTTCTGGGGAGAGTCCTATAGGGGCTTTAATAGGGGTCCAGGGCACACTCCAGGAGTAGGTACTAACGATATATTCAAGGCATACATTTTTTAAATGATTATGTATTTGTTCCTGAATAAGGCAGGAAGTCACATGATATGGCATGCAGTTGAATTGGTAAATTCACAGTTTGAGTGTGTTGTGAGATCACCTAATCCAGTGGTTCGCAACCTTTTCAAGCATACGGACCCCTTTTCAATTTATTAAAATTTCACAGACCCACCCCCCAGGGGAGAAAAAAAATAAAAGGAAAAGAAAGGGGGGATGGGGGGAAGAAAAGTAAGGATTGGGCCCATTGCAATGGGCCCGATCATTATTTTTAAACTTTCAACAGAGCCCCAGCAGTACACTTGCAGACCACTAGGTGTCCGTGGACCACAGTTTTGGGCCCTAATAAATTATCTGGTAAATCTGAACTTGCTAAAGAATGTTGCTGTTTTCAGAAAATGTTCTGTCAAAACATGTAAATAAAATTAACCAAAAAATTGTATTGCAAGAAATCTTGTGTGTAAAGACACTTCAAGATTTGTATTCTTTTCTTTAATATTTTTTTCTAGGAGAAATACATTTGGATTCCTAAATTGTGCACATGATTTATGGAAACCAATAGTCTTGGCTCTCCTTTGGACACCTGCTGTTGAGTCTGACAAGACATAGTTCTAGCACCCAGATGGTGACTGACTTTCAGCCCCTGTTTCCATGGCATGGAAAATGGCAGATGGAATTGTTGAAAAAAAGGGATGAACATTTTGAGATCAGCCAGCACGTGCCTTTTTTTACCTGGGCTTTGTGTCTGATGAGCCACTGTCTATTTCCAACAGTCGGGCTCAGCTTCCGGCTCTAAGCGCCATGAGGCTGCCAACGGCCGGGCCCAGCTCCTGGCTGTCTGGGTCTAAGTGCCGTGTGGCCGGGTCTAAGTCTCTGATGTCCTGCCCTCCTTTGTCGGGACCCCTGAAGATTCCCAGTGCCAAGACACTGTCGGTGCCAGGGGGACATGCCAACCTAAAGCCCTGGGACAAACCGCCGGTGGTCTTGAGGAGCCAAAACCGACTTCATCAGCGGTGCCTAAATCTAGTATCTCTGTCCCGAAAGGTCCTAGGATGGAAGGATCTACAAATGCTGATGTGGCCCTCACCCAAGCAGCGGAGGCAGTTTTCGTGAGGGTTACTAACAGGCACAGGCCTGTGACACTTGGCAAGTGTTTAAACCTGAGACCCCGGAGCATACCCCATCTCCCGGGCTAGCCCAGTTGGGGGGGGGGGGGCGCTAACTATTTACAAAGACTATGAACTCTCAATGATTTAAACCTGGGAACTCCCTATATAGCGCAGCATATGCTTGCCACTGCAGGAGGTGCTAGGACCCGGTTCCTTATGGATACTGCTGAGGAAAAATCTTCCAGCACCGGTACGTGTGGCGAGCGCACACCCCTGCGTTGAATGGACATAAGCATCACTCGAAGAAAGCTGCAATACTTAGAAAGCTACTTTTTAGCACAGTGGTTTGAACTTAAGTGGTCACTACTACTAGATCCGCTAAAAGCCAAGAGAAAGTCAGATTAATTTAAAGCTAAATACAGAAATAGCAAATATAGAAAGTTGATGGTAACTGGGGGATCTCATTGTACAGACATATTGCTATAATGGAAGGCAGGAGGGATGTGATCAGGAAAATGGGCAGTGATCAAAAAAAGCCACCTCCCCACAATGCTGTTTTTTTTTTTTTAATATTCACTAAGCTTTAAATGTTTGCAACAAGATGGGCACTAACATACTATAAAACAGGCCGTCTGTGTTAGCGGCCAACACAGATACCCTGCAATGCCTAGATTTTGTGACAGTTTGTAAAGTTGCTTCAACTGGCACTATGGATTTGAGTGTGTAGTAAAAGACTTTTGATGCGTAACACTTTCCCAGACTCTCCTTTGTGTTGGTTTGCCTGGCAGCTCTGTAAGATCAGATATAATCATGAAACTCCATCTAAACCTGGAGAACAATTACATTCTGCATTCCACAGATACAAAGGTCTGAGAGACCGGGAATGGACAAATCATGGGTTATTTACAAGAACAATAACTTGCATGAAACTAGCATATAATTTTGTTGCCATTTATTTTGGTATAAATCTGCTCTACCAATTTTGTAATCAAGGGACTAGAATAGGCCTCCAGTTGATAACAGAATTACAGTTATTCAGTGGTAATGATATAGCTAAGGGCAGGAGCAGGTTAGATACGGCCCACGGGCCGCCCCACCAGGATCTTCAGGCACAGAGCAGTCCCACACCACTTTCAGTAGCTGGCTACTCCTTGTGGCTCTCTGCTCTGGGTGCCAGGGAGAGGGGAAGGCTTCATATGCACTGCCCCCACCCCCCCAGGAAAATCTCTCTGCTCCTACTGGCCTGACCACAAGGAGCAGACAGCCATTTTGAGCCACCTGGGATTGCAGCAGGAAGGAAGCCTGCCTCAGGGTCCTGCAGGGCTGCTGAGCAGAAGGTACCTAGTTAAGTGCCTCCTGGCCAAAGCTTGCCTCTAGCACTCCAGTCCCTCTCTCTCCCCAACTCCTTCCCCGCAGCCATCACCCAAACTTGCTGCACACCCCTCCACAGGTCACAACTCGCTTCCAGATCCTGCAACCCCTTCTATAATCCCTCTCCCCGGCCAGAGTCCTCTTCTGAACCCATATCCCCTCCCAGATCCTGCACCCCAAGCTCCTGCCACAGACCACAACCCCCTCCTTGACCCAAACTCTCTCAAAGATCCCACATTCTCTCCTGCACCCCAGTCCCCTGCTCCAAGCTCCCTTCTGCACCTAACCTTCGCCCCAGACCCTGCATCCCCTTAACAGAAAAAGTACAGCCCTTGACCACCTACTAAAATGTTGAAGTGACCTCCTCCATCAATAATTATTGCCCACCCTAGCTAGGGGCCTATCACTATTTCTATAAACCCCTGGAAATAAAGACTTAGCATTTACACTTAAGCATTGACCTTAAAGTGGACACAAGTTTTTAAAAAGGGGTCTTGGGAGGTTTTTCTTTTATATAAAGGAAGATTTTATGTACCACAAAAATTCAGACATTTAACTGTTTCAACATTCCATGGCTACAAAGATGGAACAGGACATGGAGAATTAACTCCCCTTTTACTCCTGCATATGACCCCTGAAGAACAGAGTGCTCAACATTGATGAAATTCGGACCACACCTTTCTTGAAGTGGTTTCTGCATCACTCTCCATCTCAATGGACCAAAGCCATGTCAAAGTACCTCTCAGAAACAAAAAAGCCAGAGACCAATGGAAGATTTCAACATCCTGTGCTCTCACAGTGGATGTAAGGCAATCACTGTTACAGACCTTCACTGCTAGCAATATCTGCACCCCTCATAAGGTCTTTTGAAAGCAAACGACGTGGATTGCAATGAGAGGTCATAAAGATGAGCTCCTGGAATACCCAGGATGTGCCACATCTATTGCTATAAGGGTCTCCTGTCCTGTCAGAGGGGATGGTGGCAGGAGCTGGGAGGAACTCCCTGAAGCTGCCAGGAACCACAGTGAGTGCCCCGCGGTTCCCAGCCCCCACGGGAATGCATCTGCCACAAATGGCGAGAATTTCCTGTACTTCAAGATAACTGGAAATGCAGCAGTTACAATAACTTCATTCCAGAATCACTCGGTTCTTTGCACCACCTAGGGCCGAAACAACTGAGAGTATTAATGAACATTTTTGCAAATGAAGGTTCAAATGTAGGGAAGGTCAAAGGTGGAATCAGTTTGCTGGATTCAATCTACTATCAAGGGACATGTTCTCATCATGATCCAACATATAGTCTTTGGCTACCAGAAATCGCAACTGCTTCCGAATTATCCAACCACGGAAGATAATGCTATGCCAAGGTCAGATGCTGTGAGGTGCTGAGATCAATAGCAACTGAGGGTGCCTAATCCTTCACCCGACTGGGACCTTTGCAATGGTCCTCTAACTTCACAATGAATCAAATAGGGGCCAGGGCCGTCTTTTCCTTCTGTTTCTATACAGTGCCTGTGACATTCTGTATTTGGGGGAGTGTCCATATAAAGCATGCTATGTGAGGCATTGAGAAATGATCGGCTGGAACCCACTGTTCCATCTAAGTACACGTATCATTAACGCATATGAAGTTACTAGACGATCTACCTGGTGTTGCTCAAGTCCTTAACTCAATTGTTTTGTTCATTGAAATCATTGCTCTGGGGTGGGGCTGGGAAGGAGGGTTCAGGATGCAGGCTGCCTCGGGGTGGGGCCAGATCAGAAGCACTTCCCTATGGCAGCTCTAGCGGGCACAGCCAGAAGAGGGGTGCACGTTCTCTGGCTGGGGAAGGTCCAGGTTCATCTGTGTGCTCCCCAGCCAGACTGAGGAATGGAGCAAACTGTTCACTTTCCCCTCCCCCCGACAAAAGGGGAACAGCTGGCAATGTTCCCTTCCAAAAGGAGAATGGAAGCTGAAGACCCTCCCTAAAGGGTGGCTGGAGAATGAGAGACTCAGGGCTGGGACAGACCCAAGCAGGGAGCCCATTTCACCTGCCAGTTGATTGTCTCTTTTCTGTACAGTTTTGTGTCCCTACATGCATCGTGGACACAACCAAACCCTCACTTGGCCTTACACAGCCCTTTTAAGTTAGGCTAAGAGGAAGCTGCATACCCAACTTGGTGTCCTAGCTCTTACCATTTAGGAGGGACAGACTCACTTCCTTGCTCACAGACAAACTCTCTCAAATATATTGGAGAGGAGAACGAGTTGTATGGTTGCCACTAAAATACACTGCGAGCTGGGAAATTGACCAGACATTAGATCGCCAAGAACAAGGGCAGGTATCAACCAACCATTAATAGCCATTGTTCTGCAAGGGGGCTGCTTGCACAAGGCCATAACTGGGAATTGTTCAGTCTTGCCTTATGACTCAAGAGTGCCCACCAAACACGCCTGGACTTATGGCCTCCAAGCACAGGGGACAGAGGGTATGAAACAGAGAAAAGGAGTTTCCTTGCTGGCCTTTCTCCCTCCCTCACCTATGCTGCAAGCCACAAGGACATTCAGAAGATTGAAGACTCCAATGGAGGAGACTGGCCCAAATTTCAAGGGTGAAATCTGTGTCCTATGAATTGCATTATCCAGTGGGGTGGATACGACAGCCCCTTGCCCCTACACACAGCAACAGCACATACTCTGCCCCTGCACACATCACCACCACACACACAGCCCCTGCACACAGCACCACCTCCACACCCTCTGCCCCTGCCCACAATGCCACACCCAGTCCTCCCCACACCCTGTTGTGCCACCAGAACCTACTCACACATCCTGTCCCTGTGCACAACACTACCACACGTATCCTGCCTATAAATTAATACATTTGCTCCGCTCTCCTTCAGCGGCAGAAGACAGTATATTCCTGAGGTACAGTGCTGGGAACTGGGGGGAGGGGATCTGGCTGATGCCCCTTTCTGTGCGATTCATGAGTGGCTCTGGAAACATTCATGCAATCTATTTGTGCTGAGGGATTTTCTGCTTGTCATTAGCAAAACATTATGAGAGACAGCCCAGGCTGGACAGCAATGATCCCCTTAATTTTTTCCATCCATGTGGGAAATAATGTTTGTTATGTGCACCGAGGCATGTGCAGATGTACACCATCAATAGAAACACATGCTGCCGGCTGTGGGTAGCTGTGGTTCCTCTATCAATCAGCTGGGCAGCACCTGAATCTCTCCTGGACAGCCACCTAAGCGCTGAGGTTACAGGGGACACTGCTGTAGAGTAAAAGGGACACAGACTGCACCCCAAGGATCTAGTGTCTGTTTTCTCCTTTAAGTTCTATACGATTTAGTTTTTCTATAATGCACTTTACACCCTAACACAAAGCATTTACAAACAAGTTGGTAATTTCTTCTCATTTAAAAATAAAATAGCAGCTCTGCTCAAGAGCTGTAACTATAAAATTAAGAAACAAGGAATGGTCTAGCACACCTTAAAGACTAACAATTCATGTAGATGGAATCGTGAGCTTTCGTGGGACAACCCACTTCACCAGCATCTACATGTTTTGTTAGTCTTTAAGGTGCTGCTAGACCAGTCGTTGTTTTTTAAGGATTTCTAGTTACAGACTAACTCTGCTACCCCTCTGAAGCTTTTATACGATTAAGCACAGCTACTGTAGCAGAGAACAACAGGAGTACCTTGAAGTTAGCCCAGCGTCTGCATGACTTGAGGGATAACATCTGTGTCTGGAGCTAGTGAATACAGGACAAGCATGCTGAACTTTGCATTTCTTACTATTTGCTGGTTTGAATCATATAAATGTTGTCCATATGGTGAAGTTTGGGCTAATCTGACACTAGCTATTCTCCAGGAATTTTCATAGTACAAAGTGATTTATAAACCAAGACAAACCATGATTGTCAGCTATCAATGCCAAGGATCATTTTAGAACACATACTATACATACACACACATATTCATAGGCTCTGCCCTTCCCTGTAGTGGAGGGGTGAGGGAAGAGGTGGGAGCCCCAGGCCCAGCTCCCACTACAGTCCCCTCCCCAAGCCCTCACCCCACCTCTTCTCATCCATGCTCTGCCTCTTCCCACTCCTCCCTCTCCCCAGTGCCTCCTCAACACAGCAAAAAAGTTGTTCACAATGGGCAGGAGGCACTGGGAGGGAGGGGAAGGAGTTGATCTGTGGCCAGGAGGCAAGAGGTGCTGAGGGAGAGGGGAAGCACTGGCTGCCGGAGGGTGCTAAGCATCTATTCATTTTTCTCCATGAATGTTCTAGCTCTGGAGCATTCATGGAGTTGGTGCCTAGGTGTATATACACACTCAGCTATTATACTATATGCTTATAACCCTGCACGTTCATAGCTTCCAGCTGTCACTTCAAATTGCTCATGCAGCACTTTTTATGCAATGAGAGTGCTATCTGGAGGAACTCCACTCTGGCTGTCTACAGTATTTTTCCAAGATATTTTCTACTGTTGCACTTGCATAGATGTTGCAATGACAGATGTGCTAATTTGGACAGAGCAAAAGCATTTTTATCGCCACGCCACATATTCAGCTTGCTAGTAATCAAATGGTTAAATAGTCTACATGTTGTCTAAATTAAAGTTCCTCCTACTGCTGTGTAGGAGATTTTCTGAACAACACTAGCAAAAGCTTCAGGGGGTAGCCGAGTTAGTCTGTTACAGAAAAAAAACAACAAATGGTCTGGTAGCACTTTACAGACTAAAAATGATGCTACCGTCTACATGTTTTGTTAGTCTATAAAGTGCTACCGGATCATTTGCTGTTTTTTTAACACTAGCAAAGACCATGCTTAAGTTAGCAGATCTTGAAATGCACAGCTGAGTAGTTCTTATCTACCCAAATTGCAGGCTATCTGCACATTTTCTTCACAATTCTGACTCAACTTTGTAAGGGGACTGTGGTAATTTTCCAAATCAAGAACCACCTTTCTATTTACTGGTTTGCTAATTTTACATTAACAGAGTTAATTCAAATAGATCTTCCATTTTCAAAATAAGAAGCTACACCTTCAAGCAGCTGATGATGCTTGAAAGAAACTTGGTAAACATTCAATTTACATGCATTCCTGCTGGTGTTCGTGGTCATTTGCATCCCAGGTTTCTAATTACAAAAGGACATTTGCATGAAAACAGGATCTCTATTGATATAAGAGCATTTCTGCTTATTCCTTACTTAAAACTGAAACCCTTTGTTATATCACCGTTTATTATTATAATAATTAGGATTCCATAAGAAAAGGATTAGGGCTTCAAATGAGGAATAAACAGCAGGAGCACAGATCCTCTTTTCATGCAAATATCTTTGGTAATGACATTTAAAACACCCCCTACAAAAGAAGAAATAAAAGTTGCCACAATCACCAAAACTGTTCATGAACAAAATGTTCATCAGTTTCCCATGAGATCTTAGCACCCCTTTACACTTACTTCATCATCTTCATCCTCCTCTTCATCATCAGATTCAACACTATCATCCAATGGCTCTTCTAGAAAGAAATACACAAAAAATAGCAGTGTAAGTGAACAAAAGTGAATTAGCCTGTGTCTATCCCATCAGAAATTTTAGATATTAACCCTCCATGCTGAAAAATTGAGTTTGACAATATTTATGCTAGTTCTTTGTACGGCATCTCTTGAACTTTGGGCTAGTATTTTGAGGACAGCAACGTTTTTAGAATCACCAAAAATCACTGGATTCTCTGAAGAAAGCAGAAGCAGAAAGACTCAAGTCACGTCTTTACTTCCTGCACCGGAGATCACCTCATTTGGAATTCACACCTCCAGATCAGCTGCTAGAAGTGGGCCTCATCCTCCTTGATTGGATCCACCTCGTCATCTCCAGCCTGATCCTGGCCTGCATATTTATACCTGCCTCTGGAAATTTCCACTACATGCATCTGACGAAGTGGGTCTTTGCCCACGAAAGCTTATGCTCCTACACTTCAGTTAATCTATAAGGTGCCACAGGACTCCTCGCCGCTAGTGCTCAGAAATTTTGCCTAACAGTCATATGTTCCCTTTCAAAAAAATCCCATTTTCACAAACACTGCAGCAAAACCTTGGCATATGCTTGATGGATGTAGGATGTGAATAGTCTCTATCGCCAATACCTTAGTCAAACACAGACTGCATGACATTCTATTTGTTCTTTTCCTCATTGTGGCTATGTCGACACGAGAGAACCGCGCTGTTGTCCTAAGGCGGAGCTCTCCTGTCAACATTATTAAACCACCCCAATGAGCAGCGGTAGCTATGCCAGCAGGAGAGCGTCTCCCCCCGAGATAGCGTTGTCCACTCGGTTGGTGTAACGTATATTGCTCAGAAAGGTGGCTTTTTCCCACACCTTCGAGTTATACAAGTTATACCGACAAAAGTGCTAGTGCAGACATAGCCCACTACTAGAAGATTCATCAGTGCCTCTATTCTTTTACAAAATACAAGAAAGCAACTCAATTAGAATTGTTTTTAGTGAGCAGGAGGAAGCCTCCTGAATTCACCCTGGTTTGCTGTCTTGATAGCTTCTCTCTCCAACCACTTCCCCCCAGCCACAAAGGCTGAACGTAACTTGTCAATTCCACTTTGGTTGGATTTGGGTAAGGAGAGATCACAGATACCAAGAGCTTCCTGTCCTTCCCCATATATAAACAAGAGAAGAACAAGACTGACCTCCCCTGTGCCACTCTACTGTGCTACAATTAAATTGCCAGCTGATTCAAGCATTGTACCTTTGCGTCCAGGAGGACAATGCCCCAACATAACCATCATGCTGCACAAGGTCAGAAAGCTTTGGAATTTAGGCCCCAATGTTTGTTTTTGAAATACAAAGGAAATTTTAAAACACATTTGACACTGAAATCCTGATGTTCCCTATTTGAGCACTCTCAGTCCATTACACCGTTATCATTCTTTGTAAGTTCCAATGTCTCTCAAAAACATGAGCTTTTTTATGGCCTTTGTGAAAGATTTATAGCCCAGTTAATAGCTGCATCTGTTCCCCTGACCTGAATTAAGCTGCTTGATAATGAATTCAATTTGCCGGATCATCTCAGCATTTCCTTCCTTGATGAAGCACCGCAGAATTTCTTCCATTCCCTGGATATATTGGAAAACATCACTGGGTTAGTGTTTCATGAGACTAACCCAGCACAGGTCATTTCACTAGCTAAAATCATTGTTTTGCCGGAAAAAGAAAATATACAGGCAGTCCCCGACTTACGCGGATCCGACTTATGTCGGATCCGCACTTACGAACGGGGCTTTCTCGCCCCGGAGCTCGCAGGCAGCGGTCCGCCACCTCGACCTCCGGGGCGAGAAAAGCTGCTCCCGGTGTCCCTGGTCTGCTGGGGACCGTCTCCAGCAGACTAGGGGCACCGGGAGCAAAGCCACAGCCGCGGCGGGTTTGCTCGCGGTGTCCCTGGTCTGCTGGAGACGGTACCCAGCAGACCAGGGACACCGGGAGCAAAGCCGCAGCGGCAGCGGTCCCGCCACGCGCCACGCAGCTAGTGTGCCCTCCCCCAGCAGACCAGGACCCTGGGGCAGAGCAGCTGGGGAGCTGCCGGTTGGTCCCGCAGCGCCACTCTGGGCACTACTGGACCAACCCGGCAGCACCCCAGCTGCTCTGCCCCAGGCGTCTTGATTCTGCCGCTGCTGGTCAGTTTCAGCAGCAGCTGAATCAGGACGCCTGGGGCAGAGCAGCTGGGGTGCTGCTGGGTTGGTCCAGTAGCGCTGAGGAGCGGCACTACTGGAGCAACCCAGCAGCACCCCAGCTGCTCTGCCCCAGGCGTCCCCAAGTCAGCCGCTGCTGAAACTGACCAGCGCTGACTACAGGAAGCCCGAGGCACAGTTGCTCTGCCCCGGGCTTCCTGGAATCAGCCGCTGATCAGTTTCAGCAGCAGCTGACTTGGGGTTCTTAAGTTGAATCTGTATGTAAGTCAGAACTGGCGGTCAGTTTCAGCAGCGGCTGAATCTGGACGCCAGTTCCGACTTACATACAGATTCAACTTAAGAACAAACCTACAGTCCCTATCTTGTACATAACCCGGGGACTGCCTGTACAGGGAAACTGCTGCGTACAGTTATAAATATTCCATTCTGTCCATTAACTGCCAGAGATTAAGGTAACGTGGTATCACACTTGAACACAGAAGCCACCAGAACATGCAACGTTAACAGATTTCTACAGGAGCTACTCCTCTGCTTTCAAAACTCAGAACATAACTGGTTCGTTACAAATATTACTCAGTAAGGAAACAGCATGAAAAGATGAGGTGGGCCTGATTTTTATCCTTTCCTTCTGGTTCATCTCTTGTTGCAATTGTGGGCTCTGTTTTGTGCCTGTAATACTTTAAAGTCATATCAACATCCCACTCTGTATGCTGGATAGCGGCTCACAGATAGGACAAGGAAAAGGCACCTAAATGAAATCATTAGACCTGCAAATTATGGATGCAAAGAGAGAGAAGGCCATAAACTGGTAATTAGGAAAGAAAGTGGCTCAGCTCCTTCCTACCAGCTTTCTGTTGCCATCAGAGACTCCATCCCCGGTTTCTTTCCTCTATTACTGCACTCACACAGTCCACATGCCCTCAGAGCTATGTCATCCAGGATGTGTAAAATCCACACGCCTCTGTGTGATGCCGTTATATCAACCTAATCCCCTACAGACAGCACAACAGAAGAGCTTCTCCAGATAACATAGCTACCATGCAGATGGGAGAAGCTGTCCCCTCAGGGTAGTAGTGTCTTCACGGAAGTGCTACAAGAGGTGCAGCTGCACCATTAGCACCGTACATGAAGACAAAACCTAACATTTGAAAAGTCTGCCTTCCATGCCAGCAAAACCTGTCAAGGTAAAGTCTGGAGGCAACGTGCCTAGAAGTTAACACGATCATCTTGGCATATGTTAAAATCTATACTGCATTGTCTACATTTGATTTTTCAAACATCATTTTAGGATTGTGTTCGTTAACAAGTTCTCAAGTAATACCTTTCAATCCTAACTTTGCCAAAACCCTTGAAACCAAGTCCCTGTACCCTCCTCAAAGGCACAAAAAGCAGTTGAGTGCCCAACTCCAACTGAGTCTGAAAAAAATCAACCCCAAGTTCTCCTCTACAATAGATCACCAGGACAGACTATTCCTCAGGAACCTGGCAGATGCAACTATGCAGCCTCTCCTCCTAATTACTGTCACTATTATTTAATGCAGTATCACCTTCCCTGGCGGATGCTGGAAGAGCAGACAATGAACAGCTATTTTTAATCCAAACATTGAAACCACGAAAAAGCAGACAACTGAGACTTCTGAGATACCTTTTGAATAGACTTTGTATGATAAGAATGGCAGGAAAGGAGACATGCTGTCCAGGTTTACATTTGAATTGATTCCGCATAATAAAGCAGACAACGTGAGCCAGTATAAATTAGACCAGACACAAGCCTCTGGCTGTTGGCTTGCGATGGGGCATTGTTATCTTCTCCAACAGATAGTAACGGCTCTGCAGGAG
Source organism: Pelodiscus sinensis (assembly GCF_049634645.1). NCBI lineage: Eukaryota > Metazoa > Chordata > Testudines > Trionychidae > Pelodiscus > Pelodiscus sinensis. Next base: position 50,471,611 of record NC_134720.1, read on the forward strand.
ACCATTCATCACCTCAATTCCTTCACCATCACCTGCTACAGAGATGGCAAATTCCTCTTGCAGAATATCCAGCAGTTTCATTTTGACTACAATTTCCCACCAACCATTTTGTAATGGATGGAATACAACATAGATTTGTATTTGCAGCAGTCAATAGGAAACAATGATCCAAACTCAGCCTTGACGTAACTGGATGCAAGGCCACTGACTTCAGTCACATCAAACCCATTTACATCAAGGTGGAAAGTGGCTCAATATCTCCCCAAAATAAAATGACACACTCCATGACAGCCCAAAGAACTGGAAAATTTAACAGCTACTTTAATGAAATTACATATGGGAAGGGGAGGCAGGGGGTGCGGAAGCAAAATGAGAACTCCAAATAATCATTTACATTAAATTTAGGTTTACTCTGGAATAATCACAGCCTGGTTTGAGGTACGGTTGTCAGAAAAGCGACTATGCAGATATGTTCTTCCTTACTCAATCAGCTTCTTCTGATTTCTTTTCTTTGTATAGTCTGATGTTCCTTACCATTGCTCTGGCTTCTTCTCGTATAGAAGGGATAGCAAGAATGCTGTACAGCGCTCCATTCACATATGGCTGTATCTGAGAAGGAAGAAAATGTGCCAATGGTCAGTCCATTTTTCATTATTCCAACTCTTGAATCCTACCCAACTGCCAACAGGTGAAGCATCGGAGTAAATTGCTGAGCCACATGCATGGAATCTGATCCCTGCAATCCACTCACACAAAAGTCTCCCAGCTTGAAATAATGCCACTTTGTGAGCAGTGAACTGGTAAGGAAGATGATCAGAAAGCCAGCTGGTCATCAGGAGCTTTGTGTGGAGACCAACTGTAGGTGCAAAAGTGCTCTCTGAAGTCTGCACCCCTTGAAAAATGACTTAAGGCAGCTCGTGTAGATTTAGACAAAAAAAGTAACAAATATGCAAAGGTCCTCCACACTGTTCTTGGCAAGACTTGCTTGCTCTCTTTACTGTCCTGGATAGTTTTAAGGAAAAATAAGCTAAGCGAAAGTTGTATACAGGCAGTCCCCGAGTTACGCGGATCCGACTTATGTCAGATCCGCACTTACGAACGGGGCTTTCTCGCCCCGGAGCTCGCAGGCAGCGGGACCGCCCAGAGCGCAGCGGTCCCGCCACCTCGACCTCCGGGGCGAGAAAAGCTGCTCCAGGTGCTCCTGGTCTGCTGGGGACCGTCTCCAGCAGACCAGGGACACCTGGAGCAAATCCGGGGAGGCGGAGGGGTCCCGCGCCTCTGAGGCTTTGCTCCCGGTGTCCCTGGTCTGCTGGGGACTGTCTCCAGCAGACCAGGGACACGGGGAGCAAAGCCGCAGCAGCGGCGGGGTCCCGCGCCTCTGAGGCTTTGCCAGAGCAAAGCCTCCGAGGCGCGGCACCCCACCGCCGCTGCGGCTTTGCTCCCCGTGTCCCTGGTCTGCTGGGGAGGAGGGAGCGCAGCTAGTGGCCCCCCCCCAGCAGACCAGGCTTTTGTTGTGGACCCTGGGGTAGAGCAGCTGGGGTGCTGCCAAGTTGGTCCTGCAGGCTTGAGATTCAGCCGCTGTTGAAACTGATCAATGGCTGATTCCAGGAAGCTGGGGGCAGAGCAATTCTGCCTCCAGCTTCCTGTAGTCAGCCCCTGGTCAGTTTCAGCAGCAGCGGCTGATTCTGGAGCCAGTTCCGACTTACATACAAATTCAACTTAACAACAAACCTATAGTCCCTATCTTGTACGTAACCCGGGGACTGCCTGTATCACATTTCTTGAGATAAGAACTAACCCAGAGGGTCTCAGCGGTCTCTTCTTCTGCCCTATTACCTGATTTTATTAGAAGGTCCAGATAGTGCAAGTATAAGCAGCAAACTCCCTATTATGAACCAGAATTGCCTCCCATGATGGAGAGGATTGGTTCCCACTGTTCTACGCATCTACTTTAAAAACCCATGAGGAGTCTATTTAGCAGAGGCCAAAATGACAAAAATTATAATAATTTACTGGCAAGGGAGAGGGCGGAGGGAAATGCGTGTAGTCTAGAGCATTAACCTATAAGCTTGTGTTTACTGGTTAATCAACCATACTATTGCATCCCTACCCTGAAGTGCTGTGCTGTTGTGCTGTGTGCAGTTAACCAGCGATCCGAATGCACCAGCAGTGGATGAAGTAACGCTGCATAACAAGGGTAAGTGTATTATGGGATCCTTTGAGATGAAAGGTACTAGCTGTTAGTATTCTGCCCCAGGTCAGATGTGTTTATGTGGGCCAGGGGAGAGGCCATCCAGCTATTTTTATACTATTCTTGACATGCTAGCATCTGATGCTTTGCATATAGTCTGCATTGCAAATAGCTTTGTATCTCCTGTTGTATTAAGGCTTGGGAAGATTTGGATTTAAAGATTACTTCAAAATAATCCCAGGAACCTGCAGGCTAGAATGAGATTACCACACCGCTACCAAACATTCATTTGCAAATGACCAGTCATACTGTTGGAGAGAGACATCAAAATCTCTAGGAATATACCCCCCATCCCCGCCCCCCACAATGTTCACTGAGCCCAGATGAGTTTACAGACCTGTGAACTTTACTGAAATTCTATGTGATTTACTACGAGGGTGTAGTAGCCAAGGATCAAGCAAAACACAACTTTAAAAAAAAAATCAGCAGCTTTACCCTTCCCTTGCCAAAGAAAGGAATATTAGCTGTACAAGTACCTCATGGTTCTCATGGCCCAGGAGATCAGAGAGAACTTTGAGCACGCGGTTTGCAACTTTCGCACACATTTTCTTCCCTGCACAGGCACAATGTTTTTTCAAATACAGAAAAGGCATTAAAAGAATCCAAACTCGTCTTTCTTTCCTAAAAATTAATACAATGCAACATGCAATGCACTGTTGTCCATGCCCGCTAAATTCTGCTCTCAGAATAACCCTACTGAGGTCAATGGAGTTACTCTGATTTTAGACACACGTAACCATGTGCAGAATCAATGAGAAGTCTTGTGGCACCCTAACGACTTAACAGATTTGAGCATTAGCTATCATGGGCAAAACCCACTTTGTCTGATGCAAAAATCTGTTAAGTCTTTAAGGTGCCACAGAGTCCCTTGCTGTTTTTGCTGATACAGAGTAACACAGCTAACCCTCTGGGACTTGCCATGTTCTAAACAGTTACTTTCAAGGTCTGAGACACTGATCCTACAACAATTTAAGAAAGATGTTACTTTGATGATGCCAACTGAGGGCTATTGTGTACTTGTCTGGGTTTAACTTTTTCCCTTTAAAGACTGCAAATTCCTTGGGTCATTATTTTATCCTAGGGATCTCTAAGTGGTAAGAGGCCTGTTAATCACTGTGGATCCAATCCTGCAAGGTGAGGAGTGGGCTTTATGGCATTATTGAATTAAGAGAATAATTCAATTCTAACTGGCTTTTATAAACAGGCATATTGTTTGCAGTCAGAAATCAGGTAACTCATACTAGCACGGTAGCAGGCAGGCAGTGGTTTTGCTAGAAACACTCCACCCCATTAGGCGATGAACATGCTGGGAAGGGGTTCAAGGAGTTATGCTGACAGTGAGATGGGTGGCTGCTTACTACAGAGAGGACTCAGGGTTTAGGCAGAGCACTTCTAAAAGGAAAAATCCTAGGGACAGACAAGCCAGGGAGGATGGAGCGAACACTAATTTAATTTCTTTGGTAACGAAGGCTAACTCCAGTGAGGAGGCAAGTTCTGACTTCTCACAAGGTGTGGATTTTGTTTCAGAGCAGGTTGGGAAAAGATACCTTATCAAAAGTACCATTTATGGAGCTCTCATTCTATGGTGGTGGGTGCCGTTTAACACAGATAAATATTGATGAACACAGACAAGCAAAATCACTTGAAAGACCTCAGTAATATCGGTATGAAAAGTTCAAGCTCAGGGTTTCCCCCATCCATTTCCCAGCTGAAAAATCACACATATAACACAAGAGACCTGAACTCCTGAGACAAAGATTCATGAGCAAGGCTACAGAATATTCCAGCGTGTAATCTGACAAGCAATCCGTATCCTTTAGGACATCAACTAGCCAGAAAATGAGCCCGTCATTGATCATAGCCGATTGCAAGGCACGTCTAGGAAAAAACACAAATAAATATATTTTACTCTGGATATATTTACTTCAAAGAAGAACGCAGTAAAACATAACTACTACTTAGGCTGTGACAACACTAGGGAGCGTGCAGCAGCACAGATGCACCAAAACAGTTGCACTGCTTCTAGCTCTTTAGTGCAGGCACTGTAAGCCGAGGACTTAATCAATCCACCCCAATAAGCAGAGGTGGCTATGTCAGTGGGAGAAGCTACAAGAAAAGCTGCCCCCATGGTTCCCTCCTGATTTAGCAAATATTATCTTTGTTTAATCCAATTTGTTCTTTTCCCTGAAAAGATTCCTGGTTCATTTAACTATCTATTCACAAAGAGAAAACTTAAAAAACAACGAATGGTCCTGCAGCACCTTAGAGACTAACAAAAAATGTTGATGGTATCATGAGCTTTTGTGGGCACAACCCACTTCCTCAGATGAGTGAAATAAGGGGTCCGGAGGCTCCACTCATCTGAAGAAGTGGGTTGTGCCCACAAAAGCTCATGATACCATCGACATTTTTTGTTAGTCTCTAAGGTGCTGCAGGACCAATCATTGTTTTTTTAAGTTTTTTCAGTTACAGACGCAGCCACCCCTCTTCGACTTTTATTTACGAAGAGTTATCTCCTATACAACACCACACTGAATTCTTGGAGTTTCTGCTAACCACAAGGGTTTAGTGACCCACCGCAATGTGGTAGGTAGTTCATTCTCTAGCAAAGCAAGAAATCCACCAGAAACTCAAAACTGTGCTGCAGAACTCCTTCTACCTGGTGTCTAAGCCTGAAACAAGATGTTGTTTTGTTGGTGGAAACTTTGTGCTGAAGAGTTCATTACCTTCATTTTATCTAAAGTCCATGGCACTTTAAGCTTAATTTTCAAGTTGTCCAGAAGTAGCTTTTAATGAACAAAAATACGTATTTCTCTTCTTATTAAAAGGCTGGGCAATTGATCCAGATAGTTCCTCCCTCACCGAGCTTACTGCACTCGTGGATTGCCATTTGTGGCATGGACTAGACCAGGGATGGGGAAACTAAGGCCCAGAGGCCACATGCAGCCCCCCAGTTTGCCTGGATCCAGCCCCCGAGGCTCAGAGCTCCCCCTAGCATTGGGGAGCCTGCGCTGGCGGTCCAGACTCCAGGCTCCTCTCTGCAGAGCTGGAGCACAGCAAATCTACTAGCCTAGGCCCTACTAGGCTCTGGTGTGCAAGGAGAATGTGGGGAGTATCTTTCTCCTTCTCAGTCCTTCTCAGTCAGTGAGGATTTGGTTTTTGGATATTTGATTCTCAGTTGTGTGCAGCCCTCAACTGATTTTTCTGGGTTTTTTTGGCTCCCGAACCAAAACAGGATCCCCACCCCAGACTTGGGCAATACCTGGGGAACATTTGATATAAAGAAAAAGTCTTCATATGGGGTATATGTAGCAGCCTTTCCACAAGATTAAATATTAGTATTAAAAATACATCATTTTAAATTCTTTGCAGCCTATTGCACCATAATGTGCTCAATGTCAAAATAATAGTTAATAAATTCCCCTGTATTCTTTATAACAGAATGCTCCTTTTCTCAAGGGGGCATAAAAATGGCCACCGCGGTTTGGCAACCCAGCACTTCGTCAGCAAAAAGTGGCACTCTAGAGGGGGATCTGTCAAGAAAAAAAAGCCTTTTTCAACAGATCCCTTATGCCTCCTGCAAGGAGAATTACAGGATCTGTTGAAAAAGGCTTTCTTTCTCGACAGATCCCTCTCTAGACTGCCACTTTGCTGAGTCGGCAAAACGTGGTGGCCATTTATGGCTTTCTTTCTCGACAGATCCCTCTCTAGACTGCCACTTTGCTGAGTCAGCAAAACATGGTGGCCATTTATATGCAAATTAGGCACGGGATAGTTAAATCCCTGCCTCATTTGCAATGTCGACCTGCCTAATCTGCATCCCTGTGCTGACAGAGGGATGCAGTCTAGACATACCCTAGGAATGGCATCTGACTTTTTTTCTGGCAGGAATTCCAAGCAGCATGGTACAAAAAGTAGACATTTGTCCGATACCATGAAAATCAGAATGAAAGTAAATAAATTCAATCTACTCTATGTCAGGGGTCCAATGTAGGACCTCTACTTTATGGTGTATTTAAATGTTTTTTTTCCCCAGTCAGGTTTTAAATTAGAGAAATTTAAAACCCACCCTCTTCAAAGGCAAACTTTTAACCTCAGTTTAAAAGAGAGACTGAACATCTTTTGTAATGCTATAAGACTGATTCCTTGCTGCTCTTCTGCGAGAGGAAGGGACGTAGAACAAGTATAAATGACTCAAGAGGGTCAGACATCCTCTGCCTCCCTTCAGTCCCATGAGAAATCTACTGTGGGGGCCCTTCCAGCACATTTTCTAAGGCAGAAGTATTATCACAAAAGCCAGGAGAGAGAGAGCCTCAGAATGAATGGCTCCAGACTGAGAGGATAAGTGGGTCGAGGAAGAAAACCAGCTAATTCCATGCAGAGAGGGCAAACCATAACCCCATCCTTTGCAGACAACTGAGTGGAAGATGACTATAGGAATTCACAGGTTTTTTGGTCCTCGAATAGCTTTTTAAGACTTTCAAGACAAGGAATCTGACAGTGTTTCAATGAGGTTATGCAATTAAAAATCCATATTGTCATACACAGACACTAATGTGAATAAATTCACCTGAGTCTGACAATTGCTAAGAAATCAGACTAATTCTGCCAGCAGAGTGGAGTCCTTCTCCAGTTATCAATGGCACTTCTTTCATCAGCCTCAGTGGGTTCTGATGATTGTTAGACAAAAATCAAGTGCTCTTCTTTCCTCCCTGAACAGAGCCTAACTAGTTTGCATTTCCCTTCCTGCTGTCACCACTGCCTGCTGGGCTATCATCACCTGAGGCTGAATTTCTGCAAAGCCCCCAGAACATTCTCCCGAGTAAGGGAATCCTTGTCTTCAGCTTTCAGCCTTTCCTCCAGCAGTTGCAGCAACTTTGGGTTCTGGGAAAGGTAGAGGCGACCTGATGCAAACAGTGATGAAAGAATAGAAACTGAGATCCCAGCCAGTGACAGAGAGCCTCCCTCCCCTTTTGCAAAGAAACATGGCATGAGCCCACCTTCTCTAACAAGGCAGTAGAAACCCTCACTAGAAACTTACAATGTGCACAAAACACATCACTTTTAAAACTGTTTCCACCCATTTGGAGCAACTGTGCCAGTTTACCAAGCTAGTGCTTTGGCTGTACTATCCAGACCCAGCTACCATATGCAACCATGTGCTTTCTACCATATTGCTTACGGTGGGCTAACACCCAAGTCTGGGATTCCCAACGGAGCCTAAGAATGTTAAGTGTCCAGCTCCTATTGACTTTTAACAGCAGCTGGGTACCTACGTCTAACGCAGTGTTTCTTAAACGTTTTAAGACTGAGAAACACCAAACAATAATTTTTTTTATGAGGAACACGAAGTATTTTTTTTGTTGAGGGAAAAAAAAAAGGTCGGGATGGAAAAGAGTCGGGGGCCTTTAAGGGGAGCCATTTTGAATTCTGTTCTCCGTGGCACACCTCCGACTGCCTTGCAGCACACCAGTGTGCCACAGAATACAGTTTAAGAAATACTGGTCTTACAAGTCCCTTTGACAATACCAGTCCAAGAGACTAAGATTAGAAGCTAGCTCCATCCCAGTTTAGCATGCAACTGACCGGGCAGCAGGGATGCACAGATGTTCACCGTGCTAGAGAAGGAGAGTGGGACAGTACCAGTTACCAAGGTCTGCTGTCTCAGTACTAGCACACAGTGCAGGGGCTGGGAGACTCTGCAGTTGACGTTGATCACTGGACAGTTTTTCAGGTAGTTGTTTTAAATGTGCATTTTCAGAACATTATTGATGCGGGATGGGAACAGTTACAAGTTTGGTTCTGCAAGATGCACAACTGCTGTGGTTGAAGAGCACACTTTGCTGCCCCATGAAGGGACACAAGGCATAACAAACAGAATGCACAGTGTGCAAATCAGGAAATATTAACAGCCTACAAAGACCACAAACTGTACAAGGTTGGAACTGAACTAATAAAAGCTGAAATAAACTGTCCAAGTGGCAACTGTACAGACACTGACAATCTACACCTTGGACAAACATAACAAAGGACAGCTAATGCTCAGAAACAGGATGTATTTAAATTTCCACACACAATGACAATGAAGTATCTATCATGTGCCAAGGTACATGGGGCCAGCCCTTTATAGTGGAGCTCTTACCTTCTGCCAACGAAGCAAAAGCATTGATAAGCCTCGCTATGTACTGTCGGACCGCCTCACTCTTGGAATGTAACAATTTCAGCACACTTCTCTGCACACTCTATGAAAATAAATGAAGCTGGAAAATTCCAGTCCTGGCTTATGAAATGCTTTAACTTATAGGTATAGTAAACAACGCAGAGCAAATTTCAGAATCATATAAAAAAGCAGATTAACAAGTTGTCAACTTGACTTTGATATTCCATATGTATGTATGGTGGCAAAACAGAATAAACTCTGATGTGCATGGTAAAGTCATAATGAAGCAGCACCCTAGGAAAGGAAATCTAAATTGACTGCACTTAAATTAATAAAGTGTCTTTGAATAAAACAATTATTTTGTAGAGTTTTTGTTCATTTCTCATTAAGTAATAATACTACTTGCAATAGAAATATTTGCTGTTTGACAGCTATTAATTAGCATGTTTAGGTGCAAGGAAACCATTAATGAAAAGTCTGACTAGCAGTGCTTGGCTCACAAAGCACAAATGCAAATCTTTGTTAAATTTGGGCTCAATTTAGAGTTTTCAATACATCACTATCCTTTACAGAAAGTTTCAGGTATCAAAAACAGAACTTTATTTTTTTTAAACTAATTCCTTGATAGTTTTGTAGGCCAAGTAGGGAAATATGGTCTAGACAGCATTATAAGGTGGGTGCACAATTGGATGAAAAAACATATCCACAGAGTAGTTATTAATGGTTCACTGTTGAATTGTGAGGAATATCAAGTGTAGTCCCATAGAGGTCTCTCCTGGATCTGGAATTATTCAATATTTTCAGTGGTTCTCAACCTGTGCGCCTCGACTATGGGTAAAATTAACTCTTATTTAAATAAACATAAAAGTCATGATTTTGTTAATGACACAGTTGGACTGTCAATTGCTGAAGATCCCTTCCAATCTGTATGTAGGCTAGAGCATTCTGCAAACGCCCGCTGCTGCCGCTTGAGTCCCGGTGCCTGTGGTCTGCTGGGGACGGTCCCCAGCAGACCACAGGCACTGGGACTGAAGCCGCAGCCGCGCGGGGAGGGGGGGGGGTCCCGCGCCTCTGAGACTTTGCCAGAGCAAAGCCTCAGAGGCGCGGCACCCCGCTGCCGCTGCTGCTCTGCTCCCCGTGTCCCTGGTCTGCTGGGGGAGGGGGCGCGGATAGTGTGCTCCCCCCCCCCCAGCAGACCAGGCTTTTGTTTTGGACCCTGGAGCAGAGCAGCTGTGGAGCTGCGGATTGGTCCTGCAGCACCCGCTCTGGGCACTACTGGACCAACCCGGCAGCACGCCAGCTGCTCTGCCCCAGGTCCTGATTCAGCCGCTGCTGGTCAGTTTCAGCAGTGGCTGAATCAGGACGCCTGGGGCAGAGCAGCTGGGGTGCTGCTGGGTTGGTCCAGTAGCGCCGAGGAGCGGTGCTACTGGAGCAACCCAGCAGCACCCCAGCTGCTCTGCCCCAGGCGTCCCCAAGTCAGCCGCTGCTGAAACTGACCAGCGCTGACTACAGGAAGCCCGAGGCAGAGTTGCTCTGCCCCAGGCTTCCTGGAATCAGCACTCATCAGTTTCAGCAGCAGCTGACTTGGGGAAGCTTGGGGTTCTTAAGTTGAATCTGTATGGTCAGTTTCAGCAGCGGCTGAATCTGGACGCCAGTTCCGACTTACATACAGATTCAACTTAAGAACAAACCTACAGTCCCTATCTTGTACGTAACCCGGGGACTGCCTGTATTGTATGAGCATCTTATGATCAAAATCCTAGTTTACTTCTCACTCTGGGTCATCAGAGAAATGACTTCAGTGGATCCTCTTACAATATGTAATTTACTCAGAAACGATTTATCGAGTGAGTCCTTATACAGGTGAGGACCAATCTCCTATGTTAGGGTCTGATTCCGCTCCTACTGAAGTGAATGGTATAATTGCCACCACTTTCACCTGCCACAGGGGCAAGTCCCCAATGCATTAATGAATTTCCCTGTCTCTACATGTGCTACACACTAACATGCAAATTAAGAACTCTAGAAACACAACTGCTTGCTATAAACAGCACAACACTAACCATGAAGAAACACACACAATGTTTCAGCAAACTGACCCCAGAGAACCACTTACAGAAACTGTTTCAGAGCCTGGTCTATAAGCTGCATTGCCGGTGAGTGCAGTGTACCTCTGACTCTCATTGAATCAAAGGTGAATGTGGCCTAGCAGGACTGAGCCCTACTACTGCATAAATGACAAATGTCACATTTTGGCTTATGAAACACCACTAAGTAGTCATCCCCCAACACTGCAATTAGGACGAAAAAGGTCAGTTTCCAAACACAGGCAGACCAGCCCTTCCCCCAACAGTGAATGGCTTTCAAGTAGGAATAAGAGATCCTCCGGAAAAGGCTTTATTTTCCAGAGAATCACGTCTAGACTGGCGCTTTTCTCCGGCTTATCTCCAAGCCGGAAAAAAGCGGCAGCCATGTTAATGCAAATACCGCGGGGATATTTAAATCCCCCGCGGATTTGCCTATTCCAAAGTGCTACATTAGCATCCCTTTTCCGAAAGGGAGGCCAGTGTAGACACAGCCAATCTGTATTAGTGGTCAACGTATTCTGAAATGTATGTCTAAATCCAAGAGATCACATAGACATCTTTTCAATTATTTGCAGTGCTGTAATACACAGGGTTCTCTGAGCAGCACGTTATACAAATAAACAATGTCACACACAAACCAGGGTAAGACCTTCTCTTGCTGACCTGGCTACTGTTGTGAATATCCAGTAGGTCATTGCTGATATAAGCTTGCAGAACGGTGTCTCTCTGCTCACCAGGATGAGACGTCGTCAAACGCTGCAAAAATAGGGGTGTCAAATTAATGCCAATATGAGAGTGTGTCTAGAAGAATTCTTCTTTGTGGAGAATGACTCCTCCTCTCACATAGAGGACGAATTCAACTTTGATGTCGAACAGCAAATGAGTTTAGCGCTCTCAGCTCAGAGGCCCACCACAGAATTGTTATTCAGAATTGGTTAGCATCTGCAAAGGCACCACTGACCTGTAAGGCAGACAGGAAAGGGAACCATGGTAGGGCTCAATTAATTAGCAAGATAGAACCATTAATGAAAAGTATGGCTAGCAAGGGAACCATTAAAAAAAATCTGACTAGCGGTGCTTGGCACAAATGCAAATCTTTGTTAAATTTGGACTCAATTTGGAGTTTCCGATACATCACTATCTTTTACAGAAAGTTTTAGGTACCAAAAACAGAACTTGATTTTTTTAAACTAATTCCTTGATAGTTTTCTAGGCCAAGTAGGGAAATATGGTCTAGACAGCATTATAAAATGGGTGCACAATTGGATGAAAAAACCAAGTTTACACTCCATCCACCTGGTTTATATGATCATCTTCCTTGCCTGTCATTTTGCCCAGCTCAGCTTTCCTTGTCAATCTCTCCATCAGCTTCCCCTTTTCTGTGGCATGAAGTTAAGAGAGTCTTACTGCCACCATCACAAACCAAGCCTGCATTCTTCTCCCAGCCTGCACCTTCAGAGCCTCAGCAAACATCATTAACGGGAACACAAGCAGAAAAGCCTCTGCATTTTCTCTCTGCTCCCCTCCCACCATCCTATGATGAAGGAAGACAGTTTACTCCAGATGTGAACCATCTTGTCTGCAAATTAAATTTTGGCTCCAGCTCTAGAGAAAGGTCCTAAGCCAGTAGCACGAGATCCTTCTTCATTTGTAGTGAGACTTACAAATCTCACTTACCCAGCGCAGAGCTTGCAGTAAGAAAGTTTTAAGACGGTCGCTCCCGCTGATCAGATCTTTCTTCAGCTTCTCATAATCCAAAGAGGGTAACAACGGCACTTCCTGCATTTTCCTATACGGCAGATGGGAAACCAGACACTATTAAAATCCTGTCTAAGTTCTTTAAGGGGGCTGTTAACGCTATGGAGAAGAGCAAATCTAGTTTCAAAAAAGCAACCTGATCACGTTCTATTCTTATGCACTAGCACAATACTGCTTCTTCACAGAGCACTGCAAGGAAATGATGATTTCTTCACAAGTTCCTTTCCCTAGATCGGTTTTGTTCTTATGTACTAAGGATGTTAAGAAGCCGGTAACTGACTAATCGTGTAGTCGATACAATTTGTACCAACTTCATGGTTAGCTGCCCTCAGCCCCATCCCTTCTGCCTGTGGCCCCGCCCTTTTCAGGAGCATGGAGGTCACCTCCCCGCAGCTATCCCAGAGACCCAATAAGGCTATCTTATGTTTCCTCCCATGCACTCTCTTTACTGATAACCAAGCAAAGTCAGCAAGAAAGACTTACACAGGGGCTAAAGATGCTCTTAACATTGTGGATGCCTGGATAAAAGAAAAGGAAACACAAGAGGTTAATCCAAATTGTATGCAGGCAGTGCTTTTTAAACCAAATTGACAGTGTTCTCGCTCATCAGCGTTATGAGGTCTGGAGTCTATCACTAGTGCCACCGTAACGTACTTAAACACAGCTAACCCTAAGGATGTTAAATTTAGATTAATCAACTAATCAAATAGAACTGGCGGTGCTTCTGCCTTTGAAATGCAGCAAGCGCAGGACTCTTGCTCCATTTCAAAAGCAAAGCGCCGCCAGGAGCATGGGTCCAGCTGGGGGCTGTTTGAGTCCCCAGCTCACCCAAGGTTCCCCGCAACGCTTCTGCTTTTGAAATGGAGCAAGAGTCCTGCGCTTGCTGCATTTCAAAGGTAGAAGCATCGCCAGTTCCCCACTGCGCTCATCCTTCTCCCTGTGGAGATGGTGCTGGGGGGAACCCGCTTTTAAGCCAGCTCCCCCCAGTACCAGATCCTGCTCCCCCCTTGCTGCCTTTCTCTGATAGAGGCAGCACAGGACAGGGTGGGGCAAAGTGACTAGTCACTTACTTCCGGCATTAGCTAGGGATGTAAGTGATTGCTTTTGCTTCAGTGGGAGCTGGATCAGACACTAGCTCCCAAGTAAAAAGGGCTGACTGCACAGTATTCACAGAATATTCAGTGTCTTCCTTTTCATTATGATTACATTTCTACAAATCTCTCATTACCCCTTATGCCTTTAAAACTGGTCTTCCTCTATAACCCAAGATCTTTCAAGACAGATTGTATAATCAATGTCTATTGCTCAGGACTGACCCTTCTCTTTGCAGACATACGCCAAAAATTACCCACAGAAGATCCAATCATTCAAAAAAAAACCCGCAAAAAGTGATAACAGGGAGCAGGAAAAACAGGTTTACAGGTAGTGGGCTATCGTAAGCAGTTAGCCTGGTATTTCATATGACTCCCCTGAGGACACACAGTCCCTGAAGGAAATGATGGGCTACTTGGAAGGTCTTGAATGACTCTAATAATTTTAAAATACTCTTTAAGGCTGAAAAAAGTACTCTTCTATATTTACAAAAATAAGTATCAGAGGGATAACTGTGTTAATCTGTAACTGCAAAACAAGGAGGAGTCTTGTGGCACCTTAAAGACTGAACAAATTTATTCGGCCTTAAGCTTTCATGGGCAAAGATCCACTTCATAAGATGCATCTGACAAAGTGAGTCTTTGCCCATGAAAGCTTAAGTCCAAATATATGTAGATAGTTTCAAACTCAGATATAAGATAGAAAATAGGAATTTTATCTAGGGAGCTTTGTCCTGTCCTTAGTGATGTACAAAGTAAAGGAAGATATAGACCCTACTTAAAGCAATGTAAACAAACATGACTATCATGGCACCTCTGCACTACAGAGCGACGTTGATCTTCTGGAGTTTGATTTAACAGGTGTAGTATATACCTGCTGGATTGAACTGAAAGGGCACCCCGGTCAGCCCTGGTACTCCTATTCCTTCTGAGCATTTGCTCCTGTTGACTTCCTGCTGCGTGGACGGGATACATTGTTGTATATCTTACTTTGACTTTCCCGAGTAGTGCAGACCAGGCCTCAGAAGAGCAACTCACAGCAGCAAAGCTTGTTTCTGGCCCTATCTTAACTTAATTCATTTTAAACCTTGTTTCCCTCAGTAGAAGCCCTTTTTTGGTGATCAGAGAGAAGCACCCATCCTAAGAAACTTGTTAATGTCAGCATGGTTTGTATAATATGTATCCATTTTAATAAACGGCCTTCACTAAAGACGACTGTGGGTATGCCTGGGAAAAATATTCTGGCATAAAAGGGTCCCCTGGAATGTATTCCACTGATGTCAACTGTGTGCAATATTCACAGAATATTCAGTGTCTTCCTTTTCATGATGATTACTCCTGCTCAATTTCTAAAAAGCTCTCATTACCACTTATGCCTTTAAAGCTGGTCTTCCTTTATAACCCAAGCTCTTTCAAGAGAGACTGTATAATCAATGCCTATTGTCCAATTTAAAACAGGGAAGTTTAGAAATTTAGAAGACGAAAGGCAGGAATCACCATAGAGAATATTTAATGACACCATCTCACATACCACTGAGCACTTAGATTTCACAATGGTCAGTGGTATCCCTTACTAATACAAAGAACAATTCTCTCATAAATAGAACAGAATTAAAATTCCATTGCCAGTCATTATATATGTTTACATCAAAGAAGAATGTACACCACAGCTAATTAATGGTTCTTAAGGCCTTAAAATTAACCTGACTTGACAGCTGTTCTCCTATGATGCTAGAATTACTTTTCACAGTGGAAAAGTCTTTCAAACGTATCATCTACTATACATTTGAAGGTGTTTTCCTGTTTGTTCAAGAACTCCTAAATGTTAAGAGCTAGGACCACCAAATTCAGTATACAGCTTCCTCTTATAATGTAAAGCAATGTAAGGGTTTGGTTGTGCTAGGGAAAAGGAGACTAAGGGGGGATATGATAGAGGTCTATAAAATCATGACTGGTGTGGAAAAAGTGAATAAGGAAAAGTCATTTACTTTTTCCCATAACAAACACTAGGGGTCACAAAATGAAACTAATAGGTAGCAGGTTTAAAACAAACAAAAACGTTTTTCTTCTCACAGCGCACAACCTGTGGAACTCCTTGCCAGAGGATGTTGTGAAGACCAAGACTTTAACAGGGTTCAAAAAGAACTAGATAAACTCATGGAGGTTAGGTCCATCAATACTTATTAACCAGGATGGGCAGAAATGGTGTCCCTAGCCTCTGTTTGTCAGAAGATAGGAATGGGTGACGGGAGAGATCACTTGATGATTCTCTGTTCTGTTCACTCCCTCTGGGGCACCTGGCATTGGCCACTGTTGGAAGACAGGATTCTGCGCTAGATGGACCTTTGGTCTGATCCAGTATGATCGTTCTTATATTCGATATGCCTGGAATGGGATTGCTTCTTGTAGGATGAAATTCAATAAGGACAAATGGAAAGTACTCCACGTAAAGAGGAACAATCAGTTTCACATATACAATATGGGAAGTGACTGTCTAAGGAGTACTGCAAAAAGTTATTTAGGGTCATAGTGAACCACAAGCTAAATATGAGTCAACAATGTAACACTGTTGCAAAAAAGCAAACATGATTCTGGGATGCATTAATAGGAGTGTTGTGAGTAAGACACGAGAAGTAATTCTTCCCCTTTACTTTACATTGATTAGGCCTCAACTGGATAATTGGGTCCAGTTTTGGGCACCACATTTCAGAAACAATGTGGAGAAATTGGAGAAGGCCCAGAGAAGAGCAACAAAAAATAACCCGTCAGGGAAGGCCGAAAGAATTGGGCTTGTTTAGTTTAAAAAAGA
This sequence comes from Pelodiscus sinensis, assembly GCF_049634645.1. Lineage (NCBI taxonomy): Eukaryota > Metazoa > Chordata > Testudines > Trionychidae > Pelodiscus > Pelodiscus sinensis. The sequence continues at coordinate 50,487,767 of NC_134720.1, forward strand.
GAACACTGAGAGGGGACAAGATAGTTGAAAACCGCTATCTAAAAGGGTGTTACAAGGAGGAGGGAGAAAAATTTTTCTCCTTGACCTCTGATGATAGGACAAGAAGCAATGGGCTTAACTGGCAGCAAGGGTGGTTTAGGTTGGACACTAAGGAAAAACTTCCTAAGGGTACGTCCTCACAATAGCTCGTACCTCAAAATAAGTTACACAATTTGAGCTACACAAGTTGTGTAGCTTATTTTGAAATAGTTTATTTCGAAATTTGGCGCTGTCTATACAGCACTTATTTCTAAATAAATCACTATTCTGGTGTCTTCCTTATTCCTCATGCAATGAGGTTTACAGGACGCTGGAATAAAAATGCCGTTCGAAATAACAGGCATGCTGTTAAGATGCGCAGAACGTTATTTCAGGATAACGGATGTTATCGAGAAATAGTGCCACTGTGTAGACATACCCCAACTGTCAGGATAGTTAAGCACTGGAATAAATTGCCTAGGGAGGTTGTGGAATCTCCGAGAGATTTAAGAGCAAGTTAGACAGACATCTATCAAACAGGGATGATCTTGACGATGCTTTATCCTGCTGTGAGTGCAGGGGATTGGACTTGATGACTTCTCAAAGGCCCTTCCAGTCCTAGTGTTCTATGATTCAATGTAAACCATACAGAAAAGGGACAGAATCATCAGGTGGTAAAAGGAGCTGGCTGGGGACACATGCCCCCTGTCCAGGACTGCCCCAGCCCTGAGCTTCCCACCCCATTTCCCCCCGACACCCTTTAGGGAGGCCAGGGGGGGCTTAAGCTCCTTACACCCAATTCATATGGGGACGTTACTCACTGTTCCCCTTTGTCAGGCAGCAAGGGGAAGTGCACAGTTTTCTGCATAGCTTGCTCACTTGGGCTGGGGAGTGCATAGGGGGAGACGAACTTAGACCTGCCCAACCAGGGGACACGGACTCCTCCCCTGGCTGTGCCTGCTGGAGCTGCAGAGGTCATGGAGAGGGGCTTCTCACCTGGCTCCAACCTGCTGCAGTAAGAGGGGACTGGGATAGTCCTCTCTCCCCGGGGCAGCCTGCAAACTGAACCTTCTCAATGAAGCCTGGACATTTTCATTTTATTTTTTAAAAACAAAATGAATAGAATTAAGGACCCAAGAAATGTGGGTAAATCATCTAGTATTATATATAAACATTCATTCCATTTACCTTCCAGTTATTTTTATTCATTTTTCTTGATGCTTTTGTCAATATTAAAAGGTAAGTTTGGTTTAAACAAATCATTCTGACCATCCTAGGCCTTATCAACACTTAAAATGCTGCAACTGCACCTCTGTAGTATTCATGGGTAAGTTGGAATGTGGGTGGGGGAAGGACAAAATAACAATAGCAAAGAAAATACAACAGATCCCCAGCAGGGTATGCGATAATGTTTACATATCTTCATCCTTTTTACAAGAGTAGGATAAATTTTGTACAAAGTGAGGAATCATTTGAAAACTCGTAATCTACTGAACATTACTGTCCTGCTAAAATGTGTGACAACTTTGTATGTAAAGTTATAAAACTCTACTGTATAAGCCATGTTTCAAGTCTAAGGAAACAGCTTCAAATCAATTCCCCCCTTTTCAAGAGACAAAAGGGTAACCAGCATCTCAGATTGGTGTCAGCATCATTAGATGGACTATGTTACCTGTGTAAGTGGCCATTCTTTGGAAAGAAAAAGGGTGAGTGCAAGAAATTTACATGTAGGCAAAGAAACAGCTAGATGTGTCCATCTCCTCAAACTTCCTGTCTTCTGAACCCCAACTGGAAAGGATGCTCAAAGAGGAGGAAATGGATAAAAATAGAACAGAGACCTCAGATCACTCCTCTGTTCCCTCTCTCTGCATACAACAACCAAAAAACTTGAGGGACAAGGAAAAGAACAGTGGATTGGAGGAGAGGTCCTGGCTAAAAGGCATCCAGCCAAGTCAGACTATAAAAGAACATGTGGTGAGAGAGACCCTTTTGCTTTATGTTCACTTAGGGTGCGTCTACACAGTAGGGTTTAACTCAAAATAAGCTATGCAAAAATTGAGCTACATCAACTGCGTAGCTTATTTCGAAATAGCTTATTTTGAAGCTGGGAGCGTCTGCACAGCACTTATTTTGAAACAGAGCTCTCTTCCTTCGACTTCCCTTACCCTTCGTACAATGAGGGTTACAGGAGTTGAAGTAAGAAGTCCTCAAGCTTGACAGTAATTCGATATTATTTTGAAATAATGTCGCTGTGTAGATGTACCCTTAGATTGTAAAGTAAGGTATTAGTGGGCATTTTCCCTTATAACTTTGTAATCAATTTTGACTTATGCCTCATTATTTGTAATTGCTTAAAAATTTTCCTTCTGTAGTTAATACACTTGTTTTATTGTTTTATCTGGACCAGTGCATGCTTAAACTGAAATATTTGGGAAATTTCATTTGAGATAACTGGATTTGTTCATATCATTTCCTACTAATAAAATGACAGATTTCCAATTAATTGTATTGTCCAGAAGGAATGAGCTGGGCAGTACAAGACACACATTCTGGGGACAAGTCTGGTTCTAGAAATTTGCTGGTGTCACTCTGTAATGGGTGGCTGGCTAAGCACTCATACAGTACAGCTGTGAATAATTGACATGCTAGACTAGAGGCTGTAAGAGAACAGGCCAGGAGAGGTTGTTATCATAGCCAAGCAATGTAAAAGGCACCCCAGGCTGGAGAACTGAGGGGACACATCTATTCAGAAGTCCAGACTGTGGTCCAGAAGTCCACCAGGACCATGGATGTTGCTGAACCAGAGAACCCTGGACCAGAGAGCCCTGGCAGTGGGCAGCTAGTAGCCCGGCAGCCATTGGAAGGCCAGAAGCAGATCCTGGCCAGCCCTTTAGCCCCTGGGCAGGAAACACAGCCAGGCTGGCAGCTGCTGGGGGCCAGGAGAGGGGCCAGTGGCCAAGAGGGAAGCCAGCCGGGAGGCCAGCACTCCTGGAAGAGCCCTGACCTTCCCGGTCCGGCAAACTCTCTTTTCCAAGACCTATCAGATTCCGAGGATGCCAGACAAGGGAGGTCCAACCTGTACTGGCTTCCTTTGTAAATTGCTTTGAGATCTACTGATGAAATGTGCTAGATAAGGGATAGGGATTGCAATCAAATTAAATAAATGCTCATGGCTGTTAAATAATGCACAACCAGAGAACAGACAGTGTTTGACTCTGCCAGAAAACAACAATGCTCCAGAAAGTATGTTAACATGAGTTACAATAAATAATAATTTTGCAATAAATGTAGTTTATATTTGGAACTTGTTTGGGCCTATATTGTAATAACTTTATGAGAACAAGAACAGCAGTAAAATATTGCTAGAAAGTTATTTGATTTCTACAGAAGGTCATTTGAAAACCAAACACTGTGGTTACTTTTATGCTTTATAGGGCTATAGATTCAGTTTCCAAGATGCTTTCAGCTTGCTTTTGACAAGCAACTGAGGCATACTTAATACATGAGCACCGTATCCCACAGAGCCACCCACCACCCTCTCCCCATCGCGCTGCTGCCTCTGATAGAGAGGCAGCAGCATGGAGTGTGAGGTGGGCAGACAGGAGTCGATGTGCATGGGAACTGGCTTTTAAGCCGGCTCCCCATGTGTACCGGCTCCTCAGAGTTGTCTTCCCCTCTCCCCCTGTGCTACTGCCTCTATCTGACACAGAGAGAGCAGCGTGGGGTAGCAGGGCTCCCCATGGATGGCACCAGGAGCTAACTGGCTGCTAGCCCCGCCCCCTGGAGGACTATCAAATAATCATGTAACTGTTAAGATTTGATGCAGTTACACAATTATTAATCGATATATCTAGCATCCCTAGTTAAAACCTCTTACCAAATTTTTCCAAGTCCAACACAACAGAAATTCTTTGTGAGCACAGCAACTTCGGGATCACAGCTCACAACACTTCACTAAGTGGCGAGTAACACTGACTCAGCTGTGTGACTGGCCAATGCTCGGCTACTGAGAATGACTGAACTGCCAGATCCCACCCGCAGGCAGCACACCTGGGATGCACTCTTCTGAAGCTATGCTGTGACACATGTGAACTGTATTTACATACACAGCCATAACAACTTCTGATGTGGCCATGATGCCCTGTTTTACAAGTACACACATTAATATATTTGAAAAAGAGAAAAAATTGACGTCTGTCTAATTTGGCCCTCCTTAAAACCTGGCGCCCTAGGCAACTGCCTCGTTCGCCTATGTTCAGGCTGGTGGCGCCTCAGAGCAGTGCATCTGGGAGAGAGTAGATATATTAGGCACACTGGTTGACTAACTCAATTTTTAGTAAGGGGAGGCATTTCCAAGACAAATGCCATAGAACAAGGGCTCAGGAACTCACAGGTAATCAGGCGTGTTAGCAATTCCTGGGGCAAAGGTCGGACCACTGAGATCTCTCTCACAACAACCCATTTCTCTCTTTAATAAACTCCTTGTGGTTCATGAACTGGTACATTCCATGTACAATGGCACAGCACATGATTAATTACCACAGGGCAGAGGGAAAACAAAGCAATCTGAACAAAATTGATCCTATTAAACATTTAACAAAAGAAACACTCATTGTAATCTAGGTTTCCACTAAGCACATTGAAGGTTAAAACTAACAATGACTGAGTCTCTACAACCTAAATTCTAGAGCAGTGGCTTCCAACCTTTTCATTTGGAGACCTCTAAAAAATTCAAACGGAGATACAGACTCCTTTTAAAGTTCTGGACATAATCTGTAGACTTCTACCATCCACAGACTCAGCAATGCTTCCCCTCAGGTTTTCAAGTTTACTGAGTGCAATGTTCTTCTTTAGCTATAATTAGCTAACACTAAAAGGACTCGTCAGGCCATTTTAACATAGAACCATGGGGTTGGAAGAGATCTCAGGAGGTTCCCTAAAAGCAGGAACAATCCCAACTAAATCATCCGAGCCAGGAATTAACATCTTCTAGGGATAGGGTTGCTAAAAAACACCAGGAAAAAATTCTGTTGAAGAATTTTGTTGAGAGAGAAAAAAGACTCCAAGACTTATTAAGCAAAAAACAAACAAAAAAAAACCAATAAAACAGCATTAAAACAGCATGTCGCCTTTAACAGTGAGTGCAGGGATAGGAACAGGGGACTGGTTGAGCACTAAGACCCAGGGGAATCATTGCTTCCCCTTGGTCTTTTTGCCGGCAGTCATTTTGTGCGGGCAGCTTTGCGGAACCAGGTAAGCATGGGGGCTGGGGTCGGGGGGCTAGGAGTGTTGGGGCCCGGAGGGATATCGGGGGGGGAAAGGCCGAGAGCTGAGTGTTTGTAGGGTTGCCAGGTGCCCGGCATTTTTGCCTCCTGGCCGGGGGGCGGGGGGAGGAAATCAGAAAATACTGGATATCTTAGGTGTCCAGTATTTTTTAACCGGACAGGAGGCAAAAATACCGGACTGTCTGGGTGAATACCGGACACCTGGCAACCCTATCTAGGGATGGAGATTCCACCCCCTCCCTAGGGAGGGGCAACTCCCATTCCAGTGCTTCCCCACCCTCCTAGGGAAATAGTTTTTCCTAATATCCAACCTAGACCTCCCCCACTGCAACTTGGGACCATTGCTCCTCATTCTGCCATCTGTCACCACTGAGAACAGCCTCTCTCCACCGTCTTTGGAACCCTTCTTCAGTTAGTTGAAGGCTGCTATCAAATCTCCCCTCACGCTTCTCTTCTGTAGACTAAACAAGCCCAAATCCCTCAGCCTCTCCTCATGAGTCATGTGCTCCAGCCCCCCCTTCATTTTTGTTGCCCTCCACTGGACTTTCTCCCATGTATCCACATCCTTTCTGTAATGGGGGGCCCAGAACTGGATGCAGTACTCCAGATGTGGCCTCACCAGTGCCGAGAAAAGGGGAATAATCACTTCTCTAGGTCTGCTGGTAATGCTTCTACTAATGCACCCTAACATGCCATTAGCCTCGTTGGCTACAAGGGAACAATGTTGACTCATATTCAGCTTCTCATCCACTGTAAATCCCCATGCCCCTGATCTTTCTACATGTGCAACAGGCACTGATAGATTTTAAACATTTGAATAATAGTATTTTGCAAGCTATCAATTACATGATTAAGAGGAACATTCAGTATATATATGTATATCCATGACATCCTAAGGTTTCATTCTGAACAAAATCCCATACAACTTATGCCTTGGGGCTAGCCAGTTTTTCGAAGGTAGACAGTGAATGCAGTACAGAAACTAGGCATCTTTCAGTAAGGAAATAAAAGACTAATAGCCAAGCACAGCTCAGTCTGGCAGGGTCATCATAGGCCTACGACTAATGTTGCTGTGCTGGGTCTTGCCAATGCCGATACAGTTGCTATATTAATTTAAGTATTTCTGTCACAATGCAAAAGTAGCTACAGATGGCCACCTTGCATTTCAGAAAGAAACAAAGCATGAATGTGATCAGGGCTCAATAAAAAAAAAGTTCAAAGGGAAATCAATGTTTATAAAAGAAAACAAATACACGTCAATTTAGAGCCAAAACCCAAAGATGATTAACAAATACTGTAGCTCATAATCCATCCAACTGGCTCATCTACATTATTTTACATGGTACTGCATACATCCGAAAGCCAGATTCTGATCTTAGTTACTTGCGGGGGCGGGGGGGGGGGAGGGGGAACCAGTGTAAAACCTGCAGTCTCTCTGAATTTACAGAAGTATAACTGAGGTCAGAATTAAAATTATAGCTGCCTGACGAAAATGTAAGTTTCAATATCCAAGTTCAGGCTAATTTGTGCAGCTCACTTGCACCCTGAAATATAAACAGTATGCATACAGTTTGGATGCTGAACTTGTTGATATTCATAATATGTTGATGCCAAGCAAAAGCCAGATGCAACCTGTAATGGGCCATATTCTGAGCCTGTGTCAAACAGAATAGCACCACTGAAATAACTGGAAGTAGGCCAATGTACACGATCCGAAGATCTGCCCGGAGTTTTTAATTCTTGAGGAAAATGGTTAGTTCCTAGCATACTGCAGGTATTTTCATGTATTCGGTCTTATGCAAATGTCTCTTTTCTCATACAAAATAGATCCTCTCTTGGTGTTTGACAATCCACGCTAAAAGGCTCTCAAGCAGGGGTTTGGAGCCCCTGGAGGGCCACGAGCTGGTATCAGGGGTCCTTCCAAGCAAGGCCAGCATTAGACTTGCTGAAGCCCAGGACAGAAACCCAAAGCCTCCCTGCTTGGGACTGAAGCCTGGGGCCTCAAACCTTGCCATCTGAGGCAGAAGCCAAAGCCTGAGCAACATAACTTTGCAGGGTCCCTGTGGCATGGGGCTCCAGGCAACTGCCCTGCTTGCTACCGCTTACCACTGGCCTTGGCTTTTATATGCAGAAAAACAGTGTTGTGCGTGCCTCAGAGGAGCCATGGAGTTTTTATAGCATGTTCAGGGAGCCTCAGAAAGAAAACCCGTGCAGTAAAAATCAATTACTTATAAAAGAATGAAAGTACAGTGCAAAATTATCGTGGTGCATTAAAGGGTCCCCCACTAGTCTAGTACCAGTGTACTAGAATGTATACAACACCTGAGTAAAGAAGTGACATATTGAATGGTAACAGTAAGCAAGTGAGAGAGAAAAAAGAACCACAGCTATGAGCTTAACAGATGCTGTCTAGCTAGGGGTCAATAATGCTCCAGAGAGAGTTTTGAAAATAAGTGGGGGGGGTTTTTTATTTGCATTTTTCTATCTTAAACTAAGAACATCAGCATAAAAAGCAATACTTGATTCTCCAAGAGTCCATTCACACCTGCTAATTTCTCACCTGAAAGCAATCTTCCTTATTAAAACCTCAACTGGCCACTGCAGAAGTGAGTGGAATGTCAAACACCAAGTGAAGATTGATAGCATCATAGAATCATAGGACTGGAAGGGACCTCAAGAGGTCATCGAGTCCAGCCCCCCGCCCTCAAGGCAGGATCAAGCTCCGTCTACACTATCCCTGACAGATGTCTATCTAACCTGTTCTTAAATATCTCCAGAGAGGGAGATTCCACCACCTCCCTTGGCAATTTATTCCAATATTTGACCACCCTGACAGTTAGGAATTTTTTCCTAATGTCCAATCTAAACCTCCCTTGCTGCACTTTAAGCCCATTACTCCTTGTCCTGTCCTCAGAAACCAAGAGGAACAAATTTTCTCCTTCCTCCTTGTGACACCCTTTTAGATATTTGAAAACCGCTATCATGTCCCCCCTTAATCTTCTTTTTTCCAAACTAAACAAGCCCAGTTCATGAAGCCTGGCTTCATAGGTCATGTTCTCTAGACCTTTAATCATTCTTGTCGCTCTTCTCTGTACCCTTTCCAATTTCTCCACATCTTTCTTGAAATGTGGCGCCCAGAACTGGACACAGTACTCCAGCTGAGGCCTAACTAGTGTAGAGTAGAGCGGCAGAATGACTTCACGAGTTTTGCTTACAACACACCTGTTGATACAACCTAGAATCATACTTGCTTTTTTTGCAACAGCATCACACTGTTGACTCATATTCAACTTGTGGTCCACTATGACCCCTAGATCCCTTTCCGCCATGCTCCTTCCTAGACAGTCGCTTCCCATCTTGTATGTATGGAACTGATTGTTCCTTCCTAAGTGGAGCACTTTGCATTTCTCTTTATTAAACTTCATCCTGTTTCCCTCTGACCATTTCTCTAACTTGCTAAGGTCATTTTGAATTATGTCCCTATCCTCCAAAGAAGTCGCAACCCCACCCAGTTTGGTATCATCTGCAAACTTAATAAGCGTACTCTCTATCCCAATATCTACATCATTGATGAAGATATTGAACAGTACGGGTCCCAAAACAGACCCTTGCGGAACTCCACTTGTTATCCCTTTCCAGCAGGATTTAGCACCGTTAACAACAACTCTCTGACTACGGTTATCCAGCCAATTATGCACCCACCTTATCGTGGCCCTATCTAAGTTATATTTGCCTAGTTTATCAATAAGAATATCATGCGAGACCGTATCAAATGCCTTACTAAAGTCTAGGTATATGACATCCACCGCTTCTCCCTTATCCACAAGGCTCGTTATCCATGATCATGTAAAGGATCAACAGGAATACGTTGCTTAATGGAGGTAATCTTTTAATACAGGTGGGTCGGGGTTGGACTCAATGGTTCCAGGACATTGGAAGTACACCAAGATTGTATTTGGCCCAGTGCATTCAGAGATACTTTGGGGCAGTTTCCTAAAACAAAAGATTATTTACAAAGGGTGGGGTGTACTGGTTTCTCTGTATTTTCAAGGGAAGAATAATTAAAAGCAGCAAATGGAAGAGAAAAAAAATGTGTTTTATGAAAACATCCTTAATAAAGTCAAAAGTAGTGCAAGGAAAACACATAGGATTTACTAAAGAGAACATTGCTTGACATTTTTGAATGAGGTGTCAGTAGCTCTTTGTAGTTTGATTTCATACTCGATTGTTTAACAAACTAATATCCTTTCTCTGCAAAGAATGCACTGTCTGTGGGCAATATCAAATGCTTACAATGCACTTGTAATATTGTCAGAATACAAATATCCATCTGGGGTGCAGAAGGTGCTGTTGGCACTCCCTGTACTATTTGGGTTTTTAATTTTTAAAGGAAAATTATGTGGTTTTAATTGTATGACAATCTGATCATTTTTCAAATACCAGATTTTGATTTGTGACAAAAAATACAAGTAGCTCTTTTGGGGGACAGAAAATGAACCTGTGCCATGTTATCTTAAGTAAAGATGTTTATCAACTTACCTAACAGGTTGGTACAAGGGTTAGCTAATGTTTGCACTGAACTTTGAAGATGCAGTGTGTAATTCAAGTGCTAAATATTAAGGCTCATAGATCAAACAAACATCTCCTCCATTTTATAAAGAAGCCACTTTCCTCTTAGAGCTACATTAATGCAGCAACTCTTGAGCTAAGGTGCCTTGTGTCAGAGGTGTTACACACGAATGAGTTGCCCTGGAATGTGTATCTTGTTCTCCATGCAAGCATCCCCAAAACCCATATATACAGTTTTAAAAAATAACTGTGATGTCCAGAATAGTCAGTGACTTGGTATGGAGTAATGTAGAGCAAGTGAAATTATCATACACAGAGCAAGCAGAGAAATACAGAATGTGACAGGCTGCAGCAGGCAATGTGAAAGATACAAAGAAGATATAGAAACTTACATATCCGTCATCACAAGGGCTCAGAGAGTAATATCCCTTGATGGACAAACAGGCACACATTAAAATAAAGAAGATTAAAAAAAATAAGTTAACAGAAATAACTCACAGAAAAAAAAACAATTAAAAAAGACCCAAACAAATCAAAATTACTTGAAGAATAACATACAGTTGAATAGGAAAAGCAAGGGTGCAAACTCCTCTTCCTCCTCTCACTCTGCAATAAAGCTAGTTGTGCCTATGGCTGTGGGGCTGAGAACAGGATAGGTCTCTAGTTACTATTTGCATTGGTAGGCCTGCCACAGACACACCTGGTCTACACACAATTTTTACAGGTATAATTATTTTGATGATAGATTATTTTTTACCAATATACTTTTATACCAGTTAAACCCCTAATATGGATACAGATTACTGGTATAAAAGTATATCTTTGACTAATATTACTTACTCCCCTTCCTGTTAAGAAATAGCTATACAGCTTTAAGTGCCTTCATACAATTGTATCCATACTAGATGAACTGTACTGCTGTAGCTAGACCGGTATAGTCAGAGCAACAAATACCAGTGAACTCAGTCTTGACTGGATGATACCAACTACAGGTTGAACCTCCCTCGTCTGGCACCCTCAGGATCAGACCATTTCTGTATAAGAGAGTTTTCTGGATCACAGGAGGCCAGTGTTTTCTAGCAGCATTACTAACATTTCCACTGCTTACTGTGCTTTTAGAGGACATTTAGGGGTAAATCAGAGCTAAATAATAGCAAGAACACTGAGAGCTAGGACTGGTGGCTTTAAACAAACTTTATGGGGTTACAGGAAACTTGGTCACAGCCATGAAAAGTGGTCATCCGACGAACTCAAATAATTCTGGACAACTGATGTTTCTAGATAAGAGTTCTGGACGAGAGGCGTCCAACCTGTACTGAGAATACTGAGAATGTAATCGTCGCTTGGTTTTTCTCACAAGTGCAAGGAGACAATTGTGAGAAATAATGCAGCGGAAGGGTGTTTAGTCTAGAAGCAATTTCCTACAGAAGGCAACTTTAGAGTTACTGAGGAGACTTCCCAAAGGTAAAAATCAGGGCGTAGCTACACACAAAATCAGCTGTAATTCCCACCTTCAGTTATTTTAGTACATATCTGCTTGTGAGTTCACTTCAGCTGAAGACCAACCCTTTCCAAATTAAGTTGTTTTTAAATCTAAATAGGACATTCTGAATCCAAAATAAGAATGTCCACACATACTGGCACCAATATAACTAAGGTACAACATTCAACCACTTAGTTATTTTGGTTTTTGGTTGTGTGAAGAGGAGTCCTCAGTATTCAGTTACTCCTGCCATAGAGTGACCAGATGTCCTGATTTTATACAGACAGTCCCACTCTTCAGGACTTTGTCTTACATAGCCCATGTCCCCATTTTTCACACTAGAATCCTGCCCGTGCAAAGAAATAAATAGATAAGAAAATACTACTATCGGCAAGTTTCTCATTTAAGTGTCATCCATGCTGTACTGTTCCTATGATATATGGGTAAGGAATTTTGCTGCTCTCCATCATGACTGGGGTTTGGGCAAAAGTTTCACAAGAAAAGACAACAAATGCTAATTTCTAGACCATTGCAGGAGAGAGGGAAATAAGCCATAGGAGTCCAGATTCCCCTTTCCTCCCGCATTAAGGCATTTTATTCAAACATGAAACATCTCTCCTACACTCAGTAGAGAGGGCAGTTACACGCAAACTGTGTACGATGCTCTGCATCAGCTAGAAAGCATAACCTGTCTTTGTCTAAAATATAGAGCAGTTTTGTTTCTGCATTATCCAAGATCACACATGAGCATTTTTTTCTGCAGGAAGGCGGGGAAGACGGGAAAAAGTATATTTTGTCCTGGAGCGAGTCTACTTAAGGCTGATATTAATTTATACAAAAGGTGTTTTTGTTTTTAAAATGACAGAAGTACACCCGTAGAAAGTTTAGTAAGCACATTCTAGAAAGCTAAAAACAAGAATTCTTCTGTTGTGCCCCCCTGGATTTGCTCCGGTAACCTCCTGTAAAGAGCATTTTACTAACAAAAAGAGACACTTGCTACAAAGCAGTTACTGTTAAACTTGAATGGCATATTTACATTAGCAATGAAAGATGTGCTTATTAGGGAAAGCAAGCAGTGCAAGACAAGAAAAGGAAACATACTATGCTGGGTTACGCAGTAAAAAAAAATAAACACAACCCCAAATCCCAGAGAGCCAAGATAATAAATAACTTATGTGCAGTCATTAAATCAATAAGCACCATATGCAAAAGCTGATGTCTGACAAGTGTGTCAACATTTAAAAAAAAAAGGGTTTTCCCCTCACAGTTCCTTATGACGTCTGCCAAAAGGACAAGTAAAACATAAATATAATTACGGGTAAGCCCCCAAAAGGCAAGCAGAACACAAAGGAACGGCAGAGCGCCAATGGCAGAGAAAGAATGTATTATGCTTTTTTGAATAAAAAATTAAGAACTTTACAATGTAATATAGGTTTAATATGGGCGGTCAGATATTTGGATTCTTAGTCATAACACAGTCCCATGAAAAGGGCAATGACTATGATGCACCCACCACTTCAGCTACAACAGGCTCCATCAAGGAAATAATTTCTCTTCGCCTTTACACTTAGATGTTTCACTGACTTGAGCGCTTTGTATTTCATTGTTAATATTTCGCAAATTAGATGCTTCAATGGTTTTTATAAGTTTGTGTTTCACTGGTCACATTTTAAAATGTGACCTATGAATAAAGTGCTAAATGCACCAAACTACCCTGATAATGCCCGTCTAGAATAAGATAAAAGATGGTTAATTTTGTGTGTGTGTTTTTATCTAGAGTACGATGAAAGGGATACCGTAACCGTGAATTTGCTAACCCATGCTAACTGAATTGGAGGTGTAATTCCCAACTCAGAAAGACATATCTGTATAGGTTAGATGGACTTAGCAAGCTACAAAAAGCAGCATGGGTGGTGGGACAGGCTAGTCCGCTGAATCCCTGGACTCTCAGACAGGATTGTACTCATGGCAGCTAGTCTGTATTACTACGGCATAGCTCAATTGCTACTTTTAGTGCACTAGTTTGACCAAAACTAGTGTCCATGCATCTACCTAAAATGGAAATGACACCTCCAGTGGCAGTGTAGACATACCTTAAGATCACTGAAAAGTTTTTTTTAAAATGTATTCACCAGCAAATAATGTGATTAAACATTAAATCATAAAGACAATTACAGTTTTAACTCATGGTAGTTGGTCAACATATATTCAAGGCTCCTCCTAGCTTTTTTTGCATGAATTTCTTTGATTTTTAAGGGGTTTTTAATTTTTCAGATAACTGGAAGAATATTTTTCATCACACTAATCTAGGCTAAAAACAGAAGCCTAGTTGGGAGCACATGTACACTGGTGCTTTACAGACCTGTAACTTGCTGGGCTCGGAAGGCAGTGGGAGTGTTTTTTCACACTCCTAAGTCAGAAACTTTGCAGTGTAGACTTGGCCCTAGCAAAGAGCGGTCTGAAATACAGATAAGTGGGCTAAAACTTAGAGGCCAATCCTGCATAGACTTAAATGTGAGAGTAATTTACTCATGCGTAATCTTATTTGGCATTATTCATGCTTCAATTTTTGCAGGATAGGGCCCTCTGTGTGCAAATTAAAATACAATCTGCATTTACAAATCAACATTTTAATTAAAGACCTTGATTTTCCTTAGCCAAATAATGGCTCAGCTGACTACAATCTGAAAAGTTTTAAAAACCAATGTGTTTAAACTTCCAAAATTATTCCTTCAACTAAAAATTATTTTCAAGTGACAGAGCCGACATCTTGAAGGCCAACTTTCAATCCAAAACAAATTTTTACACCAAAATTATGAAGCACGAATCATAAATATTATTATGCAAAGGCTGTCAAATTCACAGACAGGACACATAGGGTGGGACGAGGCATACCCGGGAGGTCGACAAATGCCTTTCATGTTGACCGCGGAGCATCCAGACTACTGCGCTGAGCTGACAAACAGCTGATCGGCTCAGCGCGGCAGCCATGTAAATTTAAATGAAGCAGCGATTATTTAAATCGCCGCTTCATTTTCCTATGCCGGGTAGTCTAATCTACATGCCTCTGTCATCAGAGGTATGTAGTCTAGACGTACCCATATAGTGCAATGTAGAAAGTAGTACGGGGACAGCACTTTAAATAAAAGCATGGCCACAACATGAGCACTGGGAGAGAGCTCTTCCAGCGCTCCACGTAAACCACCACCATGAGGGGAGTAGCTAACATTGCTGGGAGCCCATGTACACTGGTGCTTTATAGCCTGTAACTTGTTGGGCTCGGGAAAGGGTGGAGAGTGTTTTTTCACACTCCTGAATCAGAAACTTGCATCGTAGTAAATTGGCAGCATAGACTTAGCCTTAGTAAAGACTTTTTAATACAGATGGGAGACCTTCATCTGCAATTCGAGAGGTGTCGATAGTATCTTTCCCTTCCAAAGAAAAGTTTTCTGAGCATACCCACACCTACTTGATCAAAAGATAACTGACTAGGCCTCACCCCATCTCTACCTTTGCAATCTCCCCTATACAGCTCACTAAAAGTAGCATAGCTTTAAGGCTGCATATCAGGCCAACAAAAAGGGAACTCCACAGTCAATATCTTGCACTTTTTCCTTTCTGTTAACCTGGCTGGAGAACAGATTTTAAAATGTTATTAAAGCTAATGTTTGAAATGAAAGATCACATGTTACACAGGTTTGGAGGAAAGGCTCTGTACATCTAGGGTCATAAACTGCATCTGAGCCAACCAAGCTGATCCAGGTCTTACTAACTTCAACAGGGCAGGACCACATGCTAAAACCTCAAGGAATAGGCTAAAAGAAAACTATGAAAGCTTAATAAATTTGCTGAGGGGCTAAACCAAACAAAACCACCCTGAATGCCAAAGGATGAGCTTTAAAAAATTCTGCCGTGCCAACACTTACCTTATCTAAGTCTAAGTCCCTATCTATCAAAAACAACAAGGAATCCAGTGGCACCTTAAAGACCAACACTTTTATTATGGTAAAAACTTTTGTGAGCTGCAACTACTTCGTCACACATGAAATGAGTTGCAACTCACAAAAGCTTATGTTATAATAATAAAATGGATAGTCTTTACAGTGCCACCCAGCTCCTCCTTGTTTTTGCTGAAACAGATGAACATGGCTTCCTCTCTGAAGTCTATCTAGCCAGAGAAAGTGGTCTGTATAAGAAGAGACAGTTACCGCTACATTTGGAGTCAGTGCACTTCAGTTGGAATGTAAATTGTAGTCTGCATGTGTCGTGCACTGACTGGCCCACATGGACCTTGCTGATGAAAACTATCAGATCCTACTGGCCGTTAATGTAGTACCAGGACTACAATGAACACACACTTGTGTACCGACCCCTTGCATGCAGGGGTGACCCAGGCCTGCAGGGAGAGCAGAGGAAGGGTGGCTGGTTCCAGCAGTGTTAGTGAACATGCTCAATCCCAACCAAACAGCAAATCTAGGAAGGCACATGACCCCACATGCTGACACCTCCCCACCCCACACATACCCCTCTGCCTAGTGGTGTGCATTAGCACACCATGCAGACAATCCCCTAGTAATGGTAAAGGACACATTTTTAAACCACTCTGACTGGTTTAAAGTAAACAATGAAGTGACCTTCCAACACATACCCCGCACAGATGTTGCTTAGGACACACTGCTTTATTACAAAGCTTATGTGAAAATCTGAAACCACTTAAGGACATGCAGAACATCTAGTTGCATAATAAAAATGTTATTTGGACATTTTTAAACCAAGTGTGATAGGCTACCTAAGCAGCCTGGTGGGCGATCTGCAATGCCATGCCATAGACCTGGGGGTTTGATTTCTCATCTTTTGTTTTCTGGGTCAACAGAGACTGGGAGTACTGCAGCGTATCATAGAGATGGACAAGGAAGAAGTCCCTGAGTTTCTGATATGTCAAGTTATTCCAGCTTTATCTAAGGAAGCGAGTTGAGCTGGAAGATCTTCAGTTTTTGGTGTGACTACTCTTGTGTTTGTTTTTAACTATTCATTGTTCACACGCCAAGAGTGCTTCTGGGAGGCATGTGGTATATATTGGAAACAAACAAGAATTCTATAATTCAGAAGAATGAAAGGACTGAGTTAGAGAAGCTGCTTATAATGGGGCTCAGATTTGCAGGGCAGACTAGTTAACCCTGCCCCCAAACCAGGGCTAGCTGCTTGGATGGCAACATGATTATTTCTCATCCACACTACACATTTTAACTGGGTTGTAACTGGATCTCCTGATAGTTGTGCTCACAGTCACAGCTCAAATGCCTACATAGTGAGAGTATAAACAGGAAGAAAGTAGTGGAAACCACCAGAAATTAGGGATGTCAACATGTAGTTGACTATAAGATTAACTGATAAGCCTAGGCTAATCAGTTAAATCTTGTTGACTAAACACATCCCCCCCCCCCTTTTGCTGCCTCTGTATAAGGGGGGAGTAGGAACCGCTTAATGGGACCGACTGGGGCTTGGATGCGCGCCAACAGCTGCGCCCTATTTCCCGGGCTCCCACTCTTACCACCCTCTCGATTCACCCCACCTTAGCCCCACCAGGCACGTTCTGTTGAGAGCTCCCTCCCCCCAGTGATAGTTTCATTTTGTTGCCCTGAAGATCCTAAGCACCAGCCTGTTTTTGTTGGTAATCAGTCAGGCTGCACCTGGGTCCTTAGTCCGTATGGACTATTTAACAGCTCCGGCAGTAACGTCACCTCTCAGTTTGTTAATGTCCCGGACCACAGTTTCCCACCCAACCTTACCTCCATCGCCTTTATTTCCCCTGAGGAGAACGCCTCATGGGCATACCCCTTTATCTCCACTAACGCCATAGGGAACTTGTTAACCTGTCTATTTCTTGCATTCATACGGAAACCAATGGCCATGAATACCGAGATCCCATTCCCATTCCCTGGTATTGGGGCGATGACCACAATGAGTACAACCTCACTATCTTTCTAATGGACCACCAAAAGCTAAACACACCAGCTTTTTCGAAGCTCAGTGCACTCCGCCCTGGACATTTCTGGATTTGCGACAACCAAGCCCATGCCACCCTTCCTGCACACGCCATAGGATGCTGCACCCTTGGCTACGTCTAAATTGAGGGAGGAGACATCTACTCCTACGCGAGAGATGAACATCCCCGCTTCACCCATCGACAAAAACGTGGGTCTGGGGACATTTGGAAGTCAATTGAGGGCTGGTTTAGTAAAACCGCACAGGCTGTGGTCACATTTAACCCTGTAGGCAATTTGATTTTGCAAGAAGAAGTTCGAGCCCTTGGCATTAGCATTGAAAGACTTGGCAATAAGACTGCTACTGCCTTACTTCTTACTAATCAAAAGGTAGAAGAAATGCGCCTGTATGTAATGCAAAACTGTTTAGCTTTAGATTATTTGTTTTTAAAGGAATCTGGGTTTTGTCGTTGGTTAGGCAACAGGTACCCTCAGTTTGCAGGTAATGTTGTATGGAAATTAAATCTATTGAGCAAAATGTAACACAGATTACTGATGATATCGAGGAGGTTGCTAAGAAGGCCAGAGAATCTGTTTCTTGGTGGGAGAACATATTCAGCTGGGTCCCTTCCATATTTGGCCATATTTTCCCTTTGTGTCATATTGCTGGCTGTTAGCTTTGTGCTGTGCCTTGTTTGCGGCATCGTAAAAAACCTCACGAACGGCATCTCCGCCCTACCTATCTCCACGCCCGAACAAGAGGGGCCACTTGCCTTTGAGGAGGCGGAGACGGACGAGGAGGTGGAGGTCTAGGTCTTCCCAGACGCGGCCATGGCCACGGGGGCATGTTAGAGAAAAAACTGCCCCCCCAGTAAAAAGTTTGGCCAGGCCGCTTTTGCTATAGTGGGCTACAGTACTCCTTGGGAGAAACCGGCCGCACCCTTCCTGCATACCTTTGCCTTTAGAAAAAGGGAAGGTGTGAAAAGGGGAAAATAGCCCCAGACTCTCTCACCCCTCACCTTGGCGTGAGAACTGCGGAGCTTACCTGGTTGCATGAAACCTGCTCAGTTTCAGCCCAACCCCTGGGACACAGACCCCCTACTTGGTGACCGTTGGGCCATATATGGTAATATGCAAGCGTGGAAAAGCAATGTGCAGATTTGGGGATAAATACCTATCACACATGTCGCTCTAGGAGGTCTTTGCAACTGTCACGTTACTGGATTTTGAGGGGAGCAGCCAGATCACTGCTGCACCCATGGGGGGGTGTTGGCCCCAAAAGTGGCACAAAGGGGGGCCATGTGAGGTGTCAAATAGAAGCCTATTTCCTTCTGATTCCATATATGCTATTCATGTGATTGTATAATGTCGGTATGTGAAGTTATAAGCATGTATTTTGTGTGGATACCAAATGTTTCTCTATATGTGGTTGAACTATGGGCAAAGCAGCTCAGCCTATGGACATGCTAACGAGCAAAGCTCTGGAACAATAGCCCTCTATAGGCTAAGGACACACCTCAAGAGTGGTGACTCATACCTAGGGGCTACCAGCAGGGAACACAGGGATAGGCCACAGGCCAGGTGACCTGCTGTAGCCAAGAAGAGACCAGGAAGGAGGGATAAATAGACCATGTGGCTGACTCCATCTTGGTACTCAGCTCAGCACTTCATCCCAGAGGCAGCAATGCAGGGATCGAAGAGCAGGAAAGAACAGTGGACCTATCCTGATCCTAGGATGCGCAATAAGGACTTTTAAGCCAGCAGCTGTAACATCTCTGCTAAAGCCTGCATTGAGAACTGGGAGATTCGATGCATGTAATGTACTATCCTTTAACAACCTTACTCTCATGCTTTTCTTTATTGTAGTAATAAACCTTTAGATGTTAGATGCTAAAGGATTGGCTCAGCATGATTTGTGGGTAAGATCCAGAGGGTAAATTGACCAGGGATCTGTGGCTGGTTTCTTGGAACCGGACAGAACTTGTTCGGGGTAGGTGGGATTGGGTTCTAAGACCCCCCCACCTGCGTATGAGGCCCGGGGCCATCTGGGGCACGGATATTGCTGGGGTGTCGGAGGGGTTTTGCTCGTGAGGCTTCAGGCAGGCTTCTGAAGCGCTCTGTGGGACTGGTTTGTGGCCTGTTTGGGAAGGTCACCAGTCTGGGGGCTGTAAGGAGCCCCATATTTGAGCAATTCGCCCTGAGCGGACGCCCTCAGTGGTGCCCAGACCTGGTCCGGTCTGTCACAGCAACACACGTACCACCGTGAGTGTGCCTTCCCGCATACTTCAAAGCACTGCCGGCCTGATCAACCGACCAGCCACCTCCCCCGACTCTCAGGCGTAACCAAGGCCTTCGCAACCGAACTGATATCTTGGAAATGTTCCATGTGCTGTGTAAGTTGGTATGTAGGATTTGATTTTTTCTTGTTGTATAAGCTTAGTGTTGTAGTAGTTTTGGGTAGTACATAAGAGTTTGCAGTTATCACTGTTATTTAATTAGTGTAGCTGGATATTTTTAGAATAGAGATTATTCCCCTTGCCATTCCCATCCTTATATCTCTGACACATTTAACTAGAAATCATAGAATAAATATAATAAATACTGTAAATTCATTATTAACACGGTCTATTAAAAATCTTAGAATAAATACTATAAATTCATCACTGTTATAAATAAATATTTTTTATTTGCTAAAACGGTCCACCTGGTTCTGTCCTTCCCCCCCTTGGGTATGCATCATCGGACCTGTGATTCTTGAGACATTTATAACCAGTAAAACACAAAATGTCGACATCACATGGTCAAAATAGACAAAGTAAATATCCTTAAATCAAGCGTTAAGTTCTCAAGTAGCATTCTCTCTCATTTTGTCTGTCTGTATATTTCTGTCATCACTGATGGAAATATTTGTTATTGGTGTATGTGGCAAAATCTATGTTTATGAATAGAAATCTAATTCCTCCATGCCTAAATAGACAGCTTACTGAATATTGCATGTTAAGATGGTTATAGTGATTGAAGTAAATATTTGCATTGATTATACTTACAGTTCCAGGCCTTGTGAAGTCAATGCTGTGTGCTATGCTTTGTCTCATCTGATTGCTAAACAAGCGAACACAGATGCTTTGAAGATATTCTGGTGTGATCTAAAATAAGGAAACAAAACAAGCCCAGGGAATAACATAACATTTCCATTTGACTTCAGCCAGGTATTTGTACAGCAGGTCAGTGCTTCTTGGGTGGTCGGACCCAACCATCAGCAAGTGACAGAACAGTTCTGGATGGGTCTGGAACCCAGGGTGGAGGTAAGACCCTGCAGAGGGAGGAGAGGGTGGAAAGGGGGAGCAAGCTTGTCCCACAGTCATTCATGGGGGCTGGACCCGGCTCTGGGTTTTTCAGCCTGGTATATGGGGTCGCAGCCCATTCAGGTTTGATCTAGCCACCCACGCACATATCATGAAGGGGGCAGACAGACAAACACAAGCGGGGATGCAACCCTTCGCACCAGGATGCTGCACCATTCACTCAAAATTTGGACCCACTGCCCTTCCAATCATGATGGCAAACCTGAGTGCCACTGTGACTTCGTGTACCAGGTCACAATGCCTGGAATGGGGTACTAGTCTCAACTACATGGGATAGGAGCCATCTCTGCAGGGTGAGTGCAGGGTGGGTTTGCTCTCCATCCCCTCCCCTGGGGATTCCCCTTTGCACTATGCTGGGATTAGGGCTGTAGTACCAAGGAGGGTGCTGCTGTGTGTAGCTGGTGCTCCAATAGTGGGGCACCAAGAAGCAGGAGGTGGCAAAGGATGCTGACCTATGATTTTGGGCCTCCCGGCTAATTTAGATCCTGTGTGGGCCACACACACAAAAAAAAGACAAAATGCAGTTGATGGTTCACCTTAGTAAAAAGTTTTGGAGAACCTCTGCAGTAAGCAGTTTTACACAGGAATGCCAGAAATGACATCCCTTAGCCACTCACTGAGACAGCTGTAAGTTCTGCATTGCAAACCAGGAAACTGTGTCTGGAAATGGACCAAACTTTGGGCTAGGAATATTAAGTTATGACAGTCATAGAATGTTCCCGACTACAACACTATAGCACCGTGGTCCCCAACACAGTGCCCGTGGTGGTGGGGGGGGGGAACGCGCCGGCCCCAGGTGCACGGCGTTTGCAGGGGGCGCCGGCCCCAGGTGCGCGACGCTTGGCGGGGGAAGAGCGCCGGCTCCGGACGCGCGGCGTTTGCAGGGGGCGCCGGCCCTAGGCGCACGGCGCTTGGCAGGGGCCCTGGCCCCGTGGCTATGGGGGGGCCCCGCCCCCAGGCGTGCAAGTGTCCCCGCCCCCTGGCGCCCGGTGGGCGAACGGCCACGCCCCCTGGCGCCTGGCAACCTCTAATGGCTGGGGACCACTGCTATAGCACATCGCCCTTGGCAATCAGTTCATAAGGAAGATAGAATTCATCATATTAAAGTCTGTGTGGTTTTCCTTTGTTAAAAGGGAAGTTAGACCAAGAATAAATATGAAGTGGAAATACTGCTGAGAGTAATTGTAGGCAACACCTCAGTATAATCCAGCCTAAATGAATGGCAGAGTTCAAAGCATACACAGGTAGCATTCCAGGAGAGAGAGAGAGTAAGCACGTATCATATATGAATACATTTTGTGCTTCATTTCATACAATTGAAATGTTGTTTTCAGTGGGCTTTAGAGTTTGGGGAAAATAAAATAACAGCCACCCTGCCTCCCAGGGAAATGGCCATATGATTCCTGGATATTGGCAAATCTGAGAGTTGGGCTGTTCACCCCTCATTCCCTCTAAGGGGTTGCTGAATGGGATCTATCTGCCTCAAAGCAGCTGAAAGCTCTTCAGTGGGTGAAACGCCTGCTCTTTCCTATCCAGGGAACCCCAGTGCGTGATCTCTCTTGGACCCCCTAACAGCAGCAGTACAAGGTTCCTGATGCCTTCATAGTGTAAAACAACATTATTTTAAATAGCCCAGTTTGGGGCCATAACTGTCCCTCACCCTTACTGGTTTGGTTTTTTACAACGGGATGGAAGGGACACACCAATACTCCAGTACTTTCATTTGGAATTAAAGCACTTCCAATATGATTCTATTCAATGTTCAAAGCTACCCTGAAGTCAAAGCCAGAGCAGACACATTGGTCCACAACTCAAGACCGCCATCACCTGGACACATTTGGGAAGGACAGAATGCTGTGCTGGACTTAACTTTGGGCATGTCTACACAGCAGGGCTAAACTTGAAATAAGCTGCACAACTTGAGCTACACTAATTGTGTAGCTTAAGTCAAAATACCTTATTTCAACATTAGGCGCTGTCCACACAGGAGTTATTTCAAACTAGAGCACTCTTCCCCTAACTTCCTCTACTCCTCATACCAAGTTTACAGAAGTTGGAGTAAGAAGCCCATTATTTGGAATTTGTTTCCAAATAACGGGCTTGCTGTGTCGACGCACACTATGTTATTCCGGAATAATGCTGCTGTGTAGACACCCCCTTTGAGTGCAAAACCAAAACAACAGCTCCTCAGCCTTGTGCTCTTGACACAGCTCCAGATAAAAACACAAGGTATACCCTGTGGGATCGCACCAAAGTATTGAATGGGAGCAGCAAGTGACTGGACATTTTTCTCCTAATTTTTTTCAAAGCTAGCGTGAGCAATACACCTTTCCCATCCTGTTCTGGCCGAGAGGGAACAGGATAGCACTTTTCAAGTATATAAACAGGTGTTACAAGGAGGAGGGAGAAAAATTATTCTCCTTAACTGCTGAAGATAGGACAAGAAGCAATGAGCTTAAATTGCAGCAAGGGAGGTTTACCATCGTGAGACGGGGCCGATCCACACCGCACCCCACTCACTGTTGCGCACACGCTCCTCGGGGCGAACCGAGAGGCATGAGCTGCGTGCACACACTGTTCTCAGGCCGCAGCCCAGTTGACCGGTACGGGGGTCAGCGGCGGTGGAGCACTCCATGCCGAGACGACACCGGGCGCAGCGGGACACTCTCAACCCCTGGGTTAGCGGGTGACGTCATTAGGAGGCGACCCAGGTAGGCGGTTGAAAGGGACAATGGGGGCACAACGGGGAGGAGGAGGAGGTGAGGAAGGGCATATCATGGTGTGGCAGCTCTTAGGGTACGTCTAGACTACATGCCTCTGTCGCCAGATGCATGTAGATTAGGCTACCAGGCATAGGAAAATGAAGCGGCGATTTAAATAATCACCGCTTCATTTAAATTTACATGGCTGCTGCGCTGAGCCGATCAGCTGTTTGTCGGCTCAGCGCAGTAGTCTGGACGCGCGGGTGTCGACATCAAAGGCATTTGTCGACCACCCAGGTATGCCTCCTGGAATGAGTAGGATAAGCGAAGAAGGGGACTCGAGCTGGCCCCAGGCTGCATACGGTGTTTCAAAGCGGCAGCGCAACGTGGAGCCCAGGATCAGCTGCGGACTCCCCTACCAACCGTGGGCTCCATCCAGCACTGCCACTTTGAAACACCGTGGGAGCACAGGGCCAGCGGGGAACTGCTTGAGTTCCCTACTGGCCCCGTGCTCCCCGCCGTGCCTTTGCCTTTGAAGTGTAGCAACAGCCCTGGAGGCGCCCTTATTAACTAATCAGTCGATGCAAATTACATTGACTATTCAATTAGCCAATTAATCTAAATTTAACATCCCTATTGCATGGTCCCACTTTAACACTGCTTCAGCAGCAGCAAAGAACCCTAAACTCAGTCGCCAGCCACCAGACGTTCACTCTTGTGTAGGGGGATCCTTCAGCAGCACAGAGCCCTGCTCTCCCTGCTCCCATCAATCCATGGCTGCCTCAATTGCCCCAGGGAAACCACTGGTAGCCAGCATAATTAAGAAGAGCCTTCAGGCTGTTCCAAGTTCCACTGGAAGACAAAACCAGTACAGAGTGAGACCTTGGCTGTGCTACTAAAGTAAATCGAACAAAGTCCGACGGCTGTCTGTCAACCTCAGTAATTGCTGCAGTGGTTCATGTCCACACTATGTCCCCTCTCTTGGTGGTGTGCCAATCTCACCAGGAGTACGTCTACTGACTTAACTGTGCGGGTCTCTGATAGCCATGAGCTCCAGGCAAGCCTGACAGTCAATAGGTGATACCAACGATGCAGTGACTAAACAGACACTAATTCATCCTGAGAGCTACTCTCACAGAGGCAGAGTTATTAGGTCTCTGCAGTGCACAAGTTCATTGGTGGGAGCAACACTGTAATGCAGATGCTTACAGAACTCGATCAACATAAGCTGCCTCATCTCAACCTAACTATGTAGTGCAGATCAGGCCTCAGCCTAGGCGTAGGCCAGGGGACAGAAAAAGACTTTCTGAGACATCTCAATAATGCAGTGCCCCAGAGTTGAGCTGTGCATTCCCGAGTCACAGATAGGGACCCGAGCCTCCTGGCACTGAGACAACCCACCTCCGTCGTAGCAATTTTTCTTTCTTAACTAAATTAACATCACGCAAAGTTGAGCCTGGGGGACCGAGGCAAAGGTGTGCTGAAGTCACTGCTGCACCACCCAAATCTTGGATTAGCTGGGAGACTGGTAAAAATTAAATGAAGCCTCATGGAGGTGCCTCTAATTTAAATAGCTTCCCCAAGGGCTGCTTTGTGCTATGCCGCAGTCCATAATCTCCATATCACTAGGCGCTATGAAAACACCTCCTTCCTGCACCTATGAGGAGAGCATCACAGAAACAATGAGCCTCTACTGTTTCTTAGCTAGGGTACTTCTATTCCAGCCCTGTGTGACACGTTTACACTACTTGAGTAGCATGCAGGGACCAAGGATGACTCTCTCCCCAAGAATTCTGTTTGTCTAGTAAACGCACGCTGTATTTACAGAAACACTCAGCTATTATAAATCGTAACTTGCACTTCCATTCCAAGCAAGTCCACACTTGGGACTCCGCTTACCATCTTGCCATTGACTGTGGCCTCGAGAGAATCCACCAGCTCAGCAGTGACCCCGATGAGATTGTGATAATCTACCTGGATTTTATTAAACCGTTTGAGGTAAGTCATGTTCCTGTGCTCAGCCTCCACTAGCTGCTGATGAAGCTGCTGCAACATTTCTGCAAAAAGGTTAAAAAATAAATCAACTTATTCTTCTGAATAAGAGACAATTTTTTTAAAAGTCAGAAACACAGTTTTATTGCACTGCAGGACAACAACTTTGCTTGCCGCCATAATTTTTTTTTGTCCCAAGATAGAGTTAGAGCAAATTCACTTGTAGCTGTGAGCACTTCCCTCTTGTCCAATCCATTCAATGAAGCCACAATCACAATTACTTCCACAGTTTCAACCTGTGTAATCAGAAATAGCACTGTAACCCTTTGGAAGCATCAGGCAAGATGCTGATTAAAACAGAGATGAAGAGAAGAGAAATCTGTTTCTATGTAAAACCTCCAAATAATCAGAAAAGAAAGGAAATTCAGAAAAAACGGTGTGAGAAAGGGCTGCCCAAACTACATCCGCTGAACTCTGCGAATGTCTCTTTGGATTGTTTTGTAATCTGCATCAGCATACTGAGCTCCCCAATTCCATTCTCCAGCTAAGCTATCCTCACCTACCATAGCCCCTTGCATCTAGCCAGCATCTGGTCCACGCACCAGAGTTTAAGAAGTGAGAGCAGAGGCAGACTCAAAATACAGATTAATCCGCAGGAGGTGACCCATTGTTATCTACAATTTCTAGTTCAAGTTACTTGGAACAAGAAGAGATAAAACCTGTTCGAACAGAAAGGATATTTTCAAGTTGGAGCTGTCACTTCAAACACAAACCAGCAAGAGGTGAAGGAGGACACATAATCACTAACTCATGGAGAGCCCTTCTGGTACTTCTGCGGTAACATTATTAAACTAAGCCCTTCCTATAGTAAAATTTGGGAGGATGATTTTTGTAAATGTAACCGTGCAATGCTCTTTTTCTGTGCTAAATTATGGGACTTGAAGAAAAAAAATAATTATAAAGACAACTTTAAAAGTCCTCTTACGCTATCTAGTAAGAATGTAAAAATTTATAAAAACAGAAACCATGTAACCAATAAAAATTATATAGGTGACATGGTTAACTGTGGGGCTGCCCCAGCCCGGGGGAGGGGCGGGGGGCAGCTCCCAGCATCAGCTTGTCATATAACCAGTTAAACTCTTACCTCACTAATATCTAACCATCCTTCTACATCACAACATTCATGGACTTTTACAAATTCCCCAGGAATTCTGGGCATCTTCAGCCTTAGAAGTCTCTTGGAAAGGGGCAGGAGGACATGATTTCATCATGTATTTTGGAAGATGATTCTCCCATCTAACAGACGTGGTAATAAGCAGAATTTGCAATTACAGTATAATCTCATTACTTGCAAACACTGCAAGAGTGGAGATTGATTGGAACTCCGAAATATTTAAAATTCTAAACATGCTGTTCTTTCAAAAGTTTCCAAGTAAACGCTGACTTAGTAAAGTTTCAAAGTTGTATTATGCAGAAGAAAAATAATTTAATTTAAATGAAACAAAAGCAAAGAATTTCCTTACATTGTCAATTAAAATAATTTCCCCTTAAAATTAGCTTATATTTAGCACAGTAATGTACAGCCAGTCTCCAAGTTACGAACACATCGACTTACGACCGTTCGTACTTACAACCAACCTCCCATTAAGCCGGTCCCTGACTTAGGAACGAAAATCTGCACTTGCGAGCAGCACGGCCATATGTAAGTGAATGTAATCCAACTTATGAACAGATCGAGTTATGACCTAGTGTTTGGTACGTAAGTCATTTGTAAGTCAGGGACCAGCTATACTGTGTTTGCTACATCAAAAGGGACAATAAGGTACATTAATGGGTTACATTCCTGTTCTTTCACATTCCATCACTTCTGGAGTAAACAGAACCCCAATGCAAACTAAACAACATTGCTTTAAGCTTCAGAGTTCAAGTCTAATCCCTAGATCCTTGCTTTCAATGAACAACAGCAATCATGTTACAGGCTACCAATAATGGTGTAAACATACACACAAGATGGGAATTTGAAATTGTATGGTATACTGGACAGGACCACAAACTGACAAAAGCAATAAAGGGAAGCAGAGGAAGGCTATGTCACAATACTGAGTTTTGTTGAGAAAACTCATGTCAGCATGCAAACATCACCAAAGCATGTTTACATTTGCTCCCTCTGTTCACAGATTGTGTCCACATCTTCAGCTTCCCCATTGACAACAGGAGCAATGCACTCTGGGTATGTACTAGTTTTGTAAGTCTGATGGGGAACATTTTCAGTGAGGAGAATAAATCTTGCAACAATGGATGGCAGGAAGAACTACACACCCAAATGCCGATACATCCCATGAAATGTATTTAAGCATCTCCGCATTTAAGGACACTTTCCACACAGAAGAAGCACTGCCCTCCCTCCGCTGTTAAGCCTAGAGTTCTTCACTTACCATCAATGGCCTTCTTCACTTACCATCAATGGCCCTTCCTCAAAAAAATGGTTTCAAAAGCAGAGGGTTCACTGGGTTTTTGCACCCTGTGCATTCCACTGCTCTTCACCCTCCCCTAAGTCACCAATCAGCTGTTTGGAAGCATCATTGAACAGCTGGTTGGCAGCACTTCTGATTAGCTGACATGGGGTGCCACCTAACAGCTGTGGCTGGTGGGTGCCACTTTTTTTTTTTTTTTGCAAAGCACCTCTGGAGTCAGTGCCCTATGCTTGGGGCTTTGCTTGTACAGCACCAAAATTTTGTAATTCCTCTAATCTACCTAATCAAATAAATAAACCTAAAGGGGAAGTTGTCAGGTGAGCACGACTGCCACCCAAATTTTTTTTTTTTTACCTGTATGATTGAAGAGACAAAACAGGTGAGGAGCCAGAGTATCTAGCAGATTAATCAGAAAAGGTGAACACTTGAAACTCTCAAGTGCATCCTCCAGAGCATCTGCACCAACTCGTCTACCCTCAAGTACTTCAATATGTCAGAGACTAATGACAGGCAACTATTTACAAAAGACTGTGCTCAGAACTCTTTGCTATGCTACATTTCATTCACGTGTTCCGTATTAATTTTGTTTGCATTTCTACTTCATTGATAAAGCAAACATTCACTCGTGTCTCCAACAGCGAGCCTATGGATCTCACTGAGACTTGTGCAGGAGAGCCGGGAATCACAGGACAAAGTTCTTTTTAGTCTTAAAACTGGCCTAAATTCTAAGGAATAAAACAAAGCTACATATTAAGGCCCAAAACCCCAGAAGACTCAGTCAAAATCCAGAAAACAAATTCATATTTCAGAAAGCAGTAATTTCTCTAATAAACCAAATTAGCATAGTACAATAAATAAAGCCTCAGAGTGAAAGAAACTAGGGATTAGAAATGGGAACAAATAGTCGACTGGTCACTTCCTCCCCCACCCTGATACCTCCCGGTTACTGCCTCTAATGGAAAGAAGCAGTAAGGGAGGGGGAAAGAGGAGGGGGTGCTTCAGAGCGGCAGTGCTGCGTGGAGCCCGGGGTCATCTGGGGACTCCCCCACAGGCCCCGGGCTCTATGCGGCACTGCCGCTTTGAAACGTTGCAGGGAATACGGGCCCAGCAAGGACTGCTCGAGTCCCCCACTGGCCCCATGCTCCTCACAGCGCGTTTAGCTTTGAAGTGTAGGAACAGCCGGGGGGCCGTTGCTGCACTTCAAAGGCAGAAGCGCCCTTATCCGACTAATCGAAATTGCATTGACTATTCAATTAGCCAAATAATGGAAATTTTACATCCCTACTAGGGATGTTAGACACGTGTAATTGAATAGTCATGCAACCACACCACATTTTAGTGGTTACATGACTATTTGATAGTCCCCAGGGATGGGCCCAGCAGCCAGTGCGCTCCTGGTCCCACTCCTGGGGAGCCCCCTGACACTCTGCACTGTGTCAGAGGCAGCAGTGCAGGGTGGCAGGCAGGCGCTGGTCCAAATGGGGAGCTGGTTTAAAAACTGGCTCCCCACAAAGCCCAGCTCCCACCTGCCACCCAGTGCTGCAGCCTCCGATCCAGAGGCTGCAGCAGCCCCTGTCCAGGGCGGGTCCAAGCTCTCTGCTGACAGAGGCTGTACCAGCATCCCAAGGAGCAGCTTCTGTCTGCTGGGAGCTTGCCCCCCCCCCCGTCCCAGGGACAGGGATTGCTGTCTGTCTGAGGCAGGCCCAGGCTCACCACAGAGGCTGCTCCATGGGATGCTGTCTCAGACTCTATCTGCAGGGAGCTCAGATCCCCTGCAAACAGCAGCTGCTGCCAGGAAGCAGCCTCCTCTGTCACCTCACCCTATGCTGCTGCCTCAGAGAAGCAGCAGCGCAATGGGGAGCGGGAGGTGGATACACGGAATCAGCTCCCCCCCAAGCACCGGCTCCATGGAGCTGCCTGCCCCCACCCTGTCTCTGTAGGAGGCAGCAAGGGGAGGCCAGGCGGGTCTGCGAAGGTGGCATACAGGGGAACCGGCCTAAAAGCTGGCTCCCACCTGCTCCCCTCACCCACCACACTGCTGCCTCTCTATCAGAGGCTGCAGCATAGGGTGGGGGGAGGCAGGTGTATCTGATGCTTATGGGGAGCTTAAAAGCCAGCTCCCCACGGGCACTGACTCCTGCCTCCTCCTGAAACATCCATATTCACTGCTGGTATATATCATTTGGAAAGTTATAACCTGTTAAACATCATTATTCTATCAAAATGTATCATTATGAAATTCTGATACATGTTTGTTACTGAAACCTGTTGCAAGTCTGGGAAACACCCACAGACATTTACCTTTGCTGCATTGTCCATTCTCCTTCTGTTGTAGGCGAGGGAGAGCAATTCAGGAAAACATCTCTTCATTAATGGGATGTTCAGCCTAGGGACACAGACCAATGGACTGTATCACCATGGCAGAGCCTATCTAGTTCGGTATGTACACTGCTTCTGGCAACACTGGCTGATGCTTCACAGGAAAAAGGAAAACTCACAAAGCATCTAACCTGATATGCAATGTTGCACAGAAACACGTGAGCCTCTTTTTTTATTCCTCGTGAGCTTTGGTAGCCCCGATGAAGTGCAGACACCAAGAAAGGGCTCAAAACTGCACCAAATATTAAATTAATGACAAATCTGTACAACTGGTTTATAGAAAGAAATGTTTGCTATTAAAGAAACTTTTAGGGTTCAGTCATGAGTCAGCCTATGCACCCACACAGAGGAATAAGGAGGCATAAGATGCCCACTTACTCCTCAGTGTTGGCTTGCCTCATGAAGAGACATAACATGGGAAAGAGAGCAACCACCGCAGATCACAGCTTCCTAGCCAGCCAGCAGGTAACAAGTGAAAAAGCATAAAAGAACACACGCTCCATTTCCCCGCTACAAGGGCCAGCAGAACCGCAGTGATGTATTGGGGGAAAGGAAGCTGCATTAGGAAAAGGGATGGTATAGTTCATGTTTGCTGCGATGTTAGGACTTTGTAGCATCACAATTCGGTCCATGTTTTGTTCCCGGGGATACACAACTAAGTGCTGTCCCTTACAGAAATCTGTGAGGTACCAATCTAGCCCTGAGTGAACTGAGCTGAGGAAAAACAGGGCAGTCTTTTGATGCCTCTGTTACTATGCAGATTACTACAAGACAGACCCAAGAAAACCAACAATAGAACACCACTTGTCATCACCTACAGCTCCCAACTTAAACCTGTCCAACACATTATCAATAGATTACAGCCTATACTGGAACAGGACACTAAACTCCAAGAAGCTCTGGGAGACAGACCCATAGTCTCCTATAGACAACCGCCTAACCTCAAGATGATTCTTACCAACAACCACAGGACATACCACACTAATACCAACCCTGGTACCTTCCCTTGCAACAAACCCCGCTGCCAGCTTTGTCCACATATTCACTCTGCTGACACCATTATTGGGCCTAACCAAGTGAGTTATAAGATCAAGAACACATATTCCTGCGCCTCCAGAAATATAATCTATGCTATCATGTTCTGAAAGTGTCCGTCTGCTATGTACATTGGACAAACGTCTCAGACACTTCGTCAAAGAATCAATGCCCACAAAACAGACATTAGACAGGATCACAAAGAAAAAACAGTTGCTTGTCATTTCAACCAGAAAGGACACTGTCTGAATGACCTGCTAACCTGCATCCTACTTCAGAAGACATTCAAATCTGCACTTGAAAGGGAATCCTCTGAACTGGCATTCATGCTAAAATTCGACACTCTCGGCAGGGGACTTAACAAAGACTCCAACTATCTTAGCCATTACAAAGATAGCTTCCCCAATTATCACCTCTAATACTATTAACTCACAAACATCTACCCTTCCCCACCTCTAATATCATTAACTCACTGGCATTCACCTTCCTTCCCCCCCCCCCCCCGCATCCCCCTTCTGTTCTGAAATGTGATTTGTCCTTTTCATATGTGTTCATTTTTTTTAAATTGTATCCTTTGGTATATGTGGTTGTGACTATTTTCTTCCACTATTTGATCTGAGGAAGTGGGTCTGGCCCACGAAAGCTCATCATCTAATAAACCATCTTGTTAGTCTTTAAAGTGCTACATAGTCCTGTATTTTGTTTCAGCTACACCAGACTAACACGGCTACATTTCTATCACTATGCAGATTAGGCCTCCCACTGCAGCTCAAATAACATTGATAGAGGAAAAGATGATGATTTTTCTAACAAAACAAAACATGCAGCATAATTTGTTTAGTAAAATGATCATCTCCGGGACTCCTGAAAGCTTTGAAAAAATTCCACTGAAGTGAGCTTCTGAGAAAGACTGAGGATTTATTGGCTGCCCAGAGAGGAGTCATGTCAAAATTGTGCCTCGGGCAATGATATACTAACCCATTACACTAAATAATGGTGATCTGGTAAGCAAGCAGGTCAGTAGGTACCAAATATTTAGACTGCTGTCCTAACATTTAGTGTAACTTTCTTTAAAACGACTTTTCTAAATGTGGTATGTCAACATTTCCTAGAGTTAGTAACACAACTCAGTAACGGTATGATGATTTCAGGGCATACAAGCAGCATGCCGCTTCTATACACTTTCTATAAAAAGGATGATCTTATGATCTTTAAAACATTTTTCAAAAGGATACATATAAAGTGAGAAGTCTTGGGGCATGACTGGCTTTCAGAGTCAGAGACAGGAACTTTTCCAACCTGGTCTTTAACTCTGGCGTCCAAGAATCCTTAAAAAGAAAAAAGAAACAACAAAAAAACATTATAATTGGAGTCATAGCAACATCCAGAAGCAAGCAACACAGCCAGCATGGCAGTGAAAAGTTGGTTTCTGACGTATGAAAGCTAATTTGCTTGATGAGTGGTTCATAAGCATGCAAGAATTCAACAATAACCCTAGATGTTTCATATGCAGTTTTTTTAAAATCCTGAATAAATTATATAATATTTTATTTCAATGTTAAAATAGTTACCCAAGAGAAGCTTACTGAATGTGAATGGAAAACGAGGCATTAAGTTGCACAAATGCAAACAAATCAAGCAAAAAAAAAAAAAGGCAAATAAGAGAAGTTCATTTATTTGTAATGGAACATAATAATAAACCCTTGCTAATTCTTCAGCTTTAATAAACAAAGCTACAGAAATCATTGTATTCATTTTTCATAGTTGACTGTGTGTCAAATTTAAGTCAATGTTTTGTCATTAGACTACCAAGGGTCATGGGATTACATCAGTGAATCAGAATGCAACATTTCTTTCAGAGACTGGATTCCAAGAACCTGTAAGAAAAGTGGACTAATTCATGAATCACCCATTGTAGCTATCTGACAGATGCACAGTGACCATATTCCCTGTGCTGAATATAGGACACCTGGTAAAATTACTCATATTCAAGTGAGCTCAATGGCAATCAGTCGCACAAACTTTCAAATTAACAACAAATGGTCTGGTAGCACTTTATAGACTAACAAAACATGTAGCTGGTATCAAGAGCTTTCGTGGGCACCGCCCACTTCTTCAGATGACTGGTGTTTTGAGTTTAGGATGTGCAGACCCAAAATAAATAGGAGACGGAAGGGTGGGGGGAGAGAGAGAGAAAAAAGGAGGAGGGTGGGAAACAGAGAGCTAGAGGGAATCAGTAAGTACCTGAAGATTAAGCAGTTAAAAAGAAGCAGATAAGAATCAAAGTCAATTGATAGTACCCTTCCTGACATAGGAGTCTACACAAAGAGTTGTTTGTACCTTCAACGAGTGTTAAATTGATAGTGTCCCACCACCCTTCATCACGATTGAGTCCATTAGCACGTGAACTGAATTTGCGGATGAACTCTAATTCCAATGTTTCTCTGTGTATCTGGCTAGTAGAACTGGTTTCTGACAAGATAGCATACTACATAGTTGTATTTACCTTATCTTTAAGTCTTTAGGGTTCAAATGAGGAGGGGGTGTCACACACATATTCCCATACACCTCTTTTACATGGAGATGGGGGTGTTTGAGTGACTAAATCCTTCCTGCCGGGCGCTCTCTGCCCTCCATGCCTGGCTGGGCTCCTAGGACAGACCTCCTCTCCTGATACCTGGCACAACCGACCCCTCCTCCCCACTGCCACCACCACTCCAGTGGGGCTGGAAGCAGCTTGTCCCTTCCTGCACACACAGCATCAAAAGGCAGCTAACATATCCAGGCTGCTACTGGCCACCAAGATAACCCAGCCACCTCCTGTCCCTTGACAGAAAGGGGTTAAGCCCTAAGGATGCACTGTCCAGCAGGGCCCAGGGAACCTGACTGCAGGAGCTCCAGCGAACTCGGCCACAGAGGTGGCTCAGCAGAGAAGGGCTGGGATTCAGAGCAGCACCCAGGCCTGTGGGTGTGTGTAAAGAGAATGCTAAGCCTCTATCCCTGGGGCTACTGTGGAGTCTGCAGGTTCAGGGTGTGAACAGGCTGGAAATCACTCCCCTTACTCCACAGCTTAGCTGAGGGGGACAGAGGCTTCCCTGTGCCAGGACAGTGCAGGGCTTGGCTCTCACACAGTGCCCCAGACCAGAGGGTCTTGGGCTTTCCTTGGACACTGGTGCTGCCAAAGGCAGTGGGGGAAGGAAGGAGCCTGCTGGCCAGGCTATTGGTGAGCTGAGTGCTCCGATCAGGGGTTGGAGGGTCATTTCTTCTACCAAGTGAGGGTGGCTGCACTGCTTCTGTGCAACATGTGAGAGCCCCACTGGGGAAACTGTGGCAGGGGTCCCCATGCAGATAACCTTGGTGGGGTAAAGAGAAAATGCAGCCTTGGGCCAGGCGTGAGGGAGGAGGGCTTG
Source organism: Pelodiscus sinensis (assembly GCF_049634645.1). Lineage (NCBI taxonomy): Eukaryota > Metazoa > Chordata > Testudines > Trionychidae > Pelodiscus > Pelodiscus sinensis. The sequence continues at coordinate 50,522,463 of NC_134720.1, forward strand.
CTGGGGAAGCAGGTTCCCTGAGCTCAGCCAGAGTTAGTGTCCAGGAAGGTGTGGGAGCTATGAAGAGAAACTTTGTTGCTGTGAATCTCCCCCACCCAGGAGCTGAGCTGGCCCAGCAGCACATGCCTCCCCCACTCTTGCAGCCTCAGCTTCCAAGAGCCAGTGCCATTGGCTGCCCTGGCCTAGGAACGTGAGGTTGGAAGGTTCTTGCACCTAGAGGTAATACAAGAGGCATTCTCGTCCCCCCCAATTGCAACAGTTACATGTCATCTCTATCTTGTATGTTTGAAAAAAACCTCTAGTCCTTTTCCAGGACATGAAGATTCTGTTGAAATCTGGTCTCTTATTAACAAGACTGCTGAGTAAGTTAGTGACTTCTTTCCCCCCTTCTCTTAACTTTGGAACTGAACAACGGACTTGCCTCAAGGAGGCATGTGAATTGTAGCATTCCACCGAAACGGTGAGTGACTAAGGATTAAGATCTTGGACAGTGAGATCCTGAGGATAAATTAAATGTTTCTCCTAGAATAGCATGTAAAAAGGCTGCTGACCACAATTCAGAGATCCAATCAGATCCCATTCTCTGAAACCAAGCAACCCTTGGCCTTTTCTCATTATTTGCAGCAAGTTCCTAAGGATGTGGTAAGATGTTCCTTACCAGAAGATAGCCAGGTACCAAATGCATGCAGTCTGCCCAAGGGCCAAGTCAGCACCACTAGTTTCATCTAGACATTGAACTATCAAGCTGGGCAGGTACCTGGAAGTGGATTTACATAGAGACCATTCCCCCATTCCCCCCACACACTAGTAAGTCAATGGGAGAATTGCTATAAAAGCTCCAAACTAAGATTAAAGATTAAACCCACTTCAAACAAAGATATCCAGCTGACAATGCATTTGACTTTGTCCTCTTAAAATCAGGAATAAGGGATCTTCCGGAAAAGGCTTTATTTTCCGAAAGATCCCGTCTAGACTGGCGCTTTTCTCCGGCAAAGCCCCGAGCCGGAAAAAAGCGGCAGCCATGTTCATGCAAATGCCACAGGGGGATATTTAAATCCCCCACGGCATTTGCAATTCCGACTTGTCTCATTAGCATCCCTTTTCCGGAAAAGGGTGCCAATGTAGACACAGCCTTTGTGTACTTCCAACAGACTCTTTACACATAGGCAATGTCTACACCACCACTTATATTGCTCAGGGGTATGAAAATACATACCACTGGCGACATAAGTTTCACCAGCATAAGTGGTAGTGTTCACAGCACTACCTTGGTGGGAGAGTATCTCCTTCCAACACTGCTACCAGTGCTCATTGAGGTGGTTTTATTATGCCGATAGGAGAGTTCTCTCCCATCGGCCCAGCTCTTAGGCTTTATCTCATCACAAATACCCTTTTAGTGATTTGCCATGTCTATAAAAGAAAAAACTTAAAAGCATTACTGGACAAAACAGTATTCACATCAACCCTATGAGAAAAATAATTAACACAAATCTGTGCAAAATAAATATTTACCTGAAAGAGTTCTTTAAATGATGGGTGGACCATGGGGTTGGGAACAAAAGGCAAAGCATAAAAAGGGAGGAATTCTGTGGTCTGACTGAGTGCAGCCCCTTTCGTCTCCAGGTAAGTTTTGAAGCGAGAAATCCTTTCATCAAAGTCAGCTTTGTCCTAGGAAACAATGCCACAGGCATCATTATTCAGAAGACAATGCCTATGGGTGTTTAATGGAGCCGGCCCTTGCAAGTGGAGACTTAAATTCAACATCAAGTGCTAACCCTCCATCCCACCATAGCTGCTGAACAAGTGTTTCTCAATGGGCAGGCCAGAGAACAGCATCCATTATAACTAGACAGAGAGCATTTCACCTGCTCCCTTATCCAAAAGGAAAATGTAGAAGGGTTCTTCCATGTTAGGACAACAGAGCCAAAAGAAATAAGAGGGGGCTACTTGCTGGATAAGCAAAACAGTCTTGAGCACTTGGAGCAGACTTCTGCAGGTCAAGTGCCATATCCGCATTCAGCAAGTGGAAAGGAAGTCACTACTTGATTTCAAACATGTTAAATAAAATAAGCCATCTCGTTTCTCTGGCAAGCGGGGTACAGTCAAAGCCACATAAGAAACAAAATCAACGGATCAAAAATCATCCTCAATGTCACATGGAATATATTTTGCTGGGAATATTTATTTGATAAACTTTTAAAAGGAAGCATTCTGCTAAACCTAGAAGAGATAAATGTTGCATTAAAAAAACTCCACACATTTTTACTAAAAATCATTCTCACTTAAGCCACTAAATAACACATTTAGCTGTTCAGAATTTTTAAAACATAATTAATTTTTCAAGGACTTCTCACAGACTGGACAATTAAAAAAAAAAAAAAAAAAAAGACCAGTCAGTTTCATTGTTGGCAGCTTGCACCATTGCACTAATGCATTGTTTGGATTATGCCTGAGACTATTTGGGTATGTCTACACTGCAATTTAACACCCATGGCTGACCCATTTCAGCTGACTCAGGCACATGGGGCTTGAACGAGGGGACTGTTTTATTGTGATCCTGGAGTCCAGGCACCAGCCAAAACCCAAGTCAGCTGCCACTGGCCAGTCTGGGTGTTCAATTGCGGTGTAAACATGCCTTTTGATTTACACATTGTTTCCAGTGAATATATTTTAAATTCTTGGGAACATCGCTATTGGAATTAATTTTTAAAAACTTGCCATTCAGATCAAAACGTACCTGACATTGTCCCTTTTTGTTGCCAGTCATAGTAAAGCAGAGAAAAAACAAGAACACAAAAACTCACAGACAGTGGGACATTTATTCTAGCAGGTACCAATTCTCACCTATGAAATACTGTGGACAGTCTTGCTGACACCAGATAGCCTGTATAAATTGATTTTTCACAGCTGGATGTTCTACTTTTCTATTGTTTAGTTACTATACATTGCCCTGAAACTATCCCTGTTATAGATGTAACATTACTAGGGTTCACAATAAACTCTCCTATATTATAGTTAAGGTTACAATCATGTTTACAATACAAAACAGATTTCTGACCACACTCTAAAACCCAGAGCAGCGGTTCTCAAACTTTTTGGGCCACGGCCCACCACACTCAATGCAAACCTTTCCATGGACCACAGCCATCCACCCATGACAACAAAATGCCTTTGCCTATCTCTACATACCTGAAATACCAAATTATTCATATTAGGCTACTGGAGCATAAACACTTAAATACAATTATGTTTGTTTAACAACGTAAGGGGGCGTTTATAACCAGTAAGAAAGGAAATATTAATCACGTTAATTTAACAGATTAAGCGCTTTAACTTTATCATGTAAGTGTACCAACCCTCACTGATGTGGCCCCCAACTGACACACCTCACTCTCCTGGAGCTCCTTTCCACACTGGGAGGGGTGGGGGGACAGGAAGGACCAATGTTCAGGGCTTCCTACAGGCCAGTTTAACTCTTCTGGAGTCCCAGGGTTAGTAGATTTTGTGAGCCCCTCAAGGCTTTGGGGTGGGGCCAAAAGAGGGGTTCAGTGTGCAGGAGGGTGATGCCAGGGAGGGGGATAGAGACGGGGTGCAAGAGGATGTGAGAGTGACGGGTCTGGGGGAGTGGCAGGGTGCTGGAGCAGGCTGAAAGTGGGGATCTGGCCAGGAGTTTAAGTGCAGGAGGGGTTCAGGGTGCGAGATCTGTCTGGGAGTGTGCAGGCTGGAGGGGGAGGGTCTGTGAGGGAGGGAGAGTGCAGAAATGGGCTGCAGATGAGGGGTTTGGCCAGGAGGGAGGGTATAGCAGTAGGCTGAGGGTGGGGAGGGGCATGAGAGGCAGGATGCAGCAGCGGGCTGGGGGTGTGGGGTCTTGGTGGGAGGGGAGGGGAATCTATGAGGGTGATGGGGATGCGAGGTCTAGGCATGAAAGGGATGTGGGGGGGCACACTTACCTGGCTCCACACCTCCCACGCGTCCCAGGCACTGCCTCCCGCTGTTCCCATTGGCCACAATTCCAGCCAATGGGAGCAGTGGGGAAAGCCTTCAGGAAAGCAGTTTCCTTGCTACCTTTTCCCTAGCTGAGGAGAGGGGGAGTGGCAGCAGGTGGAGCCACTTGCCCCCCCGGGAGCTGGCCCATGAAGCTCGGAGGTCCCCGCACAGCAGGAAGCCGGCACCGGTGCTCCAACCTTACGGAGATGGGAGTGAAAGGGACCGCAAGTTTGGAGCACCAGTGCAGGCTCCAAGCTGTGGGGGCAGGGAGGCCTCAGCCTCAAGCCACAGCCCAGCTGCAAGGCTGTGAACCACAGTTTGAGAACCACTAACCTAAAGAAAAGGTCATTTCTCAGCCCAAAATGACAATAGAGATGGTAAATGAGGCTAAAAAGAGTCCCAGAAATGTGAGGGGTTCAATCTATTTGACAATATGAGAGTTTGAAAGAATGAGTTTTTTTCCTGGTTAGTGGTAGATTCTTCTAATTAATTTGGTGGTCACATCTTATTTGCCTTGCAGGTTACTGAGTATCCACTGGAACAAACTAAACTCCCATGAATTCCAGGGCAAGATTTTGAAGGTAAACCTCCCTCCCTTTGACTCTTTTGACACTGGACAGCACTCAGCACCTCATAGGATCAGGTTCGACTGGAAAATTTCATCTCCACACTTGACCAGCCCAAATGTCTGTTTTCAAGACCAACTCAAAGATAGATTGCTGTCAATGGAGTGGATTTGGTCTGAGGATGCCTACAGACCAACCCATCTGAGTCCATATTAATTTGACAAACACCAAGACTGGAGAAGATACACAAATAATTAAAACAAGTGCAAACTGAAAAGCGAACCTACAGGCTTCCTGCCAGAGTGCTTCAAGAGGTAGATGGCAAAGTGGATGTGAAGATAAAACTCCAGCTTCTGGGCAAGAGGTTCATTGTCTCGGAGGGAAGAGGAAATATGCTCCTCCCAAAGTTCAAAGAACACTTTCTGATTTCCATCTTCAAACGCTGTAAGTAGATCCTTCTGCAAAAGGAAAAAAAATAGTTCATTCCACCCCCTATGTAAATGGGCAACATTTTCAAAAGTGCCCGACTTACGAGCATAAGTACCAGTTTCAAAAGCAGTTAAGTCTCTTAGATGTTTTGAAAATTGTATGTAATTCACCAGCCACAGTCTAATTACATGAATCATATTTCAACCTGTACCCTACCAGCTTTTAGATATTGTAGCTCCACATGAAGCTTCTTCTCCAAACTCATGAGACCACCCAGCAGAAACTCCAGCTCTTCCCTACCCTCCAGCCAGCATTATACTATTAAAGCGCTGACCGAGCACTGAGAGATCCCAAGGAATCAATGCATGCAATAAACCTCACTTTGATAAGCCTTTGATCTTGTGACACCCGCACAAATGTATCTGCATCTTATTAAACTTGACCCCACTTCAGATGTTGCTCTTTCCATTATTTTTTTTGGTAGCTTCTACCTCAAGGGTTTGTTTTTCTTAGCATGGGCCTCTCTCATCATTTCTACAGACCTGGTCTACAAACTGATCCTGGTGTCAAGGGGCCCCCCCCCCACGCTTTATGAAAATTTGGAATGCATAACTCGAAGACACTTTATGCGAAACAGATTGTGTCATATGTCATTTTAAAGGCTGTAATCTGCTGAATCTGCATATCCTATTTGTGTGCATCTATCTACCTTGTATGTGAAGTTAAAAATAAGTGAAAACCTGTTTCATTGGTCCATGTATTCTAGTAAAAGTTGTTAATGATACTTTAGGAACTTGATATTTCAGTGATCAAGTCAATGACCTGTGAATGGTTTGGTTTTTCCTGTAAGCCCAAACTCTGGTTGGTCCTACAAAGTTGTAGGCCATCTAATGCTGAAACCCATTTTGGATTTGGTACTTTTCCACTCAAGGTGAGAAAAGTTTGAACTGAACATAAAGAAGTCCTGTTTAAACCAAAAGTTAGCTCAAACGTTTCAGATTATTTCAGCTGATGTAATAGCACTTGTTACATGCAAATTCTTACCCTAACTGTTCTTATCATTAGCTAGTCAAACCAAACATAAAAGATTTGTTACCTGGATAATCAAAGCTTTTGAGTCTCTCAAGGAACCACCTGTTGTTTTAGGTAATGGCTTCCCTTTTATTTTACATTCCTTTGTAAACGTTTTCACTGTGTCTTCAAATTCTGCAAAATCTAAGTACTACAGAGACAGGAATACACAAAAAACAAACTCTATACTTTTTAATGTTTAAAACAGTTACTGATTAATAGTCAAACTTATTTAAGGCTTTGCTACAAAGTTTCACTATTTTCAGTTGATTTGTTCATTTAATCAAGAAAAGGAGTTAATACCCTATAATGCAACAGTTACTTTAAGCATGGTTGAATAGACAGTCACATAATTTACACTTTCTGAAGGTAGCATCATCTATAGGTAACTGGAACTCTACTTCTAGCACCAAGAGAGTCAGACAAATGCTGCGGCTGAATTTTAAAATAGGTCCTGATAATTTTAATCACTACTCATAATATCCGAATTAAAGCAAACCAAGCTAATGATATTGGTAATCAAAAATTATTCTACAGGGCAAGTTGTAAAGATCCAGAAAGATTTCTCCCTCCTCCTTCCAAAAGATATAAAACTGGCCACATTACAGGATTTTTGGTTGGTTTTTTTTGTTGTGTTTTTTTGCCTGCCTCTGAACAATTAGCCAATGCTAGAGGCAGGACATAAACGTGAGTGGACCAACACTCTGGTCTGTCCAACTATGGCAAATTTTGTGTACAGCTTTGCCATTTCATGAGAAATTCAGAAAGTACAAATATAGACTAAAAACGTGGTGTTAAATTGAAAAAAGAGAGAAACCAAATCAGATGAGTGGAGCCCGTCACCAGAAAAAGGAAAAAAGATACGGAAATTATGCGATGAACCAAGTTACATGTACTGTTTGGTGCTAACCCAATGGCTGTATCACAGCAAGAGTGGTAACTTAAAACTACTTGCTCATAAGCCGACTATTTTTGGAAAAAAATCCCACTGTGAAGGGCGGGGGGGGGGGGGGGGCAGCTTATGAACTAAGGATGTAAACAAATAGCAGACTACCCAATAAGCAGGAGCTTATCCAGTAGCACTATCGACTACTCACTCATTTTCCCCTCCTCTCCACTGCTGTCGTGCTGCACTATTAAAGGGACAGGGAAGCTGACATGAGAGGATGCTGGCTGACTTCTTGGTCTTGGGTCTCAGCACAACCTCCTCTCCTAGCCCCCTCACCCCGCCACACACACACTGCTGCTCTGCATTTTTAAAGGGACGGGAAGCCAGCGCGAGTGGTGAGACCCAAGACCAGGGATTCAGCCAGCATTCTCTCACAACAGCATCCCTGTCTCTTTAAAAATGCAGAGCAGCAACAGGGAGTAGAGGGGAGAGGTTACGTTGAGACCCAGGACCAGGGAGTCAGCCAGTGTCCTCTCATGCTGGCTTCCCGTCCCTTTAAAAATGCAGAGTGGCAGCAGGAGGTTGTGCTGAGACCGGGTGTTAAGTGGGAGTGAGCACTGAAACTGCCCTTCCTTATCGATTAATCGAGCAGTCAGCGGAAATTCCACTCACTACTCGATGAGCCAATTAACCACTACTTAACATCCCTATTATGAACGGGTTCCAAATAAATACAGCAGCAGTGGGGGACCTGCCGTGAACCAGGACACAGCAGTTGCAGCTCGCACCGGGTCCCAGATGCTGCAGTTCTGCCTTGTAAATGTAGTAAGAGCTACTACATTTAAAAAGCAGAGCCGCAGCGGTCTGGGACGTGATCCCCCAAACTTACAGAGGAAAAAATTGTAAAAAGTCACTGGGCTGTTTATAAGGTCCTAGGCCGCTGCACTTTGGAGTTGGCTTATAAACAGGTCAGTGACTTTTCACCATTTTTACTCTAAGTTTGGGGGGGGGTAGGCTCATAAGCAAATGTGCTTGTGTTGAAGTATATACAGTAATTTTAAAAACAAAATCTGTATTACTGACACCAAGATGATTAAAATTGAATAATTTATGTTGATATTTCACCATTCATGCTGTGTTCTTGTTTGTTGCATTTTGGACACATTCAATCCTGTAAAGAGTTACAAGTTACTTAACTTAAACACTGCAAAGAGTCCCACTGAAGGCAACAACATTCATCACACTGCATAATGTAAAGTATATATTTAACTCTTTGTAGGATCAGAGCCTTAGGTGAGACAGTAACCGTGGACTGGTACATTTCAGTTTCCAATTCTCAAGCACTTGCATGTTTGGTCTTGGGAGTTTTTTAAATTTCATTAACAATTCTATTCATATTATATTTGCAAAGCCTATTTAAAGTGATACTTTTTGGGTCCAAAGTTAGCTGATAGTGTTGTCTTCATTTTGCAGTGCTCCACACTTTGCTTGCATAATGCTCCATCAGTGGGGCTCCATGCAGCTGCAAGCAGCTGCCCAGATAGAATAATTGCAGGATTGATGGCTAACATTTACAAATGTGCCCCCTTCCCCCATCCCTAAGTGCAGGCATCAGATGATTTCCTCTTTTCTGTTCTATAGCAAACGTATACCTCTTTCACCAGCCCAAGTAACTCTGCTTCATAAGCTAGGATGTCTCCCATCATTAAAGGTTACTGCTGAGCCTCATGGAAGAAAGACCTACAAAGTCATGAAAATACACAATTATTAGGACCACTGATTAGCTACCATTCACACATTATCTATCAGACTGTTTCCCAAACAGTGATCCCAACTTGGAGGGTCACCAAAAGTTTCTATATGGGTGGCAGGCTCCACATGGAGGGGAGGTTCCAGGAAAGTGGGTTTGGAGAGTGCACTCATTCCCTCCAGTCACCAGGAATCCAGAGGCACCTGGCTCCCCACAGCAGGCATTGAGACCTGGTAGGTCCCACAACCAGGAACAGGGAGCTGAGACCAGCCTCATGTGACAAGAACTGCCACCATAGGGTGAGTGTAGGGCAGGCTCTCTCTCCAACCAACCCTCTCTCCCCCTACTACCCCACAACCTCCCTTCAGCACTAGGCCAAGATTAGGATTATGATAAATGGTATGGAGGATGCTGCTTCGGATGGTCACTGCCCCATCAGCAAAGTGAGGAGGTGGCAGCAGAGGTGGAGGAAAATAATGTTGGCCTATGATTCTGGCACCCATCTCCGCCCATGAATTTGGACGCTGCGTGGGACATACAAAAAGACAAAGTGAAATTGGTGGGTCACCTTAGCAAAAAGTTTGGAAAGACTGGTCCACTATATCTCTGGTAATGGTCCAAAAAGGAATGCTGTAAATACATCTTCTTGGTGTCCCATGTTTCAGCCCCAATCCTGCAAAGAACAAGCTAGCCAGTTTGCACGGAGACCCATAGACTCCAGTGGAGCATCTTACAAGTGCAGGGATATGCCTGGCTAGTGCCTTTGCAGATTGGGCCTAAATCTCCTTCAAAGACCAAATTAAAGGAATTTACACCAGCACAACAAGTTCAGTCCCATTACTGGAAACTAGCAGGTGCTAGTAAATCAACTTCATCACCAATAAATAAGGACATAAGAACACAGTTGGCAGTTTGCTGAGGGCACAATAGCAAGTCTTTTCAGTTCCCATTCTACAAAAGTACATTCGTGAATGTGTAGGGAAAAGCACAGATACAGTAGCTGGCTGACAGGGGAACGGTGAAGCTAGATCTACTATTCTAGTTTGGCGTGGAGGCTGTCATCAGCTGCCAGCTACATTTGGAAGCCAGTCTCTGCTGCTAGTGCCGATGACTTTCAGAGCAGAATACAAGCTAGAGTAGGCCCACCTACCCCCAACCTCTTTGGCTGGCTACTAGCCCATTGCTAGTCACCCCTTTCTCAGTAGGCACTGCACCAGAGCTGGAGCCTGGGAAGAAACTGGAAGGAGGAGAAGGAGCAGGACCTGCAGTAGGGATGTGAAGGACTAGTCCACTATCCAATAAGAAAATGCTTATCAGAAGTTGATAGGATAGTCTTGACTGGTCGTTCCCCCCCCCCCCCCACATCAGATAGAGGCAGCTGGGGGGTGGGAGAAGGGAGGTACTTCAAAGAGCCCAGGGTCAGCTGCTCTGAGCAGTGCTGCCGCTTTGAATGCCGCGGGGAGCCCGGCCTTAGGCTCCTCAAGGCATTTCAAAGCATCAGCACCTGGGGAGCTCGAGATCAGCTGGGGGCTCAGCTGGCCCCGAGCGCTGTGAGGCGCTGACGCTTTGAAAGGCCGCGGGGAGCCCGAGATCAGCTGGGGGCTCAGCTGGCCCCGAGCGCTGTGAGGCGCTGACGCTTTGAAAGGCCGCGGGGAGCCCGAGATCAGCTGGGGGCTCAGCTGGCCCCGAGCGCTGTGAGGCGCTGACGCTTTGAAAGGCCGCGGGGAGCCCGAGATCAGCTGGGGGCTCAGCTGGCCCCGAGCGCTGTGAGGCGCTGACGCTTTGAAAGGCCGCGGGGAGCCCGAGATCAGCTGGGGGCTCAGCTGGCCCCGAGCGCTGTGAGGCGCTGACGCTTTGAAAGGCCGCGGGGAGCCCGAGATCAGCTGGGGGCTCAGCTGGCCCCGAGCGCTGTGAGGCGCTGACGCTTTGAAAGGCCGCGGGGAGCCCGAGATCAGCTGGGGGCTCAGCTGGCCCCGAGCGCTGTGAGGCGCTGACGCTTTGAAAGGCCGCGGGGAGCCCGAGATCAGCTGGGGGCTCAGCTGGCCCCGAGCGCTGTGAGGCGCTGACGCTTTGAAAGGCCGCGGGGAGCCCGAGATCAGCTGGGGGCTCAGCTGGCCCTGAGCTCTGTGAGGCGCTGACGCTTTGAAAGGCCGCGGGGAGCCCGAGATCAGCTGGGGGCTCAGCTGGCCCTGAGCGCTGTGAGGCGCTGACGCTTTGAAAGGCCGCGGGGAGCCCGAGATCAGCTGGGGGCTCAGCTGGCCCTGAGCGCTGTGACGCGCTGACGCTTTGAAAGGCCGCGGGGAGCCCGAGATCAGCTGGGGGCTCAGCTGGCCCTGAGCGCTGTGACGCGCTGACGCTTTGAAAGGCCGCGGGGAGCCCGAGATCAGCTGGGGGCTCAGCTGGCCCTGAGCTCTGTGAGGCGCTGACGCTTTGAAAGGCCGCGGGGAGCCCGGGATAATCGGGGGCTCAGCTGGCCCCGAGCGCTGTGAGGCGCTGACGCTTTGAAAGGCCGCGGGGAGCCCGAGATCAGCTGGGGGCTCAGCTGGCCCCGAGCGCTGTGAGGCGCTGACGCTTTGAAAGGCCGCGGGGAGCCCGGGATCAGCTGGGGGCTCAGCTGGCCCTGAGCGCTGTGAGGCGCTGACACTTTGAAAGGCCGCGGGGAGCCCGGGATCAGCTGGGGGCTCAGCTGGCCCCAAGCGCTGTGAGGCGCTGACGCTTTGAAAGGCCGCGGGGAGCCCGGGATCAGCTGGGGGCTCAGCTGGCCCCGAGCGCTGTGAGGCGCTGACGCTTTGAAAGGCCGCGGGGAGCCCGGGATCAGCTGGGGGCTCAGCTGGCCCTGAGCGCTGTGAGGCGCTGACGCTTTGAAAGGCCGCGGGGAGCCCGGGATAATCGGGGGCTCAGCTGGCCCCGAGCGCTGTGAGGCGCTGACGCTTTGAAAGGCCGCGGGGAGCCCGAGATCAGCTGGGGGCTCAGCTGGCCCCGAGCGCTGTGAGGCGCTGACGCTTTGAAAGGCCGCGGGGAGCCCGGGATCAGCTGGGGGCTCAGCTGGCCCTGAGCGCTGTGAGGCGCTGACGCTTTGAAAGGCCGCGGGGAGCCCGGGATAATCGGGGGCTCAGCTGGCCCCGAGCGCTGTGAGGCGCTGACGCTTTGAAAGGCCGCGGGGAGCCCGAGATCAGCTGGGGGCTCAGCTGGCCCTGAGCTCTGTGAGGCGCTGACGCTTTGAAAGGCCGCGGGGAGCCCGGGATAATCGGGGGCTCAGCTGGCCCCGAGCGCTGTGAGGCGCTGACGCTTTGAAAGGCCGCGGGGAGCCCGAGATCAGCTGGGGGCTCAGCTGGCCCCGAGCGCTGTGAGGCGCTGACGCTTTGAAAGGCCGCGGGGAGCCCGAGATCAGCTGGGGGCTCAGCTGGCCCTGAGCTCTGTGAGGCGCTGACGCTTTGAAAGGCCGCGGGGAGCCCGGGATAATCGGGGGCTCAGCTGGCCCCGAGCGCTGTGAGGCGCTGACGCTTTGAAAGGCCGCGGGGAGCCCGAGATCAGCTGGGGGCTCAGCTGGCCCCGAGCGCTGTGAGGCGCTGACGCTTTGAAAGGCCGCGGGGAGCCCGAGATCAGCTGGGGGCTCAGCTGGCCCCGAGCTCTGTGAGGCGCTGACGCTTTGAAAGGCCGCGGGGAGCCCGAGATCAGCTGGGGGCTCAGCTGGCCCCGAGCGCTGTGAGGCGCTGACGCTTTGAAAGGCCGCGGGGAGCCCGGGATCAGCTGGGGGCTCAGCTGGCCCCGAGCTCTGTGAGGCGCTGACGCTTTGAAAGGCCGCGGGGAGCCCGGGATAATCGGGGGCTCAGCTGGCCCCGAGCGCTGTGAGGCGCTGACGCTTTGAAAGGCCGCGGGGAGCCCGAGATCAGCTGGGGGCTCAGCTGGCCCCGAGCTCTGTGAGGCGCTGACGCTTTGAAAGGCCGCGGGGAGCCCGAGATCAGCTGGGGGCTCAGCTGGCCCCGAGTGCTGTGAGGCGCTGACGCTTTGAAAGGCCGCGGGGAGCCCGGGATCAGCTGGGGGCTCAGCTGGCCCTGAGCGCTGTGAGGCGCTGACGCTTTGAAAGGCCGCGGGGAGCCCGGGATCAGCTGGGGGCTCAGCTGGCCCCGAGCGCTGTGAGGCGCTGACGCTTTGAAAGGCCGCGGGGAGCCCGGGATAATCGGGGGCTCAGCTGGCCCCGAGCGCTGTGAGGCGCTGACGCTTTGAAAGGCCGCGGGGAGCCCGGGATCAGCTGGGGGCTCAGCTGGCCCCGAGCGCTGTGAGGCGCTGACACTTTGAAAGGCCGCGGGGAGCCCGGGATCAGCTGGGGGCTCAGCTGGCCCTGAGCGCTGTGAGGCGCTGACGCTTTGAAAGGCCGCGGGGAGCCCGGGATAATCGGGGGCTCAGCTGGCCCCGGGCTCCATGCCACGTTTCAAAGTGGCAGCGCCTCACAGAGCCGGGGCCAGCGGGGGAGCCCCCAGCCGCCCAGGGTCCGGGCTTCGCCTTGGAAGCGCGGCTCTGAAGGCGGCGGCGCCCTGACACCCCACATCCGTCTCCTGCAGCCCCGCCTGCCGCTGAAGAGGATGGGGGGGGGAGGCTCATTTCTGCAGCACCCCCAGCACGGGTCAGGGCGGGGGCTGAACCTTCTGGCGGGAAGGAAGGGGGGGGGCCTCATCACAGCACCCACCCCCCCCACACCGCCCAGGGCCGGGGACCCCTCCCCCCAGGAGGGGGCCCCCATTAAACCCCTCCAGAACGGGGGGGGACCAAGGACCAGCGGGGAAGTCCACACACGCCCCCCCCACACACACGTGACTCGAGCCCCCCCCCGCTGACGGGAGGGGTCGCTAGCCGGGGGCCGCACCCGCTTACCTGCCCCGCAGCCCCCGCCGCCTCGGGCCCGACCAGGCCGCTCCCCGCCGCCCGCTACGGCGTTGCCTGGCAACGACAGCTCCCTCGCCGCGACCACGTGATGCGCCTGAGCCAATGCGGAGGGAGGGGTGAGGGCCGGGATCACGTGACGGGGGGGGCGCGCACGCCCCAGCTGGGAGCCGCTGGCTGGCCAGGTGGGCGATCGCGGAGCGGCGGCTCGTCCCGGCTGCCCCGCTGGGAAGAGAGGCCGGGGCAAGCCCTGCACCCCCCCCCCCCCCACTCCTCCGGGGCTGGGGGGCTCCGCCCTTCTTACCCCCCCCCGCTCCGAACTGCCCTTCCCCACGGCGCAGATGGGGAAACTGAGGCACGAGAGGGCGCCACGTGATGCGTGCGGGGCCACCGCTGAGCATGGAACCCGGCCCCGTCCCCCAGCCCGGCCCGAGCAGGGACCTTCCCCCCCCCCCCCCGCCTTGCAGCGCCTGACTGCGCGGGGGCTGCTCGCTGCCCTCCCGAGACAGGCGAGCCACGGCCCCGCGGGACGCTCCTGCGTTTGCACCAGGGCTCCGCGGGGATCCGCGCTTGGCAGAACGAGGACAGCTCGGCCTTGTGGGGGCGGAGGAGGGGCCCTGGCACAGGGGCGGGGTTCTTTCTTTTTTTAATAAAAGTTATTTTCCCACAGGCTAAGTCTACACTGGCACCCTTTTCCAGAAATGCTTAAAACAGAACAGTTTTCTGTTATAAGTATTTCCGGAAAAAGCACGTCTACATTGGCAGGATGCTTTTCCGGAAAAGCACTTTTCCCGGAAAAGCGTCCATGGCCAATGTAGACGTGCTTTTCCGGAAAAAAGCCCCGATCGTCATTTTCGCGATCGGGGCTTTTTTGTGGAAAAGACTACTGTGCTGTCTACAGTGGCCCTTTTCCGGAACAGTTTTTCTGGAAAAGGACTTTTGCCCGAACGGGAGCAGCATAGTTTTTCCAGGAAAAACACTGACAATTTTACAGTAGATCGTCATTGCTTTTCCGGAAAAGCAAGCGGCCAGTGTAGACAGCTGGCAAGTTATTCCAGAAAAGCGGCTGCTTTTCCAGAATAAGTGGCCCAGTGTAGACACAGCCACAGTGTCCGCTATCGCAAAAAATGAGGGGGGGTTGGTCTGTGTTATTGTGGGGAAGAGGGGGGTGATTTGGGGTTTTTTCCCCCTCCCCGATTCGCTGAGGAGACTGTTCCTTTAACTCACTAACCGTCCATGACATTTAATTTAGGGTTGGAATTAGTTTCTTTAAAAAAAAAAAAAAGTCTAAACTGCTGTCTGCCTAACTCCTTGCTTTTGAGGCTTACTGGTTGAAATCTACAAACTACCTACACAGTTTTCTCAGTTTTGCAAAAACAGCTTTTAATTACACAATTAGTTTACCAGCTATAAATCTGATGAAGTGGGTTTTACTTACAAAGGTCATGACCTAATAAATCTGTTAGTATTTCTACACTGCAGCATTATTTCAGAGTAACTGACATTATTCCAAAATAACATAGTGCATGTCTACACTACAATCCTTTATTCTGAAATAATGTTGAGCTGGAGGACAAGGAGTAAGGAAAGTCAAAGGAAGGGTGTTTTTCCTTTGATTTCTGCTGCACAGACAGCCCCAAAAGCCAAAAAAGCTATTTAGACTTAAGCTATGCAACTGACGTAGCTGAAGTTGCGTAGCTTAATTTGACTTTAGCCCTGCTATGTAGATGTGCCCTAAAGTGCCACAGAACCACTCAGTGCAAGGAAGGGACCCTTAGTTCATTTACACCGGATCTCAGGGCTGTGTCTACATTGGCACGATCTTGCGCCAAAGCGGCTGCTTTTGCACAAAAATATGCTGCCTGTCTACACTGGCGGGGAGTTCTTGCGCAAGAATACTGACATTCTAATGTGTGAAATCAGTGCTTCTTGCGCAAGAACTATGACGCTCCCACAATATATGGGTGGAATAACCATATAAAAATGAATGCAAACTAGTCACACTTAACAAGCATTTTCAGTCCAGGGGACCAAGCAATGGAATGAACTTCTGGAGGGAAATTAGGTAAATCGAGTGTCTGACCCTGGAAATGCTGCTAAAGCCTCTTTGCCATGAGAAAATGAGACTCTCAACCCCTCCCCCCCAACAAAACAAATCATCTAAAACAAACCAACAATTGATTTTACATGAAAGGCACTCAGGGTGTGTCTAAACTACATGGCTCCGTTGATGGAGCCATGTAGATTACGCTGATCAGCAGAGGGAAATGAAGCCGCAATTTAAATAATCGCAGCTTCATTTAAATTTAAATGGCTGCCGCACTGAGCCGACAAACAGCTGATTAGCTGTTTGTCGGCTCAGCGTGCTAATCTGGATGCTCCCGTGCCGACCTGAAAGCCCTTTATTGACCTCCCCGTTATGCCTCGTAGGATGAGGTTTACCGGGGAGGTCAATAAAGGGCTTTCATGTCGACGGGAGCATCCAGACTGCCCCGATCTGCCAACAAACAGCTGATCAGCAGAGCGGGGCAGCCATTTAAATTTAAATGAAGCTGCAATTATTTAAATCGCGGCTTTATCTCCCTTTGCCGAACGAACAAATCTACATGGCTCCGTCGACAGAGCCATGTAGTCTAGACGTACCCTCAGATACTGTGGTGATGAACAGCAGAATAAAACCTTATGGTAGAATCTAGGAGGTACCCAGGGCTGGAAAAGCAGGGGGAGTCCTACATGTCAGAATTGAAGTGGACTGACAAAGCTGGGTGGAAACACAAGACTGGAACAGCAGGGGTTGAAGGGCATTGGTAGAATTGTGTGGGACCTGGAACTGATGCTGAGAGTCAGGCAGCGCAGCTGGGGAAAGAGAAAGGACTGGAATAGGTCGATATTCTGCAGGCCAACATTAAAATACAGTCTCAAAAATGCGGAGACAACTTGCACAGAGTCAGCCTTCATCACTCCTAGGAGCGCCTCACACCTTTACGAGCAACAACTGCACTCACTGTGGCATTCAGCCACCTTTTTATGGCTATATTAACAGCTCTCTCTTGTGTAAATACTGTGTGTTTTTTAACATCCCTGCAGTTGTGCCGAGTTCAGAATTTCCACAAACTAGAACCATCTGCCTCCCCTGGCGAATCTGCAAAAGGCTGAATGGATTGTTGATACTTGTGGGTTATGCTGCTGTTGCTATTAAAAGCTAAAATTACTGTAGGTCCCCGGCTGTTTATTCTAAAAGCAGATGGTTCCTGCTGTCAACAGAGAAATCTCTATAACCCTGCAGCTTTGGGGAGCGTGTTGAAACCATGGAGTTACTTTTATAGCGATAATGTTTGCACAGCCTTTAAAGAAAAGGAGTGCACTTTGGGTGCAGCGTGGAAACTGGCTGGAGGCAGACTACAGTGACTCAGGGAAGCTAAATCTGCATCAGACAGAAGGTAGATCATATGTTGAGATGTTTGCTGTTTTCTTTCTGAACTTACTAAATTTTGCTTTAAGAAAACTAAAAATATAATGAAGTCACAAAGGATGTGCAGTCGGCTACAGAAGGGGATGCTCTTTGCATATAAGGATGACCTCATTTTCCAGCACCTATTGCGTAATCTCCCGTACTCTGGAATGCTGCAGGTGTTGAAGCTGCATTAATTTGCGGTACGCTGCACAGCATATAAAAGGAATACAGGTTTGCTTTGCTAGTGGATCATGGGATTTCTTCAGCCCCCTTCACGCCCGAACCATCTCCATGCTCAGTCAATCTGTCTGATTATTGAAGTATACACGGGTCATACACAAATCTGTAGTTCAAAGCCAGAGAACATGAAATCATTGGGTTAGACAAAGGCCGTAAACAGCCAATAAATAAAAGTCCGGCAAGTTCCTTCCCTGTCCAAATGTTTAAGAAAACATTAAAGTAACTGAACAAAACCCAGAGATGCTACTTCCAGCTTACTGAATTGCTTAAGAGTGATAGCAATACGTAGCACTTGTGTAGTAATTTTAATTAGAGGAGGAGAAAGAGCTTTCTTTATAAAGATAAATATTGTCCCCATTTTAAAGACAGAGAAAGTGAGGAAAAGAGGTTAAGTGATTTACCTCAGGAGTAAGGTCCTACTTAATTTGAGGCATTGCAAAAATTGGGGATCTCTGCAATTTTGAGAGAGGGAACCCCCACTGCCTGGAGCAGAAAGCAGCACCCCGTTGCTCTTAGCACCAAGTGCTGCTCTCAGGTGCCCCCACTATCAGCCCCAAGTGGGCGCTCTGAGTCCAAGACTACCAACAGCAGGAGCCTCTGCTCTCAGCCACAGATGGCCGGCAGAGGAAAATTTCAGAAAAATAATAATGGACTTTATTACCACATTATTACTTTCCCGCCATTTTCCATAGCTTATTTGCAATTTAGCTGCAATATTTGGATGATCATCCCACGATGCGAGTAAGGTGAGTGGCAGAATGTAGCTATGAAGCCCTGTTTCCTGAGAGGCGGTGTACTGTTCTAACCATTAGACCCCACTGCCTTAATCAAATTGGTCAATCCATCGTAAACATGACACACAACGCGGTGGAATATTTTGGATCAAAAATATAATTCTGCACCACCCATGCTTAGAACAAACACCTGGGCCCAGACATAACAAAGGTGGATTGGGGATCTCCTGGTGGAATTTTACACCACTATGCCATGCAGCATTAATGTTCTGTACAGAATTTCCTTTTCCCCTGCAGAATTGGCACGGCAGAGCTGCTGGCTGCTATCAGGGGCTGCTGGATCCAGCAGAGTCCAGCTCTCCAGCTTAGAAACAGAAGAGGTTGCCAGGGAGATGGCAGAAAGAGCTGATGGTTCCCAGCCTCTGCAGTTCCTGGCACACCTTGAAGGATGGAGGTAGAATGCAGGAAATGCTATACAAGCATAGGACCCAGCATCTGACTGTTTATCCCTCTGGATCCGTGGGCTCCAGGGTGGGGGGAAGGGTAATAATGGGTGTCTGGGCTCGGAGTGCCCCATGGATGGAATCTGGGGGAAGGAAAAGCTGTGGATATCTGGGCTGGAGGGTGGGGGGTGCTGAAGCTGGGCTCTGGAGGCTAGGGGGTGTGGGCTTATGGCTCCCTTGCTGGACACTGGGGAGAAGGGAGTAAAGAAACTGGGATTGTCATGGGGGTTTCTTTAACTCTCTATTCCTGGGGGGGAATGTTTGTTGCTGTATTGTTACAGAAACGGTTGCTGACAGTATTTTGAAATGTCTCCAAATAATTTAAACTGGCTGTGTTATTTTTCACACATAAAACATGCAACATTTTGAATAATTTAAAACACCACGTGCAGAATTTGTAATTTTTTGGTGCAGAGTTCCCTCGGGAGTAAAATTGAGCTAGCGTTAGAAACATCATGGCTACGTCTAGACTGGCATGATTTTCCGGAAATACTTTTAACGGAAAAGTTTTCCGTTAAAAGCATTTTCGGGAAAGCGCGTCTAGATTGGCCGGACGCTTTTCCTCAAAAGCACTTTTTGTGGGAAAGTGTCCGTGGCCAATCTGGACGCGCTTTTCCGCAAAAAAGCCCCGATCACCATTTTCGCCATCGGGGATTTTTGCGGAAAACAAATCTCTGCTGTCTACACTGGCCCTTTTGCGCAAAAATTTTTCGGAAAAAGACTTTTGCCCGAACGGGAGCAGCATAGTATTTCCGCAAAAACACTGAATCTTACATGAGATTGTCAGTGCTTTTGCGGAAATTCAAGCGGCCAAAAAAGTGGCCAGTCTAGACATAGCTCATGAGTGTCACACCCAGCACACAGTATCCATAGACTGTACTAATCCCACATAACTAAGAAATATGGCTAAAACTATCATACACCACCCCACAATGTTGATTATCTTTGGCTAATCTATTTTATGTGCATGGCAATGCCCCATTCTAGACAGTTTTGAAACCAGACCTACAAATTGTAATACAGAAATGAGATTTACTTCAATAATCATCACTCTAGATCAGAGGTCCCCAATCTATGGGGCATGTCCCCTTTGGGGGGGGCTCTAAGGAACATTGGGGGGGGGGCTCTTCTGTTTGTGATCTGCTCCTGGCCCAAGTCTCCAGCTGCTAGCCCCACACCTGCGAATCAGCTTCCTCCTGCTAGTCTCACACCTGGGATCTGGAATGTGGCTCCCTGTGCCCCGGGGCTCAGCTCCAATTTGCTGCTGCTGGCCCCATGCCTCCAACCAGGCCGGGGGCTGAGACTGGCAGCCAAGGCTCCACACCTGCCACCCTCTCAGTCCCCAACTGTGGCCCCAGCCTCCCCTCTCTTCCCACTAGCTGTGTTCCCCTCTCCCAGAGCCATGGCCCTGATCGTGGCTAGGGCAGATTCAAGAGGGGCAGAAGATAAAAAGGTTGGGGACCATAGCTCTAGCTCTAATTCTGGGGTAGCTGCCAGGATAACTTCAGTGGATGCAAAATTAATGGGATCAACACTATTCTCACCAGTCCTTGTCCCAAATTTGTGGCAAATACAAAACCTGAATTATTTTAAGCTCGTTCAAGTCACTTCCTGTTTCAGGAGGATGGATGGTTTTAAGGTTCGAGTAGTACAGAACTCGGGAGAATGCTGAAGTTCAATTCCTAGCTTTCCACAGACCTGCTGTGTCCTAGGGCAGTCATTACCCAGCTTTAAAATGGAGATAATACTTCCTTCCCCTGGGTAGTTTATTTAGATTGTAAACATTGGGGGGGGGGAAGGGGAGAGGACTGTATCTTCCAGCACCAAGCACAATGGGGATCAGGGCCCTCTGTGTGCGACAGGAATATAAATATAAATTATAACAGTAATAAGAGGGCAATGATACATTGTATGCAACATGGTTCATTTATTCAAACCATTTCAAACTTGCGGGCTAGGCCCAGCTCCATCTAGCATCCAACCCTGTGCAACCATTTCCTCCCACCCCTCCTCCCCTCCTGAAAGATATCACAGTAGTAAAATTGTGAACAGTTCTGCTACTAGGAAGACTTTTAGTCTGTGGGGGGGAAGCGACGGTGCTGAACTGGGAACAGATACACTGGATTCATCAATGACGTTGACTTGCCTTAACAGCTGTCTCCATTAAGTTACAAGGCGAATCGGGAGTTTCTCTGGAACCACAGCCCACTTCCTCAATTCCAGAGTCTAGAGCACCCAGTCTCTAACAAGAGCCTGTTTTCAGATTGGATGCACAGAAGTTTTGGTAGCGCCAGATTAAGACATACTGAGCCCTCACCGGTGTCAATTTTAAGAGTTCGCATAGCATTACCTCCCAAAAGTGGATTATTCTAACACATGACAATGAAAATAGAAATAATATTGAGGAATACTGATAATAGAGCAATATTAATAATATTGAAATATTGGTGGTTAATTAAATAATTAATACTATCGAAAACAGACATTACATTTGCCTATACACCAGTGCCTAGCGAGGATGCCACTAAAAACTAGTCTTTTTTTGTATTGAGAGGCCCCTCATAAATCTGAGG
This sequence comes from Pelodiscus sinensis, assembly GCF_049634645.1. Taxonomy (NCBI): domain Eukaryota; kingdom Metazoa; phylum Chordata; order Testudines; family Trionychidae; genus Pelodiscus; species Pelodiscus sinensis. The sequence goes on from NC_134720.1 coordinate 50,543,540, forward strand.
CCCTAAACGGTAGCACACTTAGCTTGTGTGTAAATCCGGCACCAAGGGCAAGCCCAGTGTCCATGAATTAGGGATATTAAAATGGTTAACTGGCTAAACGATCATGATTAAGCAGTTAACCATTTTAACCTAGGGCCTCTCGCTGGACCTGCCACTGTTGTGGGGTCCCATTGCCCCACCCACTGCCCCCCACAGCCAGAGCTCCTTTGGCTTGGCTGGCCACCACTGGAGTTAACGGAAAAGGGCCAGTTAACCGGTAAGCATATGGGAAAGCCCCGTGCTTACTGCTGTGCTTACATCCTACGGCAAATAACGCTTTCTACCATCTCCAGTTGGCTCTGTCCCTTCTTGGTCTAGGTTATACACGTTCATCACCTCCTGTCCTGACTTACGACAGTGCTAAGCCACACACCTCAGCCGCAGGAAACTCCAGCTACTCCAGAATGCTGCTGCTCATCCCGCCACTATGGTGAAGTTCAACTGAGCAGGGGACCGAGCATCCTGAGAGACCAGTCCCAACGTCCCCAGCCACTAATTACTGGCACCAGCTTTCCCATCTTCCCCTCCCAGTGCCAGGCATGCTGCTAAACCAACCGTCTCCGAGTTACCCACAGAGCGGCAGGTAGAACCCTGCCAAAACTCCACACGACACCCTTCAGGGGAGAGGATGAATGAACTATGGGACAGACATGCTCCTCCCACTGCTTGATACCCTGCTGGAAGGTGCTGAGAGAAGACAGCATTGAGGCGGAATAAGAACTTGAATAGCATAGAAACGCAACATAAAAACGGGACCATTTGTCCCTGGACGCCTGATGGCTGAAGAGCTACCCTAGCAATCCTGAGGTGGTAGAAGCCCAACGGGGCAGCAGCTCGCAGTGGAAGGTTGTTGCCATCTTCCAAACAAGAAAGAAAACACTGAATAGGGCCCTGGCCACTTATAAATAGCTCCTCCCCCTCCCCCCCCGCCGCTGTATTTATTGTCCTACAAGCCTCGTCTGCCTCCAGCCAAAGGAAGACGACTGCACCAAGTGCTACAGATGAAGCACATTTTCAGGAATGCATAAAATCCAGGTGCCCTCTTTCTCGGCCTCTTCTTTGTGAGCTTCACCCCTCTAATTTACTGCAGCTTTTTTTTTTTTTTTTAAGTCAAAGACATAAATGGCCCATTTAGCGGGTGACTCAAAGGCTTTGGGCAAAAGAAGCTGCTGCTGCCGCCCTCACTATTTTGAGGGGTGCCTTAATATTCCACGTGTTCCTTTTCTTGGATTCGTTTAACGTTCGCCTCGATCGGAAAGAGCCAGGAGGAGGGGTTTTATCTGCTGATTTTCTCCTCTTTCCATCTCCCGTTTGACACGGTTTCTCTTTGGCCTTGTCCCAGTGATGCACTGGAGCAGCTGGACCCGTTCTGGAGCCGACGAGGAGGGATGTTATTGGAGACATGAGCTGGACTTTCTCTTCTTGGCGGGATGTAAATCTCTCTCGTCTTGGCCACGCTGCTTGTTGTACCCACAGTCGGAGAGTCATTTCAGGAGACAGGAAAGACCATTCTATATCCCTTTAACCAATGGTTCACTCCCAACTTAAACTACCTGACCAATTGCCTTCTGCTCCCATTCCGGTAATGATCTTTGCTGTCTTTAGAGCATCCCTAGCATGGGGGACATGTTAGGGCATATCTTCACTTCAGAGTTAGTCTGGGCGCTAACAGAGGAGCTGCTCCCACCGCCTACAAACAGCCACACAAAAAATTTTCTGACCCAGGTTTGGTGGTGCTTTAAATCCATGTTAGCTGGTACAGCTGAGGGTAGAGTTTACAGATGATACCAAGCTGGGAGGGGTTGCAAGTGCTTTGGAGGATAGGATCGTAATTCAAAATGATCTGGACAAACTGGAGAAATAGTCTGAGGTAAACAGGATGAAATTCAATAAGGACAAATGCAAAGTGCTCCACTTAGGGAGGAACAATCCGTTTCACATACACAGAATGGGAGGTGACTGTCTGGGAGCCTTGCAGAAAGGGATCTAGGAGCCATAGTGGACCACAAGATAAATGAGAGTCAGTGCAACACTATTGCCAAAAAAGCAAACATAGTTCTGGGAGGCATGAACAAGAGTGTTGTGAGCAAGACATAAGAAGTCATCCTTCCACTCTAACCTGTGCTGATTAGGCCTCAACTGGAGTATGAGGAGAAAATGGAGAAGGTCCAGAGAAGAGCCACAAAAATGATTAAAAGTCTAGAAAACAGGAGCTATGAGGGAAGACTGAAAGAACTGGAGAAAAGAGAAGACAGAGGGAACATGTTAGCAGTTTTCAAGTACTTTCAAAGGGTGTTGCAAAAAGGAGGGGAGAAAAATTGTTCTCCTTGGCCTCTGACGATAGGACAAGAAGCAATGGGCTTAAACTGCAGCAAGGGAGGTTGAGGTTGAACATTAGGAAAAACTTCCTGTCAGGGTGATGACAAACTGGAATAAATTGCCTAGGGAGGTTGTGGAATCTCCATCATTGGCGATACTTAAGAGCAGGTTGGACAGACACCTGTCAGGGATGGGCTAGTTGGTGCTTGGTCCTGCCGTGAGGGCAGGGGACTGGACTCGATGACCTCGCGAGGGCCCTTCCAGTTCTAGGGTTCTGCGATTCTATAAGCTTGAAGCTGGTTCTGCTTTAATTCGGGCTGGAAATTCACCAGTTTTGCAGTGAGGATAGCCCTCCAATACCGTCCCACAATTCTCCTTGGATTGTATCCCCTCCCACCGCCCAGCCCGTATCTTCTCCCTCTTACTGCACCACAAGCCACCTTCCAGTTTCTAGACACAGGTTGGCATTTGAACCCCACGTGTCTTGTGGCCTAGCACCTGACTGGAGAGGTCATCTTCTCCGCATGCTGTCAGCCGGCCAGAGGCTCATACAACACATCCTGGTGCAAAGCCACTTAGATGCAACACCTGGGGAGATGCACCTGAAATCTCGCCAAGATGCTGGTGGTGGAGAGGGCTGTCTGAAGGGCATTTGAGTACAGGGAGAAAAATCAAAGCCCGCACAGATGGGGAAAATCAAGGCTCACAATGGCCAGTCTGGCAAGTCACCGATCACAGACCCCTTCTGTGAAGAGTTTGACCTAGCGCCGCCGGGGCAAGGCATGCTCAGCGCTGGTGGGACAAGGAGGTTTCCTGCTGGGCCAGGAGGGGCAGAGGGATGAGAGGTGCCCAAGCAGACACTGCCTGCCTGGGGTCACAGCTGGGATGACCTCAGACCGGAGTCCCCGGGAGGAGATGGCAAAGCGGAGTGAGAAGCGGCGGAGCACAGTGAGGTCAAATTATCCGGAAAAGGTCAAATCTCCCATGCCAGTGTGCCTGGTTCACCATCGCATCCATCAAACTGTGTGCAATGGAATTCCTTCACTGACTTCAATGGGGCTACCCCAATTTACACCCGCTAAGGCTCTGCCCCCGGGGGTTCAGTGGAGGGACAAGCCTAATGCCTGTGTCACAGGCACAGAGAGGCAGATGCTGAGAGCCGTGCTCTGGGAAGGGAAAGCCTGAGAGAATGTGACTGACTGAACCGGACACACGAGGTGAGTCCGCTTAGGCAGAGACAGCACCGCAAACCGAGGTGGCTGCAGGCTGGTAGGAAGCAACCCAGAGGGTAACAATGCAGAGTCACTTGGTAACCGGGCTGGACACTTTGAGACACCCCTAGATCTTTGGGTCGGGAGCCAGTGAAATGCCTGGGGAACCCGGCCTCGCCCCTTCCACTGCTTTTTGTGTGACCAAGCTCTGAGGGCAGCGAGGACTCCTTCTGGGACAGCTAGACCAGCAGAAACGGCAAAGACCACGAGCTGACCACTACGCCAGCTGGTCACCAGACCTTTCTGCTTTGTTTGGTCCCGTGGATAAGAGCATGGTGATAAATGCAGAATAGCTACAATCTGCTCCACATTACGTAGCGGCAGCTCTTGTGCAATGAACCAGGGATGCTCACACATGGTAGGGATTATATCTGGGACCCTTAGAGCCAAAAGCACAAGCCTCTGCCATTTGAGCGAAAGCGACTGAAACGCCTCTCGCTGCACCTATGCAGCAGCCTGCAGCAGGCACGGAGACTGGAATAACCTTTTTTTTCCTGTACAAAGTGGAAATTTCTGCGGGAAGTTCCCCGTTTTGATGGGATTTTCTGGATTTTTGTTAAAAACAACAACAAAAAAGATCCTAAACCCAAACCATTTTAGCCCAAACCCAAACAAATGCTTTTAACACCAAATATTTGAATTTCAGTTGATATTTTGGTTGTCAAAAACCAACAAAACAAAACTTTTGCATTTCAGATTTCAGAGGAACAGATTTAAAGCCACTTTTAGACAAAAGCAGCATCTTTCCAGCTGTTCTCAAAAGCTTTTGGCAAGAAAAAAATACGTTTTCCCAACCAGCTCTAAGTGGAATCTGCCACTAGAGGAAGACACGATCACATAGGCTAAATGAAGGATCTCACTTGGCCTGGAGGGAAGTTGCCAGGGCTGCTCTCAGCCATCAGCAAAGCTGAAGCCCTGCTGATGTAAAGAGTTACACTCCAGATTACAGCTGTATTTCCCCAGCACCTCCACAGGGGGAAGATCACAGAGATTTGCTGCATGATCTCCCTGGTTTCAGCCTGCATAAAGCTGATCTGTCCACGCTGGGCCAGCGTTGATTAGCTGTTCCCGAGCTGTGAATTCTGCCCGTCCCTGTCTCACCGCATTACCGCGCACACAGCACCACGCCAAGCTATTTATACCCAGACTCCTTTGCAGTGGTCTCCAGGAACGGAAAGCGCTGGCCAGAGAAACGGCCATGCAAATATAATCAGCATTGGGATGAAAACATCCTTCTCCCAGGGAAAAGTGAGACTTCTGCCCTCCGCTTTCACGGCCGGGAGGTGGGGAGTGGGGGTGGTGGAGGAGAGAAATAAGCAGACACACAGAAAGGACGCTTCACTGACCATCCACCCAGCTCCTGTGAATGCCCGCTCCAGCTGGGTGGAATCGGGACACCATCTGGCCACAGGAGATGTGGCTGGGATGCTGCACATGCTGTTCCCACTGCTGCCGCCACCCCTCCCAAGCACACCCCGCCCTCGGAGTCTTGCCCGGAGAACACTGAGGTCAGCAGCATGCAGTGTTGCTATGATTCTGCTAGGGGCTCTGTTTCAGGCTCGGCGCGCCGGCTTGCAGAAAATAAGCAGAACGCCCTGGCACAACGCAGACCTGGATTCTGTTCTGCAGGGGCCGGGACGCAGCAAGCATGGGAGCAGGAAAGACCCAGTTCTCTGCAAGATCCAGCGGCATTTTCGACATGTGAAGGTGGCCAAGAACAGACTGGGGCAACAAAAGGCCCAGGGCAGAAGAGAGCCAAGACACATGGATCAATACGCCAAGTGCATTCACCCTTCCCCAAAGAGGAGAAGCAGAACTCCCCACCCCACCAGCCAGACGCTCCGATCTCTACCCTGTTATCAAATGGACAGGGACCACCAGGCATTCCTGAAGTTGCAGGAGCTCCCTTGTTTTGATCTTCCCACTGGTAATCAAATACATCTCCCACATTGACCTAGCTCATTTCATCGCAGGGCACTTTCCCTGCCACACACACCGATGGCTTCAGCCTGTCACCTCCCAACAGCACAGACGGCTCCCTCTCAGCTGTAACAATTGCAGGGCAGTGTGCTCTGATCGACTCTCCTCTACGGATTGATTTAGCCACCTCACTGGGGTTAACCGCCTGACAAAGCGCAGGGATCTGTAACAGCCACAAGGAGCCACTCACATCTGCTGGGTGTGGCACCCAGACCACACACGGAGAGGAGGAACGAATTTGTTCTACGGCCTAAGCAGAGAGCCAGCCGGCTTTTCGCGCTGGGTTAGAGGCTCATGCACTAAGCTCCAGAGGTCCCTGGTTCCGTTCTGCCCACAGATGACCGGGGTCGGCTGGCGTTACATCAGGACCTGGGTTTGGGACTGCTCAGTGCCCATGAGCACCACCAGGGATGTTACATGAGACCTGGCGGGAATAGGGACACACATCCCAGATCACCAACCCCACTTCCTGCAGCCTCTGGCTGTTCCCTGGTGGTTTCGTGCAACTCCCCCTCAGGTCTGGGCCTGCTCAGACTGGATAGGTCACAGCAAGGAGCCGCTGTCCCTCAGCGGGGTATGAACCCCGTGAATGCCAGCACAGGCACAGCCCTTCAGATTATTTCTGACAGGGCATCAGTGTCAGCCGAGGGGGGATGCAACAGCAGGTCCTGCTCAGGCTCCGGGCCAAAGGAACACGTTGGGGAGGACTCAGACTCCCTTCCCCAGAGTCCCTGAGACTCTCCGGCCTTGCGTGTGACAAGCCCGGAGCCCTTCGTGCCACTGGCCAGGAGCCTGTGGAAACCGAGGAGGTGAAAGGGCGGGGAGGCGCTATGTTTGGTGAGCAGCCTCTGGCCGGAGGCAGCGGAGGGACCTCGGTGTTTCTAGAAGCAGCAGCAAACGGCTCCTTTCTCTCCCGCCGGGTGCCTGCCTCAGAGCCCCACTTCCAGTGACGGAGAATGGAAACGTTTGCAGTGCTGGCTGCCTGTCTCCTCCACCCCGAGCAGCAGCCCTAAGCTCCAGGAGAGAGAAGGCACCTCGGCCTCATTGCGCTGCCTACATTCCCTTCCCGAGCCTGCCCCCAATTCTGCCAGGCTGCAGCCCTGGGGGGACCACCGTGAACGGATGCCAAGCAGCCAGCCTGGCGGCGACAGGGGGAGAGGAGTCAATCGACCCGGGAGATGCACAGAACCCAGCTGCTAATTGCCGGGCTGCAAAGATGACTTTGGCGCCTGGACCCTGCTCGGCTGGCAGCAAACCCAGGGCTGCCTGCCCCAGGAGGGCCCCTCGGCACCGCTGCTCCTGAAAAGACGGCCAAACCAAAGTGCAGGGAGGGGGCATGTCAGGCTTCCCCTCCCTCATACACACTCTGCTTGTGCGTATCCACGGCACAGGCTGTTCTCCTCACAGGGAGATGGACGTGGGTCGGTGCAACTACATGGGCCTTTATCCCCTGCAGGCCTGTCCCGGCCCCTGGCCTCCGTGACACCAGCGTGGGCCTTCTCCCAGAGACTGCCGCAAGGCTGAGCAGAGACGAGCAACTCGCTGCCTTCCTCCCCGTTTCTCACTGCTAGCACCTGCCTGTCTGTAAGGAGCGTCTGCAGCTGGCCCCAGGGAGCCTAAATGTTCCGGTCTGGCGGGAGGCTGCAGACCTACCCGGGTCCCATACTCGCCCCTGGGTGAGCGGGAGTCTGGGCTGGAAGCACGGGGCTTAGATCTTTTCTCTGTTTTTCTTTTTAATCAAGGCAAAGGCAGCGGCTAGTGGGGATTGGCGTTCCCCGATGCCCCTCAAACAGGTACAACGCAGGCAGCCTCCGGGCCAGACCCTCTCTCATCTGGAGATGTGGTTTCTGGGGTCCGCCTCCTGCAGAGCTCTCTGCTTCTCCCACTGCCACTCAGGGGCCCCGTCGTGGCGGTGGGTAGGACCCTGGACTGAGAACCACCAACCCACTTGATAAAGGGGCCCCCAAAGAGGAATCAGATGGTAACGGCCAGTCATTCCGCCCCAGACACCAGCTCCCTGCCCCGTTGGCGCTCCACCAACCTTCACGTTGAAACCCTTGGCTTCCCAATCCGAACTCAGCCCTTGACAGTCGGTGGCAGGGTTCCGAAAGAGAAGATGGCACAGGATTCCACCGCCAAGGATGGAAAGCGCTGGAAGGCGAAGCGAGGGGCCAAGTTTGGAGCCGCTCGCTGCTCTTCCAAACCAGCCTGAGGTAATGCAGCTCCTTCCTGTCTTTCAAAGCCTGACATTGTTACCTCGTGGCACAGCACAGCTGGAACCCTAAGGAAATCAGCCGGGCTGTTCCAGGCGGCATCTGTTCCCACGGCACATCTGTCTCATGCCCCACTGCACCGTTCAAGCCTGGCACATTTGGCTAAGCTATTGCCCCAAATCTTGCTTTTTGCGCTCTTTAAGTCAAGCCAAACCTCCAGTGCATGCAGCTGCTTCGGAAATTAGTTTGGAAGCCGTCGCCTTTCTCTGCAAGCTGTGCTGAAAATGACTGGAAAAGTTAGAATTGCTCAAACGGGGCCAATATTTACAAAGCAGCTTCTAGCCAGACGGCTCCAATAATGCTTTGAGAGAGAGAGAGAGAGAGAGAGAGAGAGAGAGTGTGTGTGTGTGTGTGTGTCTGTGAGAGACAGAGAAAGAGAGAGCTCCCCCCCCCCCCATCCATGCATAAATTTAACATGATTAAAATTGCCGACCCAGGCCTCCGAAGTTCGGGAATGAGTGAAAGGGGGGTGCAGCTGTCTCATACGTCTGCCTTATGAGGCAAATCTGAATGGTGCAGTCACATGCTATTTGTTCGGTAAGACCCAGCCTCGCTCAGTGCACAGGATGGACTCCACTTCGGAATGCAGCTCGCCACACTGCGAGGAAGGCCGGCCCAGTGGTTAGGGATGCGCTGTGACCTCTGCAGAGCTGGGCTCAGTTCCTTACTTCACTGTCACTTTGGACAAGTCATGCCAAGCAGGCCAGCTGACGAGGGGAGTGGAGGGGAGGGGAGAAGAGGGCACAGAGGGCAGTTGCCTCAGGCCCCAGTGATTCAAAAGGGACTGGAACCAGGATCATTTAATTCTCTGCCAGAGCACCACATGCCTGCTCAGGGCAGCTCTAAGGGCTGGGCGGGGATGCTGCGATCCAGGTGGTGCTGAGGACTGGCTAATCCAATGTCGATACCCAGCGCTCGCTGCGGTCCCCTTCGGCAGGGGCTGAATTCAAAAGCCGAATGCGCCTGTGTGGCACATTCTGCATGAGGGAGACGGTGGGGGTGGAGGGGTCTCTGCAAGGAATTGATGCTCTGCGGCCGTGAGGCAGGTTGGACAGGTTGGTATCCTCTGCAGCCTCGTCTGTCCCCCCGGGCCGCTGCAGGCTCTGCTGCATATGGACGGGGAGGAGGAAGCGCGTGTTTGTCTGGGGGCACCGGTTTAATAATACTGTCTAGAAATCCCAAGCCCCCCACTCACACTGCCGGCCCGGGCTAAGAGGTTTGGGACCCCAGACGGCTGAGGAAGCTCAAGTGAACGCCACCCCTCTCGCCGCTCTCCATAAAGGGCAGGTATCAGCGTGCCACAGAACTAGGCTGCGCGCAGCACCTTGTGTGTTCCAGCAGCCAAACTCTGAGCTCAGTGACACAGGTGTAAACGCCTCGGACTGCAGTGGAGCCAGTCCAGAACATAAGAACGGCCACACTGGGTCAGACCAACGGTCCATCCAGCCCAGTGTCTTGTCTGCCCACAGTGGCCAATGCCAGATGCCCCAGGGGGAGGGAACACAACGGGTAATTCTCACGTAATCCCTCCCCTGTCACCCATTTCCAGACAAACAGAGGCTAGGGACACCATTCCTACCCATCCTGGCTAATAGCCATTGATGGACCTAACCTCCAAGAATCTATTTAGCTCTTTTTTGAATCCTGTTAAAGTCATCGTCTTCATCACATCCTGTGGCAAGGAGTTCCACAGGTTGACTGTGCGCTGAGTGAAGAAAAACTTCCTTTTGTTTGTTTTATTCCCCTCTAACCAAGACCCGTGTATTAACCCTGGGATGTCCCAAAGTAATTTACACTTTGCCGAGAGGGTTACTGCAATCTCCCCATGGCCCCTGGGACATTAAAACCGGGATTAGCGGGAGATGGAACAGGAGGAGGGTGCATACCCACACACCCCCTCCAGAAAACACCAGGGGATCCTGCACATCTCCCCAGTCACCAGAGCTGGGCCCTGGGTTTCCCCTCTCACAGAGCACAGCCCGTGACAGGGCCCAATTCGGATCAGCAGAATCAGCACTGGGCCCCGCTCCAGAGGCCTCCCCACAGCCTAGAGGAAGATGGGAGGAGGCAACAAGTCAGTCCCGATAGCTTGGCACCCACTGTTACACCAAGACCTTGCTGCTGTTGGCGAGCATGTCAGAGGGGCGGGCCCGAGCCATTATTAACCAATGAATTGTCCTACAGCTGTTTCTCTCTGAAGGCGCCTAGGAGACTGTCAGGGGTGAATTTCCCCTGGGGTCAGAGCCATGCAGAGGTTTACAGGGGCCTGTTGTAAAACCTGAAAACGAGGCCCTCCCTCTTCCAAAAAACCCCAAGGCTGCACAAACACCCAGGGGAGGGGAATGGCTGGGCCCGGCTCCCCACACCCCCTCTAGATGGGGCACACAGGGATCAGAGTGCCGAACCTGAATGGCGTGGTGATGCCATACACCAGATTACAATGCCACTCAATTGGGGACCCCTTTGAAATGGGGGCCTGGGACATACCCCTTTGCCCCCCTCCCAGTAAAGCTGGGACCCCAGTCACCACGGGACTCAGGCTCCGACCTGTGCCCTCTAGCGGTGATTGGGGTAGTTCTAGACCACGTCCATTCCACTTCCAAGAAATCAGCGCGCCTCCCAACTCACCGCTGAAGTTTCTTTATTGGCACAGGAGCAGCCTACACTTTGATTGGGTTTAAGTGTGCGGGGGAGGCAGGCGGGGGGGGACGACAAGGGCATACCGCACATCCAACATATACAACCATGAATCAGCTTATATACACACTTGCCCGGAATCACTACTGCTTAATGCATCGTCTCACGCACTTTCTGATTGGTGCGCTAACGTTTGCAACCAATCCCTGCATCGATCACGAACTGGCCACGAGCTACCCAGGGCGCTAGTAAGCAAAGCTGTGTGGTGAGTGCACATCGGTCTTCTTCACTGTTCCTTTAGCCACTAACTACGCGTGACTTACCAGGTCTCTTGTGAGTGTCTGCTTTGTCTGCTGTGAACCTGTTTCCTGACCTCTCCCTTACTTCTGCTTGCATTGTGCATGCCAAGCCTGCGTTTTCACTCCTGTCTTTTTAGTTTCAACCCTTACTTTTTTTTTTTTTTTTTTAAGGCGGATTACCAAGCAACACAATGGTGGTTACTAGTTGTAAATAAAAGCAAATAACTGCTGATCTACAGGATGGAGGCTTACTGCTTCTGGACTGGCTACTCATAGGTTAATTGTTTTTGCAATGGTAGTGCTTACCACCTCATTTTGTTTGGAGAGGAGCAGGGTGATGGGTACCGACTGTTCCAAAGCATGTTTCACTAAACTCCCGTATTTCTTCTTCTAGCCCCTAAAAAGCCAAATGAACCATATATTTATTGCCATATATGTCTCATGCAATAGCTGTGAACCCAGGAGCTGGATTTCCCCTCAGGTCTGGGCCACACAACGGTTTGGGGGGGGGGGGGAGAGAGCAAAAACTAACCTGAGACCTCCCTCCCCGCCAAGCCTTCTGTCATGGGGCAAACTCACTTCTCTCCCCTCAGTGTCTTCGGGGCAAACTCACTTCTCTCCCCTCAGTGTCTTCGGCGCCTCCTGCTGGTCCTTCCAGGGAACAAGTTCTCCCCACAGCAGGGCAGGGCACCATGTCTCACATGTCCTCGCTCCACAATCGCACTCTGGACTTGCTCCCAGACCACAGCGCCCTCCTTGGGACATTGCCCGCCACAGTGGTCTCTTGCCCCCTTCTGGGGGTATCAGCAGTTCTCTGTCTCACTTGCCACTGTGGCCCCAGAACATAGCCTCTCTGTCTTAGGACAAGCCACAGTCTGCGTGGCCCACAGTTCTTGGTGGCAAGGTGCAGTGGAAGGGAGGGTCCCAGGCCTGCCCACTACTCTGGCCCAGAAACCCTTTGGCAGCAGCTTTGTTCTGCCTTAACTGCATCCTGTTCCCTGGGCCACTTTCCCTGTGATCCTTGCACCCCCTTGTGTCCAGGCCACAGCCTCACAGGCATCAGGCTCTCTAGCTCCCCTCAGCCTACCCCGCACTGCTCTATCAATATATATAATACGGAGATCTACCATCTCAAAGTGCTGGAAGGGACCTTGAGGGGTCATCAAGTCCAGTCCCCTGCCCTCATGGCAGGATCATGTACCATCCCTGACAGATTTGCCCCAGATCCCTAAATAGCCCCCTCAAGGATTGAACTCACAACCCTGGCTTTAGCAGGCCAATGCTCAAACCACTGAGCTATCCCTCCCCCACAAAGGCAGTTCTCAAAGATGCCTCTTCTTCACTGGGAACTGATCCTACACCCTTGCTAGTAGAGCCCCAACTGTCTCTCTTTGCTGGGCAGCTCTTTATATACAAGGCTGCCTCAACAAGCTGCCCTTTGATTGGCTCCTTCCATGCCTCTCTCTGATTGGCCAGGGCTCTGAGCAGGCACTCTCCAGCTTGCTTTAACCCCTTGCTAGCTGGAGTGGCGCCTCCACCCCACTACACCTTCCAAATAACAAAAGCCAAGAGTGTGAAGACACTGAGGGGAGGGAAGTGAGTCTGCCCCGCCCCGGAATTTATCACCACAGGAAATTCAGCTGTGAAAATAACACCCCCGGGGCCATGCCAGGCCCTCAGCAGGGTCTCAGCTCCTGTTTACTTGCTGACCTGAGTCAGACAGATGTGAGTGTGGACAGAATGGAGGCTTTGCCTCGAAACTAAGGCACAGCCTGGGCTCAGCGTGCAGCATAGACAGCCAGGAGGATCAGAAGGGCTGTTCCTGCTCTGGCAATAGCCACTTCTTCCCTGTCCCTGCCTCCTTCCCAGTCCCCTCCCCCGTGTTTCCCATCTCCTGCCCCAAGGCGCTTTGTAGAGCTTGGCCCCAATCTTGACTTTGTGAGCAAAGCGAAGGACCCAACTCCACTCCAGCGCCCAGGCGCATCACACCCTGCAGCCAGAGCCCAGCGTCTATTCATACCTCGTTTAAATTCACAGGGCTCAGCACCTGGACGTGGACACGCCGGAGCCCCTGGCGTCAGGCAAACACACACAAGGACGCAGCTCCTGAAACCCATCCATGCTAAGTCTAGAAAGGCAGCTGGGCGGCTGTGAAACCGCGGCCAAGGGAAATAAATCACAGCCCCAGGGAAGTAGCTGCCTCATTTCCCTGGGTCCAGGTGCTGCCTCGGGGGACAGATGCGGAGAGGAGGGCTGCTTGTGTCCAGCACCGGCACAGGAACCGTACCCACGTACAGTGGCTGGCAGCCTCCAGAGCCCCATCCCAGCTGGCTGCTCTCTTGTCGGTGTGCCACACTGGCTTACTTTCTCCTGTGGAGGTGCAGGAGCTGGGGGAGGTGAGTGCTGGACAGAGCCAGTAGTGGGTGCTTGCTTGCCAGCCAGCGCACACAGACACTGCACGCCACGGTGTACGTCTCAACAGCAACGCTTCTTGCACACGCTTCCCTGGGCCAAATAAAGCAGGAGGGAGAAGTGAGGGAGGCAAGATACCAGACAAGGGAGGACACATTATCTGAAGGAGATGCAGGATTCAGAGAGAGTCACAGAACCGTAGTACTAGAAGGGACCTCGGAAGTCATTCAATCCAGTCCTCTGCACTCACAGCAGAACCAAGCACCATCTAGGTTGGGATGGGCAATAATTTTTCACCGGGGTTACTTCAGAAATTTTTGAAGTGGCCCCGGGCTGCCCCAGAAGGGGCGGGGCCTCAGGTAGAAGGGGCGGGGCCAGGACTCTTCCGTGCTTCCCCACCCACAGGCCAATCAGAGCCTGGGGGTGAGGGGAGCATGCAAAGTCTCCTTCTGCCCTGTGCTTCTAAGTGCCACACACTCCTTGCAGGGTGGGGGAGGGCGGGAGACTTCGCGAGCTTCCTCCCGCCCCCAGATCCTGATTGGATCCAGCTCGCGGAGGCCCTTTGGCCCACCCCTAGATCGTCCCTGACAGATGTCTGTCTAACCTGCTCTTACATATCTCCAGTGCTTTTTTTTGTGACGGTACACACCTTTTTTGGGGAGCACTCGCGGCCGCACCGGATGGAAGCCTGCTCGGGACATGCAGCAATGAAAGGGGCCGCGACTGCATTTCAGCCCTGACCTCGACAAAACCATTTTGCAACCCTAGTACCGGCACTTTTTTTTTTTTTTAACACAAAAAAAGCACTGCATATCTCTGATGATGGAGATTCCACAACCTCCCTGGGCAATTTATTCCATTGTTTAGCCACTCGAACAGGTAGTGTCAAAGTCAGACAGGACTCACAGATTTGGCAGACTGCTCTGTTTATTTCAGCAAAGCTTTGCTAAAATGCATGGAGAAAATGTGAGTACCCTACAAGGTTCAAACCCCTTGATTTTATACAGTCAAAAGGAAGCCAAAATTAACAGGATTAAAAGGGTGGCAAAACTTCACATAATTAGTGTGAGGTTACTCAAGTACTATTCATTTCAATATTAAGCACACAGCAATCTCCTGGCTATATCTCCCTGATTATCTGGAATTGTTTCCTAACACTTAATGTTTCTTTTCCTGTTAAACTCAGGCCCAAATTGGCTAGCACCTTGATCTGCATACCTACAATCAACATTAACATACTTTTCTTCTTCCTCTTAAAAAGACAAACAGAATTCCTTCAACTTATTCAATTATTACAGCACAATTCATCTTTTTCTTACAGTATAATTCTTTCTACTTTCACAATCCCTCCTTTTGGTCAAGCCTCGCCTATGACCAACAATTACTGGGTTCCTTGCATTAACCGTTCTTTGTCTCTCTGTTCATCAGTGATATTTAAAATCATCAGATTAGCACTCTGGTGAGGGGTAGCTAGCTGTGTGATATGTTTTGCACAGTTTTGGATACAACAGGAGATTTACTGAAAACCTACAAAAATCATTAAGATCCCAAATAGGATAGTCAGGGTTCCCTGAAACAACCAGTTTCCTATGCCAGAGAAATTGAACAAGTTACTCAGCCATTTCCACAGGGAACTTGGCTCTTCGTGAGGAAGATATGCAATCTTTTCTAAGTAGCTAGCGCGATCTATTACATCATTGGTGTTGTCTGGTATATATATATATACACAACATTCTTTGCCAATGAGAGCACAGGTCCCTCCTTTTGCTGCCAGCACTATATCCAATGCCTGACAGTTTTGGAGGACCACTTGTCTGATCGCTCCCGTTTCTTTGGCCAGGGCCCTTAAACTTTCTCCAGTTTCATTTGCCATGATTTCAACTACTGCTTGTAACCTCAGAAGCCTTTTTGCATGATGTATTACTCCCCCAAGTGGGATAAAGGAACCACCAATAGCCTCTTCCCAAGTTAAAGGGCTTATGTGATTCACATACATTGGGCATCCGACAAGTCCCTTCTTTTTCGCCTAAAATTACGGAGGCGTTCTCGTGGGAAGGACTCTAACACTCGGAATTGTGGGAAGAGTTGGTCGGGATAACAGATACCTGACCAGTTAACTGGTAATGTGGTATAGGCCTTTGTCCCACAGACCCAATGATGCCCTATCAAAGCCGGGAAGGGTCGGTTGCACCCCTTTGCCATATAGATGTCTATAAAGGAGGAGTAATATCCCCCGAAGGGCACAAGGTGATTCTCCTTACGGGGAGTGGTGTTATTTGCATGGCATTGAAAGATTGTACTGTTCTCACTAGGGTGGCTGTAGCGGGAGCAGGAGAGTGATTTCCCTGTTTGATCCCAGGTTGAGAAAAAATTCATATCCCCATACCCGGTCCTCCATTTTTCAATCTTGTTTGAATAATCCCATACACCATTGGTTACAATATGCTGAAGACAACTGCTCCTCCCCAGATTCAGCCCCGTCCCATTACACACCCAACACCAGTGACCTTTTCCCTCCACCACGCTTATCCATTTAGATACATTTATTCCTACTGCTTCCCAAGTGTCATTACTGTTCCATGTCTTGTTAAATGGATGAGGTCCTCCGGTGAGGCCTGGGGAATTAAGTGGGATTGCCAAGACAGGAACCAGCTTGTGAGTGGGCTGGGATGTGGCTGCAGACCCAGCAATTAGAGATATTAAGGGTCTGAGCGATCCATACTTGCTGGTGGATAAAAGAATTGTCATTGTCATTGTGGATTCCCCAGACCTTAAGACACCAGTAGCCGAGGAACAGGCCCCACCAGAGGCACATGCTGGAGGCAAGACCCTTTTTGGTTCTGACAACCTCAGCTGAGGGAACCGCAGTCACGGTTTTATGTCCACCAGGCAGCAGGCGCTAGGCTCACTGCTGCTTCTTCTTGGGCCTTGCTTTTGGTTGTCGTCTGCTTCAGGCAACCCTTACGTGAACGTAGGTTGTAAGGTATTGCAGGCTGTTCCTCTACGTCTTCTTCTGGAGTCAAAATTGACTCTGCGTGGTCCTGAGGCGATGACTGGTCTGCTGGGGGTGGTGCCTTCTTACACTGAGAAGCATGTATCCATGCTGCTATGCCGGATAGCTTAACAGCCGTCTGGGTAGTGAGCAGCACCTGATGTGGGCCCTTCCACCGGGGTTCCAAGGCGTGTTTTCATTGGTGGTGTCGTATGTAGACCCAATCACCTGTCTCGAGGGTGTGGCAGGCGTCAGAGGTGGGTTCGGTTGGCCAGGCGGCTCAAACCTGTGAATGGAAGTGACTTACAGCTTGCATTAGTCCCTTGCAGTACTGAAGGAGTATACTGTGAGTCAAGTTCAAGTCTGAGACTGGAGTAATGGTAGTCATTGTTCGCATAGGGCGCCCCATAACAATTTCAAAAGGACTTAATTTATGTCTTTGGGATGGGGTGGATCGAATTTCCATAAGGGCCAATGGTAAGGCCGCTGGCCAGCTTAACCCTGTAGAGTCACAAATTTTTGCAAGCTTATTTTTTTTAGCATGCCATTTCGTCTTTCAACTGCACCTGCGCTCTGTGGGTGGTAGGGACAGTGCAGCAAGTGCGTGACATGTAATACACGATCCAGGTGCTGAACAAGTTGTCCAGTAAAATGTGTACAAAGTGGCAGGAATTCCTTTGTCACTGGACAAAGTGGCAGGAATTCCTTTGGCAGGCATAATATGATTTAACAAACATTTGGCAACAGACAGTGAATCAGCTTTGCGACAAGGAAAGGCTTCAATCCAGCCCGAAAATAAGCATACCATAACCAGAATGAATTCATAGCGTTGACACTTAGGCATTTGTACAAAATCAAGCTGCCAATGCAAGAACGGTGCTTGGGGCAGGCCTCGGAACCCTTGAGCTACCTTTACAGGTTTGCCAACATTGTAGCTTTGGCAAGTGGTACAGGTGGCACAGTGGCGAGCTGCAAAAGAGCTGAAATGGGGGGCCCACCATTCTGCCTTAGTTACAGCAGAGATCATACCCTCCTTTCCGACATGCGAAACGCCGTGTAGCAGGGCGGCCAGAGCTGGGTAGAGCGAAAAGGGGGCCACAAAGGCACCACTAGGCGAGCGTCAAAGGGAATCAGGGTGTAGAGAGCAACCCTGGGCGACCCAGGAGTCTTTTTCTGTTTCTGAGGCAGAGTCTTGGAGCAGGGTGACTTTCGAAAGGGACTGCGGTGGTACAGAAACAGAAAGGGAACCGAGAAACGCACCTGGGGAAGGTTCTATGGCAGCATTACCCTTAGCAACATCAGTATCTGCTGTGGAGTGACCAGGGCACTTAACAATAGCTAATGCAGATGGGAGTGCATACAGGAGAGCAGCAATGTAGGGGCCATTCTTGATAGGGGTACCAGCAGAGGTAAGGAAACCCCGAGCTTGCCAGAGGGTGCCAAAGTCATGTACAACCCCAAAAGCATATCGAGAATCAGTATAAATGGTGGTGGAGCGTCCCTCAGCCAGAAAGCAAGCGCGGGTTAGGGCAACTAGTTCAGCAACTTGTGCTGAAGTCACAGAAGGTAAAGGCGCAGCTTCTAGGGTTTCAGAGAGTGATACCACAGTGTATCCTGCAAGGAGACGATCTTGGCTATCTCTAAAGCAGGAACCGTCAGTGAATAACACAAGGTCGGAGTTAGAGACAGGGACATCAGAAAGGTCGGGGCGCGGGACGGTGACAGCAGAGACAGTTGCAAGGCAGTCGTGGGGTTCACCGTCATTAGACAGAGGAAGGAGAGTGGCAGGGTTCAGTTGAGAACAGCGCTTTATGGTGATATGCGAAGCCGAAAGCAGTAAAAGTGAGGCGGGCGGAGGAAAGGTGAGCTGTATTACCTTGTAGCAGGAGAGTTTCTATAGAGTGAGGGACCATGAGAGAAACAGGAGAGCGGAAGACAAGGGACTCAGACATTTTAATTAGGCGTGCCGCGGCAGCCACAGCCCGCAGACGGGGGTAGACCTTGGGCAACAGGATCCAAGGTGGCAAAGAAATAAGCTACTGGACGATTTTTTTCCACCATGCTCCTGAGTAAAAACCCCAAGTGCACAACCAGATTGCTCGTGGCAGAAAAGGGTAAAAGGCTTACAGCAGTTAGGTAACCCTAAGGTGGGGGGGGGGGGGCAGTGAGAAGCACTAAAGAGTCAGTTTCTGAGGCAGATAATGAAGGGGAACAGAGGAGTAGATCATTTACACATTGGACCAATGTGGACCCAGAGGGGAAGACCAGGTCAACAAGGTCTTTGGCTAATGCTTGGGAAAAGTAAGACGGGCTTTCTGTGTACCCCTTGGGAAGCATACTGCTGCTCCTTGTAAGAAAAGGCAAAAAGATACTGGGACTTAGGGTGAACCGGGACAGAAAAGAAAGCAGAACACAGATCAACATCAGTAAAATGAGTTGCATCTGGCAGGATAGAAGCTAGATTAGTTGCTGGGTTAGAGATTACAGGAAAGGTGGGTACAACAATGCAGTTAATAGCTTGAAGATCCTGAACAAACCGCCATGATTTACCATCAGCTTTTCGAACTGGGAGGAGGATAGGGGTGTTACAGGGGCTGGAACAGGGGACAATAATGCCTTGTTCCCACAGGGTGGATATGACCGGAGCTGAAACCTCTAAATCCCAAAAACTGGGTGCCACAACCCCTTCTCTGACCTTATCCCCATTCTTGGTACCCTCCCCATTCCCAGTACTGTCTGCCCTGCCCTGAATAATGCTGTATTTGCAGAGCTATCAACCTTTGTGAGGACTGCTTCTCTTTCCTTTTAGAGTGCAGTGGCAATGCTCTGCCACTGCTTGCAATTTGTCCATGGTCTTGGCCTCCCATCCAACACTTATTTGCTTTAACATACTGCTAATAGCAGATAAGAGGCTATTAACAAACGCATGCGCCAGGGTGCCCTGTCCATTTTTACCTGGTTGCTGTACCCCAAAAAAACCCCAAAAAACCAAACAAACAAACAAAAACCATCAGTCAGTCTGTGTGATAGTTGCCCGGGTTTTTTTTTCTTTGTTGCTGTTTACGGGGTTATAAGTAGCTTACACAGTTGCAGCAGGTCTGCTTCAGAGGGTTCATAGGCATTGCACACTAGCAAAATTCCTCTGCAAATTTGGTAGGGTTTTCCTGGGGCTTTGGAAAACCTTTTAAAATCGAGTGGAGCTCCGTGTGGGTCCAGGGTTTATAGCTTCAAGTGGGACCGGTCTGAGTCTTCTTGGAGGACGGGGTAAAGGGAAGCGCTTGGTCTGGTGGTGGGAGAGGAGGTTTCCAATAAAGCTTTTTTTTCTTATAATTAGAATTTTTAAGGGAGGCGAGCTTCGATTCAGTTCATTTAAGATGTGCCTCATCCCACCACTGCATGAAGCAATCTACCTCTCCTCTAGCCAATTTAGTTTTTGGAAGGCCAAGTTTGTCTTTTAAGACGTCCACTTGGTCTTTGTTCCAAGATCCTAACAGTGGCCACTGAGTTTTGGGATCCCCCCAGAGTCAATCTAGATCATTTTTCCAGAAATTTACAGGAGTCCGGACCCTTTCTAAAATATATAAACTGAGCCAGGGTCCCTTTAGGGAACTGCCCTTGCTTAGACGTCTGGTTACCCATACAGGAGGACTTCACACACCAATCACACCAGGAGGAAATTCGGGTTCGTCAGAGCGGTGCCCGGTGCAACACACTAAAGAAGCCCACAGGCTACTGCCTCAATCGCCCTTGCGTTCACTCCAAGGATTTTATCCAAGGTGCGGTGCGGCTGCGATTGTGCAGATTCCAGTCACACAGACCGCGGGGACAGGAGCCCCTTGGTCGGCCAGTCCCTGGACAGGGATGGCTCCCAGACTCACTCACACCACAGGGAAGACGGATAGACACAGAGACAAGACAGTCCTCAGTCCGGACAAAATAATTACCTGACCAGAGTCCTGATGTTAGATCCCGGGATCCCTACCAGAACAGAGCAGGAACCAACAGGTTCGATGGCGTAGACTTCGCTGTGGCTGTGCACCTTTCCGTTCTGGCGGAGGACCGCTCGGGCTAAATGCCCAGGTGCCGGCTGCCACGGTAGTCCTGCAAGACAGTCAGGGATCACACAGCTTCAGCGAAGACGGTTGCCATCTCAGTGGAACCTCCAAATTGTCAAAGTCAGACAGGACTCACAGATTTGGCAGACTGCTCTGTTTATTTCAGCAAAGCTTTGCTAAAATGCATGGAGAAAATGTGAGTACCCTACAAGGTTCAAACCCCTTGATTTTATACAGTCAAAAGGAAGCCAAAATTAACAGGATTAAAAGGGGGGCAAAACTTCACATAATTAGTGTGAGGCTACTCAAGTACTCTTCATTTCAATATTAAGCACACAGCAATCTCCTGGCTATATCTCCCTGATTATCTGGAATTGTTTCCTAACACTTAATGTTTCTTTTCCTGTTAAACTCAGGCCCAAATTGGCTAGCACCTTGATCTGCATACCTACAATCAACATTAACATACTTTTCTTCTTCCTCTTAAAAAGACAAACAGAATTCCTTCAACTTATTCAATTATTACAGCACAATTCATCTTTTTCTTACAGTATAATTCTTTCTACTTTCACAGTAGGAAGTTTTTCCTAATGTTCAACCTTCAACCTCCCTTGCTGCAATTTAAGCCCATTGCTTCTTGTCCTATCACCAAAGGTTATGGTGAACAATTTTTCTTCCTCCTCCTTGTAACACCCCTTTAGGTATTTGAAAGTTTTATCCCTCTGAGTCTTCTCTTTCCCAAACAAACCCAATTCTTTCAGCCTTCCCTCATAGCTCATGTTTTCTAGACCTTTCGTCATTTTTGTTGCTCTTCTCTGGACCCTCGCCAACATCTCATCTTCCCTGAAATGTGATGGCCAGAACTGGACACAGTACTCCAGCTAAGGTCCAAACAGCGCAGAGTAGAGCGGAAGAATGACTTCTCGTGTCTTGTAATTCTGTAATTCACAACACTCCTGTGAATGCCGCCCCGATTCATGTTGGCGTTTTTTGCAGGGGTCACACTGTTGACTCACACTTAGCTCATGGTCCACAATGACACTGGAACAAGTCCTGTCTCACCAGTATGGCGCCTCCTGCTGGTCACTCAGAGAATCAGCTCTTCAGCCTCCAAGCGCCCTTCAGCTTCCTGCACTGGTTCAGGCCCCATGTCCCTTCCTGGCCATGGTGCCCTTTCCTCACAGCACTGCCTCCACACTCTGGGGTCCTCCCCTCCCAGAGAATTCCAGCCCCTGATGCCCACCTTGCCTCAGTGCCCCACGGCCAGTGGGCATCTCACCCCTGCCTCAGAGGCAACCTGCAGTCTGACATGGCCACTCCTCACTGGCAAAGGGGCATGAACCTGCTGCCTCCCTGCAGTCTTAGTATCCTCAGGCCTTGCAACCTGGGGGTACGTCTACACAGGAAGCCTCTAGCTTCCCTGGCAGCCAGGTCCCTCCTGCTCCACAGCTGGAGCTAGAGTGTGTTCTCCTCCTCACCAGGAATCCGTATTTATACAGCCCCAGCTGGGCCCTAATTGGCTGCTACCTGCCACAGATGCAGGCTCCACCATCTCAGCCCTATCCTAGGCCTGAGTTTAACCCTTGTTAGGCCAGTGCGGGGCAGCTGCCCAGTCACAGACCCTTAGATCCGTTTCTGCAGGACTCCTTGGATTGTCACTTCCCATTTTGCACGTGTGACACGGATTGTTCCTCCCGACGGGGAGCACTTTGCATTTGTCCTGATTGAATTTCATCTTATTTACCTCAGGCCATTTCTCCAGTTTGGCCAGATCATTGTGAATGACGACCCTATCCCGACACAGCACTGGCAACCCCTCCCAGCGTGGGATCATCCGCAAGCCTTATAAGCGCAGTCTCTCTGCTGCTGCCGAAATAACGGATGAAGAGACTGGACGGAATCGGTTCCAAAACTGAATGAAGAGACAGGGGTTCTGAGCCGGAGCTGGATTTTTGGCTTACGATAATTCCTTGTCCCCCCCCCATTCCTGTGTTGGCAATGGCAGAATTCCTCTCCAGAGGGTATTCCTCTTAGTCTATGGAAGTGGCAGTGTTGAGAGATGTATATTGGTGGTCCACAGGTTGCAAATACCCCTGATGCTCAGTTCTGGGTAATTCCCAGCGTAAGGGCCTTCTGCTTCCTGCATGGGATGGGCAAGGCAAGAAAAGGCTGTTTCTGTGGGTAACTGGCCCATGCAATTTATAATGCCTCCAGGGCTAGCCAGAGGTGTCAGGTGACCCCTTGCCATGAATATTCATGGTCACTCTCCAGACAGGCTCTAGGTCAAGTGACAGATCCCAGAAAGCTCTTGATGGTCTCCCATATGAGTCAACGCCCTGACTTCTTTGGTTTGGCCAACAGCTGCAGAACGTCCATATTTCATGCATGTATTACATCATGTGCCTCTGGCAGAACACACAGCATTTCTTGGAATATGACTTTTCCCACAACCTGTGCACATCGGCTGGAATTTGGGCCTCTCGACGTGGGAGTTCTCTCCCCTTATCTCAGGGACTTTATAACAACTTTTAACACTCAAGTGCCTATAGCGCCTAAGCTAGTCTGTGCATCGCTCTGCCCTTTGATGAATTCTGACTGCTTTGCTCTTTGTATAGCTGTTGGTAGGGTTAAATCGCTCCTCAGTTGTAGCTGCTGTGAACAAGTTTTATTTGTTAACCCAGTAACTAGCCTGTCTCTGATCTTTCCATATTTTGCATACCTCAAAAGCATAGTTTTCAGCCAGCGTATGCAGAGCGATTATAAAACATTCAACACTTTCCCCTGGTTCTTGAATTATTTGGTGGAAACATGGTCTTTCATAAACCACATTTCTCTGAGGTATAAAGCATGCATCAAATACAGTCAGGACCGTTTCATCTCTGTGGCTGTCTTCAGTAAGCGCAAAGGATTTTAAGATATGCTCGGCTTGCTTCCCCAGAGCATAAATTAAAGGCCATACCTGCACCGCTCCAGTTTCTTTGTGCGGGTTGGTAGCAGCGCTAGATCTTGCAAAACATTGTATCCATTCTGAAGCGCTGTCAAAGCTGAAGTTCTCTGGAAGGGATAATACACAGGGCAGGAAGGATCAAGCGCTCTCCCAATGCCATGGAGAACCGGGGCAAGGGGTTAGAGCGGGGGGGAGATTTAAGAGCAGCCTTCAACTCCCT
Organism: Pelodiscus sinensis; assembly: GCF_049634645.1. NCBI lineage: Eukaryota > Metazoa > Chordata > Testudines > Trionychidae > Pelodiscus > Pelodiscus sinensis. The sequence goes on from NC_134720.1 coordinate 50,566,984, forward strand.
AAAGGGAGGTTCCAAAGAGGATGGAGAGAGGCTGTTCTCGGTGGTGACAGATGGCAGAACGAGGAGCAATGGTCTCAAGTTGCAGTGGGGGAGGTCTAGGTTGGATATTAGGAAAAACTATTTCCCTAGGCGGGTGGGGAAGCACTGGGATGGGTTCCTTAGGGAGCGGGTAGAATCTCCGTCCCTAGAGGCTTTGAAGTCCTGGCTTGACCAAGCCCTGGCTGGGATGATTAGATGGGTTGGTCCTGCTTTGGGCAGGGGGCTGGATTCAGTGACTCCTGAGGTCTCTTCCAGCCCTGGGATTCTGTGATTCTAAGAGGGCAGCAGCAGCAGAACCATGACAACCTCCATAGGCCCATAGGAAGAGGCAGGCAGGGGACAGAGCAGGGGCAGTGGCTTAAGGGAAGAAGTGAGTGGGGCGGGGCGGGGCAGGGTGGGAAGATGTGGGGCTGGGAGCAGAGGAGGAATTGTCCCAGTCCCTGCCCCCTCCTAGGGACGGCTCTCCCCTAGGCACGTGTGACATGGGGAGGAGTCACATGGGGGTCACAGAGCCCCACTGCTGACATTGAAATGCTGAGGGAGATTAGAGAGGCTACCAAAATAGAGAAGTCTATAATAATGGGGGATTTTAATTATCTCCGTATTGACTGGATACATGTCACCTCAGGAAGAGAAGCAGAGAGAAAATTTCTCAATGGCTTAAATGACTGCTTCTTGGAGCAGCTGGTACAGGAACCCACAAGGGGAGAGGTAATTCTCGATTTAGTCCTGAGTGGAGTGCAGGATCAGGTCCAGGAGATAACCGTTACAGGACTGCTTGGGAATAGTGACCATAATATAATAACATTGAACATTCCTGTGGTGGGAAGAACCCCTCAGCAGTCCAGCACCTTGGCATTTAATTTCAAAAAGGGGAATTACACAAAAATGAGGAGGTTAGTTAAACAGAAATTAAAAGGCACAGTGACTAGAGCCAAATCCCTGCAAGCTTCATGGAAACTTTTTAAAGATGCCATAATAGAGGCCCAACTTAAATGTCTACCCCAAATTAGAAAACATAGCAAGAAACCTAAAAAAGAGTCACTGTGGCTTAACCACCATGTAAAAGAAGCAGTGAGGGACAAAAAGGCATCTTTTAAGAAGTGGAAGTCCAATCCTAGTGAGATAAATAGAAAGGAACATAAACACTGTCAAATCAAGTGTAAAAATCTAATAAGAACAGCAAAAAAAGATTTTGAGGAACAGCTAGCCAAAAACTCAAAAAGAAATAACAAAATGTTTTTAAGTACATTAGAAGCAGGAAGCCTGCTAAAAAACCTGTGGGTCCCCTAGACGATCAAGATATAAAAGGAGCAATCAAGGATGATAAAGCCATTGCGGAGAAACTAAATGATTTCTTTGCTTCAGTCTTCACGGGTGAGGACGTTAGGGAGATTCCCAAATCTGCACTGTCCTTTGTGGGTGATGAATCTGAGGAACTGTCCCGGATTGAAGTGTCATTAGAGGAGGTTTTTGAACAAATAGAAAAACTTAATGTTAACAAATCTCCGGGACTGGATGGCATTCATCCAAGGGTTCTAAAAGAATTCAAATGGGAAATTGCTGAACTATTATCTGTGGTTTGTAACCTATCCTTTAAATTGGCTTCTGTACCTAATGACTGGAAGGTAGCCAACGTGACACCAATATTTAAAAAGGGCTCTAGAGGCAATCCTGGCAATTATAGACCGATAAGTCTAACTTCAGTACCGAGCAAATTAGTCGAAACAATAGTAAAGAATAAAATTGTGAAGCATGTAGAAGAACATAATTTGTTGGACAAAAGTCAACATGGTTTCTGTAAAGGGAAATTGTGTCTTACTAATCTATTAGAGTTCTCTGAAGGGGTTAACAAACATGCGGACAAGGGGGATCTAGTAGATATAGTATACTTAGATTTTCAGAAAGCCTTTGACTAGGTCCCTCACCAAAGGCTCTTGTGTAAATTACATGGCCATGGGATAAGAGGGAAGGTCCTTTCTTGGATTGAGAACTGGTTAAAAGACAGGAAACAAAGGGTAGGAATAAATGGTAAATTTTCAGATTGGAGAGGGGTAACTAGTGGTGTCCCCCAAGGGTCAGTCCTGGGACCAATCCTTTTCAACTTATTCATAAATGATCTGGAGAAAGGGGTAAGCAGTGAGGTGGTAAAGTTTGCGGATGATACCAAACTGTTCAGCATAGTCAAGACAGAAGCAGAATGTGAGGGACTCCAAAAAGATCTCACCAAACTGAGTGATTGGGCAACAAAATGGCAAATGAAATTTAATGTGGATAAGTGTAAAGTAATGCACATCGGGAAAAATAACCCCAACTATACGTACAGAATGATGGGGGCTAATTTGGCTACGACAAATCAGGAAAGAGATCTTGGTGTTATCGTGGATAGTTCTCTGAAAAGGTCCACACAGTGTGCAGCGGCAGTCAAAAAGGCAAATAGGATGCTAGGAATTAATAAGAAAGGGATAGAAAATAAGACACAGAATATCTTACTGCCCCTGTATAAAACTATGTACAGATTGAATACGGTGTACAGATGTGGTCTCCTCACCTCAAAAAAATATATTTTGGCCTTGGAAAGGGTTCAGAAAAAGGCAACTAAAATGATTAGGGGTTTGGAACGGGTCCCATATGAGGAGAGGTTAAAGCGATTAGGACTTTTCAGTTTAGAAAAGAGAAGATTGAGGGGGTATATGATAGAGGTCTATAAAATCATGAGTGGTGTGGAGAGGGCTGATAAAGAAAAGTTATTTATTAGTTCCCCATGATAGAAGAACTAGAGGACACCAAATGAAATTAATGGGTGGCAGGTTTAGAACTAATAAAAGAAAGTTGTTCTTCACACAGCATGTAGTCAGCCTGTGGAACTCCTTGCCAGAGGAGGCTATGAAAGCTAGGACTATAACAGCGTTTAAAGAGAAGCTAGATAATTTCATGGAAGTTAGGTCCACAAAAGGCTATTAGCCAGGGGATAGAAGTGGTGTCCCTGGCCTCTGTTTGTCAGAAGTTGGAGAAGAATGGAGACAAATAGCTGATCATTGTCTTTGGTCCACCCTCTCTGGGGCAGCTGGTGCTGGCCACTGTCAGCAGACAGGCTACTGGGCTAGATGGACCTTTGGTCTGACCCAGTACGGCTGTTCTTATCTGCTGGCCAGTGACCCCTTATGTTCCTCCCCAGCAGTCGCCTGTGTTCTCTGGGCCCTGAAGAATGTCCAGTGGATGAGATCTTGCAACCAGTGTTGCTGTTTTCTTTCTGTTTCTGTTCTTAGTTCACTTCTGACACCATGTCATGGTCTTCTGTACCAGCTATGGCCTGGCTTCCGAGCTTGTTTACATGACGAACGCATCCTTTAATGCTCAGCCCGGCCCGAGGTTCATTTAAATAAGATAGTTTACATGTAATGTCACCTCGCAGCTCAACAGTAGAGTTGAACGCTCCTTTACGGTCGGTGTCTATTGCTGGGTTAGTCGTGCTCTCAGGTAGCCTGGCAGGGATAAAAGCTTGCGGACTCCTAACAGCCAATGATGCAGCAACTGCCCCATCCCACCACCCAGGCCTGACAGGTGTGCCCCTCAGCTCTGGTTTCCTGTCTTATTGACGGCAAGAGGGTTTTTCATCCCAGTGATGTGGCTTAGATGTAGCAGCATCGATGATCATGATGGTCCCTGCTGACCTTAAAGTCTATGCGACACCGGGCTCAGCCGGACAGCCTGTCTATGGGCAACACCCCTCTCCCCCACCGGAGCTATGACAGATTTTGGCCAGGTTCACAGAGTGAGACACCCCCATTGTCATTTGGTTCCCAATTAACTTGTCCTGATTGTCGGCATGGGAACATAGGACTGGATGTGTCAACATGTCAACTTCTAGGCCAACACGGCCAAACTCTGCTACCCACAAGCAGCTCCCTCGTCAGATAATCCCTCAGTAGACTCACCCTGAGCTCGGACGTGGATGTTTCCACACAGAATCTTCTCTCCAGACAACCCTTCATCACCGAAGTCATACTCGAGCAGAGAAGTAGACCAAACAATCCCAATCAGTAGGTTTTGTTCTGCCCTGTAGCAACAGGCTTGTCACCATCAGCGAGCGCCACAATCAATGGGGGAAGGTAGGGCGAGGCAATCGTGGTTAGGGTTGCCCTCAGCAATGAGCTGCCCTCATTGGTTTTGTCATCTTACTGTCCACACGGCTACCTCTGTTCAGCCGCCTCTTTCCCCCCTCCCCGCCGTCCCAGCTCTGTAGACTCTTCCTCAGCAACTCCCGCCATACAGAGCAACCGTGACATTCCCACCCACCTTTCTGTCTCTCCCGGGGAGCGAAATGCCATGGGAAAGCGTCATGGCTAACCTGAGCCTGCTTTTGTTTATGGTTTCCATTAACCGTGTTAGCTCTGTGGAAAGAAATAATCCTGATTGGCTAAATTTTGTATTGGCAGAACCTTAAGTAGCAATCAGCAAATAAGAAATCAGGGGTTTGGAACAGGTGCCATATGAAGAGACACTAAAAAGACTGGGACATTTCATCTTAGAAAAGAGGAGACCAAGGGGGAGATGGTAGAGGTATATACAATCATGATGGGTTGGAGAAAGTGAATAAGGAAAAGTTATTTACTGGTTCCCATAACGTAAGAACTGGGGGTCACCAAATGAAATTAACAGACAACAGGCTTAAAAGTTAATTTACGTATTAACTTCGAAGTTCTCTAGTCAGCCATGGAGTCATCTAGGGGAGGAAAAGAACTAAAGTCCTGCTACATACATAAGCATGAGGCCAAGCAAAAAACAAAACAACACAAAACAAAAACACAACCCCCCAGCCCTTAATATTTCAGGCCACTGTAAGGAAGCAAAAAACTGGCACCCACCCACTTTTTTCCCCCCCTTTGCCTGTCACCTTCAGAGGAACAATGAGCCCATAATTCACACAGCCAATTAACCTCTGAGAACCCTGTTTGTTTAGCAGCTCCCCTCGAGGTCATGGAATCAGCTATTCATCGTTAGCCAGGGAGCTGGTTGCTGTTTAATGAGCGTGCTCACACCCCGTCTGAGAGAAAGCCATGTGCCCAGTACTGAAACCCAGACATGCCCCAGAAGGAAGGGGGGAGCTCAGCTCCCCCCAGCACTGAGCCCCCCCGTTTGCACAGCTCGGACGGCTCCGTTTTTCCACCCTCTCAGACGCTGTCCGAATAGCTGAGAGAAGCCCAGAAACCGCAGAATGTTACAGGACGGAATTCTTCCCTGAACGCCTCATCTAGCTCCCAGCAGGAATCGTAGCAACAGATGACTCAAAATAACAGTCCTGTGCGAGAAACTCTGCTTTTCTGTGGGCCGAGTGCACAGCCAGCCGCTCGCCCCCTCTCCGGCTCACTTCAAGCGTTACATTATAGATCCACCACAATCCATTTTCAACACGGTCTCTGCCAACACAAAGACAAAATATATACAGACACATTACCAATATACACATGCATAGACAGGGCAGCTGTGGGCTACTGAGGGATGAGAGTCAGGACACCAGGGTTTCTGCACTCTGCTACTGACTTGCCATGACACCTTGGCCCTGTCACTTAATCTCCTGCAGTCAATGACAATGCTTCACACGATAGCCATAAGGCCAGGATTTCACCCTGTGCATTTAAGTTAATCCTATCTGTAAAATGAGGGTGACACGTTTACCCTCTCCATGAAGCATGTTGAGAGCTAGCTATAGCTGAAAAGCTCCATGATGGGAGGGAATACGCTGCTGTCCAAGGTGGGTCTGTGGCAGTCCACGGATCACGGCCACCATCTGGCAGAGCACTGGGATGTGTGGGCTTATGGATCCTAGCTCACCAGAGGCATCACCCACAGAGTTCCTGAGTGGAGGAGACAGCCAGCCTCTCTAATTGGTTCAGACTCACCATTTAGGCTCAGGAAGTTGTCTGAGCGATCAGACGAATCCCTGTCTGGCTGCAGATATTGGGTCTTGCCTTCCTGTCCTGTCTCTCCCACCGTCCAGATCTCTGGTTCTACACCTCACCCCGATTCTAACTCCCATTCTGAACCCCATCGCCAGGTCCCGGCTCCCACTCCTGCTGCAGCCAGTAAGCCCTGACCGCCACTGCTCTAACCACTAGGTCTGACTGCCCGTGGCCCAGTCCACAACATATATAAGTGCCCACACCTGTGCACACGCTATTTTTGAAGCACAAGCCGAGGTCTTGATTCAACAGCCAACTGCAACAATCCAAGGTTGCGTGCCTGTCTGCGGTGCGATTTGGAGAGCAGCGGTAAGCCGGTCTTGAGAGGAAAGTCCAGCAAGAGGCTCTGCCGAGCAGAACACGGGCAATTTCCCCTCGCAGGCAAACATCTGGAAAAGAGCAAGCTCTTCTGGAACCATCTCAGCCAAAGCAGCAAACAGCCCCCATGCCAATAAGCTAAAGGGATCCGATACAAGCTCAAAGCAAAAACGAAATCCCCACCGATGTGCTGTTCCTCCTGGGTCTCAGCTACCAATGTGGCCCCCTTACCCCAGAAACTGCACCCTGCCCAGTCTTTAGCGTACCTCTCTCTGAGGTAGGGCAGTGCTGCCAGCCCCACTGTATGGGGGAGAATGGAGACCTAGAAAGGCGAAGGTCTCAAGATCTGGGCCCAAAGCAAGAGATTGAACCTGGACCTGCCAAGTCTATGGTGACAGGGCCCGATTCATCTTTTGTGAGCCCTGGCAGCAGGACCAAGCCTCCCACCTGTGCTCCACCTGGAGGTCCCTGCTTGGCCTCCTCCCCATAGGCCATCTCATGCTCCGCCCCTTGCTCCCACGCCCACTCAGCCTCTTCCCTCCCCTAAACCCCGCCCACCGTTTCCTCAAGAGAAAGGGGGCGGAGAGAAGCAAGTGGTGGGCGGGGCCTCCAGGGGAAGAAGCTGAGCAGGAAGAGGGTCACAGTCTGGGTCTTGAGGCCCCTTCTGAGCCTGGGCCCAGTGACAAGACAGCGCCATTGGGAACCCAGGCCTGCAAGGTGAGGGCCTCAAAACATTCATCTCTTTACCACGAGGCACCGCACGTCTGACTGACACCGTGCCCATGGCGCTGGTCCAAACCCCACCCCTCAGGACACGCGGCGCTGGGACAGATCAGACCCAGCCAACGAGGGCCTCCGTTCCACAGACGCTTCAGGAGACCATAAGCCAGCCTGTTGCAGATTCCTGCCTGGAGCGTTGCCCCTTCCAGACCACCTCACCCCAAACACAGCGCACGGCTCCATCCAGAACCAGCCCCCGCTGACTATAAACCTGCAGGGGGGCTATTGGAAAGACAAAGCTGGGGAGCAAAACGACTGGGAGCAGCAGGAGGGTGGAGAAATAGAGAGGAGAGGGCTGTCTGCTCTGCAGCCGGGATAGGAGGAAGGCAAATGAAGATAATCTTCCATTGTCCGCTGCGATAAGACTTTGCATTGAAAGGCAGCGAGGACACGCTTTGCCCAGCCCTGGGAGGAAGGAAGGAGACTCAGAGGCGGCACCACCTAGAGAGGAGGATGCTGGGAGGTACTGGGCACAAAACCAGAAAACTGCCGTGCAAGGGGGCATGGAAACGGAACTCGCCCACCAGGCCTAGAGTCTGCAGCTCAGTCTACCGGCCGACCCCTCATCCAATCCGGCCCCGCTGGCCCCCTCCCTGGGCTCCTCCTGCCCATCTGGCTCTTGTCCCTGGAGGATGGAGCAGCGCGTTTCGTGTCCACGGGCCTACCGGCATGAGGAAAGGGTAAGGCAGGGCCGGTGCGGCACCTCCCTAGGGGACTGTGCGGCGTGGCCGAGATAGCTAGCGACCTGCAAGTCAACCTGAGCAGAGACTGATTTCTTCCCAGCAGAGGAAGCTGGAGAGACAGGCACCCTCTTCCAGCCACTGGCTCTGCCCTCAGCCCTGGGTTCCTCCTTCCCTGTCTCAGCCCAGGCCTGACAGAATGTGGCTTCCCACGGCACTAGCCCTAATGAGACCCGCTCGCTCAATGTCAGCTCTGGAGTTTAAAGAGGAGAGAAGCATTTCAAGGTCCCCGCACGTCCCCCTAAAGCCGGCAGGAGCTGGGGCTCAAAGAGCTTGTGACTTACCTTCCTCCGGCGCACACAGGCTGGGCAGGGCCTCTCTTGGCGCCCCAGGATCACACCCCCGGGGGCACCTACCAGGAACGATGCTTCAGGCTTTCGCCCTTGGTGCTGTCCTTGCCTCTACGCCAGGCCTTTCCAGGCATGGCTGCTGCCAGCCTCCGATTTCCTTCCTGTCCGGACCCTACCTCGGTCCAGATCCCTGCTTCTACGTCTCGCCCCGACTGACTCTTACTCTGAGCCCCATCGCCAGGACCCAGCTCCCACTCCTGCTGCGGCCAGTAGGTCTTGACCCACCAATGCTCTAACCACTAGGTCTGACTGCCTGTGGCCTCTCTCAGCAATGAGGCAGGGGCGTGGCACACCCATCTCCAGGATGGGTAACAGCATGCATGGCTGAAGGAGAGGCAGCAGCCCACGGCGGGTCCAGCCCAGGGCTTGATCTGAGACAGATGCCCCTGGAACTAGAGACCTCTCTGATCGAGGTTTCTCTGTTTAGTCGTGTTGCTTTGCTGATCTGCGCCGCGGGTGAGCATGATTATGGAACGGCCCAAGGATGCACCCCCGGAAGCACCCAAAAGGCAGGGCCTAATGCTGTTCTCAGAATGCTCCTGCCAGGGGCTGTCCGCCCCCGTGACATATGGCTATATTGGGTCAGACCAATCTAGCTCAGTGCCCTGTCTTCTGACAGTGGCCAATGCCAGGTGCCCCAGAGGGAATAAACAGAACAGAGAATCATCAAGGGATCCCTCTCCTGTCGCCCATTCCCAGCTTCTGACAAACAGAGGCTGGGGACACCATCCCTACCCAACCTGGCTATTAGCCATTGATGGATCTATGAATTTAACTTGCTCTTTTTTGAATGCTGTTATAGTACTGGCCTTCACAACATCCTCTGGCAAGGAGTTCCACAGGTTGTCTGTGCGCTGCATGAAGAAAAATTTCCTTTTGTTTGTTTTAATCCTGCTGCCTATTCATTTCATTTGGTGACCCCAAGGTCTTGTGCTATGGGAAGGAATAAATAACACTTCCTTATTCACTTTCTCCGCCGCCAGCCATGATTGTATAGACCGCTCTCACGTCCCCACAGGACAGAGTGTGAGCTTGAGGACACCTCCTTCAGTGGGCTCCTATCAGTGAGGGCATGGGCTGGCCCTGGCCAGAGCGGCGGGGTGGGCATTCTGTGGGCAGGGGAAGATCTAGCTGATAGAGGCAGCTGTCCAGCTTGCGATGACCATCATCCAAATTGGCACTAATTGGCCTGCCAGCTGGTAGCCTCTGCCACAACAAGCCATGTCCTCCCTTGTCCTGCGCAGGGCCCCAGGGGACCTTCTACACTGGGTAGATACACAATGAAAAGCAGAGATTTGCCTTCCCCAGTGCTCCAGATACTTACTCTGGGCACTTTCCAGCATCAAGAGCAACAGAGGGGTGTTCTGCTGCGGGCTGATTAGCCCGGGTGCTAATGCTGCACCTCTCCTGGGCTTCCCCACCATTATGTCCCCCATCCTGGTTTGTTATTCTAACTGCCTCCTAAATGAATGAAAGAAGGCAGCGAATGAATCTGCCACCCTGAATGGGGCTCCACATTGCTCAGCCACAAACCACCGGCAACCGATAAGAGCTTTGACCAGTACACACCTGTCTGGAATCATTAACCACCGATGCTCTATAGAGGAGCCAGCACCTCACACATCTGCCCCACAGCTGACAAGGCACCAAACCACTTCCCACAGCTGATCAAAAGTGGTTTCGTTCCAGCCTACGCTGCAGACGTCGCAGAGCAAAGTAATGCAAGTCTACTCCCTCGGTGGTAGAATTAGAGAGCTTCCAGTAGGGGAAATCTCTAAAGTGTGCCAGATTAGAAATGTTCAACCTGTATTTATCCCCTAGGACAACCTGCTGGGCTGTTGTTAACGGAGACAAATAAGCATTTCTACAGCGTTCTCCTGAGCTCACCTGCTGGCCAGTCATCTGAGATCTCCACGCCCAATGTTGAAAAGAAAAGCTCATGCTAGAGAAAGACCAACCCAGAACATGGAAATTAAAAGCCTGATCAAAGAACTCCACGACACAGAGAACGATACGATTCCTCTGCAAACGGGAAACGTATACGGTGAGCGGAACAAAGGACGGCCTCCAGGACCGAATGGCCACAAAGAGTGGTCGAAAATAAAGGAAAAATTGGAAGGTTTAAGCACCGAAGGGTCAAATAAATCTTAGTCCTCATTGTTTTTGCATAAAAGGAAACATTCGAGTCCCTTGGCAGTACCCTCAGCACTAACAGGGACAAACAGGCTGTCTCCTGGGTGCATCAGAAATACAGGAGGTGGTGGCCAGTTGCAGAAGGGACAATGTCTCGTCTCTACAGCTGTATTTTAAGAGCTGATATCAACAGCCAGCTCTCCTCCGGCCTTCGGCTGAGCTGCGACCTCGCCAGGAACGTATTTTTCCAATGTGGAAAAGTTTAACATAAACGAACACTTCTCTTCCCCCCCCCCCCAATTAAGTTCAGCTTTCTGAGAATCATGAATTTTCGTCAACACAACAGAACAGTTTCAATTTTGGACCTGAAACTGTGCAGACAGTCATTTTCCAGAGTCCGAGTTTTTCAATGAAAACCAAACTCTATTTTTTTGCAAAATACATTGAGAGAATATTAAAATGTGGTCAAAAAAGCCAATTTTTCCTACCCTGAAAAAGTTATCAAAAACTTTCCAATGAGATGTAGGAAGCCCTTCCCCGCCGACTGTACCAACACTGCTGCTCCATAGCAGATTCGGTGGGAGATGCCACAGCTTGTCTGTCCCTGCTGCCTGATGGCAAGTCAAAGGTAATCGGATCCGCCCCTCCGGATCTGTCCTCCGAGGCCCCATTTGCAGTTGATGCCCTTGGCTCAGAGAGGAGAGTGACTCCTTGGCGAACACCTTTCCACTCACTAAGCGAAGGGTCCTCTAGCGCTACAGGACAGTCCATGGCTGTCTTCGTTGTCAGACCTCTGGCGGGGAAACACACAAGCTTTGAGCTTACACAACGCTCTTCGACAGGTCTTCATGCCAGGCCGGAAGGAAAGCTCTGTGTAAGCCAGGGGTGGGCAATAATTTTTGACTGGAGGCCACTTCAGAAATTTTTGAAGTGGCCCTAGAAGGGGCGGGGCCTCAGGCAGAAGGGGCGGGGCCTCAGGTAGAAGGGGCGGGGCCAGGACACTTCTGTGCTTCCCCACTCACAGACCCTGATTGGTCTGGGGGTAGGGGAGCACGCGAAGTCTTTGCCCCCCCCAAAGAACAGCCGGCTGTTCCCCCTGCTGTCCCCAGGTCAATCATGGCTTGGGGGTGGGGGAACACATGAAGTCCCTCGCTCCCTGCCCTCGCTCTGCAAGGGAGCACTGCACTTAGAGTCAACCACCAGCGGAGCCTCTTGCAAGGCAGAGGAGACTTCACAAGCTCCCCCCAACCCCAAGTCCTGATTGGCCCTGATTGGCCTGGGGGTGGGGGAAGTGGCAGGGTCTCCAGGAGCCAGATCAACTCGTTTGGGCCCACCCCTGGTGTAAATTCACAAGCCAGCTCTGTCGCTAGCAGACGTTAGCCCAGGAAAAGATAGAGCCTCCCTCGCCTTCTCTCTCTAATATCCTGGGACCAGCACGGCTACCACGTTGCATTCACTGCACCACCGTTGGACTGTGTGCCCTTTCTCTGCTCTCTGTATGTGCAGCACCCAGCACGAGGGGGCGCGGGAGCCGCAAACAAAGCCTCCTTCAGCACAAAACCAATGGGGAAGCATGAGCTGCAGTGTCCCAGCCCTGCAACAAGCCGGTCAAGACATGCAGCCTGTTTGCCACGAACAAACCAGTGCACAGGCAGCATTTCCTGACGGGACAGATCTGGGGCTTTTGGTCTGTTCTAAACGGGGAGTAAAAACGGAAAGATCTGCCAAACACTCGCACCATTCTTACAAAGGGCAGGGGTGATGGCGCATTGTGAGCATCAGTAAAGGCCACGATCCGTTTCAAACCTGTATCGTCACCTGGAAACCTGGAGTCCCTCGCCCCGAGACAGCCAGAGGACACAGAGCGGCGGAGTGTACTTGAAGCAGGCCCTACGTGCAATACTTCTAAACATTTAAATTTACATCCAAAAGGCTGGCACCTCCTGCCAAGAGCTACGGCTGGGCAGCGCCCAGGAATAGTCACGTGGGTGGTCTCAAACGGATTGTTATGGACAATAAATCACCAAAGATCTGGGAAGCAGCGAGGAACGGAAAGCAGAGAATTGCCCCGTGGCAAAGCACCAGCAGGTACGAGCAGCAAGAGACAGCTTGATTCCTGCACGTTTGCTTGGTCACAGGATGGAATGGGGGCTCCGTAGAAAGGAGCGAAGGACCAGGCTGGACAGGACAACACAGACCCTGTTTGAAATTGGTGACATTCCAGCAGCTGAGGAAGCTCGATTGTGCGTCTGTCTGTGTTGTCTGTGTGGGGCTGGGTCACTTTCCACCTCCTGTGCGTCTGATCTTTCGAAAAAGGGTTTTATTTTCGATCGATCCCCGTCTAAGTGGCCGTTTTTCTTTCGAAAAGCCCCGTTTTGTAAAAAAACGCGGCTGCCATTACGCAAATGAAGCGCGGGAAATTTAAATCCCGGCTTCATTTGCAATTTCGAAGTGTCTAATTTGCATCCCGTTTTCCAGAAAAGGGATGTAATCTAGACACAGCCTGAGATCGTATGCCTAGGCAGGCCACAATCCAGGTCGGAACTGCCCCTTTTTGGGGAGATAGTTCCAGGAACAGAGGGCATTTCTGGCCTCTGGAAAGGATTCAGAGACTGGAGGAAGCGATTTATAATGAGCCAATGCATTCCACTGTGCTGTCTGGCTAAGCAATAGTCTAGGAAGGCAGGGGATACAATTGTCTCATACTCTATAAGGGAAACTACTCAGAGTGATCCAATGGGGTTACCATGGGCTGAACCCAGGCAAGAGTCTAGATCAACACAAGAAAGAATTTAAATACCAGAGATGCCAAGAGAAACAACAAAGTTTGATGCTGCCGCTTCCCAGTGTTGCCACTTTGAATTTCAAGCCTCAGCATTAACACCATAGTGCAGGGGTGGGCACTCATTTTTGATGGGTGCCACTCCAAGATTTTGGTAGGTGGACAAGTGCCACACTTTTCTATGGAGGGGATGCGGGGTCCGGGATGGAAGCTGGGTGCATATGGGAGCTCGGGGTAGGGGACTACGGTGCAGAAGGTGTGGGATCTGAGAGGGAGTATGAGTGAAGGAGGGTGTGTGAGATCGGGGCCATGGGATTGGGGTGCAGGGTCCAGGAGGGGGTATGGGTGCAGGAGAGGATTCTGGCCTGGGGGAGGGGTCTTAGAAGGGCGTGCAGGGTTTGGGAGGGAGTTGTGACCTGAGGCAGAGAATGGGGGGAGGGAGGGAAATGTTGGGGTTCCAGAGGCAGGCTGTAGTTGGGAGGTACTTACCTAGGCGGTTCCTGGCCAGCAGCCCTGCAGGATCCTAAGCCTCCTCCTGCCCCCAGTGCTGGGAGCAGGGAGCAGCCAGCTGCTTAAAGCGACGTGGCGCTGCTCTTTTCAGTGTTCAGCCCCAACTGGTCAGACCACTTGGCTCAACTCTTAACGTGGGCCTTTGTCGGACAGTTTAGTTTTCAATATTTCCCTTTCAAAGAACCAGCTGGAACCAGCCACTCCAATTTTTTCCAATGCTGCCTACATCCAGCAGAGAGCGTGTGGCCTTCAAAGGGCATTTAAGAATGTTGCTGGGCCAAAGGGACCTTTATCCGAACCTTTCACCTGTAGGAACCTGACATTCCTTTGCCGTCCCTGTGGAACCCAGATGAAACAAAGCAGCACCGCAAAAAGCAACCAGATTCTAGAATCACAGAGCACTAGAACTGGAAGGGGCCTCGCGAGGGCATCAAGTCCAGTCCCCTGCCCTCACGGCAGGACCAAGCACCGTCTAGATCGGGGTGGGCAAAAGGGCCTCTGCAGGCTGGATCCGGCCCGCAGGGGCCCTGTCGCTCCCCCACCCCCAAGCCAATCAGGGTCTAGGGACGGGGGACGCAGCACTTAGAGTCAACCCTGGCAGTTGACTCCCGGAGGGCAGGAATCGAGAGACTTTGCGCTCCCCCCCGCCAATCAGGGCTGCTCAGCTGATGCAGTGACTAAGCGCGGTGCTCCCTTGCAGGGCAGGGGCAGACTTTGCGTGCTCCCCCCGCCCCCAGGCCCTGATTGACTGGGGCAGGGGGAGGCGTATGAAGTCTCCTCCCACCGCCAGGGGTGCGGGCACCTAGAGGGAACTGCCAGCTGTTCAGAACAGCTGGCAGTTCTTGGGAGGAGGGAGGGGGAGAGTCAGGGGTAAAGATTTCACGCATTCCCCCACCCCCAGACCAATCAGGGTGTGGGGGCAGGGAAGCACGGAAGTGTCCTGGCCCCGCCCCTTCCACCTGAGGCCCCGCCCCTTCCGGGGTAGCCCAAGGCCACTTCAAAAATTTCTGAAGTGGCCCCCGATCAAAAATTATTGCCCACCCCGGTCTAGACCATCCCTGACAGGTGTCTGTCCAACCTGCTCTTACATATCTCCAGGGATGGATATTCCACAACCTCCCTGGGCAATTTATTCCAGTGTTTAACCACCCTGACAGGCAGGAAGTTTTTACTGATGTTCAGCCTAAACCTCCCTTTTACCTTCATTCTCCCTTTAAGGGAATTGGGTGGAACCGTGCATCTTTCATGAGCATTCCTGACCCACCTCAGATCTTATCATTACCACCTAAGCCACCCCCCACGCGCCAGCGTCAAGTGGAATTTGCCAAGCAGCAGCAATTAACAGCATCTGCAGTCAGGGCACAAACTCAATTCCAAGCAGTGTTCACATTTCTGGCCCTAGCAGCACAGCCCCACAGCTGAGCCCTGGGTGAAGGATCGAGGAGGAAGAAATGAGAACTCAGCCTACCACGAAAGAGAAGCCCTTAAATTCAACAGAGAAAAATGCAAGGACCTAACAGACCAATAGGCCCTGCTTTAAACGACGTTCAAAAGCACCAGATCACACCAAATTAATAGGCAATGCTGTGCATCCAGGATACACCTAATGTAGCATGCAGGACATGAGGGACGCAATCTCAAGAGCACTGGTCCCTTGGAACAGGGGGGTCAATGGCCCATCATTCTATCCTAACTAGCATGGATTCAAATGCCCTTCCGAGTCATACAAGAATCTAGCATTGTTTTGAGTCTTATAGCTCTTTGCTGCAACATCCTGTGACAGGTAGTTCCACAGGTCAATCCGTTGCCTAAGTACTTGGCTTTCTCTCTTTGAAACATGTCACTTTTCTCTTGCCTGTGCACAGTTCTGGAGTTATTGGAAAGGGCAAATGAATAGCTCAGCTTTGCATTCTCACAGATACCTCGTCTCACCCCTTCCCAAACAGAGACCTAGTCTGGTCACTCTCTTATATGAAGCAAACCATGACTCTGGTGCCTCCTATCTGAAAGGGAGAGAGCTTCTCCTTTCTCTTTGTGTCTTTATTCAGAGTCTAGGAGAGTGATGCGCTTATGAAGTATAGTCAAGAGACTGAATAATCAAGGTCAATCAGGTTTATTTCTCTAAGCCAATAGTAACAGAATAAAGAGAAAAATCTACAGGTCGAACCTCACTAGTCCTTCACTCTCAGGATCTGACTGGTGCCAAACCAGAGAATTTGCCACATTATGGGAGGTTAGTGTTGTCTAGCAGCATTACCAACACTTCCACTGCTTATTGGGCTCTGAGAAGACATTTAGGGGTGAATTAGAGCAAAATAATAGCATGGTGGCTGTACACAAACTTAATGGGACTACGGGAAACTTAGCCACACCCATGATAAATGGCCATCCAGCTTACTAAAATCAGGCTGAACCACAGACGTTGATGGACCAGAGAGGTTCAACCTGGATAGGATACCAGTCTCCGGGAAGCAGTCCGGTATAGAATTGTTACATTTACCTTATGCAGAAGTTGTGCTCCCCAGATTACATTACTCATTGGATGGTTTTACAAGTTATCCATTTTGTTACACGGCACTAAAGTAAACCCGTAAACGGTCCCAGTTCCTTACCTTGTTGCTCTGCTGTTATTGCTGTGATGAAAGACTCGCGTTCTTGTTGTCACAGCTTTCTTCTCTACTTAAGCCAAAGTTTATTTTAGCTAATGCCAGAGATTATGGGATACTTCGCATAAGCAAACAAGATGATAGTAAAGGTGTTGGCCTACTTAGGCTACATAAGTGCTGTACTAGTTGTGCGTAATGCATACTAATGTATTTGGTGCAGATAATAAGCAATAGCTAGCAGCATGCATTGGTCAACAGTGCCTATTCATTTCTTCCCTTATCTTGTCCAGTGTTTCTCCATCTCCTTTCCATTCTGCCCAGTCTTCCGTGGAGGAACAAAAATGATTACAGGTCTAGAAAACATACCTTGTACAGGAAGATTGAAGAAGGGGAGGGGATGTTGGAGAAGACGAAGAGGGGACATGATAATAGTTTTCAAGTACAGAAAGGGCCACGAAAAGGAGGAAGAAAAATTGTTCTCTTTCACCTGAGGATAGGACAAAAAGCTAAGGGCACGTCTACACAGCAGGGCAAAAGTCCAATTAAGCTACGCAACTTGAGCTATGTCATTAAGTCGAAACAGCTTAATTCGGCTTTTGGCGCTGCCTACGCAGCAGGAAGTGAAAGGAAGAGCGCTCTTCCTCTGACTTCCCTTACGCCTCGTGAAATGAGGGTTACAGGAGTCGGAGGAAGAAGTCCTCCAGCTCGCCATTGTTTGCGGCGTCGACGAGCTTTTTGTTATTTCAGGAGAATATCCATTATTCCGAAATAACGCTGCTGTGTAGACGTACCCTAGGGGTGTGAACTGCAGCAAGGGAGGTTGAGGTTGGACATTAGGAAAAACTTCCTGTCAGGGTGGTGAAGCACTGAAATAAGTTGCCTAGGGAGGTTGTGGAATCTCCATCATTGGAGATATTGAAGAGCAGGTTCATAGGTGACTTGGTAACATTTGGGAGGTGCACCCCCGATGCTAAAATTTCAGCTGCTAAATGGGGAAGCCCCTTCTCTGTTCCTCAGGGCTGGAGCTGGCAACTGCATTAGGAAGGCAGGATAAGGGATGCCCAGAAGGTAGTGAAGTGGGATGGGTTCTAGAGTGGCCTAGAGGCTAGGGCATTCACCTAGGGACTGCAACGTGATGGGTTTGAGTCCCTGCACTTCCTTCCTCCACAAGCACCAGTCCAGGTTAGATTATCTAGATTGGCAAGCGGCAACCTAGGCGAGTGACTAGGCCGCAAGAGTGGCCTCCATCTCAATGGGCCACAGGATTGTCATGACCAAGATGGTGGTCTCCCAAGATAGGCTAGTTTTGCTCACTGCGCTTGCGCACCTAGACTCCGACTGAACTGTAGCAGCGCTGTAATTGGATGCAGGAGCACATGGCTCTCAGTCAGAGTGTGTAATCAGCCCTCACATCCCCTGGATTTACATGCAGGTTGCTTTAGTAAAGCTAGTAGGAAAACCCTACGCAGACAGAAACCAGCAGAATCTGCCAACCCAGCGGATAGGCACCAGTCAACAAAATGCCTTGTGAGCCTCATGCAGATTGTGGATTGCCTACCACTGGTCTAGATAATACTTAGCCCTGTCTCTAGTTCAGGGGACTGGACTGGACTCTTGGTGTCCCTTTCCGTCCTACGATTCTATGACTGTCTTTTAATTAGTGTCTCTTTGATTCTGGAAAAGCTGCCCAGCCTGAAGAGAAGAGCCGGTGACATTTTTCTGCCTGCACCACTTTTTGCTTCGCTGGTTGAAGAGCGCGATTCCCACCGATGCTTGCCCAGCGCGCTGATCAGACAAAGAATCAGATGATTGCCAAGACTTAATTGCTCACGTCGACATCAGAGGTGAAATTCATAAAAGATTCTTCCTTTGCAATTAGGAGCCTGACAACGGATACTGAAGGCTCCGCTAAAGAGCTTTAAGCAACTAATTGGAGAGGAATCTAATTACTCATTCCTGTAACCTCTTGGAACTGGAGACTGTCACAACTCCACCTTCGGTCTCCTATCAGTCTCCAAACATGAGATCATCGGAGGCTTGTGAAATGTTCAGAGGGAAATTCCAGAAGATAACCCTGTCTAAGGGAGGAGTGAGGTGAAGGGAGCAGGAAGGACTTTGGTAATGAGAGCTCTGTGAAGAGCTATCGGCTCATCTAGGCAGTGCCTGACACAGAAGACAACCAGAAGTGTTCCAGGGGGCAAACCAGTGGGCAAGACAGCTCGCTGCAAACCAGTTTGCATGCACAGATGCAGAGACAGATCAAGAATCAACCCCGAGGGACATTAATACTCTCTTCTCCCACTCTCTCAAAGAGCCTCAGGCCACGCTAGTGGATACGATGGGGGCCATCTCACCCTACGAGGCATCCCTTGGGTCCTTCAGATCACTGACTTCTAAGCCGGGGTGGGCAAAATCAGTACCCCGGGGGCCGGATCCAACTCACCAAGGGTTTCTCTGCAGCCCGCCCAGCCCATGAGCACAGGTGCAGACTTACAGCTGGCAGCGTGTGTTCCACTGTCCCTCCGCCCACCTCGCTCTGCCCCGCAGCTGAGCTGGGATTCTCCCACGAGCTGTGCAGGGGGGGGGGGGTGTAGTCAGGGTGTGCCCCTGCGCCCCATATCTGCAGAGCAGGGGGAGGGGAGAGGGAGCCACACAGCGGAGCTGCTCACTCTGAAGCATGGATGAGTGACTCAAGAGGCAGCGCCTTGTTTCCAAGCTGTCAGTGCAATAATTTTTGATCTTGTGGCCACTCCAAGATTTTGGTAAGTGGTCAAGGGCCGTACTTTTCTATGGAGGGGGTGCCGGGTCTGGGACACAGGCTGGGTAGAAGACTGGGGTGCAGGAGAGGGCAAGGGTTGAGAGAGGGAGTTTAGATAAAGGAGGGGGGTTGATCTGGGGCAGGAACTATGGGTGCAGGAGAGGATTCTGGCCTGGGGGAGGGCTGTGGGAGGGGATGCAGGATTTGGAAGGGAGTTGTGATGTGGGGCAGGGGAGTGCAGAAGGTTTGGGTGGTGACCTGTGGCAGGAGGGGGTGGTGACTTGGAGCAGGGAGTTGGGGTGCAAGAGGGGGTGAGGTGGCAGAAGCAGGCTCAGGCCAGGTGCTTACTTGGTGGCTCCCTGCCACCAGCCAAGCAGGACACGGAGACAGGCTCCCTACCTGCTAGCAGCCCCAGAATGTACAAAACATCCAGCTGTTCCATGTGGCTCGCTGTGCCATGCCCTGGGTGGTGGGGAGGCTTTGCATGCTGCCCCACTTCTGGTGCAATCTCAGTTCCCAGTGACCAATTTCTGTCTTTGAGTGGCATGAAGCTGCTCTGTGTTAAGGGTCCCAGTGCAACAGGCCGGATTAGAAAGGCTTCGTGGGCTGGATTCAGCCCACAAGCTACATCTTGCCCCCCCGGTCTAGCGCACAGGGCTGTAGGAGACTTGAATTCTATTCCTAGCTCTGCCATTGGCCGGCTGGATGACCATGGGTAAGCAACGTCCACGTCTCCGTGCCTCAGTTTCCCCATCTGTACGACAGACACAATGACACTGAGCTCCTTTGGAAAGCACTCAAGCACCTAAAGATGAAAAGCGCTAGTTGTGAGATGCTCCAGATAGTACGCAGAGAAGTCCAATAAAATATACACTAATAAAAAACATGCTACTTTTTCATGGGCTGTCTCCCCTGAGCGCTGCAATGCCTCAATCTGCTGTTTACACTGTGCCTTCCTCTCCACTGCGCAATCAGTGAGTAATATTCTTTATTTCTTGCACCATTAGACCAGCGCTCTGCTTTGAATTCTAATCGTTTGTGCAGGGACTATTCCTTTGGCTTCAATTCTTTCACATACAGTGACGACACAGACTAGGAGAGTCTATTTTTTGTCAAGGGCCAGACTCCAGAGAAAACAATAAAACCAGTAATAATGATAATTATAGTAAAAAGATGTCAGGGTTTGTGCGAAAGTGTTTAGCAGTCTGGATTTGGCCCACTGTCGGCTTACTGACTATCCCAGCAGACAGTAAACAGCCCTTTCAGGCTTATCCCAAGTGCTGCTCCATGGAAAAAAAAAAAAAAGGATCTGAATCCCAGTATTAAAAGAACACTGGGTCATGGCCAGTACTGCTTTACGGAACGAGTCTTTATGCCTGGGTGAATCCGGATTCCAGTTTTGTATGGACAGATGCTACTTTTCCGTTCCACACTTTGACGGGTGTATTTTACATGCCTCTACCCAATGGATGCTTGAATTCTGCGGAGAAAGAGGGCCAACTCGTCTGTTAACATAGACACTAATAAACATCTTGCGGGAATAAATTAGATACCTGCAGGATCGGTCAAATATTTTACAGACATAGCTAAGATGCGCATGATTTTTTCATTAAGTTCACTTGAGACAACATTCTTTCTTGGGTGCAATATACATAAGAAAACCTTTGTCAGGTTTACGTGCTGGTTGTTTCAACTGATGCACCTTAGACACGAGTCTCTTCTACCATTGGCCATATCTGAGCTTCTCTGGCTTAATTCTGCTATAACCCAGGGTTTCTCAAAGTTTACTCCAGGGCTCCCCACGATGGGTCCAGGGGCTCTGCGAGAAAATACTATCGACAGGTGTATGACCCTGTTATTGTTACTAATTTTCTAATCACTTTCTTGGGGGGGAAAAAAGAATTTATAAGAAACAAAAAATAGAATTCCAAAATGGTGTCTATGTATTTGGGTACCTATTGCATTAAAAATCATGACATGTTAAGGGCTCCGCCAAGTTTTCAGAACCCCGTAGGGGCTCCACGGCTGAAAAAGTTTGGGAAACCCTGCTGTAACCCAAAGTATTACAGGTACAAGAGGTGACGCCCTAGCAGCTCAGACAGTGAATGGCAGAAATGCATTCATTCTGACAGAAAAAAATGTCAGGCCCCCAGCTGTAAATGTGTCCTCGGCCAATGATGCACTTTTCAACGTAAAAACTGCATGCCTGGATTCTCCCCATCTAATTCCAGAATGCACTTTTAGCCTACTGATTAAACCAGCTACATTTCCATATTGGGAGAAAAGACTCAAAGAACACAAAACAAGAGGAAGTTTGCTGGGGTGTAAAGAGAAAGTGCATTTCCCAACACGTGTGCTCAGTGCTGTTGTAACAGACCCAGGAGACAAGCAGAGATTTATCACTGTACCTGGAAGACCAGTGTAAAGATTATTACTGTTCTTAAGTCAACAATGGTCAAGTTTGCTAACGCCCCTGGGCAGATGCCAGGGAACAGGGCAAGCAAACAAAAATTCAATCTGTCGACTTAGTGCCAGGACTGAATCAGCCAGGATTTCCTGCCATCACTTGGCCTAAAGAAGCATTCAAATTAAGAAACAGTGTACAAGGGTCATTTTTAAAAGCCATCCCTCTTCTAGTCTACTATACGTGAAGGGCTGCCAGCAGCACTGGATATCGCTCGGCACACCTATGATGGGAAACCCACCTCATGTAGGAAGAAGAGGGAGTCAGAGGAGGATCAAAACTGTATGTTCACAGATTAGGACGCTGGCGGATCTTCCCCTCCTTTAGATAAACCAAAACAAAAGCAAGTTTTCCACTGAGAGGTTTTAATATATTTATTTGAAAACAATGTTTTGTGAAAGAGGACACTAAATCGCATCAAGCTCTTCTGCACTCAGAAACCCAGACCGTCTGCTTTAGGTCAGCCCAGCGGTGATGCTGCATGCACTGAGTGGCTGGTCTCCATAGGAAATCCCTCGTGTGTTTCCAATATCACAACCCATTTTCTTTAGCAGAGCTGGTCCTGGAGACAGAAACCAGAAAGACAAAACCATTAGCTGAGGCTGTCTTCCGCCCATTCCCAAAAGAGTCCACGTGTGCGCTTCTACACGGCGAAGATCGTCTGAGTCTGGCACTGCTGCTCCAGCGTTCGTAACACGTTCGCTTTTTGGCAAGAAACTCGGTACCCTGATTGACCAGCAATCCGTGTGAATTATTTCTGCACTTATGGGAAGTGAATTTTTAATCCTACATTCAGACTCGTGACAACAGGATTCAGATTCTCAGCACCAAATCAGCAAGTCAGTTCAGTCACCTCCTCCCCATATTATTTATGAAGCAGCCTGCAGTTAGATAATTTAATGCCTGGAGCACATGGACTTTGGCTCATTCCGTTTAGCTCAGGAACAGTGTCACAGAAGGGGAGATTGTGGCACGTCTCTGCACAAGCATGAGATGCTTGGACAAAGACTCTCCCTTTCGGCTAAAGCTGCCACTGTGAAGCTGAACACAACGTGGCCAATCCCAGAAAACACGTCCCACCTTTGAGACCATGACACGAATGAACTGTGGCATGCTCAGCAAAACTGACGCACAGGGTCCACCTTCCGAAGTCACTACATACACTACGGCAGGGGTCGTCAACCTTGTCAAACCAAAGAGCCAAACTATATCAAAATTCAGAACAAACGAGCAAGAGAGCCAGTATAAGAATGCCAATAATGGCATATCTTGAATTTTCCATAAGATTTTGTCCTTGTTCTGAAACTCAAATAGGTCATGATGAATTTTTCACATGCATCTCTTCATGTAATCCCTGTCAGTGAAAGGCTTCCCCCTTCGAATAATGCTGTACGAACCCGTAAAATTTGGAGAGTTTAAGCTCCCACATTTTTTTGACCATACCAGCATGCTATTTTATCCAATGTTCATTTTTCACTGCAGCTTCTCACAGGTTTGTCATCGTGCATCACCCTCGGGGAATTTTGTAGCAAATGCTGCATGTTTTGTCATGAAATTTGGGTTTTTTGTTTGAGAAGTGTCTCTCACTACAAATGAGAGACTGTGCAGATCCAGACCTATCCACGAATGCTTACACGTCTGTCCACTCCTTTTGAAATATCGGTACTCGTCATCTCTCTCCACGATTTTTACTGCTGGAGTTACAGCAGTTCACCATCACGTACGATGACGGAAAGATTCCTTGACCAATCAAATAAAAAAGAGAATATGCACGACCCACAATGAGTAGAGAGGATGGATAGTTGTTAAAATGAACAAAGGTGAAACAGACAAAAAAAACATCTTGACCTGAGTAATTATGTGCTTTTAACATGTTTAATTTTTCATTTTAATTTAAAAAGTTGTGTGCATTTTGGGAATGACCAAAGAGCCATATTTGGCTTTCAAGCCATTGGTTGCAGACCACTGCACTATGGTATAATTCTGCACAACAGGGTAGACTGGCCAAGGACTATAACTATGTGGAGTCTCAATGGCCTCCTTATGTCGACCGATGCCGCTCTAGCCAGTCGCATGTGGACTGAGTCAACTAGCAGACCGCAGAGGCATCAGGCTCAGCCTGGCCTACTAAAATATTTTACGCACATATGAGGACTTCTATTTCCCCTGGTACCTTCTCTTAAAAAAAAAAAAAAAAAAAAAAAAAAGGGCAATGTACTCGTATCAGCACACTGGCACAAAAGTACACAATGGCCCCTGGCAAAAGGGGTAGAACATCGAAACATTGAGCCTTTCGACTGCATGGAGTTATTTTACCCATTGCTGGTGGAGCTAGAGAACTGCGCCATACCTCAGGATCTTAATCATCAATGTACTCAAAAGGCTCTGGTGGTTCGGGTTCCTGCTCCTCTTCCTCAATCTTCGGGCCATGGGCTGCCACCGGTTCCACCAGCTCCTCCATATCCTCACTGTTGTCCTTCAGAATGATGATGCCACCGATGGAAAGCTAGAAGCCAAGGGCAGGGAATGGGTAAGTGCCTAGACACATTCAAGGACTCCCGTGTCTTAGGTCGGCTTGGCTTTGACCTAAGACAGAAACAGGACCCCATGTGCCCTAGGTTAACCCCATCAAAGCGAATGCTCTGCTTAAAAGATCAAAGCGGCTTTCCGTGGCGTCACAATGAAAGAAACGTGTCCGCCCACTGGACGTCCCAGTGTCACACCATCAGGATGGAGACAAAATGTGAAGATATGTTAGTTGAATACACCGATTCATTAAGATGCGGCACCTGCAGGCTTGAGATTTACTCAGATGTTTATGACCCAAACTAGAACCTAACAGGCTTTAAGGCCAGTATGTTTACGGGTGTTACTGAAACACGCTGAGTCAAGGCATCCAGTCTTTCCTACCCTAACCTCTTAACAAGGGGAATGGAATAAGCGACAGTGACTATGGAGCTATGCACATCTCAATTAGGTACGTTAAATTTTGATTAGTCGATAAGGGTGCCTCTGCTTTTGAAGTGTAGCAACAGCTCTAGGGCTGTTGCTATACTTCAAAGACAAAAGCGCTGCAGGGAACACAGGGCCATCGGGGCAGTCCCCTGCTGGCCCCGTGTTCCCCCCGGCATTTTAAAGTGGCAGCGCCATGTGGAGCCCAGGGTCAGCTGAGTCCGTAGCTGACCCTGTGCTCCATGCGGTGCTGCCGCTTTGAAGCGCCTCTTCCTTGCTGCCTCTTTCTGATAGAGACAGCAAGGGGGCCGGGGGAGTGACTAGTCGTTCACACCCCTAATCTTGATCCCATGTGCTTCTGGAGGGATGGCATGGGGCTGGGTCTAAAAAGCCTTCTCTGGACCTCCCTGCCTCGGAGTGCCTCATTTTCTAGGCACTCTGGCAAAGGCTGAGGTCACTGGAGGGGCTTTGGAGAAGGGTTCCTAGATTTGCACCTGAGGATTTAGGACTCGTTGGTGAAGGTTCCCTGACTGAAGCACGTCCCCTACGTAAGAGCCGGAGCTTGCGGATGAGCGGCAACACTTCCCACCAGCCACACCTTTGCTGAAAGGGTCTCTGGAAACGCCCGCTTTTCTCTGCTGCCTGAGTTGTGAGAGTTTGTTGTGTCTGCTGGCTGCACTGTACATTAATGAACTAAACAGCCCACAGCTACCTCTGCTCTTCCATTCTCTCTCTCGGCTCGCTGGACGGTGACATCTGGATCTGTGGATCGATGCGGTCACTATAATCTGGCACTTTCCCATTTGACTTTCAAAATCAACACACATAATTGTTTCATGAGATTCAGTCTCTGCAGGACAAAGCAGAGTCAGATCCCGGCTTGTGCCAGCCCAGGGACCACAGAGGTACAGCCGAATCTAATCAGCTGCTTCCACGGACTGAGAATCCCGTCAGCAGAGCCTCAGAAGACAAAAGAACAGAACATCCAACTCTCCAAAGCCAGTGGCTGCTTGGGGAGGTACGGACACCCGGGCACTGTGCCAGAGCCAGGCTACACTTGAATTCCAGGGTGTTATCAGCATCTCAAAGAGGCCATTTATGGTGGTGCTGCCACCAGCAGGGTCTGGATTTTAATGTTTCTGTGTCGCTGCTGGGAAGCCATCTCGGCGCAACCTCTCCACCATAGCAAGAGACACATGGCTCTGTTCCTTCAGCAAACCGTCCACAGGCAGAGCCGGGTGACCAGACGATACAAGCCAGGCTGCAGGGGTCCATACCGCACGTTTCCCTGCTAAAGGGCAGCCTGGTCTTTCCTGCCCTGCTAGCTCAGGCCCGAGGCCTCTCTCCCCCAGAAGCAGACACCGCACAGCCTCTGCACGTCAGCTAAGGTTAGGGCTGGTGATGGTGGGCAAGTGAACATTTCAGGTGAGGGACTCAGCTCGCACTGGCTGGGTAGCAGCTTCATCCAGACCAGGCCAATTGAGGGCTGGGACAGACCCACCCCTTCACAGCTGTATTAAAGAAGCTGTTCTCAGGTGGCGCTTCCCCGGGCTGATGAAATACCAGTAAACGTGAGTGTATTAAACACAGGAGCCCATTTTCTGGGCAAGAGGGTTCGTTTCCTGGGCGCAGCCTCCCACACAACTGCAACACAGAGCCCACCCCAGGTCCAGCCATCTCTCACAGCGCCACAAAAGCCAGCTGAATTTGACACAGCATTCGCAGTCTGGCAACGTGTTCAGTATCCTGCCAGCGTAGCACAACACTTCACCAACTCGCTGCCTATTACTAATGGGTCTTTTCCATCTCCCGTTTCTGCCATCAGATGCCCTTCTCCCTGCGTGTTAACAAGAGACCAAGACGTTTTCGAGGTCAGATGCGGTGGAATAATAAATCTACTGGGTAAAACCACCATTAGGCACACAATCCGCCACCCAGTAATACAATCCCAGCACACGCAATAGTGAATTGCATGGCATTGGCAACAAATCTGTAAGACAGAACTAGGTTAAGATCTAAACTCAGCGAGCACGACGTACCAGGAAGAGCTCGAAGTCCCTTAAACGCATCTGAGAACAGTCTTACAAAGTGTGGCTGCTGCAGCCCGCTAGTGGAATGGCAGTTTTCCCAGTTCTGACCTCGGGGATGCCAGGTTAGAGTGGAGACCACTGCCCTCTCTTCTAGGCAAAATACAGGCCGCTCGCCCTAGTAAAACAGCCCTGCTGGGTTCAGCAGCTGTGGGGGAGACGACTGGAAAGGAAATACGCCGTCCACTCTTGAAACATCAGCCCCTAGAGAAAGGGCGTGAGGACTGCGAGAACCAAGGCTACTCTTTGCATGAGGTTTTCCACTGGTGCCCTTAATGCTAACGAGCTGCCATTTCCCCTCCACTTCAAAAAAAAATCAACAGGATTGACTTGACCTTCTGTGCATCATGGCAGGGCAGAGTTCATTATTCCCCAGCAGTCCCTGCTACATGGGGGCGCTGGCTATGCTCCAAGAGCTCCGTTGGTGGCAATTCCACAGCTCCCTTGGGCAGGTTTTTCCACTCCAAGTTACAATGGTCTCTGCAATAGCATGGGCCCATGGCTGGCTGGTTTTCCACTGCCTCCTCGCTGTTTGTACCGTACGTGTAGAATCCGCGCACCACCGTCTAGACTGAGCACAACCCTTCTCGGAACCGTTCAGCACAAATCCTCATCCGCCAGTCTTTCATCATTATTGCTCACACTGGAACTCTCTGATCCACCTGCCCTTTCACCATAGCTCCTCTGCAGGAGTGACAACGCAGAGGGGAACTGCAGGCTAATCCTAGTGGTCTGGTGACTCTACAAGCTACAGAGCCAGGATTCAATGTTCAGAGACTTCAAATTATTATACCATCTGTGGCAAAGATCTGGCCGTGCCCCGTGGGTCTTGCGCTACTGGCGGCTAATATTAGCCTCACAGACTCGCTGTGGTCCTATACACAACCCTTTGTCTTTCCAGGAGGCAGGGTCCACAGCGTAGTGAGCCAGACTCATCACAGGCTAGTCCATGGTTTAGGGGTGAAAACCCCTTGTTAGTCCTGGTCTCCCTTCTTGGGACAGGCTCTGTGTTGGCGGGGAGGAAGGTTTGGGGGGAACCAGGCCTGCCCACTGCTCCGGGGTCCAGCCCAGGGATGTTTTTTCTTCTGACTTGGCAGTTACTTCCACAAACAACCCATCCAAAACATCTCCCTCTGGTACCTGTCAACCTCCTCTCAGCTCACCCACAGCTTCTTCTTGCTCCCCGCTTTCTCCTTCCGGTCCCTCAGTCTTTGCCTTCCCCTTTGCTTGCCTGGAGGGAGCCTTTTTAAAGCAAAATGCAGGACAATGTAGCACTTTAAAGACTAACAAGATGGTTTATTAGGTGATGAGTTTTCGTGGGCCAGACCCACTTCCTCAGATCAAATAGTGGAAGAAAGTATTTGATCTGAGGAAGTGGGTCTGGCCCACGAAAGCTCATCATCTAATAAACCATCTTGTTAGTCTTTAAAGTGCTACATTGTCCTGCATTTTGCTTCAGCTACCCCAGACTAACACGGCTACATTTCTATCACCTTTTTAAAGCGGCACCACAGGCCTGAATAGGCTGCAGATGTGAGTGCATTGCCTGAGGGAGCAATCCAATTAGCCAGTCCCAGGTGCTTTCCTGCCTTTGTTTTACTGTAGCAGGCTCTGGTAGTTTATTCTGGAAAGAGGAAACTACTTTTCCAGTGTCCTGTATATCTGCCTTCCACCACAGTGTGGCAGGCTGCTGGCTTAGGTCTGCCACATGTCTAGGGTTGCCAGATGGTTGAAACAAAAATAACGAACCCCCCCAAAAATAAACACGGAGAAAAAATTCTGTGGAAGGAGGGGGGGGGGGGAAGTGGGAGGGAAAAAAGACCAAAGTTGTTGTTGGGAGGGGGGGGGGGGGGGGCAAGGGCAACAATTCAGTCACTCCAAGACCATTTTATGCCGGCTGCCTTGCAGAACCAGGTAAGCATGGGGTCGGGGGGCTGGGAGTCGGGGGGGCTGGGGCAAGTTGCTTCTCAGTTTAAATCTCTGTGGCAATCACAGGGATAGGATCACTGCTAGGGTTACCAGGTAGTCATTAAAAACAAATAAAATAAAAAAAAGACCGGACACGCTTCATGGGGGGTGGGGGTGCGAGAGAGAGAGAGAGAGAGAGAGAAGAGCAGGACCAGCTAGGAGGGGAGCGGTGCTGGCCGGGAAAAGGGGGGGGGCAGGAAACAGAGCTAATGGGGCGGGAACAACAGGGCTGGCTGGGAGATATGGGGGGGGCGACTGGAAACAGGGCTGGTCAGCGGGGGTGGGGTGTGTGGGTGTTGGGCGGAACAGGGCTGGCCGCAGGATATCGGGCGGGGGAGCCGGGGGGGGGGGGTGGAGCTGGCCAGGGGAGCTCAGGAGGAGGAGAGAACTGGCTGTCGGAAGCAGGGCTGGCGGGGGGTGCAGCGGGGCTGGCCGGGGAAGATGCGGAGCAGGAACCAGCCAGCGGGACGCCGAGCTGGCGGAGGGGGCAGGGGAGCGAAGCAGCCAGCGGGGAGCAAGACTGACCCGGGCTGTGCAGATCTCAGGGCGCTCCTGTCCTGCGCTGGTCAGTCCAGCTGCGGCTCCACCACGCGCTTGACCAGTGCGCAAGAGCACGGACCAGGCTGCCCCTCCTCCTCACATGCAACCAGGGCTCCCAGCACCAATCACGCCCCACCCGTCAGTCACTCCCCCCGCCCCCGCCCAGCTTCTGTCCGGCACCCAGCCGGAAAACCAGGAAACACTGGACATTGCACATGTCCGGTATTTTCTGGATTTTTTTTTTTTACCGGACAGAGGGCCCAAAAACCGGACACCTGGCAACCCTACACACGTCTTATTCGACCCACTGGCCAGGTTCCTATGATGTTTTTATAAGGTGTCAATGGGTGTATCTGATCTGTTTCTGGGTCACAATCTCTGAAAAGAACGGGGTAAGAAAATGTAATGAAGTAGCATCAGGGCATTATATGGGCCTAGAACAGCTCTGCCTTCCAATAACTACAAATGTGTGAAACCAATGGAGAAGAGGGGTGTGAGAAGTAAAGATGAGTCACAGCGATATCATATGGCCTCTAAAGTACAGAACACCCACTAGCGATGACAATTTTCGTTCTCAGGAACACTCAAAGCTGTCACTTCTGCTGGGAACTCTGAGGGTGAGAAGAGGGTGTCAGGCTTGCAAGTGGCAGGCTGCACTTACTGGTTTAAAAGGCTTGTATCGGCAGCTCTCTGTCATGGTGAGGACTTTTAGCTGAGCAGGCATGACTCTGGCTGGGTTATCTAACAGCTGGAAGTTGGGTTCAGGCTCCTTCTTCTTTTCTTTCTCATCCTTCTTCTCAGTCTCATCCTACAAAACACAAGAACACCGTGTGGCTTAACATCAACCTTCAGTTCTCTCACATTTTTTGGGGGTAGGGGGAGATGTCAAACTTGCTACTTGATCCAGGCAGCATGACCAGTCACTCAAAAGCCTGTTTAGAAGGACTCCAGCAAACCTCCTACGAGCTGTACTGGAAAATGGAATGGCAGAGATGCATCCAGGAAACCCAGACCAATGGTGAAACCTGACGTTAGCTACAACACAGCAGGGGGAAGTAGGCTCTTTGTCCCACAGCTTTGGCTTCTCCGACAATTTGGCGTGTCTAAGTCAGCTTTCCACACAGCTGACACACACATGGTGCCCTGCGGACCCCCCCCCAGCCTCTCTTCCCTTTCAATTGATTTTAAACTGTGAAGCTCTTTGGAGGACAGCTCATTTGCCTGGCACATTTTGGTTCGTGTACAGCGCTGGATAAATACTACAGTGCAACAACTATGTTACGGGTAGGACCGTGCTGGGAAAGGGTCAAACAACACAGAAGTTTAAGATCCCAGCAGCTGCTTTAACTCATCGGGGTTGCGCACACAATGTTTTCAGGCTATGGAGATCAACTTAACCCTGCTAGAATCTGCAATTCTGCAGCGTGAGACGTTGTGCCCTATACTGTATGCACGCAATGTGGTCACACTTACATTGTTGTGGGCACTTCAAATGTGCAACCTTGATGTTCCACCATTGTTTTTCCACGTGCAACGTCTTGTTTCGTTTTCCCGCACGTAACTTCGTTGTTTTGTTTTTAAGAAAACAGCATAAAGAAGCTGCTCCTGCTTCATAACCTCAGCTAGGCACTAGTAGGCTTTCACACGACACTTCATTAAGGTGAATGAGGCAAAATGAAACCCAACCTCATCAGCTGCTACTGTTTGCCTGGAAGGTGTTTTCTGCAAGGCTGGGTGCCTGGCACATGCTAGGGCAAGGGGAGGTTTTTGGAAATGGAAAACCGTGGAATTTGAAGAGTACGGAATTTACACCACTTTGGGAAATGCTGCCACATCATAGCCTGCAACTCCAGAATCTGCAACTCTTCCCTACACCTGTGATCTTTTCACACCCCTGATAAAGCAGATTTCGGGGGTTTTCTTGCTGACTTTCAATATGATGCAATTTTCTGCTCACGGACTGTTCCAGCAGCAACAACTGCATGCTGGGATGTCGCGCAAATCATGGTTCTTCCTTAGGCTATGTGTTCTCAGAATCAATTCCATCAATCACTTATAATCCAGCCAAGTCCATCCCCTTTCCCACAAGCCTGCTCATAGAGGATACTCCTCGGTGAGTCCTGCTTGCATATAAAGTTTCAATTTCTCAGGCCAAACCCCCAGCTGATAGTAAATCAGAAGAGCTCCATGGACATGACTGACTATGGTAACCTTGTCCCCAAAGTGCAGCTACTATTGGAGGCTGGCGAATGCACATTGCAATACATGCCAACAATGGCTCAGAATGGAGGAAGTATTTTGCCCTTTCGGATAGATTAGCACATGTGACAGTTATAGCTAGAAAGATGAATATTTTCAGAATGTAACAGGGTTGTGAAAACAGAGGGCTAGAATTTAACTAGTTTGGGAACCTTACCGATAGATAGCGGTTACTGCAAAGCAACTGCTGTAAGAAAGATGGTTAAAAAGTCACCAGTGGTACATCAAACAACAGGAATGTTACTGAATTTCTTCCATTCCCCCACGAGAAACATGCACCTAGATAGGTTACGGCATCGTGTTAACATTATTCTGAGAAGTTGCTGTAATGCAAGTGAGAATGGGAACAGCCAGTGCTCATGTTACAAACAGCCCCTTACACGAGACTCACTGGAAGACATTTTAGTAGTTATGGGTTTATACCCACCACTTCCATTTTCTCCTCTTCCTTTTTCTCTTTCTCCTTTTCCTTCTCTTTCTTCTTGGCTTTGGCAGTGATGGACAGCACAGCAGTAGAAACCTGGACATTTCAACAAAGAGGGCTTTCAGAATGGGTTCAACGTGCTATGCAGTGCTCCATCTCCCACCCAGGCAAGCAGACAAAAGCGGAGCCAGCACTGTGACAGTTCTCAATTTCACTATCCACCCTCTACCTTATAAACAGCACAGGTAGAGTGGCATGCAGGAGGAAAACACCAGCAAGCAGGAGGAGAAAGAGGTGCCATGGACCCTGACCAGAGCTGATGGTGCAACTGATGAGAGGGTAAGGTAATCTGGAGATTCCATCATCACTTATAATAAAAAGTGCCGTTTCGTTTTCCCTACTGAGGGATTTCTTTACTTCTGAGCAGTGACAAGGAATTCTGGAGAATTTGGTTCCCCTAGTTTCAGTGGCCAGGCAACATGAAGTTGGAAGAGAGATTCTTGACAATGGCGTAATTCATAACCCAATTCACCACGCCAGTGCTACTGTCATCACCCAGGTGTTGTGTGTCACTAGCGCACATGGCCAGACACAATGCAAGTGCCCAGGATGTGAAAAGTTACATCCACAAAAGACATGACTGAGAACTTCTCTTCGGATGCATTCTGACTGTCCACAGCTTCTGCTGAACTGCCATCGTCAGACAAGCCCACCACCACAGGGCCAGCAGGCAGCCCTGTGTCAGCCCTGCACATCTGTCCCTGCTCCTGGAAAGGCTGTCCAAGGTTTTGAAGCAGTCTTAGGTGCTATATCAAGGCGGTCTGAGGGTGGGCCAGACTCAGCCACAGGGTTTGAATCTTGGAAAGGGAGGGATACACCCAGAAGTACCTGACACTGAAACTGATTTTTGACATTACTTGCTTTTGTGTGCAATCTGGTCCAATCCTCAGGCAAAAACAGCTTTTTGGTAGGCACCTTTTACCCCTCCGTGGGGCTAATTTTAACAGGCTTCTGTTCTCTATATCCGGGAATCCCTAATTTTTTAGTGTTCAGTTTTGTTAAACCACTTAGCAATTTTCACAAGAGGCTACACACATTAGCAAGATGGGCCCGAGCACATGCCTCTCTGGCTACCAGCCTGCTACAATCACAGAATCCTAGAACACTAGAACTGGAAGGGTCATCAAATCCAGCCGTGGCAGGACCAAGAACCATCTGATCAGGTGTCTGTCTAACCCTAAATATCTCCAGTGATGGAGACTCCACAACCTCCCTGGGCAATTTATTCCAGTGTTTGACCACCCTGGCAGGTAGGAAGTTTTTCCGAATGTCCAACCTAAACTCCCTTGCTGCAGTTTAAGCCCATTGGTCCTCGTCCTATCCTCAGAGGTCGAGAAGAATTTTTCTCCCTCTTCCTTGTACCAGTCAAGCCATGGATGGTGATTACCAAGTTCTTTGGGCACAAGCTGCCCTTCTTCGCCCTCCTGTCTCTCTTGTGAAGACACCTATGCTGCCAAAGACTGTCATCTCAGGCTCTTACCTGGCCGTTACCATTTTGACATTTACCTTTGGGCAGGACACGGGCCCAGAGACTCTGCCCATGAACATTAATGCATTGCCTTAGCTAACGGGACACTTTGCCCTCAAGGGTTATTGTTCATTATTTGTATTGCCTTTGCCCCGAGGAGCCCTCGTCATGGACCAGGATCACGGGGCTTGGTGCTGCATGACTCCAGAACAAAAAGATGGCATGTGCAGAGGAGATTCACCAGGGGGAGAGACAGAAAAGAGGAGAGCTGAGCGAATTAAAAATCAATGGGCCAATCTGTATGGCCACCCTTCCCCATTCGCAAAGCTCATGCGGCAATAAGAAAGCATCCAGGTAGGTTTAATACAGTTGCTACTATAAAAGAAAAGTCAGTGAGGGAAATAAGGCTGCTCCAGGGCCAGAGTTATACAATATTTATTCTCAGAGGGTATGTCTGCACTACCTTGTTAGCTCGAATTAACTGTTACTCCTTGTGGAATGAGGAGTAACAGTTAATTCGAACTAACATTTAACTGCCGTGTCTAGCTGTGGGAAGTTAGTTCGGGCTAAGGGGGATTTAAAAATGGAAGCGCCCGGGAACATGCAAATGAAGCCTGGGATATTTAAATCCCAGGCTTCATTTGCAACTCCGGTTGCCTTCATTTACCTACCCAGCTCGAACTAATGAGCTAGTGTAGACATACCCAGAGATACTGGGGACTGAATCTTCTCTTCACGAGCCCGTTGCTATAGGCTAATGCCAGGAAGGTTAAAATGTTCATTCTGGGCAAATCCACACAGGGTATAAAACAAGCTGATGAGCTTACCAACCTTTTCCTTCTCCTTTTCCTTCGGGACCTCCAGAGGGGCAGGATACGCAAACGTAGAGGGCTTGCAGTTGGATTTGTACTGGACTTTTGGCATCTAAAAACAATAGCAGACATTTGACAGAATTGCTACAGGGCAGTACACAGAAAATACAGCAGAACAGCTGCCTTGGTTGCATTTTCCTCCTTGAAAAGACAAACACAAATCATCTCGAGTGCCAAAGCTTCCCTTTCCCCCTCCGGAAGCGGAGAAGCTGCCATCAGTGGCAAATGCTCAGCTGTAACGTCGTTATTCAATTACAGTCTAATTCAGCGCTGGTATGGCATTTACTCTCCTCCAGCTCACTGCACGCTGCCGTTCGCTACGTCCAACCTGCCTTGTTCTCAATGCTAGGATGCTATCATGGGCTCACTTAGCGCAAAACTGGCCATAAAACCTAAAACAGGAGCAGCTTTATCGGTGCATGCAGACAAGACCAAACATCTTGGGCCATTCACTCCCTGGTTTCACATTACATCACATTCCCCCAGTCCACAATGGCCAGACAGCTTCTTTCAAGTGCCCTCCCATCTCTCCCAGGAAATATTTAGCCGCAGGCATGGTGAGTGCAGTGTAAGTGACTTCTCTTTCCAAACAGTCCCCCGAAATGCCAGAACAGGTAAAACTCTGAAGCAGCAAGTCATGTCATGCAGCTTTCAATGCCCATTCAAGATTTTAAACCAGGGGTGGGGAACCTAAAGCCCAGGGCCCAGATGCTGCTTGTGCTCAGTAAGGTCCCTTCCTACCCTCCTGCCCCAACTTGCTGCACGTCAATGAGCGGTGGTGATGATGGAAATGCGGGCAGCTAATCCCTAGCTATTAGCTCATCCGATTGCTGAGTCAGCCACGGGAGTACGTACCTTCAGGTCCTTGTTGAGGCCAATGACACAGGTTGGGGTGTAAGCCAATGACAGGAAGTGTGACAGGGGGAACCAGAACCAGAACTGGGTGAAGACCAGGACACCCACTACAGAAGGCATGTGAGTATGTCCCGTCCTGGACTGCAACGAGATAGTGACGTTGTGGCCACCTGGGGAGAATCACAAACAGAGTCAGTTAGCAGAGGGCTGCCAGCGCGCTTCTGAGCGCCGCACAGCATGGAGACTTCAACGAGCTGCTTCTGAAGCCATCGCCATGCAGACAGAAACAGCAGAAGCCTAGTCACAATGGCCCCAACACTCTCTTGTTGAAGAGCAAACCCTCTGAGACACTGTTCCCCTGTCAGCTCAGCCTTTGGGCTCTGGTTTTGCCACACCGTCCCCTGCGGCAGTGTAATGTACAGCGGCGCTTGTGAAGCTAGTTATTGTCTCAACGTGGAATCAGTGGAGAGACAATCCCCTGCCTCCTGCCCAACTAAATTTGCCAAGAGGGCATCAAGGCAACAGAACTTCAATTGTGGCGTGGAAGGAGAAAGGGTCAGCCCACAAGCAAACAATCCCCCTATAGTACACCGTCTTTCAGCATGCAAATCACAGACAGATCACAGGAGGCAGAGATTATGTATCTGGTTTTCGAGGATATTCATTTCACAAGACGGTTTTTATAATGCTAAATCTTAGGCCCTGAACGGCTACTGTTCTCCGGATGAAATACGCCTATGCGTTTACTCTACATCATCCCAGTAGGACAAAAATGTAAACAGCAGCAACTACAAGAACCACGTCTAGAGATTATCAATTGAAGCAGTAAAGAGACAAGCTCGCGCAAGCTTTGCCACAGAATTAAATTTCTGTCAGGCAACAAAGTCTTTAGCTTTGTACTTGCAACGCAGAGACCAAAACAACCCAGAATGTTGATGCAAGGCAGAAACATCCAGCTGGAAACTGAACTGGAAGGCAAGGCCTGCAGTCAGAGAGCACACGTGTTAATCTGATTTTCAGTCCTCTGATGGGTTCAGCAGATTGAGTTGAAGAGGGCAACAGGCAAGTCCATTACCGCTGACGAGGCCAGGTGCAGAGAGGCTGATTTTGTTAAAATACAATCAAGCACTCGTTCCGAGTGCAGTGCCATTTATAACGGAGAATCACAGGCCCAGACCAGCATTCCTCAGCCCTGCATATGTAGCCACCTGTCGTACATCTTACAAACCTCTCCTACTAAGTGCTCCGCTCACTGCTCTCTTGCGGTTTCCCTCCCTTGGTATTAATTATTTGTACTGCAGTCTAGAGACTCTAATCAGACATCCGGCCTCCACTGTGCTAGGCATGTACAAACACTGAATCGAACTCAGAGGGCCAGTACTACTGCGCCTCATGAGGAGTAAGGGAAGAGCATCCGGTTGTGTGGACAGCACAGAAACTAGATTTAAGATACCTAATGAATGTAGCTGGAGTTGAACAGTAATAGAGAGGGAGTGGTGTTAGTCTGATCTTGCTAAAACAAAAGGAAAAACTATGTAGCACTTTAAAGATTAACAAGATGGTTTAATAGGTGATGAGCTTTCGTGGGCCAGACCCACTTCCTCAGATCATATTCTGGAAGAGAATTGGCATGACCGCATATATCAAAGGAATACAGTGAAAAAAGTGAACACATTATAAAACGGACAAATCAGATTTAGTACAGAAGGTGGGTGAGGGGAAGGGAGAGAGGAAATAGCTATTTGAGTCAATGAATGGCTAATCAGGGGTGATAAGTAGCATCTTTGTTAAGGCCCATTCGTAAAGTGTCAAGTTTAAGCATGAAAGAAAGTTCTGAAATTTCCCTCTGTAATCTGGTGTTAAAGTCTCTTTGAAGAAAGATACATGTAGTAAGGTCGTTAAGACTATGTCCAGGTAGGTTGAAATGAAAAGCAACTGGTTTTTCCTTGCTTAAATTTGACACTTTACAAATGGGCCTTAAAGATGCAAATTACCTTAACCATTACAAAGATAGCTTCCCTACTTATCACCCCTGATTAAATCAACTAAAATTAACTTGTTTGTTGAGTTTACAGCCACAGAATGATCAGTACTGCCAATTTTAGCTCCAGAGTGATTTAGTTAGTAGCTGACCAGCCCACCAGCAGAGCAGAAAATGCATTTTGGAGTAACCACATAAATGCTGGTTTATCGGCTTTTGCTGCCTCACTCGTAACAAGGGGGGAGATTTACAAATGAGAATGGATATTTAGAGCCCAGAGGATCTGTGAAACAGATTAAACTCGGAGGTCTAAAAGAGATCACAACTTCATTCCTAGAGCTCAAACCTACTTATATTTTTAATATAATTTTTGTCAAATTTGGGAAGGGACAAAAAACCCTTGTCAGTGAAGGACAGGAGAGGAAAGACCTAGCCAGTTTCAAGTGTACAGGTTTTTTTAGTGCTCGGTAACAAGGCAAGATTCTCGCAGAATGCAGCTGCTGAGGCCTAACATTTCAACAATGACCATGTTCTTTATTTCCACTGCAACACCACAACTCCTCCTGATTACTTCTTTGTGGGAGCAAAACACCTGGACAGCTCTCCCCAACACACGAGAAATGCTGTGTTGTGTATCAAAGCCCTGTTGCTGGGCAGAACTGCTTCCCTTTTCCTTCCAATAAAAAATCATGAGTTCAGCTGCACCAGCCACGGCAGAGGACGCAAACTTTCTCTGCCCGTAACGGACTCCAGTTTCAGCCTCTGCCACTCCCTGCCTCAGATAAGCATTTCTAGTGAAGCAGCAGAGATAAAGGGAATTCAGGAATTAACTGTGTTCTTTTTGAAGAACCTTCAGTGAATCAGGTTATAGCAGGCTATGAAAACTGCAGTCTCTCTCTCACACTCTCACACACACTCACACACACAGGGAGTATTCAAACGGAGCCATCCAAGTCTGAGGAAGCTACCCAGCTAGAGAGGACTCCTGTCATGCTACTGGAGAAGAGGTGGTGGTTCTGAGGGCCAAAGCGGATCACAAGCAAAATACAAATGAACTGTATAACACTGTTGAAAAAAAGAAAAAAAAAGAAATACTATTCTGGCTATATTAGCAGGAGTGTTGTGAGCAAGACATAAGTAATTGTTCTGCTCTCCTCTGCACTGATTAGGCTTCAAGTACGAGACTGTGTCCAGTTCTAGGCGCCACATTTCAGGAAAGATGTGGACAAATCGGAGAAAA
Source organism: Pelodiscus sinensis (assembly GCF_049634645.1). Classification (NCBI taxonomy): domain Eukaryota; kingdom Metazoa; phylum Chordata; order Testudines; family Trionychidae; genus Pelodiscus; species Pelodiscus sinensis. The sequence continues at coordinate 50,605,133 of NC_134720.1, forward strand.
TCCAGAAAAGAGAAATAAAAATGATTAAATGTCTAGAAGACATGGACTAAGGAGGAACAGGAAAAAATGGGTTTGGTTAGTCTGGAGAAGAGAAGACTGAGCAGGGACATAACAGTTTTCAAGAACATGTTTAAAAGAGGAGGGAGAAAAAATTCTAGGCTAGGACACGGAGCCATGGGCTCAAAATGCAAGCAAGGGCAGTTTAGGATGGACATTAGGCAAAAACATCTTGACTGTCAGGGTGGTGAAGCACGGAAATAAATTGCCCGGGGAGACTGGAATGTCGATCACTGGAGACTTAGCAGGCTGGACAAAACACCCATCAGGAATGGTGTAGATCAGTGGTTTCCAACCTTTTTACACCCACGATCACTTTTTAAATCTCAGAACAGGCGAAGATCTACCGCCCCACCCCTTCCTTGAAGCCCCGCCCTCTCAATTCTCCTCCTGTCCATCACTTGCTATCCCCAGCCCTTACTTACACACTCTGATAAACAGTTTATTTTTAAATTATGTGATATATAAAATTAAAATCATGTGTTTATAGTTATGAAATAAATGGTCTTTTTTTATTCATGCTATTTAAATCTAAAATGAAGCATTTATCATTATAATTGTGGGGAAGGAGTTCTGTGGCTGGGGGCAAGGGAGAGGGAACAGGGTGCTGGGAGGGCAGAGGACAGGGTTCAGCAGCAGGGGACAGAGTGCCAATGGGGACAGAGTTCAGGGAGTGGGGACGGAAATAGGGACAGAGTTCTGTAGCTGGGAAGAGGGGAGCGGGGACAGAGTTCTGTAGCTGGGAAGAGGGGAGCGGGGACAGAGTTCTGTAGCTGGGAAGAGGGGAGCGGGGACAGAGTTCTGTAGCTGGGAAGAGGGGAGCGGGGACAGAGTTCTGTAGCTGGGAAGAAGGGAGCGGGGACAGAGTTCTGTAGCTGGGAAGAGGGGAGTGGGGACAGAATTTGGAGAGTGGGGACAGAGTTCTGTGGCTGGGGACGGGAGTGGGGAAAGCTAGGGGAGTGGGTTGCCAGTGGAGGCAGAGAGTCCCCTGCATCTGCCTCCTCCCAGAATTCCCCCCCCCCGAGGGAAACCAGCGCATGCCTGCCCTGGGGCCGACTCCCCACCCCCGTGCAGGGAAGCCCCGCATGTGCCTCCCCCGGGGCTGACTCACCCCTCCTGTGCGGTGCAGGGAGCCGATGCTCCCTCCCGCAGTACACCCGGCAGAGCAGCTAGCGCACTTCCAGAATTGCCGGAAGTGGCACTAAGCTGCGGGACTTCTGTCCATCCCTGGGAAGCCAACACTACCTCCATTTCCACTTGAGGTAGGTAGTGAGGCTTCTCGAGGGTGGGAGGGAAATGGGGGCGGGGCAGACAGGACGCCTCGCGATTGACTGGTTGAGGCCTCGCGATCGACCGGTCGATCGCGATCGACCTGTTGGTGACAACGGGTCTAGATCATGGGTTCCCAAACTGCGGTGTGTGAAGAAATTCCGGTGGGGGGGGGCGCAAGGCGACCCAGCCCCCCCAAGTTTTGCTGCTATTTTTGTTTTTCCCCCTCTCAACAAGTTTTGCTGCTATTGGGGGGGAGAGGGGGGGTGAAGGTTTCTTAAAAATCAAAAAGGGGGTGTGAAGCTGAAAAGTCTGGGAAGAACCACTGGTCTAGATAATACTGAGTACTGCCATGAGTGCCAAGGGCTGAGTAGTTGAGCTATCCAATCCTTCCAGTCCCTCCCCCCGCACACACTGGTTACCTACACGCCACAGCTCCCTTCCATAATGCTGTATAATAAACCAAACAAAATTTTCACTGAATTTTTTTAACTCATCGTGACACAAAGTTCAAGGTAGATCCACATCGACAAAAAAAATCCAGGACCCTGCTACCCTGGGGCTTCATGACAACATGCTACACTACAGGAGACTCTGGTTTGGGAGTAGCCTTGCGTGCTAACTAGGGATGTTAATTTAGATTAACTGGCCAATCGAACAGTCGATAAGGGCGCCTCTGCCTTTGAAGTGTACAACAGCCTCAGGGCTGTCGCTATACTTCAAAGGCGAAAGCGCTGCGGGGAGCATGGGGCCAGCGGGGGACTCAAGCAGTCCCGGGCTGCAGGAGGTGTTTCAAAGCAGCAGACCTCAGGCTGCACGTGGCATTTCAAAGCAACAGCACTGTGGGGAGCCCAGGGTCTGGCCCACGGTGCTGCCGCTTTAAGCCAACCCCTCCCCTTGCTGCCTCTTCCTGATAGAAGCAGCAAGGGGGGGGTGGGGAGGGGAGCGACTAGTCTACTAGTGTGTCAACTATCTGATAAGCATTTGCTTATCAGATAGTTGATTAGTCGTTCACATCCCTAGTGCCAACCAGGCTTCCAGAACTTAGGGTTGCCAGGGAGAGCGGTAGGGCATGTAATGCCAGGGTCTCCTACCAGCCACAGTGTCTGCTCTCTCACCGAGCTGCAGGAAGTGTGCTTTGAATGGAAACACTCCCTACAACAACAGGACAGGGAGGTGCAAGCCTCATTGGATTGCAGGGCAAAGGGGAAGAAGAGCAACACTGAGTATCACTGAATGTCAGGACCCTGCAAGAGTGAGCAAAAGGGCACATTTTTTAATGTGATTTCCTTTTGTCCATGTAGTCTTTCTTCATTAGGTCGTCTTGTTCAGCCCTGGAGGTTATAAAGGCGTTAGCAGTTTAAATCCATGATATAGTATTTAGTCACTAGCAGCCATGTAGTGATATTCCATATTACTGGCAAGCGACAGACGTAAGAAGCAGATGGCCTTTGATGACAATAGCTTTGGCTTTTCTGCAGTAATACTGATGCAATTAATTGTGCTGCCTTCTCTGAACCTTTTCCCCTGACCATGAAGAAACATGCTCACTAATAGGGTTAAAAAAATAATTTAAACACAGGACCCAAAGAAAGCTGACACACAAATACCATGAGATTTCCAAATGGACTTGTAGAGAAACTACTTACGATAGAAAAGCTTCAACATATAAACACCACTTACGTACTGTAAATCAGACCTCTGGCTGACAAATGGATTCGAAGGAAAATGATACTTTAGGCAGAAATCTGGAAAAGGGTTACCTTTGAAGTGTCAAACAGTTTTACTGTGAAACTGATGCAGAGGTTTTATATTTGCAGTCAAGTGAAACCCCCTGAAAACAAGGGTTTCATGGAAGCTCTGATAACCTTCAGTATTCTGCGAAACTCTCATGTGATGAGCATTGCTAGATTAGCAGGAGCTCCAGGCTTCCAAATCTATATCATGATTAGTGTCAAGAAACGTAGGATACTTCCAGCAGCCCTCAGCAAAGTCATAGACCTTTTTACTGCTTTACTACTAACTTACCTGCATCCAAGATGCCCTGAGCCAGGATTGCTCCAAACTTGGCCATAACATCATCATGCTTATCATTAATGACTTTGGAATAAAGCTGCCTGAACTGGCTGACCTGAAGAGAAAGAAAACAGGAGGTTAAAATACTGATTCACAATAATAGAAGAGATAACCCAAGAAAACAGGGAATCCCATCCTCTCCAAGGGTTCAATCACAATAGGAAGAGGCAAGTTAAATAACTAGGATTCTTTTCTCTCTAGAGTTCCTCTTCATTTCCTGTTTCTGCAATTAACTCTCCCAGATTAGATCTATGCCCACCATCCCCAGGAACTCAATAGGACCCATCAAAAAGCCTCTGGGCATCATGACGAGGTGGTTTGAGGAGTCCCTAGTAACATAAAATGTTGCTAGGTTCAAGCAACACACTTCAGACTTAAAAGGAATCAATCTCTTATTGCAAACTGATGGCAAGTGATTTCTCCAGCACACTTCCTGGTGCAATTTCTGGACTAGAAATACTGAGAAGCTGTTAGAAAAAGCTAGAGAGAACTGTGGAGGTAAATCAATGGTTTCTTTCCAAACATGCCATGCCACAACACTAGTGATGTACAGATTCATAGATCTTTACAAAAGAAATGAATTTCTATCCAAACAAATATGTGTTTTCTTTCCATGACTGTTCTTGAAAGTCTACAGAAGCCCCAGCTACGCTGGAACTAAATCTATGTTACCCGAGCTAGTTTTAAAATTTGTTCTGGCCAGTTTAATTTTTATTGGTTTAGTTAGTGACTGTGCATGAGTTAAGTGTTGATTTGATTTCTAGGGCAGACAAAAATGCACTGTCTAGATCAGGGTTTCTGAAAGTGTTTCGCAGAATCACTCTCGGAAACACATTAACAGGCCGCTCCAGTTTGTTTGTTTACCGACACCGTGGCCACAGAGCCTCGCAGCTCCCATTGGCTCCGTTTCATCCTTTGCACCAAGGGGAGCGGCAGGAAGCGGCGTAGGCCAGGTTACCGATTCCCGCAGCTCCCCTTGGCTGCAAAGGGCAAAACAGAACCAATGGGAGCCGTGAGGCTCCGTAGCTGTGGCGCCGGTAAATAAACAAATTGGGGCGGCCAGTTAATGTGTTCCGCGGAACACTTTCAGAAACACTGGTCTAGAGCACAGCTGCATTAAAAGTGCTTTGTAAGCTTTTACCTGGTCCACTTTCCTTTGCTTTTCTTACCAGAATTCCTTATAAGAAGAGAATCAGCTCCTTTAGAAGTGACTGTGTTTAACCTGGAGGAACTATAGACCAATGGCTCTCAACCTGTCCAGACTACTGTATTCCTGCCAAGAATCTGATTTGTCTGGCGTATCCCCAAGGTACACCTCACTTAAAAACTACTAGCTTACAAAATCAGACAGAAAAATATAAAAGCGTCACAGGCCACTATTACTGAAAAACTGCTCACTTTCTCATTTTACCATACAATTATAAATCAATAGAATTATAGTGTACTTACATTTCAGTGTGTAGTATACAGAGCAGGATAAACAAGTCTGTATAAAATGTTAGTTTGTACGGACTTTGCTAATGCTTTTTATGTAGCCTGTTGTAAAACCAGGCAAAATATCTGGATCAGTTGCTATACTCCCTGGAAGAGCTCTGTGTACCTCCATTTGAGAACCACTGCCGTAGACCAACATATGAATCATCATCAAGGTGAAGGACACAGTAACCACCATTCGTTACCCACAGCTGTAATAGCAAATACTGCTTTGCTCTTGTTCTCCACACACATTACAATCTCGTAGTCGAGGAATGACAAATCAGCCATCTTTGACCAAAGGGCAATGAAGCCGAACAACAAAACATATCTCAGCCAGGATAGAAGGTAGAGACTTCAGCAGGATGCAATTACTCTGGTTATTCACTCTTCCCAAGAGAAGAGTAAATCAAGCCAACTTCTGGTTAATAAGATTCCTCCTTGGCCAATTCCCCCTATATTGAAAATTGTTTTTTAAAAAACCATGACATGACCTAAGTTTCCATAAGGCTGTGAAAACAAGGGAGCAATTTAAAATTTTATATATACATTAAACACACACAATTTACACTCCTTATTTAAGATACCTTGGACTAAAAAAAAAAAAAACCCATTATTTTATTTTAGTCATGCTCGCAGAAATTTCTTTTTTTTAAAATATAAATACTTTGACTCATGTTTATTATGCCAGATCTCTTGTGCCATGCAACGAGACTCAGTTTGCATTTCGCGTAATATTCCTAATTGTTCTTCATAGTCACGGGATCTGAGATAGTATGCATGCGTGTGTCTTAACAGCTGTCTTCTTTGGAATTTACTCTTAGTTTTCAATTACAAGAAATGTGGCTTCAATGACATTCAACAGGACAAAATGAACAAATGTTGTCAAAAGGAAGCATCAAACACTGGCTTTGGTATCTTCCAGTGCGCTCTCAAACAGGGACATACACAGCTATAAAAAATGGAGCAGAGCCAATATGTTGAAGAGACTAGTTTGAGCACTAACTAGCTTATCATATACCGTACTGTCACCTCATTCCTGTGGATCTGAGCACTGGTTTTTGGATTCAGATTATTTATAAAAACTGACAGCTGCTACAAAGCTCTGTGAAATTGCTAGCCACGTGGGCTATAATCTGGAATTTACACAGTAATCAAATCTTCAGAGAAGCAGATCCTGGATGTAGCAGAGAGACATTCAGCAGAACTGCTAATGTTCACACTGGCGTCTGAAGTCTGACAGTGAAGTGCCTCTGTGTACAGGCCAGGACGGCTTGGTTTGGGAAATGAGAGGCAGATCTTGGGGCAGGAGCAGGAAGTTATTCACTTCCTGCTGTACATCAAAGTCCACCAAACCTTAGTCACAAACTGTGTGTAGATGGTTTATGCTGCTGACACTTACATTCAACACACAAACCAAATGTCATGGGCACCAAGCAACTGTGAACATGTCAATATGGAGCAGTGCCCGTCAGGAAGGGTTAGCCATAGCACGAGGAGTTCAAGGAACCAAACCAGAATAAAAGTCATCTTGTCACTATCTTTATCAAGTCAATTAGATTAGACCTTAACATCTAAACCAGGGGTTCTTAACCAGTGAGGTGCACCTCCCCAGGGCAGGTGTGAAGGGGATACAGGGGAGGTGTTAAGTGCTTCCTAGAAAATTTATCACAATTGCCTTCTCACTGGATAAAATTCTAAAGTTTAGATTTCTTCATAATTAATATTATGAATTAAAATTATAAACATTAATTTCTTATTAACTTCTAGAGATCGGCGGCTCAGGCAGGGAAGCCTTCGCTGGCCTGAGGGAAGGCAGCTGTGGGAGGCCCAGGCCAGGTCTCAGCCTTGTCAGCCAGGAGCTCTGGGCAGGCCTCTGTCTCCCTCAGAGGCTGGGCCCCGACTGAGCTCCCTGGCAGAGTTCTTATATTCTTAGCCATGCCCCTTAGCTTCCTGTCAGGTGAGGGGGAGAGGCTAGGCTGTGCCCAAAATGGCTCCGGGGTGGGGTGGGGTGGGGGGGGGAGTTGGAACATGAAGTTCACTTTCAGGGGAGGTGTGAAGGTAAAAAGGTTAAGAAACCCTGATCTAAACTATTCAACCTTGCCTCTTGTGTTGCTATGTGAAGTTAAGGGAAAAAAACATTTGGAGCACTACAGCCTGTGTGGAATGAGCACCGAGCAGCTGCTAATGAATGAATACGTCTAATAGTTAGAACGAAAATATTTCAGATCAAGTTGTTATGCGGTTTACTAGCTGAAATGCAAGATATCTGGCTACTGTAGAGGTAGTTTTCTGACCCTGAGTAAACACTAGGGGTGACAGTCACCTCGGTTATTTAAGCAAGAGCTTGTTAGGGGAGCCTGAACAGCCCTGCCTTGACCACAGTGCGGAGCCCTAAAAAGCAAAACCTAGGCCTGTCTCAAGTCTGGTGCACATAAGCTCGCAGAAAAGGATTAGGAGGGAGAAGCTTTGCGAGGCAGGAATGTTTTGCCTAACAATGCAGATGAAGCGGTACAGTGAGACCACATCAAAAACACACGACAATCAACCTTGAATTGGTACTTCTGTTTCTGATAAGCAAAAATTACACATGCAGCCATAAAACTGCCAACTACGCACATTGTTTTTGCAACATCCTGAATAGCAGGACGTACCCCACAATAAGGGCATTGTAGGTATCTTACACAATACGTAATCAATTGGAAAATATTATTAGAACGACAAAGTCTGGCTTTGCTATAAATTGGGCTTAGTAAGAAGAATTGATGGGAGGGAGTGAACAGGACTGACCCACAGGTCCTGCTCATTGTAACTAGAAGTAAATAGGCCCTTCGCACCGGCTACATCAGTGCATGGGGTTCTGATGGGTGAGAATCAAAGGAACCACGACCTCATGCCTGGTACTGCAGATAGCACACGGGTGAAGTGTAAGTGAACTCGGCTTTATTATTGTATTATAGTAGATCTTCTATTAATTGCTTTGCGCTGTATTAATTGCTTTAGAATTTATAGTATTTAAGGTTTTAATTGTGTAGTCATTGTTTGTAAGGCTTGTAAAACTTAAACAACTGTATTAACTGCTTAAAGCTTGCAATAAATAAGAAAGTGGTTAAGTCTCCTGGGAGTGTCCTGGTTTCCCCGGGGTCTAAAATAAAATGAACCCCACGACAGGGCTCATCTGACAGCTTCTGTGCATGGTCACCCTAAAAAGTGTTTGCCCTTTTGCTGGCAACTCCTAGATATGAACACTTGGCAGCAGGACTCCATCAGGATATTTTCAGAAAGAAGTTCCCATCTATAGACCTGCAGGGGCAGAAGATGCTGACCCTCACAGCGCAGTGCAAGTGACAACTCTTTGGCCTTGGCCTAGCCGATTATTGCTGGTAATGTTTTTCTCATGATGGACTGGAGCAATACAGCGAGTGCTGGCTACTGAGGGCAATTTACTTTAATCTATTCTTTGCTATTTCAAATCATGTTCTCAGCAACGAGCAGCACACAAGGTTTTTAAAATAAGGTATGCAGCCCAAAGAGCCTTGTTTCCCAATCTCCGTGATATCTCTCGGTACTTTCGAGTCTGATAGTATTTGGAAAGGGTTCACCATTTATTTAGTATTTATCTGCCACCATTTATTTAGTGTTTTCCTGGAAGTAACCCAAACCATTTGAGCAGTGACTCATTTCACTTCTAGTAATAAATAATATACAACGATTTACCATGCTGATAATTTAAACAGGCTAAAGAGCATAGACCATCCTTGCACTTGAGAGCTAAACGTTCAACAAGCAATATCAGAAATGCTGAGGAAACAATCCATGCTCACATCCCTGAGGACAACTGCTTCAAACACAAGCACAACACGGAACCCAGACATTTTCCTGAATGCAAGACGGTTCATTTGCAACCAACTTTCTGGTAGATAAAACATTTTTAAATGAACGAGAATCAACTTTCCCCTGCCCTACTCCCCCCTCCTCCTCACTTAATGATTATCCTGCATAATAAACAGACTTTGCAAGATTGTTTACTATGAAGGAGGGAACTCGCTGAGATGCAGCACATGGAAGACAGCAGTAGCCAGCTGGTGCTGTGCGCAAGCCCCCTTGCAGAGCCAACCAAACATTCAAGGTCAAGATTAATTAGGTAACTGTGCCTCCAACCTTCCTCACTTCTTTTCCGTGGAGGGCGACAAAGCTCCAACTCAAACTTGGGGGGCCCTGTCCTTTCAGGCGGAGGGCTCACCTCAGGGGCTCACAGCAACTCTGTATTTAGGCACCAGACCTAGGACATCAGCTTGCTGTTTGCTGAGCTACTCTCATCATTGGCCAGCATGAGGCACAGAGGGAAACGAAAGTCCACAGTCTTGGTGGACAACCCCTCCCCCCTCAATAATACAGGACTGGGCAAACCCCTTTCCCTCTATTCCCCAACCGGCCTTTTCCCTGAATGGAAATGGGGAAGTGGGTTGTTGGTGAGAACCCAGGCTCGCTATCTACTCCGGGTTCTAGTCCAGGACCCTGTAAAAGCAGCTGTCTGTACATTTCTCCAACACTAGCTGCGAGACAGCTACAAAACCCCTGGGCTACTTCCCCACACCTTCTTATCACAGACTCTTCCTCCAGTACACGCTTGTGTTTGTGCTTTCTAGATTCTCTGTAGCTCCTTCTGTCTTCTGAGCTCTCCACGTGCTAACCAACCACAGAGAAACTCTTAAACCAGTCTCAACTGGTGCTTTAATTAACCGCAGGTGTTCCAACTAGCCTTGGCTCACTGAACTTCGCAAGCCCACTTAATTAACTCCAGAGGCTTAATTGCCCTGATTGAGTCTGGAAAGTTTCCACTGGTTCTGGACTAGCCCCTGCCAGTTTACACTGAGAGCACAGATTTACTCAATACCTCCCGCTTCCGTCACTTTTGTACCCTGCTGGCCTGACCGTGTCACAGCAGTCAGACTTAGAACAAAGCAAGGGTCTCAAAAGAAGGAAATCTTGGATGGATCAATATGGGCTTTCTGCTTGAAGAGCTGAAGTTGCTGCATATGGACACCTTTCTCCATTGAGCAGCAGAACTACGCATCCCAACGCCGGAGAGGTGAATTCTTGTTCTTGCCTCCTTTACAGATTTGTTCATGCTAATTAACTAGTCTCCAGCACCGGGAATCCAATCTAGCTGCCAAAGCAAGAGGAATACTTCATAAGGATACAAGCAGAATTCTGAGCAGCGGAAAGGCATCTCTAACTATAGTCATCAGACTTTCTAGGGAAGTAGCTTTAGACAAGGCTAGGTATGTGTTTTAAGACTCCAGATACTAAGACATCTGCCAGGTAGGCAGGCAGAACCGCTTGTGGATGAAGAAGAACCTAGGCAGAATGGGGATGGCTGCTTTGCAAATGCCTAATAGATAAGAAAGCACACAATGTTTTATCCGATCAGAAAATCCTAGCTCAGAGCTGCTGAGCCACTGTTCCCCATCCCTCTGAGATTTATCCACATAAACTAAGTCTAACCCAGGCAATCTTCGTATAGGCTTCACCCTAGCTAAGTAGTAGCTAAGCTATTCAATCTTAGCCTTTTCAGTTGCTATGTGAAGTTTAGAGAAGACTAATTGGAGAGGAGCGGATGGTTGAAAATGGAAATCAGAAGTCACTTTAGTCAGCAACAGGATGCTGCATAAAGCCCCCTTTCTCTTATGGTTCTCTGTATAAAAGAGCTGGTTCTCAAGACTTGAATTCAGATTTTCCTGGTTGAGGTCATCCCTGCACATAACAAGGGTCTGAGGGACAGAGGATACAGAGAGCATCCTCTCAACCATTCAAATGGCAAATTGATTCATGCCGTCAGCATTAGGCTTTACGTCACAGCAAGGAGGAAACTCACAAGTAGGTGGAAATACGTCTTTAATGCTTTCAAACACTTCTTCCCAATAGAATGTGCAAACACTGAAGATCCTTCTGTCAGCGGGTGGTGAGCAGATCTGATTGGCAAATGGTCAGCAACAGGGCCCATGGACTCCAAGACTTGTGTCACTGAGTAACGAGGTTGTAAGACTGATAGTAGAAAGTTTTTACTTTAAGCACGGGTGTCCCATGCGGGAGTAGTGAGGTTATTTATTTCTATAGAGATTGTAGTTTACTTCTGGGTGATGACAGGCGGAGTGTTATTTCTCCCCATCTGGGGAGAATGTCAATCCCCGGTCTAATTGCTCACATCAGCAGCTCACTACAGCTTCCCGTCTAACCCCTTTACTTAATAGTCTGGTTTAGCCACTCCCCTCATTGCCATCACAGGAGAAAAAGGGAGGCTTCTCCAGACACGGACGCAATAAACTAGATTTCTTAACAGTTAGTCTTCTGCCTGAAGAGGCTGTTCCTCAGGCACAGACCTCTGTGCCGCCCCGCCCCGCATCAGCAGCGTGGTACCTGACAGCATCTTCACAATTCCTCTTCTCTTGCAGCACATCCTCCTCTCACCACTCCTGGCGCACCACTAAATGGGCTGAAGGGGAGGCTTCTAATGAGTTCCAGCTGGTCCTGGATTGGCTCCAGGTGTCCCAATCAAACCTGTCTCCACTGGTTCTAGCAGGTTCTAGATTGACTCCAGGTATCTTAATTAACCTGAGGTAAGCCTTATTTGGTTACCAGGGAAACAGGGACTTGTTCAGCCTGTTTTCGGTTACTTTCTTGTGGCCATTTGGCCTGACCCTGTCACAATATGTATGTGAAAATCAGAGTTCAACAAAATGCCAATATGAGACTTCAAGGCTCTGAGATTTTGGATCTAGAGGAAGAGCCCAACACTGTCCTCAGACATACCTGGAAGCACCAGCACTAGGACAGGAAGTTCTGATAGCAGGGCAAGGAATTGTCAAATGCAACAACACAAAGTTGAAACTCCCAATTTCACCCAAACGCTGTCCTGTCCAATTCTGTGAAGACATGCAAGCTAATCCAAAGTAAATTGGATTGAACATGCCTGACAGGTCATGTTTTTTGCCCTTTGCTTTCTTAACCAGCCTTGCAGGTTATTAAACACATAACCAAGTTGTCCCGTACTTGCATTGCAATGTTCTCATTGTACCTAAAGCGTAAGGTTGCGTTTCACAAAGTAACTCGCTCCTGCTGCCTCCACGGTTAAGTTAAAAGATGGGTTTCATGCAAGACACAACAGAGAAATGGAGTTCTATGTTATGCTGGTACATAGCTAGTTTGGTTCTCTACACTTTCTATGGCAACAGAGATTTAAAAAAGCACGTTGAATAATCTCCCAGCTCTGCACCCAATAAGTGGGGGGAAGGGGAAATCAAGTTTCAACTCCAAAGAAACCTTCTGTTTTGCACAATGTTTGATACAGTTTGCAATTTCCAGAAAAGAACAAACAAAGCCAAGATTTTATTTAAACTACTGAAGTCCATTTGCCAGAAGAATGTGCGTGATGCCTTCATAATTTATATTTCCATTAGGCAGCCTCCCCTCCCACTCAAAGAGGACTCTCTTCCATGCAGAGATAAAAAACAATGATCATCTCAAAGTCTGTTGTTGTTGGGGTTGTCGGAGAGCCTTATGCCTGTGTTTAAGTGATGTATTTGCTTCCTCCCCGAAGACTGAAAGAGCCATAAAACAAACAGCACATCTAACACTAACGAAGCCAAAGTACAAATTGTGCAGTTACGGCTAAACTCTACAGTACGCTCAACTTCCAAAACAGAATTTCATGGGTATGGGAACAGGTGGGTTTCATGCAATGATAAAACAAACAGAGACGTGGAACTCTGTACTGTTCTGCTACACAGCGCTAGAATTTTTGGTTAAATTTAAAAAAATCATCGAATTTGCCCCATCCTATGAAGGATGCAGAAACATTATTGCTTTTGAGATCATCTTGAAGCATTAAGCCAGCAACGTAACAAAATATTGCTTAAGTAGCACTCAGAGGCAGATGAGAGAAAATATAACCTAGAACAATCACCAAGTTCTAAAATGACAGGGGACAATGACCCAGTCAGATGAACTCATTTAACAAACGAGGTATGTGGAATAACCTCGATGCCATTCAAACAAGACTCTGCTTAGTCACAGTTTACAGCAACTACTTCCAGAGCCATTCAAAGTTCATTTTACCCAGGGCTACTAATGAAAATGTTTGTTTTTTTTAAACCAAGAATGGTTACCTACCCTGCAGTAAAGGGGGTTGTATGAGAGTCTGTATTCATTGTGGAACCCACTATAGAGGCGTATGACTGGAGGGGTTTTTTTTTTTTTTTTTAAGTAGAAGCTGCCTGTTGGAGCAGGGCATGCACCCTGTGCTACTTCATGCACCCACAGGAAGGTATAAAAGGTTGGAACGACCATGAATCTCCTTCAGTTGCCTCGATTCAAACCCATGCTGCTGAAGACTGCGAAAGCAGGGACAGAAGGTGGGCGGTAGAATCTACACTGAATACAGGATCTCGAAGAGCCAGTTACTGCACGTTAAGAACCATTCTTTCTTCTTCGATATGTGACATTGTATATCCGACTGTGAACATCCTCACAGGGAGGAGTTTCAGCTGTGTCAGGCAGGGACAGAAGTACTGCTCTCCCTAACTGGACATCCAACCAGGCTGCCATGTCAAGTGCATAATGTTTAACAACAGTAGTGGGTAGCTCTCAAGGACTGGCACATTACAGGTGGATGATGTTGCCAGTGCACTGGTAGACTGTGCCTTGATTTCACAGGGAGAGACTGACCAGCCAAATAATAGACTGTGGTCACTCTGTAGTACTGCTGTCTGCTGCACTCACTGCTCCCAGTGGTGACTGCAAGAATCACAGCCCTCCTCTCCTTCCATGTTATGGAAAACAATCAAATTCCAGGCACATCCCATTTCCCTGGAACAACCAAACCAAGAGGAAGCTGCATACCAAATTTGGTGGGCCTAGCTCTCACCATTAAGGAGCTGAATGGACTTGCAGACAGACACAAAGCTCGGAAAGAGAAAGGGGAAGGGGAAGGGAAATAGACAGACAGACAGATAGGGTGGGTGGGGATGGATAGGGGATAGATAGACAGAGGGGGTGGGTGGAGATGGAAAGATAGACAGATGGGGTGGGTGGGGATAGATAGATAGATAGATAGATAGATAGATAGATAGATAGATAGATAGATAGATAGATAGATAGATAGATAGATAGATAGATAGATAATGAAGCACATGGTCAGTCATTCTCTCTATGCACATATGGATCTCTAGCATCTCTTTCTTCCCATATACAAGTATACATGTAAATCTCGGGATACGTAGAAAAAGTAAAACAACAGCTACTCAAATCATAGTCACATTGGTTTATTACTAATATTTCTTCCTTAATATTATAGCAGGTTGGGAAATTATTCCTACTTTCTCCCATGAAACATTTCAAATTGTTATTTTTTAATATAGCCAGAAGCACTTTGACACTCAAACATTTCTACCTGTATCAGTATGCCATGTGTATTAAATCCCCATCTTGTATATACCAAATGTTTGCATGTACTCAAAACAGTTAATAAAAGACCCTATTTTTAGGTTCTTGCCAACTCAATCAAATCCACCTCTGCAAACCCCAACTGAAACCCTACTTAAACCTTTGCCATATGTTTAACTGTTTGGACAGAAATGTAGGTGCTCTCAAACTAACTACGAGTGCAGTATAAGAATCTGAACAAATAATATACATTGTAGTCCAAAGGCTGGTGCTACCCTTTGAACCCGTGGTCACCAACCAGTAGATCGCGAGCTACCGGTAGATCTCAGGGGCTCTAGGAGTAGCTCTTGAGCCCTCTCTGAACTGCGCACCTGCACAGTACATTTACATTAGATTTCCTCATTTGAGGAGCAGCTACTCACCGAGCAACAACACAGGTGAGTAGCTGCGAGGAATGGTGGGAGCTGGGAGGGCTGAAACACCCCAGCCAGCTGACTGTGGCTTTCAGCTGAAAGAGGCTGCCCCGCGCTCCAGCTGATCGGCAGCTTCTCCTCTGCGCCTGCCCATGTGGAGCTTGGTGCACCCTGGCTGAGCACCACGGCCAGCTGTCCAGGCAACCACTTCTCTCCCCTCCAGCCCGGCTGTCCTGCGCTCAGCCCAGGGAGGCTGCATCTAGCTCCAGCTGTGCTGGAGCAAGCTTCCCAGGCTGAGCGCAGAATCACAGATGCCCATCTGATGGGCTGTATACGACTAGCAATCTCAGACTACAACCCAGACTTCAAGACACTGGCAGATATTGTTCAGTCACAGGTGTCACACTGAGACTTGTTATTGGAAGAAAAAATATATAATTAATCAATACTTGATTTTAGATTTACAAAATAGCAGAGAACAAAATGTATAATTGTAAATGCTTCATTTGACATTTAAATAGCATGAATTAAAAACAGAGCATTTATTTCATAACTATAAACACGTGATTTTAATTTTATATATTGCATAATTTAAAAATAAACTGTTTAACAGTGTATAAGGGCTGGGGATAGCAAGTGATGGACAGGAGAATAGAGAGGGCGGGACTTCAAGGAAGAGGCAGGGCGGTAGATCTTCGCCTGTTCTGAGACTTAAAAAGTGATCTTGGGTGTAAAAAGGTTGGAGACCACTGCTTTGAACTCTGACCTTTATTACTGGATTAAAATAATCTCTTTTAGGACTAGTAAAAAGCACTGAAGACATTTTCCAAAAATAACTTCTTAACTGATAATGTAACTCCAGTGCACCCGGATAAGCTACAAAAAATTCTTATTCTCATTATCCTAGATCCATAAAAATTAGCGATATGAAAATCAAGGACGTCTAGTCCACCTTCCTGCCAATGAAGGATAGTTTCCTATAATATGTAAAACTCCCACTCATTTCCTTGAGTTTTGTTAGTCTTTACGGTGCTGCTAGACCATTCATTGTTTTATAAATTTTTCCAATTACAGACTAAGTCGGCTACTCCTCTGAATCTTTTAATTCCTGAGGAAGTTATTCCACAATTTATTATATCTGTCAGAAAATGTTCCTTTAAAATGTCAGTGATTTCATAAAGAGAAACCACCTTCATCTTTCACGAAGGCCAACTCTGGTTGCTCTCCTCGACTGATCTGATCAGCAGCAAAGGCTGAAGGGACCTATGGTTGAACTTCTTCCTTAAAGAGTGAAGCTGATCCACTCTCGTTTTGGTTATAAACTAGTTGATGATTTCAGAGAGCAGTTATTATTTTGAAGTGTCTTGGGTCTTGCTTGTATCCCTACCTCTCTATGCATCACCAATTAAATTACCCTCTACATCTAAAGTATACAACAGAAAATTCATAAATGCTGGTTTATAAATTGAACTTCACTTTTAAAAATATAATGGTCACATGGTACCCCTGCTTGTCTGAGAAACCACTCAACCCCAATTTTATATCTGCCTGGCCAACTGTGTTTTGTTAATCTTGGGAAAAGCGTTTGTTTATGTACTTCTGAAGTCTGAGTTTTCAGTCCCAGTTTGGTAAAGAAGTCTTCCAATTTTCATCAACCCTAAAAAAAATAAAAATCTAATTTTGCAAGTTATTCCCCTGGCTGGACTTTTCTTTGGATACTCACCAAAGTCTTTTGCATAATACTGCTCAAAAAAGACGGGTTACTCACCTTCTCAAAACTGTTTTTCGAGATGTGTTGCTTATATTTATTCCAGTTAAGTGCGAGTGAGTGCCAAGTGCATGGCTATTAGATGTTCTTCCACACAGCTACCCATCAGGCCTGCCAGAGAGCTCTTGGATCGGCCCCATTTATGGCACTCTACTTATGACCCTGCCAACCGGGACCCCTCCTCCCCCCCGTTCCTTCTTGCTGGCTACTCCAACAGAGGGGAATGTGGGCAGGCGCAGAAGAGATATGAGCAACACATCTCGAAGACAAGTTACACAAAAGGTGAGAAGCCATCTTTTCTTCTTTGAGCGCTTGCTCCTATCAATTCCAGTGACGTAACTCCCAAGCCTTCTGTAGGAGGTGGGATCGGGGTCAAGGAAGAGTGACTAGCACCACTCTGCCAAAGGTCGCATCATCTCTGGCTTCCTGAACGACGGCATCGTGCGATGTGTGCAGAAAGCCATGCTGCCACTCTGATGGTCTCCTGAAGTGGCACCTGGGCCAGAAATGCAGCTGATATGGGCTGGGGCCTTGTCAAATGTACTGTGATGCTAAGCAGAGGGACTTAGGATAGACGGCAGCATGTGCAGTGATCCAACAGGGTACACAATGTGAAGAGACCCTTCATTCGTACCATCAACGCAACAAACAGTTGTGTCAACTTTCTGCCAGACTGTGTGGTCAATGCAGAAGGCAAGTGCTCTTCTGAAGTCCAGGGAGTGCAGCCTTTCCTTGTAGGCTACTACCCTTTTCTAGACATTCCAGCCATTCAGTTAACTAAATTGCCTGCAAAGGTTAAACCCACAAACAGTGGTTCCTAGGGTGTCCCCAGGATGTGTTGGCAGGAAGTCAGGAGAGCCAATGAAAACAGAGGGTAGGTTTTTTAATTGGAAGCAAAAGTTTGACGTGCCCGTTAGCAATTCCAATCTTGCTTTCATCCCTTTGCCCCGGGTTTCCGATTTTTCTGAACAAACCTAGGATTTACTTACAGCACTCCAACAGCTACCAGTGACCGTTCACCCGACCTGTGCCCATCACCCATTCAAAAGCGCATGCTTTCCTATCCTAGGAGTTTGCACTATTCTAAATTTTGTGCTTGCCACCACGAGCTCTTCTAGGCATAGTCCCTCCCATGGCATGTGTACGTACAGCACCTAACCTGAAACTGCCTCATTAGCCAAGACCATTTCTCCCCACACCAGCAGATGCATCACCTATCGCTCACCTTTGGGCAGGTGATCTCAGTCTGTTGTATCATGATAAGGGCAGAAGCAATCAAAGCTCCCTGACGCACGTAATTCACAGGATCATTTGTCATTGGCTCGAGCAAATTAATTGCTTCCTAAAAAACAAAACACACACAATGTTAAGCTTATTACTTGTCCAGCGGTGGGTTTCAGTCAGTCTAATGAATGGTTATTGAATTAGGACCATCAGCAGGCTGGGCCATGAGGTACAGTTTACTGCATTATTTATATTTTGCCCACCTCTGTGACAGCTGGGCAAATTTTACAGAAATGTGCATACAACAGTGGATGCCTGCTCAAAACTAAAGGAGTTAGAAGAATCTGCTGAACAAACAAATGCCAAAATTACCACAATCTATATTTATTGCAAGCAGAAATATGAAAAATATTTGGAGGGTTAGAATTACTGACAATGATAAAAATATCATACTCTGTACTTATATATATTGCTCGTACCTCACATACATTGCTTCCCTTTCTAGCCAGCACAAAAGGTAGGTGTTACCTTCATTTTACCCAAGGTGTAACATGTATAGAAGTGTCAAATGATTTGCCCAAGATTACACAGTGAGTCAACAGCAGAGGCAGTAATACAACACAGGTCTCCTAATTCCCGGTCTTGCGCTTTATCCATCAGACCACACAGCTTTTCATTTTCAAAAAGAAGGTATCTCACTTCCAACACAAGTGGTGCTATCCACAGATACGCACATATAAGGAATCAATGTTTTGAAGACCAATATGCTGCTTCAGAACTTAAGATTGCTTTCTTTAGGCAAAAAATTCTTTCTGAGTTACAAGTGTAAAGCCAACCTGATATACAATAGCTATGTCACTAAGCATTTCTAAAGTATGTGTCAACAAGTATTTCAGTATAGCACAAGGATTACGTAAAGAAGCACAAACTAATCAGAAGAGACAGTCTAGTGTACGTGCACTGCTTATGGATATCCAGCATTCTTGTTCCTTTCTGCAAAGTAGGTGTAAATTTGGTATGCCAGCCAACTGAGCACCATATAAGCCTTGTAAACTGGATCCCATCTTGTTTAAATCAGAAGATTGTAGTGCAGTAATCAACTTGCAAAGTAATTTGGTGTTTATCCCAGAGCCAGGAGCTCAGCCACTTTAAAATGTTCTTATCATTGCTTACTAAAAAGGCAGATCAGAATTATGTTTTAAAAGGGGCTCTTCAAGAGCAAGGTAAAACTAAACAGACAAACTGTCATAACCGCTTGTATATCCACAGGTCCCCGAGGATAGATCCCCAAGAGGCCTCTAGGGGGCACTCAGCAATATTTTGGAGGTGTCTTTCTGAACGGCAGTCATCCAGGTGAAATCAGTAACACGGAATGCAAAGAGCTGTTAGAATTACATAGCGTGTTCAAACACTCCTGGTACTCCAGCCCTGGCTCTAGGGTTAACACCAAATTAATTTACAAGTTAATTACTGCTCTACAGTCTTCTGATTGTACACTGGATCCCATCCTGTTCTAACTGTCTCCTGTGCAGGGCTCCCATTACTGGCAATGTCCCCTCACCAACGATGTCATTTGCTAGAAGTACAACAGAAAGACTCACAAAAACAACATGATTTGGACCAGAATACTAATGCCAAGAACCATTTCTAGATATTGCACCGCAACATCAGATCCATTTTTTGCCACATGAACTTTCTGATTCCTTGTGGTTTACTTTTAAAAGGCTGTGCTGTATCTTCTTGCATGTATTAATTTGTCCCTCTCAGGCTATGTCTACACTACACTTCTTTTTTGGAAAAAGGTATGCAAATTGCACTCTGCAATTTGTGTACCTTTTTCAGATTGTTTTTTCAGAAGAGGCTTTTTTGAAATTTGGCCTGTCTACATGGGGCCAAATATTGGAAAAACCTCCTCTTTCGGAAGAGCCCTTATTCCTCATAAAACGAGGAACACAGAGCTTCTGAAAGAGAGCATCTGCTCTTCCGCAAAAAATGTTGGAAGAGCAGACGCGTTCCCTGGACACAGCGGAGTTTTTTCGGGATACCTCTGGTATACCGGAAAAACTCCATAGTCTAGACATAGCCTCAATAACAGTCCAGTACTATTTATAGAGTAGGCATGATGGAAGTGCCCTTCCGCCTAACAAAAAGCTTAACTTCATTTCCAGTCTCTCAAGTTACAATGTATTAACTTCGCCTTTAAAACATGTGGACAGAGGCCCCAGAAGACACATTCTAACAAACAGATGCTTCAGATTTTTATTTAAGAAACAAAAATAAAAGCACAGAACGTCAGCCAGACAGGTTCTATTATCCTGATCATACAAATTATCTGGAAATAAAACAGATGTGGATTGTATGACTAAGAGCATCTCCATTAAATTAACTTGTCAGATGCAGTATGTCAATGAACATTAGTTCCTCAATGCCACATTCCATTTGAGAACAGTAACTTGGAAGAAAATACGGCTTCCAATTTGCTTTCAGGCTACACGCAAGTCAGCTTCTGAGTGCAGGCAGAATGCCATAACTGTGTGCACTTCAGATGGGTGCTGTATTCATCCCTGCACAGAAATATATAAGAATCTGAAAAAGGATTTTTAGTAAAGGCAGGGAAGCGAAGGGAGGGATGGGTGGTGGTGTGGAGAGGGGGAGAAAACTGGAAACTACAGATGAAGTTACTGACCTTTATGAACTATCAGAAAAGCTGTGTAACGCACCACACTGAAATCTGCTAATTGGTTCAACTTTACTCCTTCTTGTAGCAGTAAAGAAAGTTATATTTCCTGACTATTCCCCACCTACTGTTATAGCTAAATGCTATACACAGCGTTCACTCACCTAAGAACCCTCAATGTACAAGCATTTAATGTGCAAAATGTTTGATGATGCTTCATTTTGTGATCTGACTTTGCTACATGGCTAATTTGCCAATTATGAAACACAGAAAAAAGGGGAAGTGTGTCAGGATAATACACCCAATTTAATTTTTTCCCTTCAGTGCTAACACACAAAAACTGTAAGCCAAAAAAAAAAGGTCAAACTCGGGGGAAAACCACAAATGTTTGTGTCTTGGAACAAATGTTAGTGACATATGCAGCCATGTACAAACATGCGGCCCAGCAAGTTAACTGGTAACCAACTGACTAGAGTTAGAAAATCCTTTACTAGCGACAAACTCTAAGACAGCAGAAATGGTGAACAAATGCATTTTGTTCTGCCACCTCTACCTGCCGCTTCCTACAACCAACAACAACAACAGCAACAAAAGGCTTCACTCAATGCAACGAAGCAAAGACTGAGGAAATGCCAATATACTAACTGGCGGGAAGAGCACGTGTGACAAATAGCTTTCTATTTTTGCGATGCTTTTCGTGAACACATCTTTAGAAGGAGATACAGCAGGAAGAGCCTGGGGGTAGCTATCATTGGCTTCTTGTCCTTACCTTATTTCCTGTGCCAGCACAGCAGATCCCCAAAGCCATGGCAGCCCCATAACGCACATGTGGATTGTAGCTTTCGGACAGCAAAGAAACTACACTAGGACACTGCTCCGGAGTCCTAGGGAAAAGACAAAAACCAACTGCTTGGATTAGAATATCATTTGAGAACTTGGCTATACTGGAAAAAAAAAATCAGTCTTCATTCCACATAATTTGCACACGTTGCCTTTCAGATTAAGGTATACTACTGTGCTAGAGAAGGACGGGAAACCCTGTGAACTTCACTCTGTAAAGTGCCCTTTTGGGTATAGCAGATGAGATGTACGAGTCCAAAGGTACAGGCTTAGAGAGACCTAATTTTCCTTTAAAATTATGATAGCACTGAGGCAAGACATATCTGTGAAGACAGAAGTTCTCTTTGTCCCTCAAACCCACACACCAGTGGCAACTGCAGCATAAGATTGGTTCTAGGGCAGAGGTGGGCAATCATTTTTGACCAGGGGTCACTTCATAAATTTCTGAAGTGGCCCTGGAAGGGGCGGGGCCTCATGCAGAAGAGGCGGGGCCAGGACACTTCCGTGCTTCCCCACCCACAGACCCTGATTGGTTGGTGAGTGGGCGAGCACGTGAAGTCTTTGCCCCGTCCTCCCCGCGAGAGAACCACCAGCTGTTCTGAATAGCTGGCAGCTCCCTCTAGGTGCTCACAACTTTGGCTGTGGGAGAAGACTTCGCACACTCCCCCTCCCCCAGGTCAATCAGGATCTGGGGGCAGGGCAAGCACACGAAGACTGTCCCCACCCAGGAAGGGAGCACGGAACTTAAAGTCATCTGCCAGCTGAGCAACAGCTTGCAGTCAACTCTACGTAAGGAGCCCCATTGCAGGGTGGAAGGAGACTTTGAGCACTTCCTCCTGCCTCCAGACCCCGATTGACCTGGGGGCGAGGGAACGCCAGGACTTCTGCGGGCTGGATCAACCTGCTTGGCTGGCTAGATCCAGCCTGGGGAGGTCCTTTTGCCCACCCTTGTTGTAGGGAGAGAGAGGTGCCGAATCTATAAACCATTCAATACTTTGTCTCAGTCAATTGAGACCTATCGACTAAAATGGGAGTCTGGGTGCAGGAGGGAGCCTGGGGAAGGGGACTGGGTTGCAGGAGGGGGTGTGGGTTCTGGGAAGAGTTTGGGTGCAGGAGAGGGCTGTGACCTGGGGTTCTGAGGAAGAGGGTGGTAGGTGCAGGATCTGGCCAGGAGGCACTTACCATTAGTGGCTGCCAGCCAGCAGCCCAAAGGAACCATAAGGAAGGTTCAACATGACTGGCTATTGGAGTCAGCATGTGTGTGTCTGTGTGGCACGTGCCCCTTGGGAGGAGAGGGCAGTGGGTTTCTGTCTGCTGTACATGCCTGCAAGCAATACCCTTGCAGAAACTGGCTAATGGGAGGCTGCAAGGATGGTGCTGCAGGTGGGGGCAAGGGAAAGACCCCTCCCACCCCTCAAGTGGCACATGCCATGCAGACACACACATGCTGGCCCCAGTGGGACTATGGCAGCCAGGGAGCCTGTCTGAGGGTCCCACTGAGCTGCAGTGGGCTGCATCCAGCCTGCAGGCTGTATTTTTCCTGTCCCTGATGTTACCTACCAGCCCTGTGCTTTTGGGAGCCAGGGAGTGACATTCATGGAAAACCATTCTTCCCTCCCCTTAGCCTTTGCTGGAATCAGACAAAGCAATGAAAAGGCCGGAGAACACACACTTAAACTGCTTCAGACAAGAGTGATACAATTAAGGAAACACCCCAGCCTCATTCGCATTAAAGATGGAACAGAGGGACATCTCATTAGCATACAGAATGGAGAGCAGCTCTTCCAAGGCAAGAACCGCAGTGAACTACGGGACACCGAAAGCAGAGAAACACTGCCTGATGGGAAATCCCTGCTCCAGATGCTAATGAACCCAGGCCTGCTCACACCCAAATTAGTTATTATCAGACCAATTCTAATAACGATCCTATTGACATCTAAAATACTGAAACTGCCTAGTTGCATTGTGAGCTCCTTCAAGGAACATCACCCATAACCAGGGGTGATCAGTCTCTATTGTCTCTCCTCTTTCTCTTTGAACTATCTCTATAAAAACTCCTATCCTTGTCCCAAGAAAACTGTTCTGATACCTGGACTTAAACTGCATCAGTTCCATTGAGACTTCTTCATCTCCTGTCTGATCGTGCTGGGGGCTCTGTTCTGCTTGTCTCCTGCCCTCTGGACCCCCGGCTACCATCATCATCTGGGAACCCCGATCAGTGCAAGCTCCGTGGAGTGGTGAGGTCTCTCTCTCTCTCTCTTTCTCTCAACTATCTCTCTAAGCATAGCCTCCTGACCCTGCCCTGTGTAAACTGTTATATGGTTATTTAATATCGTAATAGTTAGTTTGATATCTATTCACTACTCAGAAATAAATCACTTTCATTGTTAAACTGGTTGCTTCTCTCTCTTTCTTTCTCTTTTGCTCACTCTTCCTTAAGGGGTGTTGTTTTGGCTTCCCCATTCACTCTGCAACAACGCTTCTTGTACCCAAGCAAAAGATCCCTGTAGTGCTCAATATCCTGTGGGGTTTGCTCATCGTGTGGTTTACCAGTGAATGACTGTGGTGTGAAAGTGGGGATAGGGGGTGCTGAACCTGGGGGCTTATGAGGATGGCAGCTTAAAGTGCTGTTTAATCCAGCCCACGGAGTCCAAAGGCACATGAGGGTGCAGTATGGCATTGCTGTGAAACCCAGCCAGCTGAGTCCAGGGACATATGAGGGGGTCAGCTTGTGAGTGCTGAGTACCCAGTCCTCTCAGACGTGCTCTGTTAGTGGGTGTGAGTGTCTGTGTGTGTCGCCAAGGTGGTAAGAACCCCATCCTGAGAAACCTAGTTCCTGCAGGAGAGCTCCAGTGGGAGGAGGAATTGGCAGCAAGGAGAATTCAGCTCCATATAAGAGCCCAAGTAAGCACCAACAGCACACTGACAGAACTGTTAACCTTCCCCCAGTCCCATAAGGGTAACCCTGATAAATGAGCATACCCCAGAGTATTGGGCAAATCTGGTAACACTGATCTGCAGACACCCAAACAGCTTCTATTCCACTATTCTACGCTACTAGCCCTCCCCTCACAAATTCTCATTGCTATCTTCCTCTAATCTCCCCTGTACACCCTGTGAACCCTCCTATTGCCTCCCACTGCCAACTAACATCTTGCCGCCAGCCATTTCTGCTTTGGATGCTGCTGAAGCAGTTTGTCTCAACAGCCCTCTCAACGATCCAGCAGTAATGGCAGCAAGTGGTTGTAAGGAGATATGAGAGCCAGCCAGCCAGCCTTCTTAATTCAGAGGTAAAGCCATGAATTCTGAGCAAGTGCATGCCCCCGTCTATACAGAATTGGATCTTGATGGACGGGGAAGGGATCTATTTCCACGACCCCCTCGCTGTAATCTCTAGACGGCACAAAGATGACCCAGTCCAGCACTTTTGGAAGAGCAATCACAACAGCTGAGAAGAAAAGCCAACATGAGGGGAATGACTCCAGTTTCTCTCTTTCAAACAGGGCTGGGAGCTCTGCTGTCTCCAAGATGCAAACTGGACTAGAAACATAAATAGGAGGCAGAAGACCTAAGGGTCAGTTAAGTGAGCAGCCCTGAATCCTAACTTGCGCGCTAGCCGCAGGAGTCATTACGATATAAATTATATGAACACACAAAATGACTTATCTTCTAGCTCAAATAACAGTTCAGACACTAACAGTGTCTTTAAAAAACGAGCTATTGTGGAGACGGGGCATGACCAATCCTTTAATAAATGAGACTAAGCATTCAGCTGTGCAGAAGATTTAGGCTGGTGTAATGAGGTTCTTAACACCTTTGTGTTTGCTTTACTTTGACAAAAGTCCAAGAGGCAGAATGCAAACCAAAGTATAGGAAAACATCTTTGGGCAAAGACAGGATTATATATTTTGCTAGCACCAAGAGCACAAGCATTAATCATGCTGTGAAACCTAGTTTTCTGAACCGGAGTTTAATGACAAATGCCTCAGAGCTAGATTCCAGGATAGTCGGCTACTAACAAAAAATGGGATTTTTTTTAAACCAATGGATTACAGAATTCTTAGAGAGAGCTACAGCAGTGAAGATGATTTCTAACAATTGCTTGGAATGTTTTTATCTATAGCCTGTTACTGAAGCAGACAAATGCTATCATGGGTGGTCTTATGTAAACCTGCTTTTGGAAAGCAAAATGTGAAACAGCCAGAAATGAAGTCTGATGATATTTTCCAGATACTTGAAATGTACAGAGCTAGATGTACCTGTCTGAGTAAGGAAAATATATTAGCAATTAAACCGATAAAAATATTTACTCTTTGCTTAAACCAAGTCTCTTATTCCTAGACATGCAAGGGAAAGCATTCTCCCTTAGCAAACAGAGCTCTCAATACAGATCAGCTTCATCACAGAATCAAACTGTGAATTATTTGTATGCACATCTTTTCTGCTGACCATCTGACTGATAAGCCTAGACAGACTCAAGTTGACTGGGAATTTGGGGCTGACAATCAACCTGCTGGAGGAGGTTAGCCATTTGGGGAATCTCATTTCCTCTAAAAAAAACCAACAAACAAACCAATTTTCTCCACATTAGAGTCCACATCGTTTTCCCACTCTCTGAGGAGTTAAAAGGTGGGAGTCAGTAGAGAAGATGACAAGCTGATGAGCTAAACTATAAAACAAGGGTAGCGTTTGAGAACAGATTTTAGCAGCAGTGTTTCATGAGTAACGCTTGCCATTCTCTTTGTGGGTAAAGTGTAAGTTTTATTTTTATATATATATATGGAGATGGAGATATATGCCTCTCTCATAGAGCTAGAAGGGACCTTGAGTGGTCATCAAGTCCAGTCCCCTGCCCTCATGGCAGGACCAAGTACAATCCCTGACAGATTTGCCCCAGATCCCTAAATGGCCCCCTCAAGGATTGAGCTCACAACCCTGGATTTAGCAGGCCAATGCTTAAACCACTGAGCTACCCCCTTATCATTCTAAAGCTGTGGTGTCCAACCTGTTCTGAAGCAGTACTGGCTTCTGCTATAGCAAACTAGCCACACTCAGCTGGCCCAAATAACCACATGTGGCTAGTGTGTTGCACACCACAGTTCTAAGGTTTACTGTAAAGACTCGGGTCCATTTAGATTTGGCACAAAATGGTTGTCATTTTTAGAGTCATTTACAAAACACAAATGCCATTTTGCAAAGTGATCAGATGCAATCTAGAAGACTAAACAAGTAACAACCAAGCTTGCATCAAGTCTAAATCGTACACATGGAAGTACACGACACACCAGAATGAACATCTTGTGAATCAGTGGGTAGAAACCTCAATGAATGATTTAAGTTAGTTTTCTAGTTTAGTTCATCAATTCATCCTCTAGTTTCCTGGCTCCCAGCTTTAAGAAGGGAAAAACGTGAAAACAGATATACTAGATAGATTTTAAGGCTAGAAGGGATCGTTATGATCATATGATCTGACCCCCTGTGCAACACAGACCATACACTGAATTTCACCCAGTAAGTCCTGCACTGAGCCCAGTAATGAGTGATAAAACTAGACTATATATTTTAGAAAGGCCATTTCAGAATAAATATTTTATCTGGGTTCCTTCCTTTTGTTCCTAACAAATAAGAAAATGAGTTTTGCACAAGCAACTGTCAACTCTCTTTTCTTTAAATCAAGTTTTGTATTATGAAGCCTGACCATTTTAAAAACTTGTCACTAAGGGTATGTCTACACTACAGTGTTATTTCGAAATATCTTATTTCGAAATAACGTGTCTACACACAAAATGCATTTCGAAATAGAATTTTGCTATTTCAAAACAGCATGTCCACATTGAGTAGACTCTGAATCGCATTTAAGGCTGGCCGGAACCAGTTCCAGCAGGGGTCCAGGTCAGGACTTACTGCATGGAGCTGCTGCCTGAGGCTATCTGTGGTCCGTGCTTAAAGGGGACCCCTCCCCCCGGACAGCCAGTTCTCAGGTTTCCCTGCTTGCTTGTCTACCTCGATGACAGACAACAAAGCATTTTGTCTCTGCATGCTCTGGTTGCCCGCACTCAGGACACCACAGCACTCTGCAACATGAAGCCAGAGCTGCCCCATGGTACTCTGGTGCTTCTCTTGGATGTGAGGCTGCTAGCCTGGCTGCACTTTCTGCAGGCTGCCATTCGGGAGGTCCATCAGGGGGCTGTCAGTATCCAGGAGGCCCTGAGGGAGAGCTTCCACCCTGAGGAGCACTAAGAGCCTCCCTGGTCTGCCCCACTGGGGGCATGTGCCTCATTCCTCCCTCACGTCCTTTCACTTACCCCTCCCTAACCCTTCTTCCTGATGTAAAATAAAATACACGTATTTTCATGAACACAAACTCTCCTTATTTAACAAAACGGGGGGGGGGGGGGGAGGGTGAATAAAACTCTGGTGAGACTGGGGAAAGGAGGCAGGAGAGGGGAGAAAAGAGGGTGAGAGAGGGGAGGGGGAAACCTGGGAGGAGGGAGCTGGAAGGGGGAAGCTAGGGAAAGAAGGGGGAGGGGAAGCTCAAAGCTCAGAATTGTGGGGAGGGGGGAGTCTCGCCAGACCAACTTGATTTTCATGCAAATCTGCTCCTGGGTGTGCATGTGGCCTTCGGTGGCCAGGCTGGCAGCTATCCTGCCATAGATGGCCACGTTCCTCCATCTAGTGCGGAGATCATGAACATTGGGGATATCCCTTCCAAACCTGAATAAGGTCCATGATCTCCACCGTGGACCAGGAAGGCACCTGCCTTCTCCGGGCCCTGGCAGGCTCCTGGGAGCTGGCAGACTACTTCTAGGGGGCAGTGGAGGGCTGGCTAGCTGGCTCATGTTTTGGGGCCACTGGGTCAGGGCTGGCAGGCTTGGAGCTGGCACAGGCACTGTGGCCAGAGTCAACACCTTTAAGGGCTCTGGGGAGGGACGAGGGGAGGGAGAGAAGTGTTCTTGGTTGAATCTGGAGTGGCCACCAGGGCACCCTGGGAAGGCTGGAGGCCCCCTATTTCGAAATAAAGTGTCTACACAGCACTTATTTCGAAATAGCTATTTCGAATTTGGCGTTATTCCTCGTAGAATGAGGTTTACTAAATTTGAAATAAGCGCTCCTCTATTTCGAATGTATTTCAAAATAGCGGTTTGGCAGTGTAGATGCTAGGAAAGTTATTTCGAAATAACTTTGCTGTGTAGACATACCCTAACAGCATTAGCAGCTTATGGTTCTAATACCCATGAAAAGAATAAACATCCCAAAGGAAGCCTCTTCCACGCCTACTATTGGCACAAGTCTGCTGAATTAACGCAGACTTTGTCAGGAACACCATTTAATAAACCGTCTTAAAGGCATAATTCACTTTCAAGGATGTAGCTACTAAATCATGCTGCACTGATGTCCGAATTTAACAGGTTTTTTCTGCAATCCAAAACTTTCCACTTCTTCAGTACAGAATCTGGTCATGCTAGCATATCTTTGTCAACACTACATACGTTTTTGTGAAAATCCTCGCCCCCCCCCCAATGAACTCAGAACATTTTAATGCCAGCATGTCTTTATATACAGCCACTCACCTTTGCTCAATTTGTAATGAGAGAGGTGTCAGGGCTATCAACTGCCAAGCCTAACATGCCCTGGCATAAACTTAGCACGGACCATCACACACGTTCCCAAAGAATCCAGTCTCTATCCCTATCAATTCAATATTGAGAAAAAAAATTACCCAAGTTACTGAGAAAGCTCTATAGGCTTAAACCTGGGGTTTAGTATTTCTTCTGAGAGTTGACACCCTTATGCTGCTTTACACCATTAGTAAAAAGGAAGTCACTGAAATCTTATTTGTATCCTGGTAGGTGGCTGAAAACTGTTCGTCACTTGCCAAATGGACTTAAAGAATAAGTGCTGCAACCTTCCAGTTGTAGCACACCAGTCATGAATGTGGTGTAGAGGGATGGCTCAGTGGTTTGAGCCTTAGCCTGCTAAACCCAGGGTTGTGAGTTCAATCCTTGTGGAAGCCATTTGGGGCAAAAAATTTTTGTCAGGGATGGTATTTGGTCCTGCTGTGAAGGCAGGGGACTGGACTTGATGACCTCTCAAGTTCCCTTTCAGTTCTAGGAGATAGGCAATCTCCATTAATAAAATCTCTGTCTGGGCCTTGCCACCATCTGATGGCTATTCAATGTGGAAAAAGCAGCTATTGAATCTGGAAAAAGCAGCTCAGATCTTGGTGAACCAGTGTCCATATCCTAAAACACAAGTGGCACCTCTTCGTTGATTATCTCAATAGAAAGGCCAGAGCACAAATGGGACCACTGGTGGTAAGCTATCCTCGTAGTCCAGCAGCACTCTCCACAAGGTTCGGGAGGAAACAAATTTGCAGAAGACAGAGTTGGAAAAGCGTTTACTGCTTTGGTATCTATTCAGTGGATAAAAGACTTCAGTCTCAAGGTTTCAAATTGGCTCATGTTATGAGCAATAAACATAACCCATAAAAAAAGATTTAAGGGATTCTACCAGAAACGGGGGGGGACGACACTCCACAGAACAAAATGGCTGGTATTTTATTAGTTTTACTCACCAGTCAGTACCTCTGAAAGAAAAACAAACAGTTCGTGTAACTAAGGACTGAGACTTTACTGAAACATGGGGCTCAAACAGAGACAGCACAGAAAAGACTTTTACCTTTATCTAAAGGGCCTACTCCATTTGAACTATAATCTCATTTGCTCCTAGAAATACATCAATCAATTTAGCAACTGAGCATGGCAGTGAATGGGCGCCAAAACATTATTCAGAGGAGTAAAAATGCAGGACTCCTCACTGCTTCCTGGGATGAGAGGGGAAGGGAGCTTTCCCACAACCCACAATGCAAAACTTCACACAGTGCTTCCCGTCTTCCGCGTCTGTTTTGTACAGTGTGCACCTTTCAGGACAGAGACTGATTTAACTTCCCTTGGGCATTTCAGCATCACTTAATTAATAAACTGTTAATATACATAGGAGGTA
The DNA here is from genome assembly GCF_049634645.1 of Pelodiscus sinensis. Classification (NCBI taxonomy): domain Eukaryota; kingdom Metazoa; phylum Chordata; order Testudines; family Trionychidae; genus Pelodiscus; species Pelodiscus sinensis. Next base: position 50,635,377 of record NC_134720.1, read on the forward strand.
AGCAATATGTACATGAGGATGCCAAATGTAAACCATCACATCATGAGTGTAGTAAGAACTAAAAATGGAAATGTTTCAACCATCACTGAAATTTATTTTTAAGATTCTAAATATTGAAGAACTTTACCATTTAGAGAAAAATGAGACCTTTGAAAATTAAAGAACAATGCCAAATATACTTTTTAAACTTTTTCATTAATCCTCACTGCTTATTTTTCAAAATGTTCCAAATATTTATGACTTTCCCCAACTATTGGCCCTTAATAAATAATACAATATGAAACTATTTCCATACAGTGTGTATCTGGCATGCTGATGCAGCCATGACAAATGATACGTAAAAAGTCAGATTTCATTCCAATGACTTCACAATGTGGAAAAACAGCCATCTAACCACAAGAGCTGGAGTCATTTCTACAGAAAGAAGTATCAATGGCTCATCACAGACAAGTCTATACCAAAAAAGAGCATTCAAGTGAAGAAAAAATAGGCAACAGGGAAGGGGGACAGAGAATCCAAGAAGATATTATGTAGTATGGTTATGTTTGGCACACATTTTCTAATGCTGCCCATCCGTTCCCCTCTCTGGAAACTCCAAATCTTTCTCATCACTACACTCCCATGCCTGGAAAAACCTTCCATAATCCTGTGTCTAATGTAACTCCATTCCCTGCTGTAGCTTTCTCTAAAATACTTCCATTTGTATACGCAGCGCCAGCTAGACAGAGGGAATTTCTGGGAGGTTTAGCAGTCCGTCATCACCCCCGGGAAACTCTTCTTTACATTACTACATCCCAACTACATTAGGGGTTCACAGTAGTTTGATAACATTGTTGTAGTTTTACTAATGTACATTTATCTAATGTGGAAAGGGAATAATTCAATACAATAGTATCCAGTATCTGGGAAAGACTAAACAATAAGGGGGGGGGAGGAATTTGTAAATGTTAAATTATTTAGGATAGCTAACATTAGAGAAAGACGTGATAGGGATGTAATAGTGTCATTGATTAACTGATTAGCAAAAGCTTTATCAGTGAATGCTATAGACTACACTCATGTCCCCCTCCCTCTCCCACCACCCAGTATATTTTTTAGCAGGCTGGCCAGCAGCCCACTTCAGTCCCACCTTGTGCTACGTCCAGGACCTACCCCTGCTGCAGCTCTGCATCTAAAGTGTATTAGGAGCAAGGCAGGCGAGCAGGCAGCCTGGCTCAGTCCCAGCTCATGCTAGGTTCGGGAGCTCAAACAGCAGCCCCTCTCCCAGGGGAGGGATTGCTATTACCCTGCGCTGCTGCCTCTGTATCAGAAGCAGCAGCGTGGGACAACAGGCAGCTGGTCTGTGAGGGGAGCTGGTTTTTTAAACTGGCTCCCCTCGTGGACCAGCTTCCACCTCCAACTGCACACTGCTGCCTCTAATAAAGAGGCAGCAGCGTTGAGTGGTAGGGGGTTCCTTGGGAGTGGGGCCGGAGAGCACTGGTTGCTGGCCTCATCCCCAGAGACTACAGAATAGTTGAGTTACCAATAAGAATTAATGTGGTTACTCAACTATTCTATTTCCCAATATTAAACATCCCTAGGTTGTGAGGAACATCAGTAGGACCCAGCAAATCAGATAAGGGGAACATACGCAAGTAGATGACATTAAAACAGAATCATTCCTGCTATTAGTGCCTTAAATTGTCATAGAGATGTAGCCGTGTTAGTCTGGTGTAGCTGAAACAAAATACAGGACTATGTAGCACTTTAAAGACTAACAAGATGGTTTATTAGATGATGAGCTTTCGTGGGCCAGACCCACTTCTTCCTCAGATCAAATAATGGAAGAAAATAGTCACAACCATATATACCAAAGGATACAATTTAAAAAAAAATGTCAGTTATACTTTCAAGATTGGAAAATGACTAGACCTAAAAGACTAAAATGTAAGACTGTACACAGCAAAATCATAATCTCTCAGGGTATTTCACGTCTCTCCCTCACTTCTTCTTGTACCTCTTGGCTCTCTTTGACATTACTATGCTAGGTCTAATGACCTGAATCTCCACAGTTCAGGTCAACTACCAAAGGACTCAACAGAATTTGGGGTCACTCAAAACCTTCTAGAACTATGGCCTTTAGTTTAACTTTGTGTTTGCAAGTATCAAGCATAGCTATGGGAAATATAGAAATGATAGCAGCTCTTCTTTTAGGAAAAAAAAAAAAGAGTCTATATTATAATATACGTTTACTGTCTCCCTTGGCAAATGTGAGCTAGAGTCTTAAGAGAAAAAGAGTTAGGTACCAAACTGGAGCAAACTACCAGAGACGGGAGGCTAGCCAAAAGTAGCACATATTCAGCTAGTGAGTCTCTGCCATTACCAAATGGAACTTGCAGAAACAAATGCTTCTTTGGACAGCAATTCAAACGTGGGGAGGTACCAACCCGAAAACCATCACACAAGGAGTTTAGCTTTCAAGCCAACTGGAATCAGGGATTCACAGAACAGACTATTAAGAATATCTCACACAAGACCACGATACACCACTATACTTTTAACGGATGGACTCCCAATGCTGAGGTGGGCCGCCCCCATTGACTGAGTGTGGGGTTGTTACACCTAGTCACACAATCATTGAGTTTTCCTACCAATACAGGGAGTTGCAGCAAGGTTGGCCACCTCCTCCATCTAGACTAGAGCTTGTGCAGAAGGGGCCTGGCCTCCTGGACGCCCAGTGATTGGTCTGTTCCTGTTGGCCTGGTGCAGAGTAGGAATTCCCCATTACAGGGCCTATCAAGGAAAGTTTATTTTCCTCTAGGCTGTACGTAAAAGTCTTTCCATTTTAGAGTGACACACACACACACACACACACACACACACACACACACACACGCACCTATCTCAGTGGACAGTAGTAGCCACTAGGGATGTAAAATCCCATTGAATTAGTTAAGCAGTTAAATGTAACCAGTTAACTGATTAAACAAGACTGAGCAAGCAGCATTTGCACAGGAAGCGAGAGGGGGGAAAGAAAGGCTGTGGGGTCGCAGGCTGGGAGCCACTCCTTACACTAATGCTTCCACATTCCCTCTTCTCCCCCCACCTCCTTCACCCTCACCGCAACGCAGGCTGGAAGCCAGCAGGCCCGCGGGAGGAGGGAAACCACTACCCAGTAAGCATCACCTGCTAAGGGTGATGTTCACTGGGTAGCCAGTTAACCCCTTACCCGTTCACATTCTTAGTTGCCACTACAGGCAGTCCCCGGGTTACGTACAAGATAGTGACTGTAGGTTTGTTCTTAAATTGAATCTGTATGTAAGTCAGAACTGGCATCCAGATTCAGCCACTGCTGAAACTGATCAGTTTCAACAGCGGCTGAATCTGGACACCAGTTCTGACGTACATACAGATTCAAATTAAGAACCCCAGGCGTCCCCAAGTCAGCTGCTGCTGAAACTGATCAGCAGCTGATTCCAGGAAGCCCGGGGCAGAGCAACTCTGCCTCGGGCTTCCTGTAGTCAGCCGCTGGTCAGTTTCAGCAGCGGCTGACTTGGGGACGCCTGGGGCAGAGCAGCTCGGGTGCTGCTGGGTTGGTCCAGTAGCGCGGCCGCTCCTCGGTGCTACTGGACCAACCCAGCAGCACCCCAGCTGCTCTGCCCCAGGCGTCCTGATTCAGCCACTGCTGAAACTGATCAGCAGCGGCTGAATCAGGACTCCTGGGGCAGAGCAGCTGGGGTGCTGCCGGGTTGGTCCAGTAGCGCCAAGGAGCGGTGCTGTGGGACCAACCGGCAGCGCCCCACCTGCTCTACCACAGGCCCCGGGCTTTGCTCCACGTCTCCCTGGTCTGCTGGGGGGGGGGCACTAGCTGCGTCCCCCCCCCCCCAGCAGACCAGGGAGACGCCGAGCAAAGCGGCGGAGGACCCGGGGCCGGACCCGCGGCGCTTCCAGATCAGCTGGAAGCGCCGCGGGTCCGGCTGGGTCCTCCGCGGCTTTGCTCGGCGTCTCCCTGGTCTGCAGACCAGGGAGACGCCGAGCAAAGCCGCGGAGGACCCGGGTCCGGACCCGCGGCGCTTCCAGATCAGCTGGAAGCGCCGCGGGTCCGGACCCGGGTCCTCCGCCGCTTTGCTCCCCATCTCCCTGGTCTGCTGGCTCCCCCAGCAGACCAGGGAGACGGGGAGCAGCTTTTCTCGCCCCGGAGGAGGTGGGCGGCGGGACCAGGCGTCCCGCCGCTCCAGTCCTCCAGGGCGAGAAAAATCCCCGTTCGTAACTGCGGATCCGACGTAAGTCGGATCCGCGTAACTCGGGGACTGACTGTACTTCCTTAAGATAAGATGGCATGTTTTGGTGCAAAAGAGCTAGCATCACAACACAGGACTGAAGAAAAATGTCTCAGCAGTTCTCAAGCGAGTCCTTTCTTGCTGCTGGAGAGCAAGAGCCATTTGTATAGTACAACATCAGAGTCCAATCATACGCGAGGCACTCCAAAAAGAATACACACACTTAATTTTCACTTCAGCGAGAAACACAGCCCTCAGTGCACAAGTCACAATAGATGTTTCTCAGACATGAAGGATTCATAATGGAAATATCCCGAACCCGTGATTTATTTAATGCCACCTGGAGGCATCAAGTCCCCTCACAAGAGGGAGCAGAATTTAGGTTGACAGAGTTATGCTTTTATCTCGCAGACACTTCCCCCTCTCCAAATGATTTAAGATTAGTTCCTAACGTGCTGTGAAAGAGGAAAATTCAGAAATGTGACAAGTAAAATCTCTTTGAAAGTAATTAGGCAGGAACACCAGACTTATTTACATTTGCACAAGGGGTGCAAGCCGGGCACCACTGAAATCAAGGGAGCTTGGGCATGGCTTCAGCATGGATTACACCAAAGACCTTCTTCCAGATTTAAATAAAATAAGAGTCAAGCAGAGGCCTGGAAGATGGAGATAGTATGTGGAGCTGCTGAGGTCTTGCAATGAATTGGGACTTCCAGTGTTCCCTGTAAGTCGTGAGCTTGTGCGGCCACTCAGGAGAGATTCAGATGCCGCCCAGCTGATTAGCAGAGCACCCACTGCTAGATTTTTTTTTACACTGATGGTGCACATTCACAGATGCCTTGGGGGACATAAAAAAATCATTCCAGACATGGATAGAAAAAATCTGCACCCGGAGGGAAAAGAGTGGCGGGAACATTCATTGGGAGTATCTTGTATTGCTGGACCAAGGGTCACGAGCGATGTCACTGGTTAGCATTAAGTCCAGATCAATGGCAATCAAAATGTTTAACCCTCTAGTCTACTGTCTTGTGGTCAGTATAAGAGAGGAGGTGAATTCAGTCCAGATGTCTCATGAGAAGAGCCAAGCAGGAAGAAAAAAAGAGCTTGTGACTGGGCTACCAAAAAGTTATTTTCTGACTACAAAAGGACACCAATTCTACACCCTATGTGACGTGTTCCTTGCCTATGACTTAGTGTATATTAGCACGTTTCATTGCCATAAGTCACCCCAAAAGAGCTCAGCTGAAGCCAGCAATTATGGCGTTGAAGCTGTAAGATAGACGAGACTCATTCATTTTCATAGTCACCAAGCTCTTCTCTGATTTATGACTGTGAAGTTTGCGAGTGTGGGCACAGCATAAAGTTGGTCTTCTAGATAGCACATGGAAGCGTCCACTGCTTTTCATCCTCTCCTCCTTCATTTCTCTCACTCTCTCCCACTTTGTCTTGCTACTCTTAGCCATCAAGTAGCTCAATAAATCAGAATAACTAACAAATAGGACTGGATTTTCAGAAACAGCCTCCATTTTGTGCCTACAATTAAATACAGGTGCATTTTGTAGCACTTCATCTCCATTTGACGAGACCTACAGAACAGGTAGAGATCGGTATGCTAAAAATTGCCCCTATGATTATTTTCACTACAAAAATCATACCCGCTGTTAAATGCAGGCATAAAACCAAAGGCATAGTTGAATTCCTAGAGAAAACTGGGTCCAAACTGTCACTATATCAGTGTTTCTTAAACTTTTTAAGACTGAGGAACATCAAACAATATATTTTTTTTTAATGAGGAACACCAAGGATTTTTTTGTTGAGCGCAAAAAAAAAAAAAAAAAAAAAAGTCAAGGGGACGGCCTTTAAGGGCGGCCATTTTGAACTCTGTTGTTCACCGGTGTGCCGCAGAATACAGTTTAAGAAACACTGCACTATAGGGTGGCATATTATCTCCTTGTACTAATTTCAGTTTTATTTTCATGGGCATGATACTATGTAGTCTTCTGATACTTGAAAAGGGAACATGAGGGTTTAGATGGAGGGAATGATTACTGCACCTGGACTTTTCTTTTCATAAAAGAATGTTTTGGGAAAAGATAAAATGTCTCAGACCCCGTGAGATCGCTGGGATTGAGATAACATGAGATCTTCTGTCATAGTTCCCTTTAGAAATGTAAGAATATCAAATAAAGGGCATACATTTGGCTAGAAATTCCACCTTCTATAATGCAGATATAAGGTATATGCAGCACGTAGATGTATCAGAAAAAAATAGAAGTAATTCTCTAGCATTTTTTTTTTATAACAGAGGTTTTTTTAATCAAGTATTAATAGATGCATGTGCTGATGTATGAGCATTTCTTTAACAAGTCACATATTACTAGCTGAGGTCTCATCTGGTTTCAAGTGGGACAAACAAGCTATCATGTTATCAATGTCATTTAATTCTCCATTCATCCATGTGAAATTAATACAAAATATATAAGCATATTATTACTACTATACAAAAATCATTGTAATAAAATATCCATGTGCATAATTAACAGTGAGGAAACGATATACAGATTCTATGACCTGGGCTATAGGGCCATGAAATTGCTAAAATACAAATATGAATATTTTATTGTCCTATTAACCAGCAAGTTATTAAATGGGAAAAAAAAACACACCACTTCTCTTTGACAAAGATATCTGAAACTACTTTATCTGTAATGTGCATGGTTAGGCTACAGAAATTGCTGTTTGGGTCCAAAAACTGTCATATTCATTAAAATATTTCCATAATTTATTTACAGCAGATTTTTCTTGTTACCCTATATCTACATGCATTTGAGAAAGTGAATACAGTTTTTTTTAAATTAATGTGGAACAAATCCCAAATCACTGAGGATCTGACCCTGACAAAGCCCAAAAACTATTAAGCGATTCACAAAATATAATGGTCTGTGATATATAAGTCAATCTAAATGGTCTAATGGTCCCTTTGGCGTTAAACTCGATGAAACTACGACTTCACCTATGTCAGATTATTACACACTTCCCATGTGGTTGTCCTCAAAAGTAAATTCAAATTTGTTTTAGAATAGAAAATACTCTAAGTAATAAAAAACAGCTGCATCTAGGAAGGCTTAAAGTGACAGTACATGCATTTAACACACTTTTCTAAACTGAACACACTTCAAAGCCTGACAAACAGAAGAGTTTACACTAAATCTGAACTTTCCAGAGTTAACTGTGCTCATGTTTAGAGAGATAGAGAGAGAGAGGGAGAACGAGAACAAGAACTACTGTGAATACAGTTATATGCTGTAGTGTGAAGTGTGGTCATACACTGCAACCACACATCTAGACACAGGGACAAAGAATATACACTACAGGTCTGGAGAGCTGAATAAATAAAAAGGAAATAACCTTCCTTGGCTCTTTTCCAGCTCTAAAAACCCCACTCATTTATTTCCTTGTTTTTAATCACTGGATCCACTGGAATGAGTCAATCAACAACTAACGGTAGCAGCAGACAGCAAGTTTTGCTAACGAATGCAGAGAAAACTACACACAGAATGAGATGCAGAAGAGCTATGAAATGCTCAAGAGACATGTTAAGTATGTAAGATCCCCAAAAGAACTGGAGAAGAGGAAAAATACGATTTTTTAAAAATGTATGTGGCAAGAATTATTTTTCCTCTGCATTCAATACCATTTGGAGAAAATACATACATGAAGAACTTGACTTTAAAAACAGAAGTAGTTCAATCTTGATGTTTAAAAAAAAATGGGAAGCTATGGACAACATTTTTTATTTTAAGTATATCCCAAGAAGAATAAAAAACTTGTCTTCTAGAAAGTGATGTTAAAACTATGTACTGAAATCCAGCACGTGATGAAAAAGAAGACGGCCAAACTGCAGAAGAAATGTATCCTCCGAACCCTCAAGGAAACAAAAATCCAAGAGAAATCTAAGGTAAGGCTTTCTTCATAGAAAAATCTACAGCAAGCCAAATCTAGAAAACATTTAAACATACCCCTGAGTGCATGGTTATTTAAAGTGTCTGCTTGTAAGAGGGAAAAGCAAGTGTTAAGTCTTGAGCAGAGTTTAGAGCTAGGGCAGGCTGTGTTTAGTTAAAGTCTTGCTCAAGCCGTAATGAACGTGAGCTCCAAACACAGTGAAGATTTTACTTCTCCCCTCCCATTGAAACAATGGGTGACTGTAGATGTTTGAGTTCCATAAATTGTCTATTACTCTCTTGTGATGGAGTCACCAGTGGTTTAAATGATTGCAGCGCTCCGACCTTCATCAGATAAACGAGGGACTGTAGCCATTTAATAAATCTTCTATATCATTCACAACCACGTTCAAGGGGATAGCAGCTCCTTGGGGAAACAGGATTCTAACAGGGAAAATATAGGTACTGTGCGCTGCCTACATCATGCTAATACAGACAAGACACTCAGAATAGGAGTTGTACCTACAAGACATAAACATCATTTTTGGACTTTGTAAATAAAAATGATGCAATCGGCATATTTTGTATGTAGAGAAACCTTTCGGCATGCAAGTTCACATACCATATCTCCTGCTGTTGGAATATTCAAGAAGCTAAAAACTGTCGACTTCTCACAGCCTCATAAACCCTTCTGAATCTTACAGCTTTTCTACAAGAGCAATCAGACCATCAGATCCTATCAGCCAGAGATGGACCCAAGTCAATACTTTCATTTTTAAGCGGTACGTGCATCCCGTAAGGAACGGAATACAAGTTTAGACCCAACACTCTGGCATGGGTGCAGCAGATCACAGCATCAGATGACTGGTTTACCTTACTGACCATGCTGGCCTTTCTTCAGGATCGCACCGGACCAGAGAGGAACAGCCAGCTGCTATACCTGACAAAATGTCTGAGCAACACACAATTCCTGAATACATCCTGCTGGGCACAAAGATGTCCTATCCTTCCAACGGGTATGGATCTAGCAATGGATCTTTGACACAGCTCTCAGTAACAGGGGAATTCAAACAGAACTACTTGAATGACGAACAGGGGACTAGACCACGGTGGGCCGCTCTACTGATCCTAATGGTTATAATTCCTACCATTGGAGGGAATATTCTTGTTATACTGGCCGTGTCCTTGGAGAAAAAGTTGCAATATGCCACAAATTATTTCCTTATGTCCTTGGCGGTGGCAGATATGCTGGTTGGATTATTTGTGATGCCGATTGCCCTTCTTACCATACTGTTTGGTAAGTATTTCACTTTCTTCCTGCCATCATGCTTCCATAAGAGGAGCAAATTATGCTAAATATATTTTAAATGGGACAACTGCTTGTTTACTTCCACTGCTTAATTATGATAATGTTATTTTCTGTGAGCACCATCTGGCTAAACACTTCACAATTTCTCAAGACACAGGTTCAAACAAATCTGCTAAGACTATCCTCTCTTTTGCCTCACACCCTTTTTATCAGAGAGGCTAAAAACACCAAAGAATTTTACATCTAAAGGATCATCTACACATAGCACACTCAGGAAAAAAAGGTAGAGAGTGAATTACTATTTGGCAGTGCAATTTGGAACATCCACTCTTGTTAGATATTATACTCAAAACAGAAGTTCACACAAAAGTGCTACTCAGTTTGTGATCGTTTTATTTGACAGAATAGCTTTTCACTACTTTACAAGGAGTTGGTGCCACTCAATGAGGACAATTTTCTGTATCATTTATATAACTCGGGTGCATGTTTCAGACAATCTCTATGATCACTAATGGCAACAATTCTAAGGTGTCACCTGTAAGAAAATGGATTTTTCAATGGCCTTAGGGAACTGATGAAATTCATAATGTATTCCAAAAGAGAGAGAACCCATCTGTCTAGCTATCCCAATATCAGACCATCTGTGCAGCTGATGTAGGAGATCATGGTTGCCACTTACTCTGACTCATGAAGAATAAAACAGATTTTGATGAGATTATACACAGAATTTGGCATTTTCTTGTTCATTCCCTAATGACTAACAAAACCACACTCATTTTCAGGGACCTACTATTTCAAATGCTGCATTTATACCTAATTTGGTAACAACTGTATGGGGACATTTCTGAAGGGTGTCTCTCTCTGTTTTTATCTTTGTTTCAAGTTGCTTTCTTTTTTAGGGTTTTTTAATTATCTATTTGGACATGTTAAGAGTTGTAGTGATATTGTGTCTATTTTTTCAAGTAAGCCCCATGCAAGACCTTCATGCTGGCAACTCAACCTTTGAACTGAAGTGTACCCTTGACCCATAACTAATGATAGACAGCAGGAGTTTTGTGCTTTTATATTATATTTCTAAGGGTTGCCTTGGGGACAACAGACACAAATTTAAAGTATTAAATGCACAAAGGTAATCAGCAGACCTATTTCTCCACAAATGACTGCTGCCAATTTGGTGACAATTTCTTCCGAGTCATAAAAAATGCATCACAGTTAGTTTCGCTGTATAAAGTGTTACTCAGTATACAGACATGTAAAACTACAGGTAAGGGACACTTGTCTTTTCAAGCAACAGTTTCTAGAAAATGACTGTGTCACTTAGGATACAATTTTCTAATTGGGAAGAAAAAAATCTTTGTCAAAATGTACACAAACTCTGAGATCTTAATATAAAAGTTTCATAGTTTTTCATTAAAAACACTCCAATAAAACCAACTACCTTTCCCAATACCTCATTTATAGAGCAGCAGATAATATAACAGGCTGAAAGATGACACCTTAAAGAATAAGAAAATTAATAAATCATAAATTATAAACAAAATCTGCACAGTAGCCAATACAATAAGCAGCAAAATTCCATCTTTCTGAACTTCACTAATCTCCCAATAACTGATTTTTGCCTTTCTAATTTTCCTATTTTTTCTTTTATTATTACTTAATCTCTCAATTAATCCAGAGCTAAAGCTGTTTGTTGGAACCAAAGTTAAAATATGCTAGGAATCTTAATTTAGAATTGAACAAAAGCATCTTTCATGTTGCAGGAAGTTTTAAAGAAAAAAGTAAAATTAAATATAATTAAGTAGGTGTGGTTAAGGCCACGGCAGGCGATTGACATAACTGACCAATGTTAAACTTTGAAATTACTTCTATACGAGGTCTCCTTGGCAGCCAAATAGAAAAGCATTTTGCCACCTGAGCAGCTGGTGGAAGATTTTTTCACTTGTATCTAATTATATGACAAATATACGGAGAAAGGCGTGAACTACTTAAATCCAGCAGCAACAATCAGCTCAGTTTTTGCTGGCACCATGCAACTGGATGTTTAAAGCTAAAATCCACTATGGATACTGACTCACTCAGAGAATACTTACAAAAGTTAATACTACAGACTCTTAATTGCTCCTAAAAAACAAGTAGTCATGTGGCACCTTAGAGACTAACAAATATATATCTCCACTCAAGCCCACGAAGAAGAAGTAGGTATTGCCCACGAAAGCTCATGATTGATACTATAATCTCTCTCTCTCTTCTCTTTCCCCCCCTCTCACAGGACGACTCATTGTTTTTAAAGTCACAGACTAACATGGCTACCCGGAGACTTTTAATTGCTCCTGTAATAGAGACTCATTTTCCACATATTACCTATAACAACTTAACTACTATAGTGCTGTTCTTAAATTAAATATAAATTTCAGAATGAGTGACTGAACTGTATTTCAGTATTGACTGAATGCATATGGTGGTTTTGATTTACAAAAAAAAGCTTAATGTCAGAATGTGTGAACTGCTAAAGTGTTTGCATGACTTTCATTAAAAGGTTAGCGTGTTAGAAAACTGAAGTGTGCTTTCAAATTTAGCTTTGCCTTGTCTCCATATTAACATTTAAAACAGCTGAAGCAGAATAAAGATTTTGACACCTATCTGCAAACAGCATCAACAAGTACTTGTGGGAGGGGTAATAAAAGAATCATAGGGGACTCAAGTGTCATCTAATTTAACCCTCCTGACACAATGCAGGCTTGTGTGTAAAGATACTTTTCATTTCTGTGAAGTTTGTGGCTGGAATCTCAGTACCTGAGATGTTAGGGAGAGAGCTGGTTTAGGGAATAAAAGTCCTGTGCTGAGGTAGAAGTGTTTATGATACCAAAACTGGGCACTTGTCATGACCTTTGTTGTGTTGCAATGTGTACACTCTCCAGGTTTTGGTGACAAAGCTTGCTAGTGTAGACAAGGCCTATATAGTGATTTTCCATTAAAAAAAATCAGTATTACCATTGATATTTTGTGCCCTTGAAATACACCTTTAAATAAAAAAAAGACAACACTGATTTTTCTGAGCAGTAAACTACTATAATGTGTCTCTCTCAAGAAACCTGGAAATCTCAAACTCTTATACCAGTTATGGTTAGATTACACTGCAACTCATTCACCTGTCATTCATTTATGGGAATACACTGAAGACAGAAAGTAAGCGATTGTGAAGAGATTCTAGAAATATCACCAGAAGAGATCAGACCTACTTCAGGGAAGGCTGACTGAAGGAAACTAAAAAAGTTTCAGGGCAATTTTAATAAAAAGCATCTTTAGTTAACTATGAAATAAAAGTACTGTACCTTGGTAATTAACTTCTCCATGACTACAATTTTAGTTGAATTTATCAAGAAAATTGAACTTAACCATGCAAGCTGAATACAAAAGCAAGAAGAACAGCTGGGAAATCAAAGCCTATGATGTATCCTCCATCAAGTATTGTCATCAGGATAAATCATACTTGAGAGGCTACACACGCAGTAGCTTGTAAAATAAAATCTGAACTTACACTGATATGAAAGAGAGTGATAAACTTCCACCTCAATAAAAAACCTTACATCAACAAAATGACTCATAATGAAATCCCTTACAGGCCCCAAATTTCAATAGACTATAGAATACATTATAACAAAGGCAAAATAATAACTTCCAACACTTATGTAAAGGATTTTCTTTATCTCACTTACATGAATACATAATTATTGCGCCTTTGAATCATAAGCATTCAATCAGTACCAGCTCCTCTAACACGTATCTAGTTTTAAGGATTACCTTTTGAAAACCATATTCCCTATAAAGAAAGCTTTCCTCCTCACTTCAGTAAATCAAAGCCAGAAATAGTTTGTAAAAACCCATCATTTACTCAAGACAAAAAAATAAAAATAAAAAAATCCAACCCTGGACCTCTAAAATCAGGAATATTTTATTAAGGAAAACACAAGTAACTGGGACATTTAAAAATCTATGTACCTTTAAAAATAATCAACATTTTTAATGCCACAAGGCAGCATTACAAAGTAAGCTTTAAACACAGCTAATTATTTGCCCCAAACAAAATGAGACATTTGTGATGAGATAAATCACTATTTCTATAAACTGGAACTAACCCCAACCTGTTAAAAACTTTGCCTCCCTGCTTCATTATTTTATGTACTTGAGTTTTATTTTAAAATCAATTTTTATGAATATTCATCCACAGGGACAACACGTTTTACCAACAGGTTGTTATAATATTCAAGGATCAAAAAATGCTCTACGAAGGCTGTCTTTACTATGCCTCCTCTCCCAATCCCAAGTTTCAGAAATACCTGAAGTGACAATTCACAGAAAGAAAACTCTACTAAGTACTGGAAGAGGTGGAGATCATAAAAACACAACTGCTGAACACATTTTTAAAATGCAGAGATTTATTTTTAATAACTTTTCTTCAAGTCCGTCTTTCATTTCTGCCAGGCTTGGCCGGGATTCTATAAAGAGCATTTTGCCCCAAAATGGTAGAAAGTCACGTAGGGTTTTGTTATATGTGCCCCAGGGGGAATGCAGAAATCTTTCAGGGAGTGCATCAACTCCTCCCTATTAATGCCTAGTTCTACAAACAGGCTACATAAAAAGCACTAGTGAAATCAGTACAAGCTAAAAACTGTATACAGACAAAATGAGAAAGTAAGCAATATTTCAGGAACAGTGTTCTGTGACACGGTATTTCTAGGTCTGATTTTGTAAATCAGTTGTTTTTAACTGGAGGTAAAATGTGGAGTACACAAGTCAAACCAGATTCCTGAAAGGGGAAAAGTTGAGAACCACTAGTGTATTGACAGATTTCAGAGTGGTAGCCACATTAGTTTGTTTCAGCAAAAACAACAAGGAGTCCAGTGGCACTTGAAAGACTAACAAATTTATAAGGGTATTAGAGCATAAGCTTTTGAGAGCTATAACTCACTTCCTCAGATGCTGTCAAGAAAAGGACACGGGGAGAGAAGAAAAGACTGTGACATAATTAGCACTGATGTCCCATCCCCATCTTTGTATCTTTTTTTCTTTCTTTTTCTCTTCAGCATCTGAGGAAGTAAGTTGTAGCTCACAAAAGCTTATGTTATAATATCCTAATAAATGTTAGTCTTTAAAGTGCCATTGGATCCTTGATGTTTTTAGCAATTGAAGTATTCTTAATACAGAGCTACAAAAATGGCCACAATAAAATTATAGATTTGATTCAAACAAAGGCTTAGGCTGACTATATCCCTTGGTTCTCATCAACTACTGCATGTAAAGATGCTGGAATAATTTTTTATGGAAAATCCACATTTTATACAAGTTCATAATGTGAAAGGCTGATTCCCCTCTCCTCCCTGTTTCAAAGAAAAACAAAAATATAAACAGAAGAAGGTTTCCAAATTTACAATGTGGTCAGCAATTACTAAACAGCTCTGCAGATCTTGTCAAACTTAATTACATACAAAAAAAACTGAGTTCAGAAGAAGGGAAGGACAGCTCCATTACCAAGCATTATAGGGTGCCTTTGTAATGAAAAAGTTAACTGAAAAAGAAGA
This sequence comes from Pelodiscus sinensis, assembly GCF_049634645.1. NCBI lineage: Eukaryota > Metazoa > Chordata > Testudines > Trionychidae > Pelodiscus > Pelodiscus sinensis. Next base: position 50,650,465 of record NC_134720.1, read on the forward strand.
AAATCCATTTTACTGCAATGCACATTTCCCCCTCTCTGCAAGGCTACCATCTACGGAGTACTGTATAAGGACTTTTGATAGGAAACACTGAATCATTCATTTGAAATTCAGCTATTAATGCCAACTGTACATCCTTTAGTATGCAAAATGTACGCTTTTGCATTCCACGCCTCATCCTCAGAACTGTGCTTACTTCATCTATTTAAGCCACAAAACAGTTCTTACCTTTTTAGAGAGAAGCTCAGTATTTCAAACACACCAAATTAATTAGTTATTTTTAACTACTAATTTTTTTCTGGAATGCTGGCTTACATAGGTGTTTGAATGACTGCATTCTAGGCCTTTGAAGTTAAAGAAGATACAACTTATGTCCTATTGATATTGTGGACGAAAGGTAAAAGTGAATCTGTGTCTGCTGAATGCTCCTATTAACGCATTTTTCCATACATCATTAATTCATTAATCAACTTTAAATTATTTTCTGTAACTAAGTTTCAGCTCTGCCTGACACTCAGGAATCATACATGTGACTGTCAAGACTTATGGCTAGTTTATTTAAAACGGGTGGCGAACCTCATGCCCAAGAGCCAGATGTGGCCCCCAGCTTGCCTGAATCCAGCCCCCAAAGCTCAGGGCTTCCCCTCCCCCAGCATTATGCTGGCACTCCAGTTCTCTCCCCCTCCCCACCCGCCACCCCACTGGGGGGCTGGAGCACACAAAATCTACTACCCTAACTGCCCCTAGGCTAGGGCTACTCAACACGTGGCTGTTTGCGGCTCACGGTGTGGTTTGGGTTTACATGGGGCTCAACATGCAGCCCCCGGGTGGGATCCTTGGAACAGGCTCCATAACGGCGAGGCATCTCCCAAGCAGGAGGAGCACTGACAGATGCAAACAGACGGGCTGGCTAGAACAGACGAGTACAGGGTGTTGGCGTTTCTAACCCCCAGGGAGGAGCTGCCGAGAGCGCTGGGGCATTGTGTGAAAGAAGCTATTGTATATATTTGCATGTTATGCAACAACACTTAAGTTGCGGCTCTCGGCATGTGCTGAGAGTATCATTGTGGCCCCTGGGCTTCCAAAGTTGAGTAGCCCTGCTCTAGACTCTAGTGTGCGAGCGGAATGTGGGGAGTGTCCGGCTTCTCAATCAGGGACCTCATCAGTGAAAGTTTGTTCGTTTTTTCCCCCTCCCCCCTTTCCTTCTCACTTATGTGAGGCCCCCAAATGATTTTTCTGTGGATCAGCAGCCCCCGAGCCAAAGGGGGTTTCCCATCCTTGATTTAAAACTAGTAAATCCTTTTCCTTTATGCTGACCTCTTACTGGAATCTCATCTGGAGCGCAACTGCGTTAGGAGAGGTGCAATAATATTCTCAGTTTTCACCTATTTCTCTCCTTGGCTAAATTTCAACATATACATCATCAGGACAGATCAGTGTAAACTTTGCCTAGTTCGATGCGGTTTTCCCATCCTCCCCTAACTTGAAACTCATCATGTTGTTTCACCACAACAGTCATGGCAGCGTGAAATCAAATCTTCAAATCTTAAACTGTTGCAATGTTTTTGCTACTGATAAAATAATGGACTGATGTACTAGATTAGCTCATTTAACACTCGCAGGACAATTGAAAAAAAAACTTTAAAAAACCAGCAAAGTTCTGCAGCACCTTAGAAACTAACAAAAAATGTAAAGGGTATCATGAGCTTTCGTGGGCACACCTCACTTGGGTTCTGCCCATAAAAGCTCATGATACCCTCTACATTTTTTGTTAGTCTCTAAAGTGCTGCAGAACTCTTTGTTATTTTTTTTTTTAAAGTTTTTACAGACTAGCACAGCCACCCCTCTGAGACTTCAGGACAACTGATCATTGTTTATTCGCAGCCAGGGAGTTAAAAGCTACATAGGTTTAAAACAAATCTCAATGGTTAGAAAATGCGCGCACACAAAAAATCTTTCTATAAAGAGGTGATAATACTCCGGCAGGGCCTCTCCAGATCAACATGTTCATATTGAAACAGAACACTAAGGTGCCTTGTAAGCTCAACAATCACCCAGCAACAGTGGCCTGTGCTACAAATCACTTGTATGCAAGATCAATTTGTTTATGAAAAACCTCAAAAAAGCTTCATTAATGTCCATCCGCAGATGTTCAGCAGAGTGAATATGAGCTCTTCACGGGGAAGGCAGAGCTCCAAATGCCAACCCTTTTGAAGGTGAAAACAATACAAAGTGAACATCTGGATGCTGAACAGGCAGCAGCTGATGGGCTATTTTACTTGTTACAGATGTTAGGCCCTAGAAAAGTAGGCCAAGTGCAGCTATGCTAAAGCAGATGTAACAAAGGTTTCTGGGTAGTCCCTGGGCAGAACTGGAGATAGGTTCAAGCAGGAACGCACCCTACACGCTTGCTTAAGTTGCAGAAGTAAGTAAGAAGCTGCATTCTTGTACCTGTTGTGATGAGGAACAGTTTGTGTTAAGAACTGATAAGAAAACTCCCTGTTTATGTTCTCCTTTTGGCCATAACAAACTGTCTCCTTGTTGCCCCGGTACCTGTCTTTTGGGCTGATAAGAAATTGCTGATGATTATGAATTGCTTAAGGACATGACATATAGTTGGCCAGGTGTGCATGGATACTAGAAGTTTCTTACTGATAAAGGGGGGTAGGTTGCTTGGGCGAATAGTCTATGACACGACGGAACTGTCTATATAGGCCTAACTGTTAATGAAATTGGGGCTGGCTCTCTTTGGAGACGGGCCACTCTCTATTGTAGTGCGCACTATTCAATAAAGAGCTTGTGATTGGATCTTGCTGGTGTTGCCTGTCTCTTTGCAGTCAGACAACGAACAGAGGCCATCCAGGTTTGAGTCCCCGACACAGAACATTAAAACAGATTAGCCCCAGCCAAAAATACAACTTTTAAGCTTGAGATATTGCTCTTGAAAACTATGTGAAGGAACATTAGGTAATTTCTTTTAAGTAAAGGTGGTAGCCAGTCACTGGTGACAGAGTTCAGCTGAGCTGTCACGGCCGGGATGCAGTGTCACAGCAAACCTTTTAATTATAAACCTGTATGCACTAGAAAGACTGTTCAAGATATCCCCAACCCCAGAACTTAAGCCAGGCCTCAGCATTGCTATGACAGACAAGTCGCCACTTATTTTCCTCCTTCGTTAAATCTACCTCCAACCCAGTGGGCTTTACGGATATCATATGCATGAAGTACAAATCAACACGCTTTGTTATTAATCATGCTGATTACAGTACGTCCAAGATCGTGGCCCCCTATTGGGCGAGGCAGTGTACAAAGCTGCGACAGTCCCTGTCCTGAAGCACTTACATAACAGACACACAGAGAAAGCAAAAGCCATAAAATATACCAAGATAACAATGTGTTGACAGCAAGCATTAGTTCTACCATTTTCCCAGGTGAACGGGGGCAGAGGAGGAATCATATGAGGTAGTGTTTCTCAATCTTTTTTATAAAGAACCTCTTTAAAAAAATTAGAAGTACCCCCTTAAAAAATATAAATACCCTTAGCACCTACAGTTTTCACAATTTTTTCTACCATTGCAACACATTTGTTTAAACAACTTAATCGTACCCAACCAGGAGATGAAATTGTTGGGTGTAAAAAGTACAAAAATAATAAAGCACTGTAAAACTTAAAACAAAAATTCAGTTTTCTTCAATTTCAGTTGCGTTGACGTACCCCCAGACTGCTCTTGAGTACCCCTAAGGGTATTCGTACCACTGGTTGAGAAACACTGGTATGAGAGATTAAGTAAAGAGAAAAATAAAGAGAAAAGGCATGGAGAGAAATGTATGAGGGCAGGTATGGAGTGAAATATGGTTCCAAAGTGTTTATTAAGACCCTTCAGTGAAATGAATGAAGGAAGAAATGCACACAGACCACTCAAAGGCCATTAGAAATTAAATAACTTTCCTGTTCTCTTTCAGATAACACATGGCCTCTTCCCCCTGATGTGTGTCCTGTCTGGCTATTTCTTGACGTCCTCTTTTCAACAGCATCCATCATGCATCTCTGCGCCATCTCACTGGACCGTTACATTGCCATAAAAAAACCAATTCAGGCCAGCCAATACAACTCACGAGCTACAGCACTCATCAAAATAACTGTGGTGTGGCTCATTTCAATAGGTATGTGGGGCTTCTCAGATCTGCAAGGGAAAGGGATTCTCTATCTTTCCCAAGCATTGGAACTTGGGTAAGACTGCAAATGCGGACGTACTAGGAGGTGGCAGCCTATATTAATTGAGCTGATGTCAGTCCATTTCCTAGTGAGCAGGTGGCTACGTCACAAAATATAGTTAGCAGGTATGAACTGGCAGACTTATTAGTGACTGAATAGGAATGAAGTTCAAGGTTGGTTTTTTCCCCATCCGTAGAAGGATACAACACACTGAGGAGCAGCATGGGGTGGCTCACACTGCAGCTGCTTCTGCTGTATCTTTTCTCGGAATGCAAAACGTTAAGTTTCAGTGCTGTTAAAAACAGATTTAATTTTAAGCCCTGAAACAGTTGCTGTTGAAATTGCTGAATTTTGGTTTAATGCTGTATAGAAAGAAGGACGCACACGTAAAAATTTCATCTTTCAATCACTGATTCAAACAAGTGAGCCGCCAGTAACATATATTTCAGAAATTAAAGTTTGCTGCCAAGATACAAAAAGTCCAAAGTTTAAGCTTAAAAAAAATTATAAATGAAGTGCAAAATGTACTGGTTATTATTCACTTCTAAGTGTTTTCTGAACTCTGCAAATGGCATCTTGCCCATCTTTAATAAGTTTGTATACAAAATGAAATTTCTGACAGCATCAGATTCAGAGATCAGAAGTGGTCAAGCATTAAGTCCAAATTATGGCAAATGAGCAAGATACAAAAACAGCACTACAAAAGCAAATAATGCCACACAGAACAAGAAACACTCTGCCAAGAGCAGTTTTTCCTGGGTAACTTAGGCTACTGACACAGTGTAGGTGAAAAGAGTTTATAACTGTGCTCTTGACCTACATATGTGCTCCTATGAACAAGAACTCCCAATGTAATTACATTTAGAAAAGTACTTTGACGGGAGAAAAGATTTCTCCATTTTAAAATAAGAAAGGAAACTGCCGTGGAAGCAAGATAAAAATTGACTTTCTAATACAGGCAATCCCCGGGTTAAGTACAAGATAGGGACTGTAGGTTAGTACTTAAGTTGAATTTGTACTTAAGTTGGAACTGGCGTCCAGATTAAGCCGCTGCTGAAACTGACCAGCGGCTGACTACAGGAAGCCCGAGGCAGAGTTTCTCTGCCCCGGGCTTCCTGTAGTCAGCCGCTGGTCAGTTTCAGCAGCGGCTGACTTGGGGACGCCTGGGGCAGAGCAGCTGGGGTGCTGCTGGGTTGGTCCAGTAGCGCCGCTCCTAGGCGCTACTGGACCAACCCAGCAGCACCCCAGCTGCTCTGCCCCAGGCGTCCCCAAGTACGGATCCGACATAAGTCGGATCCACGTAACTCGGGGACTGCCTGTATCTGATTTACTCGTATACCCCTTATCATAAAAAGTACACAACAGCAAAGCCACAGTTCTTTAACTCAAAGGTTAATTTGATTCAGACTTTGTTTTAAATGTTTGCTGTTTCCAAAGGTGTGTCTGTTATTAAGGAAGGGATCAAGTGACCGAAGGCTAGGTCATTTCACAGCTTTCGAAAGACACTGCTAAAGCGGATGGGGGATGCAGAAGTACAATAAATCCCTAGATCTTATTGAAAAGTGTTGGGAGAGAGTAGCACGAACCACCTTCATCAGACAGACAGGAACCTGTGTTTGTCACCAGGTAGACCTTTACCAATAAAAATACTGTCTCATTTCAGTCATAGAAAGTTCACTTAAGACAAACCCTCTGACTTGTTTTTAACTATTTTAAAAATAGTAACAAAGCTTAATTTAAAGACGTTAAATAGCCAAGCAACTTTAAACAACAGATTTATACTGAGCACTCATGTAAACAACTGTATATTCAAGAGAGAGTTAACACAGGTGAAAGACTGCTGGCGGACAACCTGATCAGTTGATGTTCAAGATGAGAGAGAGTTAAACAGTGGCAATTTTCTGGATCAGGTCTTCAGAAAACCCAAAAAATACATGCAGGAAGAGTAGGAGAGAGTAAGGAAAAATGTTAATTTACTATTGCAACTGCTCCAAAGTTTAATTTAATATTAAAGAAATAGAAATATAATGGTGATTGCCTGTGTCCTAGAACTGGAAGAGACCTTGAAAGGTCATTGAGTCCAGTGCCCTGCCTTCACAACAGGACCAAGTACCATCCCTGACAAATTTTTCCCCCAAATCCCTAAATGGCCTCCATGAGGATTGAACTCACAACCCTGGGTTTAGCAGGCCAAGGCTCAAACCACTGAGCTATTCCTCCCCCTAGGACTTATCTGGCTTCCTGAACTGTTTAGTGTTGGAGGTCACTCTCAGTTAAAGATGACCAGCTTTTAATGTTGAGGTAACTGAATTTATTCAAGTTCTATTTACCCAAATCTCCAGCTAATACTGTTAACAGCACTTAACTCACTGGCTCGATATAGCTCTCTCGAAACATGCTTCCATATACACTCTGAAGCTACAAAATTATAGAATACTAGAACTGGAAGGGACTTTGAGAGATCATCATGTCCAGTCCCCTGCCCTCATGGCAGGACCAAATACTGTCTAGACAATCCGTGATAGACATTTATCTAACCTACTCTTAAATTTCTCCAGTTATAAAAATTCCACAACCTCCCTAGGCAACTTATTCTAGTGTTTAACCATGCTGGCAGTTAGGAAGTTTTTCCTAACATCCAACCTAAACCTCCCTTGCTGCAATTTAAGCCCATTGCTTCTCGTCCTATCCGCAGAGGCCAAGGATGACAATTTTTCCTCCCTCCTCCCTATGACACTCTTTGAGATACCTGAAAGCCGCCATCATGTCCCTTCTCAGTCTTCTCTTTTCCAAACTAAACAAACCCAACTCTTTCAACCTTCCCTCATAGCTCATGTTTTCTAGACCTTAAATCATTTTTGTTACTCTTTTCTGGACCTTCTTCCATTTCTCCACACCTTTCTTGAAATGTGGTGCCCAGAACTGGACACAACACTCCAACTGAGGCCTAATTAGTGCAGAGTAGAATGGAAGAATGACTTCTCGTGTCTTGCTCACAACACTCCTGTTAATGCCTCCCAGAATCAGGTTTGCTTTTTTTGTGACAGTCACACTGTTGACACATATTTAGCTTGTGGCCCACTATGACTCCTTGATCCCTTTCTGCAAGACTCCTTCCTAGACAGTCACTTCCCACTCTGTATGTGTGAAACAGATTGTTCCTTCCTAAGTGGAGCACTTTGCATTTGTCCTTATTAAACTTCATCCTATTTACCTGAGAAGCAAGGGAGACAGACTGCAGATGATACCACGCTGAACTATTTATGTTTTCTTTCTGTAGGCATCGCCATTCCAGTCCCAATCAGAGGTATAGAGGATGGAGACAGCAAGTCCATAAACATCACATGTGTCCTGACAGTCGATCGTTTTGGTGACTTCATCCTATACGGGTCGCTAGCCGCATTCTTTGTTCCGCTTGCAATTATGATAGTCACTTACTTTCTGACCATACAAGCACTCCGTAAGAAGGCCTACTTGATCAACAAGCCTCCTCAGCGCCTAACTTGGTCTACTGTGTCTACAGTATTCCAACGGGATGCAACAGCTGGCTCATCGCCAGAAAAGGTGGCCATGTTAGATGGCTCCAGAAAGGACAAAGTTTTGCCCAGCACAAATGAAGAGATGTTCATACGCAGAATGTCCAGTGCTGGGAAGAAGTCTATGCAGTCCATCAGCAATGAACAAAGGGCCTCAAAAGTCCTGGGGATTGTATTTTTTCTTTTCTTGCTGATGTGGTGCCCGTTCTTTATAACGAACATAACTTCCGTTTTGTGCAACTCCTGCAGCCAGGAAGTTATTCAAAGGCTAATGGAGATATTTGTTTGGATAGGCTATGTATCCTCAGGGGTGAACCCTCTGGTCTACACGCTCTTCAACAAGACATTCAGGGAGGCATTTGGCAGGTACATCACCTGCAATTATCGGACCACAAAGCCAATCAAGGCCCTTCGGAAATGCTCTAGCAGGATCTCTTTCAGAAATTCAGTGGCAGAAAACTCCAAACTCTTTATGATGCATGGGATGCGAAATGGGATTGGTCCTGTTATGTACCAGAGCCCAATGAGACTTCGTAGCTCCCCGATCCAGTCATCATCAGCCATTCTATTGGACACATTGCTGCTCACAGAGAATGAAGTTGATAAAACAGAAGAACAAGTGAGCTACGTATAATGGAACAAAAAGCATGTCCACAACTAATTATATGACTATGCATTGTAGGTAAATATGCTGTATGAGGATATAATATTACTCTTCTGTTATTTATAACTAGCAAAATCTTACTGATCCTATATTATATTCATTGAACTCCTCAAACTATGGTTCCTTTATCCAGGATCTTCTCTGCTTTACCAATTTAAAAATATCCCATTGAAGTAAAGGCAAATTTCATTCAGTTATAAATAACAAATATCAGAGCATTGTAGTTTAGAAGCGGTGGGATATAAATAAAAGAAGCTGAGGCAACTCTTGTGTGTGACTTCAGTTTTCCATTCTCTCTAGCCTTTTTAAAGTACATTTCTATGAAGACACCCTTAGATACAAACACTAATGGTCTCCTTGATTTTATGCTTAAAGCAGACAGGACTCAAATAGGCTTGTATTCTGCCCAAGAGAGAAAGAATGAAACTACCAAGTGCACACTTAGGGCATGTCTGCACAGCAGAGCCAAAGCAGAAATAAGCTATGCAACTTGAGCCGTCAGTTGCGTAGCTTAAGTTGAAACAGCTTATTTCAGCTTTTGGAGCTGTCTACAGAAGGAAGTCCGAAAAAGAGCACTCTTCCTCCAACTTCCATTACTCCTTGTACAATGAGGGTTACAGGAGTCAGAGTAAGAAGTCCTCCAGCTCAACTGTTTGTAATGTAGACATGGACTTTGTTATTTCGGAATAACATCAGTTATTCCAAAATAACACTGCTGGGTAGACATAGCCTTATTGAACTGACAGAGTTTTTTGATCTAAACATGTGTAGAATATACAGAAAGCATGACTTTATGATGGTTCACAAGGGATCAGTAAAGTTTCTTATTGGATACTCTGTTGATTCTGTGCATCAAACAATGAGGTAAGATTGTTCTAGCAGCAGTAGTCTATGCTTGGTCTCTTGTGGGGAAAGGGTGCCATAGGAAAATGCATTGGTATCAGAGATAAATTTTCCTTTGTCCATTCTGCAGGAGGCAAACTCCGTCTTTGACAGTAAGAGATGGAAATTCCACACGCTAAAATTGCCCCCGTGTGTTTTTTTTCCTCCAGAGGGGAAAATCTCTTATGTTATTGAATTCATTTCCTCCTCCATGGCTCTTGCACATGGGTTTGTTATTTTCAAGTTACTCTTGAACATTGAGCTGTTAGTTTATTTTATCTGAAGAAAAGCTGAGGTATTTACTTTAACAAGAAGGATGACAAGGCACTCTTGTATGTTAGCACCAGAAGGTGAGGATTCTGAGAATGTCTCTTAGTTACCTCAGTTAGAAGTGATTTAATAGGTCAAATTATCTTTTTTCGCTCATTATTAATTAATTTAATCCTCCTCCACGGGCCAATACAGTCATGAAACAAGACAGAAAAGCCTGGGGTCACATAGGCTATGTCCACACTGCAGCGCTATTTTGCAATACCGAAGGTATCCTGAAATAGCTATTCTGTGTCTTTTGAGAGTGCCCGTTATTTCAAAATAAAACGGGCTCGCTATTCTGACATCCCTGTAAACCTCATTCTGCAAGGAGTAAGGGACCTTTCAGAATAGTGGTTTATTTCAAAATAAGTGCTGTGAAGACAGTGCCTAATTTCGAAATAAGCTATTTTGAAATTAACTCAAAATAAGCTACGCAATTTTCATAACTCAAATGGAGTATCTTATTTCGAGCTTCAAGTGCAGTATAGACTCACCCAAATAATGGAATAGTTATTTGGTTAGAAAGTAACAGGGATGTGAGAGATGTCAGATGAGGATCTTTTTAAACTCTATGCATGAAATCTTAGCCTCCATGAAGTCGATTGGAGATCTGTCACTGATTTCAGGGAACCAAGATTTCGGACTGAATTCACAGGATAGCAAAATTCTGAAGTCATCTGGATATAAAATTTGCCCGTCAGAAATATCATTGCCTTAACTGCTGTCAGACAGCCTTGGGATCACCACTGATCAATTCCAACTCCTCGATCAGGCAGGTTTCCTTTCAATGGGTGGAGAAGAGGGGTGGAATCCAGGAAATTCAGCACATACCTGGCCCTCTCTCCTGACCATTTATGCTTTCCTAGTCTTATCTGTAACTCCACCTTTCATGTTTTATGTACATATTCATTTTACAGTATTGCCATAAAAATGTTTATCAACTGTAACAATGTTTAAGGTCTCCTGGAAATCCAGTATTTTGGTAGCTTCAGCCACCACCTTCTCAGGTAAAGATTGTGAAATTGTGATCTGCTAAGCAAGGATGTTTTAAAATGGTTTGTACCAAGAGAGCAGATAGTTTGGCTATCAAGTTAGTATAAAGAGTCATTAGCAATGCTGACTGAAACAGAGATCAGTTACAGAGATCTTCAGAGTCTTTCCTGTTTCATTTCGAAGAGCAGAAGAGGCATTCTTAAAATTAACACCAAACAGATATAGGGTACTAAACCTAAAACTAAGGCCACATCTCCATTTTCCAGAGGATTGATGCTGCTGCGATCAATCTTCCGGGTTTCGATTTAGCGGGTCTGGTAAAGACCTGCTAAGTGGAACACTGAGGATGCCCCCATCGGCACCAGTATTCCTCTCTGTTGTGGGGAGTAAGGGAAGTCAATGGGAGTGTCTTTCCCACTGACTTCCTGCTGTGGGGCCGTCCCAGAAAAAAAAAAAAAAAATCGGTGCAGGGCATGTCGACTCCAGCTGCGCAAGTCACGTAGCTGGAGTTACGTATCTTGCATCAATTTTCTCAGCCCATGTGGACCTGGCTTAATTCTCTTTACTCTCTCTTGAACGCGAGTTAACTAAACCTTTTCCTGCAGCTTTGATACAGTTATTGCTTCCAGCCTAACGCCCCAGGCTTCACCGGTGTGAATTAATGACAATACATCACCCACAAGATTGTGACAATATATTAATTACCAGAAAAATCAATCAGGGTGAAACTCAAGGCACTTAGACCTTTAATGCTTTAATTTATCCAAAGAGGAGAATAATCATGTTACTTAGTATTTACACAGCATCTTCATCAGAGAATGGCAACAACCTTTAAAAAAGGGATGGTGTCACTTCTGTACAAAGAGGAAATTAGGGAACATGTGATTTTAAAGAACACAGAGTGAGTCAATGGCAGAGTATGAAAGAAAGCCCCAAACTCTCCTCAATTCCAGCATCTTGCTTTAATGAGTAAGCCTTGACTACACAAGGAAAGCCAACAATGGCACTCTCTTTGCAAAAGGCTAGTTTAGCTCCTTCGTAGTAAGGAAGGCAGAGCGCTAACAAAAATCGGTGGTGGTTTAGGGCTCATTCCTATACCCTTTCAAGCCAGTGGGAAGGCTGCCATCTACTTCAATGAGTACAGAAACAGGTCCCTTGGACTTTACTAAGATAATACTGCTCTCGTCAAGCTCAGCATCCCACCTACACTATGGTTTCCAAAGCTGGTACCATCAAAGGACCTACCAGGACATTTCCATAACAGCTAGAGCTGTGCATGAATGCATCTAAACTGAACTAGAAAGTACAGGCAGTCCCCAGGTTACATGGATCCGACTTACATCGGATCCCTACTTACAAACGGGGTGAGGCAACCCTGCACTAGCTGCTTCCCCCCAAGCAGACCAGGGGGACGCGAAGCTAGCGCCCGTCCCCCCTCCCCTCCCCCGGCAGACCAGGGAGACGCGGAGCGGCTTTTCTCAGCAGACACCTCAGCTTGAGAATAAAGGACTGAGGGAAGTGAGGTGTGGGAGAATAAAGCGGAGCTCTGGAGAAATGTTTGGCTAGAGTTTCCCCTACAATATGTACCAGTTCCGACTTACATACAAATTCAACTTAAGAACACACCTACAGTCCCTGTCTTGTATGTAACCCGGGGACTGCCTGTAGTACAATAAAGAACCAGAAAGAATGTACATCTAACAACTTTCTGCAGTCTTTGTCTCAGTCATCTATGAGAAAAATCTACAAATACATTCTGCTAAAAGGAAAGGGAGTGCCTTTATCTCCCCCAACAAGATGTAAAAGTAACGCAATGGCTACCACAGATCCAGAGGCTCAAAAACTTCTGAGAGTGCCAGATGATTACATCACTGGTTCTTCTTGGAAAGGAAATCATATTTCCCAAAGGTATTTTTATTCTTACAAGCGGTAATCACCGTGTCATCTTTCCAGAGTTTTCATTTATAATCAGTACCAGTTTCAGCACAAAAGCTTTCCTCCCCTTTCTTTAAGCTTTTTAAAGCTCCATTTTAAGCCAGTAAAGCCGAGGTGTCAAAATTATCTACAGAATGGAAAGCACTGCAGATAACGTGTCCTACCAAATACGTTTTATATAAAAGAGAACCTGAAGTAACCACTGCCAGCAAATCCCAGGAAAGAGTATTAAAATGTGTTTCATTGGGAGTTACATTATTCCTTCCCCACCCATCCCCCTCATTAAGCATTTAAAAAAAATGGGAAAGCTTTTCTACTAGTCAAAATTTCTGCTAGAGACCTCTGTCATCAAAACACCCTGTAGTAATGAGTTGTCAAAGCAGCCAGACTTGAAGGGAGAAAACCTAATAAAATCAAAAGCGTCACTTTGATCCACTTTATTTTAAAACTAAATTTTTCTTCTACAAATTTCTTGGAAAATATTGCACATAATGACCCAACTTACAAGGCAGGTAAAAGCACACTGGAGTAAAGTGTGTTCAAACTCCTATTTGGAGTGGTCTGATAGCTGTGTTGGTCCCACGATATTAGAGACACAAGGTGAGTGAGGCAATGTCTTACTGAATCAACTTCTGTTGATGCAACAGACAGCTTTCGAGGTAGACAGAGCTTCTCTTCGGGTCAAATTCATAGGTGGGCTTATCACAGCAGGCTGAACCTCTCTAACCCAGCACTCTCGGATACAGCAACATCTGTGGTCCGGCATCATTTTAGGTAGCCTGAAGTTTCCCGCGGTCCCATAAAGTGTATTTACAGCCACCAGTCCTAGCCCTCAGTGTTCGGTGCTGTTGTTTAGCTCTAATTTATCCCTAAGTGTCTTCTAAGAGCCCAGTAAGAAGCAGAAGTTTGGAGTTGGGGGCCACTGACCCACAGAAAAATTAATTGGAGGCCGCATACAAGTGAGAAACAAAAAATAAAAACAAAACAGAAAAACCCCAAACCACTCACTGACATGGCACCCTGAATGAGGAGGAGAAAGACACTCCCCACACTCTCCTTGCACACCAGAGCCTGGGGGGAGGTGTGTGTGTGTGGGGGGGGACAGCCCAGTATATTTTGTGTATCCCAGCTCCGTGGTGGAGTATCGGGGGACTGGAGGGGCAGCATGGATTCCCCAATGCAGGGGGACCCCTGAACCTCGGGGGCCGGATCCAGTCCCCGAGCCTGAGGTTCTCCACCCCTGTGCTAGATAATACTGACTTCCCACGGTCCAGCAAACTCTCTGGTTTGGCACCAGTCAGATCCTGAAGGTGCCGAACTAGAGCGGCTCAACCTGTAGAATGATTTGCAATCGTGAAGACTGATATTTCTTTAAAGGGAATATTCCTCACCCTTCTTCAGGAACCACTGCTCTGGATTAAGAAAAGAAACAGTTCCACAAGATATTTCTGATGAAAGCTACTGGATGCCTTAAGCAAAGTAAGTGGTTTTATTTATTCACATACATCCTAACTGGGAAGGAAAAAGCAGTAATGGCAATGTACAGAGACAGCAAAAGCACAGGAAACAGTAATAGAAATTTCTCTCTTCACTCTTCCAGCCACCTCAACTGTGGCCTAGGATGGGGCACCCTGAAGGAATGGAAGGTAATTTAGCTCATCAGAAATCTTAGCTTTGGGAAAGCTGAGAGCAATGTTCCCTCTAATTTTTTCCATCCACATGCAGATTTTTTCCAGCCATGTGCAGAATACATTGTGTGTGTACTGAAGCATGTGCAAATGTGTAGTAGAAAAAACGCTAGCATTGGGCGACTTGCTAATCCCGCTGTGCATCATAAGCACACAACTTACAGGGAACACAGGTTGACAGTCTGAAACAAGAAGCACAAGTCCAACGCCAATTTAACAGAAGTGTGACCCAGAATATGACTTCTGCAAGTGGAACAGCAGAAAAACAACCCCTAAAGAGGTTTTCCGAAGAAACTATTTCACCAAACTTTCATTCACCCAGCAAGGCATTATCTAAATGTCATTGCCAAAATCTAGGTATATCAATAGATATTTGTATCAGCCTGTTCCAGTTACTCGGTTTAGACTAGGGATGTAAGCAAGTCAATTAATCTTTAGTCAATACGCCATTAGTCAATAAACCGTCTCTCAACATCCTTAGTTAAGACACGGAGCAAGGATACCTCAATCCTGTCAATCTATTTCCAGGAAGAGATTGTGTAAAACTAGATTTTACTAAACAGGCTAGGTAGAGAACAGCAAGCTTCTGTGTAGAGACAAACGATGAGATGACAACTCACGACATTTAACTGGGTAGATGTAAAAAAATGTGGTGGCCTAAGGGAAGCACAGAAGAAGCGAGGTGGGTAGGCTGGTATGGGGACAAGGAAATAGTCTCAAAGGGTATCTCTTCATTTCAGTTAAAAACCCCTCGCTGGCCCATGCCAGCTGAGTTGGACTCACAGGTCTTGGGCTAAGGGGCTGTTTCTTTTGTGGTACAGAGAGAGCTGGCCTTGGGCTAGAGCCCAGCCTCAAGGACCTTGCAAGGTGGGGAAGTCCTAGGCTACGTCTACACTGGCCCCTTTTCCGAAAGGGGCATGCTAATTTCACAGGTCATAATAGGGAAATCCGCGGGGGATTTAAATATCCCCCGCGGCATTTAAATAAAAATGTCCGCCGCTTTTTTCCGGCTTTTAGAAAAGCCGGAAAAGAGTGTCTACACTGGCCCCGATCCTCCGGAAAAAAGCCCTTTTCCGGAGGATCTCTTATTCCTACTTCGAAGTAGTTCCAGTTACTCGAAGTAGGAATAAGAGATCCTCCGGAAAAGGGCTTTTTTCCGGAGGATCGGGGCCAGTGTAGACGCTCTTTTCCGGCTTTTCTAAAAGCCAGAAAAAAGCGGAGGACATTTTTATTTAAATGCCGCGGGGGATATTTAAATCCCCCGCGGATTTCCCTATTACGACCTGTGAAATTAGCATGCCCCTTTCGGAAAAGGGGCCAGTGTAGAAGAGCCCCCTAGAGTTTGGGCTGCAACCTGAGGCTGGATATCTACACCATAATTCAACATCCTGTTAGCCCAAACCCTGAAAGCCCAAGTCAGCCATGCAGGGTAGAATACCCCAAGAGCTTGGTGATGAGCAAGGAGAAGGTATGAACAGGAAGACAGGGATAGGGAATTTTCAAAAAGTCATATACTGGATAGTAGAGTCTGCAGTTAAGCAACAGAGTCTACACGACTACAGAAGAAACTAAAATGAATTACCTCCATTAGTATAAGATACTCCCCTACGAAGGAAGTTATTGTTTGCGGGTGAGCCATTTGTTATACAGCAGCTAAAGATTACACTGTGCATGGCGCAGAAAAGTCAGACAGACAGAAATTCCAACTGCTATCATCAGCCTGAAACTGAATAAACTTGTTTGGAAATAAGTCTTTTTGCTGCCGTTGCATATTTCCTTTTAGCTACACTTCCAAGTGAGAAAGCTTTACAGTTCTCAACTTCTAGTACATATAGGTATCTGCATAAACAAAAATGATTTATAAAAGTTTATAATGCCGTTAATCACTCACCAGCAAAACTCAAGCCCTTTTTTGGATGAAAGCTTCACTCTTTGTTTAATCAAAAAAAGTTCAAAAATTCCATTTAACCCTTAACGCCTGAAACTTACCCAAGTACAAAAAGAAAAAAAAATCAGCAGTTGGGCTGCAGTTCTCTTAATTCTTACAGGATATGGCCCATTTGTGCTAAATCAACTATCCAGAAACCCTTATAGGTCCCAAGTACAAAATAGCATATTAAAGTTGTGCAATTTCCACTTTGCTTGACATTTTGTATGCTACAGAAACTCAGATTTGGGTGCTCGTCTTTGGGTGCTTGTCAAACAAGATAAGATTGCCTTACAACGAAGTTAAAGTACATACTGATATGGGATAGAACGGTTCCGTCATCTTACTGATATTTATTTTTTCAATTTTTTAATATATATCTGCAGATGCTTATCTACTGCTCTGGCTGCCTATCCCAGCATCAAAAATTGCAACATAAACAAAGACAAAAAGGACTGCTCATAAAAATCTCCACCTCCACTCACACCTTTCTCAACAGCCTTAAATAGGGGGAAATTATAAGCTTTGCAGCCAGCTCTGAGTTTAGGATCTTGCAGATCAAAGGGGGGGAAGGAGGAGAGGGAGAGCAGGTGGGGAGTAGGTTCTAAACTCAAGGAACACCCTCTAACCCCAACAACAGAGAATGCCCTCTGAGCGGCTCCCACAATCTCACTTGTGGCAATATACTACGAGGGAAGAGGGGTTTCTAGGGCTTGACAGATTAAAACTCAATAGCCTGAATTCTATTCATAAGTTGACTGGCAGCCAGCGAAGTTCACGGAACACATGTCTAGCACGCTCCCTATAAGCTTCAGCTTCCAAATGGTCCCAAAATAAAAACTTCCATACAAAAATCATTCAACAAATCTTTAACATGAAACCATACAATATTATGCACATTACAAATCTAGCCTTTCGAGCTGTTCATACAACCTTGCACGATAGCAAACTGGCAAGTGTTCTACAGCATTTATCTGGGAGGCAGTATTTTTCAACTATTTCCTTACTGCAATGGACAAGTCAACTTCAGGAGCTTGTACATAAAAAGGGCAGGTCAGCAGATGTTGGTAGGGGTTTACAAATTTATTTTTATGCTGTATATCGTATGTAACATCAGAAATTAAAATAAATTCAAGAGTAGCAAATTTTTTGATGCAACTTTGAACAACCTGGAAGCTTGCAATATGAAACCCGCAGAAGGTATCTCTCTGTCCACCAGAAATTGCTGCAGGAGCACCTGCTCTTTATCACGCAATGGACACAGAAGTACCAACATTCTAATACCTATGGGCAGTATCTAGACTGGCCAGTTTTTCCGGAAAATCAGCCGCTTTTCCGGAAAAACTTGCCAGCTGTCTACACTGGCCACTTGAATTTCCGCAAAAGCACTGACTTCCTACTGTAAGAAATCAGTGCTTTTTGCAGAAATACTTTGCTGCTTCCGTTCGGGCAAAAGTCCTTTTCCGCAAAAGTTTTGCGCAAAAGGGCCAGTGTAGACAGCTAAGATTTGTTTTCCACAAAAAAGTCCCGATCGCGAAAATGGCGATCGGGGCTTTTTTGCGGAAAAGCGTATCTAGCTTGGCCACGGAAGCTTTTCCGCAAAAAGTGCTTTTGCGGAAAAGCGTCCTGCCAATCTAGACGCGCTTTTCCAAAAATGCTTTTAACGGAAAACTTTTCCGTTAAAAGCATTTCCGGATAATCATGCCAGTGTAGACGTAGCCGAGGTGTGTATTTAATACCACCATAAAATGATCTTACTGTATAAAACTTCTTGATGGTTTTCATTAAAATATGCTTCTGTCTGAATTTCTCAATTATTCTTGCTATACAACTAACCACCAACTAACTGAAAAAAGAAAAATTATCTCTGTACCGTGTTTATTTTTCCATTTGACAACACTTTGTAGATAGCTATTTTTGAGGTTTCTCTGTATAATCAGTTTCTCCTCAGACTGCAAGGGTGTTCCAAACAGCAAGACAGAGAGAGATATTTTAAAAATAGGAAGCTAATCAAAAGAACTGGCATCTATTTTTTAATCAGCTTTTATTTTTTTGACTGAATTTCAAACCCCATTTATCTAGAAACTTTGTATGTGAGCCCCTGACACATTTAAAAATGAAAATAACAGTGTCCCTTTCAAAAGGAAAGTTTTGTCCTATAAGAACTCCTGTTTACGTAAGTACACTCCTAGAAATATGGAGGATACTTTTAATTGAAAAAAAGAGTGGGGTTCAGTTCTCATCAAATCACTAAACAGTATGTAACAAATTGACTTATTTCATTTCACGGTTCAAGTATCCCAGTATGTTCTCCTGGCTTTACCATGAAAGCTCCCTCTCTAAACAGTCCATTTTTAAATTATCCAATTAAAAAACGCTGCTAACTTCATGCATTATAAAGAAATCCACTAATGTTTTGTTTTGTCATTGAGTAATGAAATTTTATATTTACAGTCTTACATAAGTCTTTCATAAATTCTGAACGCTAGCTAGCATTTTTTTTAAATCACCATACCAGACATGACCATGTGTTTCTCCCCCATCTGTTATGCATGCTAGGATTTAGCAATTTAAAAAAAAATCTTAAGAATGACTCCTACCAGAGAAAGTATTTTAGACTAAGAAGAGTGTTAATTCACGAAGAAAAAGTTTCAGGTTTCGGTGGAATTAAAAACAATACAGACTGCTGAGCCACCTAGGTTTGGTTTAAACTCATTACAACAGTTCTCATGCCTGCCTTTAATGAGGAGTTAAACTCCAAAGTCTTTCATGTGATTTTGAAAACTGTGTCTTAAATCCAATTTCAATGGTCTTGTCTACACACAAAAAATTCCCCAATGTTGATTCAGTTATCCCAAAATACAATTGCTTTCACCAATATAGTTTACTTCTACAAGGAAAGAGGAATAAGTCCCATAAAGATAAGCACTTTTTTACCAGTATAACTTTGTCAACACCTAGTGCTTACTCTGATATAACTAGGATGGTTAAACAAAACAAAGAAAAAACAAGCCAAAACATGACTTATTGTTAACTTAAAATGTTATTGACTGAATTTCCAAACACAGCTCAGACCTTAAGCACTTGTGAGAACAGCTATGCAAATGACAGATTATTCAGTTCTCTTGAAAATAAATATAAAAAAAAAATCAGGGAAAAGGTTTGGTTGTGAGCTGACCCAAAACATAATTTTCAAAAATTCTGATGAATCAAAAAGTAAAAATTGTTTTGAGTTGAATGAAATGCTTAATTTGACCTGAAATGTTCTGTTTTACCTTTCTTTGTTGTTTAAGTAATAAAACAGAAGGTGATTTAAGAAAGGAGAGTGAAAAATTTCATTTTGAAAATGTATATATGGAAGTTCTTTAATTCATTTTCAACTGAAACAATTCACCAAAAACTACATGAATTCGGGAATTTTTTTCAGTTGAAAAATATCACCCAGCTCTTCTTAGACACTTAATTCCAATGGTCTTTCAATGAGCCAGGCTCCTAAATCACATAGCACTTTAAACAAAAAACTTATCCTTTGGTCTTAAAAGGCAATTTTTGGAACCAGTTTCCTGATGTTACTAACATTAACTCTGATTATTAAAACTCACAAGCATGTAAAGTCTTAGATGACTTTATTAAAGAATGCTATTTATTTTCTGTAAAACACTCTGCTGTGGTTAATGAAAACAGACTAGGCAGTTTCACTACAGGTTGAATCTCTCTAATCTGGCACCCTAGGGATCCGTCTGATGCCGAACCAGAGAATTTGCAGCTTTACCAACACTGCCACTGCTTCCTGGGCTTTTAGAAGACATTTAAGGGTACATTAGAGCTAAATAACAGAACACAGAGAGTCAGCACTGGTGGCTGTGAACAAACTTCATGGGACCATGGGAAACCGTGATGTGGACATCCAGCTAACTAAAATCATGCCAGACCACGGATGCTGCCAGACCAGTGTGCACCAGACTAGAGAGGTTCAACCTGTAATTTACAATCATTTTCAGTTTTGGGTTCTCCTGTACCAATCTAAGGTGAAGATTCCAAATGCTCATAGAACTTTTAAATCCAGTTTTTAATTTTCCCCTAAGCCATGAAGGCATTTTTGTTGCTCTTCAGATTTTGTTTAAGGAAAAAGGTTCATTTTAAGGGAAATCATAAAGGCAAAGATACAATAGGTGAGAGGGGAAATAAAACCCTTTTAATGTTTTCAAGGCAAGATTTTAACTAGTTTCTCCAAATATTTCCCCTTCCTGATTAACATATCAAGTAAATACTAGGTTCAGATCATGGCACAATGTCACTTAGATTTGTATTCAATTAGCCACAAAAAAGTTGTCATCTACATTTTGCTCAAAGAAAGGCTACATGAGCCTTAGAAAACAGATTGTCTAAATCTTGAGGGAGCAAGTCAGATGAGTGTATGTGTGTGTGTTGCTTTTAATTTGAAACCAGCCCTGAGTGGTCAATATGTTGAGGTTCTTTCTAAAAATAACAAAAACTAAGACATCATTCATGATATCTCATTAATATGCTGCTTTTATAATGAGTGTAGTATAAGCAACAGGCATTCCACCCTCTGAAAATATACTTGTCAGTAGTTTAGGGCCAAATTTCTATACTTATTATTAGAAATACAACAGAACTGCAAATACAGTAGAGTACAATGTTAAACAAACCACTAAGAAAAAGGAAAAGTTTTTAAGAGACCAGATAAGATAAGGAAATGATTTTTGTACTTGTTTTACTTAAATTAAGGCAGTTGAAAGCAGCATTTTTCTTCTGTACAGTTTCAAAGTTGTATTAAGTCAATGATCAGTTGTAAACTTTTGAAAGAACAATAACATTTTGTTCAGTTACAACAACCTCCATTCCTAATTGGCTCATAACACTGAGCTTTTACTGTACTCTTTGTAATACACAGAAGTAGTTTAGTTGGCAGCTGTAGTAGACTTTTTTCCTTTTGGGAACCACCCACTAGAAGGGGCAATGACTCACACTTAGTCTACATTATATTCTCCAGTATTTGTCCAATCTCTTTTTGTATATTCCAAGTAATGAGGCTACTACTGCTAGGCTCCTAAAAATGGTATGCACCTGTCACCCAAGTATATCACACTGGCTACAGCCATGACAACCCACAACTTTCCTGATACCTTATGTCTCGCACCTACCTTCCTACCTGATTTCAAGCACAGTGGAGCACTTACCAGAATGCTTCATCAAGTGCTCACGCTGATGTAAGAGGCTTACTGAGCACAGACTGGACCCTTTTGCTACAGAAATTAAGACTTCACTGTGATCTTTCCCCTTCCCTCCAAGCAATCAAGAAAAACTTTGGCATACAATGTTGGTAAAAAATTGCTGAACACTATCATTCAGAGTTGACTTACAATGTGTACAGTTTATGAGACACAAACATAAGAAGTACTATAATATTGTGTTCTACAGGACATCCCCCCTATATGTCAAAGATACTTTCCAAAAATGTGAACGTATAGTGAAATGACGTAAAGCTAGGTATGTTAAATTTAGATTAAATTGGCTAATCCAATAGTCGATGCAATTTGCATCAATTATTCGATTAGTCAATAAGGGCGCCTCCATCTTTGAAGTGTAGCAACAGCCGTAAGGCTGTTGCTACACGTCAAAGGTGAAAGCGCTGCAAGGAGCCTGGGGTCAGCGGGGGACTCAAGCAATCCCCCACTGGCCCTGTGCTCCCTGCAGCATTTCAAAGCGGCAGTGCCACATGGAGCCAGGGATGAACAAGGGACTCCCCAGCTGACCCTGGACTCCATGTGGCGTTGCTGCTTTGAAGTACCTCCTCTACTTCCCCCCCCCCCCCCCCGCCGCCCTTGCTGCCTCTTTCTGGTAGAAGCAGTGGGGGGGTAAGCGACTAGTCATTCACATCCCTATGTAAAGCCGGGGATTTTTTTCCTGCAACTAACTTCTGTTTGCACGAATTGGTCTTTTTTGTGTGAGAGATGTAGGAACGAGGAATGGGAGGACTTATAATACAACAGTTCCTACAAGCATCAATAATGTTAGTCCGGAACCAATGTATACTGGGACAACATAATATCAGCGCCACCCTATAATTTAGAAGTGAGCCATAACAAGGGAGCACTTTCACATCCCCAAGTCTCCTCCTGCTTTAAATGCAACTCCCTATCTAGCTCCCTAGCAAAAAAGCCAAGAAGTCTTAA
Source organism: Pelodiscus sinensis (assembly GCF_049634645.1). Classification (NCBI taxonomy): domain Eukaryota; kingdom Metazoa; phylum Chordata; order Testudines; family Trionychidae; genus Pelodiscus; species Pelodiscus sinensis. The sequence continues at coordinate 50,672,815 of NC_134720.1, forward strand.
AATAAAGATTTCAGAGGGGCAACCATATTAGTCTGGCTCAGCAAAAACAAGGAGTCTGGTGGCACTTTAAAGGCAAACAAATGTATTAAAGCATAAGCTTTCATGAGATAGAACACGCTTCTTCAGATGCTGAAGAGAAAAAAGAAAAAAGGGAGGGATACAGAGAAGGGAGTGTGACATCAGTGCTAAATAAATCAGAGTGGATGCGGCTCATCTCCATGTACTCTCACCTTCTCATCACTGTTGAAAGGGAAATCAACTATTGTAATGACAGTGCCATTACATATTTCTCATAGACTCATAGACTTTAAGGTCAGAAGGGACCATTATGATCATCTAGTCTGACCCCCTGCACAGTGCAGGCCACAGAATCTCACCCATCCCCTCCTAGAATAATCCTCTCACCTATATCTCAGATATTGAAGCCTTCAAATACTTTGAAGACCCCAAGATGCAGAGAATCCTCCAGCTGTGATCTGTACCCCATGCTACAGAGGAATGCAAAAAACTTCCAGGGCCTCTGCCGATCTACCCTGAAGGAAAATTCCTTCCCGACCCCAAATATGGCGATCAGCTAAACCCTGAGCGTGTGGGCAAGACTCACCAGCCAGACACCCAGAAAGTTCTCTATAGTAACTCCTATCATCCCTCCATTGACCTATTTACCACTGATAGTGAATGGTCAATTAGTTACCAAGATCATGTTATCTCATCAAACCATCCCCTTCATAAACCCATCTAGTTTAATCTTGAAGCCAGATAGATCTTTTGCCCCCACTACTTCCCTTGGAAGGCCGTTCCAGAACCTCACTCCTCTAATGGTTAGAAACCTTTGTTTAATCTCAAGTCTAAACTTCCTACTAGCCAGCTTATATCCATTTCTATTTAAACCCCTTGAAAATGTCAAGTTTCCTGGAGGGAGAAGGGAGGAAAATCAGCCCCAACCTTCCCAACTGGGGGGAAGGGGAGGAGGGGGCGGATGTCATGCAGCGCTCTGCTCCTGCCTTCCCCCAGTGGCCAGAATTGGAATCACTTGGGGGATGGGGTACACGCGTGCGTTCGCACCCTTCACACCTCCCCTGCGTGTATGGGCCTGTTTATTAGTGACGAAGGCTACTACAAATTATTTCAAATTGGGGCAAGCCGTCTTTCAGCTTTGGCTACTAATGCAAATTTTTAATTTTCACTATTTAAACAACTATTTACATGCACTTCACAATGTCACAGGTCATCCTGAAGTGAGAGCAAGATTTTAGCACTCTCTCAAATGGCGATGCCATCTTTTCTCATAAGGTAAGGGTTATTTTTGGCTTAAAGCACTGAGTTTCTCCTTACCCCACATCAAGGTTGTTTTCTGTGCTGATGTATTTGTTAAGACAATTCCAGCTGTCAGAATTTATGTTTCAACCCATAAGAAAAGTGTTAAACTCACCACAAATGGGAAAAAAAGATTTGAAAGAATAGCAGGAACCACTGTAATAATTGAATATTACCTCCCGCCAGCAGGCTGTAAATTTCACCCTGTAATTTCCGCATCAAGCCTAATAACTTGTTGCTGTACTAGATTAGACCATCTTTTTTTAGAGACACTCAATCCTGACGTACAGATTTAAAGTGCCAGAGAATGCCCTGCCTTCTTTCATAGGTTGTTCCACCAGCTAATTACTCTTCCTGGTAAAAGTTTCCTGAATCACAACAGCTTACCCCCAAAATTATCACTGGTTGATGTTTTCAATAACATTTAATGTCAACTTTACATTTTATTCTGTTTCATGGAGGCTGTGTGTCAGTATCACTGGTATAAAGGCCAAATGCACTCAGACATTCTTCCTTCCAAACCAGTGGCAGAGTTAGCTCCATGAACAATTATTTCCAGGGATTTGTTATACACATGCTCCTCTATGCACCCAGCCTTTCTTAGCAATAAAATATGCAACAGAAGTATCCAATTGACCAAAGAGGTGTGACCTCAGGAAATATTAATTCATTAAATCAAACACCTTTCAAACACTGAATAATTAACAATTCAGAATATGGGCTCATGAACTAATTTGAGAACCACAATACTTCTGCTGCATACTGATTGTGTGTTAAAACTTTCCTTTTCACATTAATTTTCTTTTTGCATCAACAAACACTGCACTGTGAAGTCATTTCAGATGTGATAGCTAAACACAGTATCTCAGATTTGAAAAAGAAATGTCATGTTGGGGTTGTTGGGGTTTTTTTTAGTATTTGTGAAGAATATGCTGCAGGACTGGTTCACAGATTGACTTGTAGTCCACAAGGAAAGCACGTTTAAGAGCGTGTGATGGGACTATTAAAAATAATTATCTTACAGCAGTAGCACTCACTGCCTAGGAAAAACATAAATCATTAAGCAAGTCCATTCTCCTTTTTCGGGATCATCTCCGCACCAGAACCATTTGCAGAGTTCAATCTGCCCTCTTCCTGGAGCAGCCTTGATCACATTCCAGTACTTAAGATGAAACATGCCTTATCCAGAGTGGAGCATGACCCATTGTGCTCAGAGATTAGGTCTAATCAAAATTTAAGGCTTTTTCAAGTCAAACGGGACAACTCCCATCAAAAAAATAATTCAAAAGAGCAACAACTCCCCAACTGTATGTGAAACATCAGAGTAGCAGTTCGCTGAACTTGCTAGTTTTGGTGCCCGTTCTTCTATTGGTTCTCAAAGGCAAGCACATCCAATTAGTCTCCAGCAAACCACTAATGTTATTTGAGGTCTGAACTAGTACAAGGTTAGGAAACAGCCCACCAGCTAGCTTCCCACGTGAACCGGTTCCCGTCTGCCCCCTCACTCTCTGCGCTGCTGCCTCTAGGAGAGGCAGCAAGGTTGGGGGGGGGGTATAGTCAATAGGATTAACCGATAAGCCCAGGTTTATCAGTTAATCGTTTAGTCAACTATACACGGATACTCCTAGCATACGTAATGCTATTCAATTACTCACCACTAGCTCACTAGGTTTTCCCAGATTCCACAACAGAAGAGATCATTTACTCTGGCCGGTGCTACACAGGAGGAGGTCGGAGACCTGCCCCACAATAATTCCTAAAGCAGAATTTTTAGGAAAACATCCAATTTTGATTTAGAAGTGGCCCATGATGAAGAATCCATCACACAACCGTGGGTATAACGTTCCATTGCTTAGTTATCCTTAATGCCAAAATGTGTACCCATTTCAGGTCTGATATCCATATCAGGGATGGTCTAGATCAGGGGTGTCCAAACTTTTTTCAAAGAGGGCCAGATTTGAAGAAGTGAACATGCGTGAGGGCCGTCCCCGCACTCTCAGCCCCAAGGCGGAGGGCCCGCAGGGTCGGAGGCGGGCGGAGAGCGCAGGGCACGGCGGCCTCACGGCGGCCCGGGGGCAGGGCGAACCCACAGCCGAGCGGGGGAGTGGGGCTGCAGATGTGCCCTACAGGGCAGGCTCTAGGACCGCGGAGGCCATGGGCGGCGGCGGCGGCGGCGCGGCCGGAAGCGGTGCGCTGGGCGCGCCAGTTCAAAAGAGCGCCGGGGAGCCAGGAGAGGGGGAGGAAGCGGGGGCCGTATTAAATTGGAACACGGGCCACAATTGGCCCGCGGGCCGGACTTTGGACATGCCTGGTCTAGATGGTATTGGAGGCAGGGGACTGGACTTGACCTCTCGAAGTCCCTTCCAGTTCTAGTGTTCTGTGATTCTGTCTGGTTTCAACTCCCAGTCATTGGACTTTGCTATTCCTTTCTCTGCTACAAGAGCCCATGACTGAATATCTGTTGCTCATGTAGGTACTCGGAGACTAATCAAGCTACTCCTTTAACCTCCTCTTTCTTAAGCTAACTAGACTGCGCTCCTTGAATCTCACTATGAGACAGGGTGTCTAAGCCTTTCATCATTCTCACGGCTCTTCTCTGCACCCTCTCCAAATTATCTACTTCTTCCTTAAATTGTGCACAGCAGAAATGAACACAAGAGTCCCAGCAGTGGCTGCACCAGTGCCAAACACAGATGTAAAATAACTTCGGCTCCTACTCAAGATTCCTCTGCTAAGCATCCAAAGACTACATGAAATCCTTGGCTGTGCAGAGGTCAGGTAGCCTAGTGTTTAGGGCTCCTCGCTATCATACTGGCTGTTCAGAGTCCAAGCAAATGCTGGAAGCCAAGGAAAGGATGTGGAAAGGAATAGACAGGAATGGGGATAAGAGTAAGTTGAGGATTTCCAGTTTACCTAGCTAGATTTTAGCATGCATGATCTATAGCTTTGTTTAAAAAGAGTTGCCATGTTCTGTGCAGGATGCCCTATTTTTGCTATTCATAGGGCAGCGCTATGCAAGCAGAGACACACAATATTCAGGTCAAAATTATGGAGACGCACTGCAACAGGAAATTAAAAAAAAATACCTGCAGAAGCAGGCGAGTAGCTAGTGCCCCACAGAGATGTCACGACTAAGAGATGTTTTAAATGAAAGCTGCCCCTGATAGCAGGAAGTTATAAATTATGCTTTGTGTTGGCAGAGAGGGGAAGTAACAGTGAGCACCAAGAGCCAAAAAAAAATGTTCTGCCCGAACCTGTTTTGATGCGAGATCCCTAAAAGAATGGAAGGAGTGTGTGGAATTTTCCTTTTGTATACAGAAACAAAGAGGGTCGGTTAAACAGTACCAATTGGCTTCTGGAGACGCAAGAACGGTGAAGAATAGATTGTGCCCATGTGCATGGTAGAACAGCTCTTGGGAGACCCCTGCTGCTCATGCAGGGAACTCAGAATATTTATAAACTGCTCAGTGCATACTGGTTGTCATAATGAAGTTCTCGAATCGCACGAGAATCAATTTTTCCCCCCCGACGAAGAATAGGACAATTTTGCAACTTGCGATCAAGATGTCAAGTGACCAGCAATTTGGGGTAACTCCAGTTTTGGGTGCCCCGCTTTAAGCAGGTTTGGGAGGACTGCTGTCCAGAAAAGGTGAATCATTTCTTCTTTGTTGACCGGCATTCTGTAAACAAAAGTTTTAAATAAGCTCCTAAAATTCACACACGCAATTAGCCCTGACAACCTACTGCATGTCTACTCACCCCCTTCTTATCTAGTCAAAATGCCACTGCTAAAATCATCTTGGCTCTGTGCTCTTAGTGTATCACCCCTTCTTTTCAAGTCTGTCCCTTGGCTCTCCCTAGCCCACTGTATCAGCACAAACTGGGAGGAGGGGAAAGTCTGTCTACACCACAAAGAAAACCCCAATACTGCCCTGAGGCATCTGACTCAGACTCACAGGGCTCTCTTCTCACAACACACTGCACATTTTAGCCAGACCCTCCATACCTGCCTCATTATCTTATTATAGATAGTCTCTGTGGGAAAGAATTAATGGACACAAATCAGATATCCAAAAAAGGCAAAACACAGAAACCAGTTGGAGAACACTAACCTGCCCGGGCACTAATTAATGGATCTCAAAATCACAGTGTTGTTTCAGGCCAATTCCACAAGCCAAATACACAGGGACGCTTTGGAACCTAACTTCATTTACAAGTTTAGGACCCATCACAAAGGTATGAATAAAGACATCACCCGGCTAGCACACTACCTTCCACATCCTAATGACTTAAAAAAACCCAAACAATGGGTACCGAAGAACAATTCTCTATCAGCTTCATGTAACATGAACACTAATTCACTATTTTTCCCCCTTCCTTCCCCCCCCCCCCCCGCCCCTGTCCCCTATTTATTTTGGAATTGGACTTCTGAAGATGTGAGTTTTGCCCACGAAAGCTCATGATACATGTTTTGTTAGTCTTTAAGGTGCTGCTAGAATATTTGTCGTTAAGTTTTTCCATTATCTTATTGTAAGCTAAATTCTGGCTTTCACTTCAGTCACATCAGCCTCCTTTGCCCATTTCTGAGATAGGCATTTTGGTGGTTTCTCCTACATTGCCGTGTATGAGTGGCGAAAGTACCAGTCAAAATCTAAAACCACCAACTTCTCCCCCTGCGAGTTCCTCCTCAGAATTCATTTCTTCCATGTTTGGGTAAACAACCACCTGACAATCGCAAGGCAAGGGAAAGCTGCAATCAATCTACTGACCAGCTAAGAGTGGTGTCTGCCCTGCTATATTTGTTGTCCTGTGTCCTGGATCTAATCACAACTTCCTTGTGTGTCTCATTCACCTGTTAGGTCTTTGCCATACAGCCTGTCAATTCTTTGGGGCCTGGTATGTGTGGTATGTTTGAATAGCATCTAGCACAATGGGATCCAGGCTATGACCTTTTACGTACTGCAGTAAATGCTAAATAACAATGCGGATATTTTCTTGTCTCCTTAACATCTTATTATGTATTTTAGAAACGTATGTCTGTCTGTCCGTGAGTCTGTCTGTTCAAGAACTCCTGCCAAACGGTAAGAGGTAGGACCATGCAAATTCAGTATGCATTTTCCTCTTCTCATAACTTACAGCAAGGCCAGGGTTTGGTTGTGCCAGGACAATGGGCTGTACGTGGAATTCAATTGTTTCTCATAAAATGGAAAGAGGGGTCTGGTAGGAGGGAGTTACACTGCAGAATAACCAGAGGGGTGGCAGCAAGGAGCCAGAGATGAGGATCAGGATAACTATTATAACCTCACTGGGCCATCAGGGGACAAGAGTGGAGAAAGGCACAGCTATCTACTATATATTTCAGAGAGTGAGTTTGTGTGCAGGGCTCAACAAATCACTGAATCTACTCACCCGAGGCGAGTAGATTTCAGCCGGTCGCCCCGTTCACCAGCGGCATGTGCAGTGCAATGCGCAGTGCAGGGCTGGCGAGCAGATTTTGCCACCGTTTGTCAAGCGTGTGTGTGTGTGTGTGCGCACGCCCATCTGTCCGTCCGTCCCCCCCAGCTGGAAGACATGCACCCATCCCCGAGGAGATGACTGGCACTTACCACCTAGCCCCAAGCAGCTGTGGTGAGAGAGGGCTGTCCTCTCCCCCACAAGCCAGCCTGCATCCTGAGCCCCTTATCCATAGCCCCATCCCAGAACAATGGTGTTAAATGAAGAAAAACAAAACTCATTTGGGTTAAGGACCTGAGCAACGCCAGGTAAATCTACTAGTAGCCAATAAAGGAAGAATACTATTTACACAATACTACTTTTAACCTGTGCTTCTCACAGCACTTTACAAAAGCAACTATCCCAATTTTAAAATGGGGAGCACACACCAAAACAGCCAAGGCCCCAGCAATGAGTCAGCGGCAGAGCAGGAAGTAGAACCAGATGACTTGAAAATCCTTCTAGCCACTAGACAACGCAGCCATTCACACCATGGTCTGCTCTACTGGCCCGCGGCCAGGAGAGTAACTCTTCTGAACAGTCCATGCTGAAGCACGTTCATTTTTTTGATTGTATCCTTTGGTATATATGGTCATGACCAGGGCTCGCCGAACCACAGCGAGCCCCACTCGCCAGCCACGCTGTCTGGTGATCTGCGCACGTGCAGATCGTCCGAACCCGGCTCTTCCGGGTTACAATCTACTCGTCACGGGCGAGTAGATTGTATAATTTGTTGAGCCCTGGTCATGACAATTTTCTTCCACTATTTGATCTGAGGAAGTGGGTCTGGCCCACGAAAGCTCATCACCTATTAAACCATCTTGTTAGTCTTTAAAGTTCTACATAGTCCTGTCTTTTGTTTCATGCTGAAGCAGTGATACTTTAAGGGGCCCTCCCACTGAAACACTTAGTGTTCATCTGATTTAATGAGATGAAGTGGGTGCTGTTCCGAAAGACAGCGCGGCCTTCTCCTCTTACAACTGGCCATGTTGCTTCTAACAGACTGAGTGAACAAACTGGAGTGGAATTGGGACTGTACTGGACTCAGGCCTTTTGGTGGGGAAAGGATCTACAATGCAAAGAAAAAAGCCTCATGGCTGCCCTGAGGCAGCTAACTCAGACTGAAAGGGCTCAGGCTACAGGGCTATTCCTTTGTTACACAAACCTTCAGGCCTGGGCCTCAGCTCTGGGACCCTCCCACATCACTGAATCCTAGAGAGCCCAGGCTCCAGTTCAAGCCTAAATGTCTAACCTGCAGTGAACAGGGTTGCCAGATGGTTTCAGAAAAAAAACGCCAGGAAAAAGTTTGTGGAGCAAACCCCGAGAGTTGTTAAGCCAAAGAAAAAAAATGGCCCCTTTTAAAAACTGCGTAGTGAGGCTTTTTGGCCCATCTTGCCTCCCTGTGCCGGGCCAGACAGCTCCTCGGTACGCACTAGGGTTGCCAGGCTGCCTCTGTATTGAGCTGGACAGCCCAGGATTTTCGCCTCCTGGCCGGGAAAAAAAAATCAGAAAGTAACGGACATTTTAGGTGTCCAGTATTTCAGAATTTTTTTTTTTACCAGATAGGAGGCAAAAATAACAAGCTGTTGGGTTCGATACCAGACACCTGGCAACCCTAGAAGTGAAACAGCTCCACAGCCCGAGTTCCATGAGCCTGAATCACTGGCACAAGCCAGCCACAGGCATTCAATTGCTCTGTAGACAGACCCTGGCAGAGCATTAACACCCTGTCACCAAGCCAGCCCGAGCTCTATTTTGTACCACTTGAATCAAGTGCTTCTTCCCCTTACTCACATCTCTCTATTCCAGTGGTCCCAAACGTTTCGGCATCACGCCCCCTTTTTGATTTTTGAGAAACCCTTACGCCACCACAGGAAGAGGAAGGGAAAAAAAGAGGGAGGGGAGGGACTGACCGGGGCAGCAAAACTTGACTTGGGGGAGGAGGGTGGGGAGGGGTTGCCTTGCATACCCCTCCCCCTGGGAATTTCTTCACGTCCCCTCTCCTTTCCCCCCTCCACCCCCACCCCGTTTGGGAACCCATGCTCTATTCCTTGCCTGAACTCTTTGCCACCCATTTCCCTTGAGGTACTTACAAAGGGCCCAATGAAAACACCCGAATGCCTAGGATATCCTTCTTTCTGCTAGCATGTGATGCCCACAAAGTTACAGAGCAGGGCAGCTAATAAAGGGATTTTGTTTCTTTTGTGTCAGTATGAACACATGGGAAGAAGTTCCCTGCGACAGACACGACATGTGGTCGCAATGTCATTCAGAACTACGCTGTATAGTACACTGAAAATGTGAAAACCTCAAAAAGCCATTATAAGGAGACTGGCTAGACATATGAGCTATAGGACACTCATAGTCCTTTGCACCCAGTACAAATGATGTGCATTTGTATGTTCCCAGGATCACAGGTGGGAAGGGGGAGTTAAGAGCAAAATCCCAAGGTTGGCTTGAAGCCTGACCACCTGGTAGATAGGAGAAAGGGCCGGTTTACCTGTTTTCAAGAGGCCGGAGGAGTCAAAGCAAGACTTTGGTATAAGAACTGAGTTTAAATAGACCAGGCGAGCAGATAGACTCACCGGGCCATTGGGCAAAGGGCGAACCCTCTGAACAACACCTCCCCTGCTCCCTGCCCCGTCCCATCCCAGCACCATTTCGAACACGCCATGGGCTCTAAAGCACAGCGCTCCGGTGGCTATTTAAAAGGACCTGGGCCGTCAGCTGCCACAGCTGCTGCAGCAGCCATGACCCCCGGACCTCTCTGAACGGAACAGTTGCCCCCTTTGCGCAGCCCTAAGGTAGACCTTTGGTCAGCCAGGGCCCACACAGGGCTGAATGGCAATTACTGAGTATGTTTAGTAAGCATGTAAATCTGCGTATTGTTTTCAGATGTTCTCCCTGTGATGCTTTTGCTTTAATAATACATGTAATCTACTTGGAGAAGGCTGGGTAGTAGCCTGTATAACCCCAGGTAAAAGGGTGAATCATAGGTGTTGGACCCCAGCCTGACCTCTTGAGGAACTGTATGTCTAACCCCCAAATCTGAATGTAGAGAGACACCAGTCTCTGCCTGAGAGTGGTGACTGCAAGGACTCCTGAAACCTTAAGAAGTGCCTAGAAGAGGTTGAGGATCGGGGGGGGGGAGGGGGGGAGTGTCAAAAGCGCTGATAACCCCTGAAACGTGTTCCTTTACCAAGCGCTTCTTCTATAGCCATATGGGAAGCCCGTAATTCATGTTCTGCCTTTCCCAGAGTTAATTCTTTGGGGCTTGGAGCAAAGCAGAGACAACCCCATGCTCAGCTCTGGGGACAGCAAGCGTTTCGACATTGCTGCTTTATAAAGACATCTGCAGCCCACATGGAAGCAGCTCTCTGCCAGAAACATAGCTGTTCCAATGAGGAAGCGTGGGTAAGTAAACAGGGAGTCCCAAAAAGCACACAAGACAGGCTGTGCTGGGGGGAAGGGATGTGAGTATGTCTCTACAAAAGGCTGACATTTAAAGCTTCTATTCATGTATTTAGAAGCTCTCACAGATGGGACATAAGCTCACATCACAATTGTGTTGAGGGTGGTGATGCTACCAGCAAGTGTAGTAACAGGGCAATCATCCTCTCTGGTTTGCCCATTGATAAGGAGAGTTCATTTTACTCGCTATCCACAACACGTTATTCCATCAGTATGAGCGTTAGGTTAAAAAAAAAAAGTAAGACGAGTTTACGGCAAAAAGCACAGGACTGAGACCCAGAAGATTCATCCCTTTCACACTTGTTGTCACGCCTTGTGCCTCCGTTTCCTCGCCAGTTGTGACGTAGTGGGGGTACTTGCTGGGCTGTGGTGACCCCTGCTGTCTGGAGCAAGACCCAGCAGGGAAAACCTCACTAGGCAGAGGTAATGCCAAACTTGTTGAACCAGTGGCCAGACACCCCCCATGGAGAGGAACAAAGGAAGGTGGATGCTGCCCTGGCTGGGGGGCAGGGCTTGGAGAGGGTTAGTTAGTTCCTATCTGGAAGGCAGGGAATAAGGAGCTGGGGAGGGGGCTGGGACTCCCCTATCTCAAGGGGGGGCACTGAGGCCTCTTAGCCCCAGTTCCTGTAACCAGATTACATCTGTGCTGCGCTGTGCTGGAGGAGCAATAAACCACCCTCAATTCCACTGGCTGGTGCAGTCTGTTTGTGCCATTTCGGGGTGCAGGAGACGGGGAACCCGTCACACCAGTGAAGTTAAGTGGACACACACCTAACTTACAGGGTTCTAGCTGAAATTCAGTATGTGCCTTGAGATCACGACAAAGGCATCACAAAAGAGGAAAGTATTTAGTAATAAAATATTACTTAGTCTAGCACATTTCACCCAGATTCATGCCATGTGTAGTCCAGACTGCAGACCCATTCGAGTCTGGGATTTAGGTGCCCAGAAGAGGAAAACGGTAGCAATATTCCAGAACGACAATCACAAGGCTGAACATTTGGCCTCCCGTATTAACACGCAAGTCCAAATTTCATTTCCCAACTTCATTCCACTCTCTTCAGGCAATGGGGTCATATTTTCTGGAGATCTCCTGAACAGCTAAGTAAGTTGTTTGCTGAATGCTTCGGAAGCTTACTGCCACAAATGATTGGAGCTTCTTCCTCTTTTTTTTTTTTTTTAAAGTTACTCTATCCAACAAGTACTGAACAAAACTGTGCTACCCAGCCATTGTGCGATACAGCCAGATACATTCCCTAAATCACACTCCTTGTAACTAGACTTCACTTGCCTAATTCCACTTGGCAATTCACTATGGAAAATTTCAATACGAGTTTAATTAAAGACACAGATGTTTGACATGCTAGAGCCTCTCAGAAACTTACTTCAATCCACTCTTTCCCCATACACAGTGAAGCAGAGGCTACATGTTATACAAATGTCAGTACCAGCTCAAAGAGTCCGTTTTTCTGTTCTCCATACTTTGCATATTAGATTTAAGCCTACTTCTCCCTAAAACATGTACAGAAACGGCAACTTTCACTGGAGGTGCATGATGACCCTCCACACGGCCCAAAGCGAGTCAAAGCCACACAGGAAATACAAAATACTGCATCAGTCAAAGGCTTTTTACTAAACAGGTAGGTGTTCAAAATACACATCTGCCCCAAAAATGTCATTTCCCACATGCAAAATCACCTCACCAGGGCACTGTGCACGTTACAAGGGTCTACAGCACTACTCACAACACAAGGCTGCACAACCCCATTTTTTCTTCTATTTATATCTCATCTCAGTAAATACCAATACATCGACCGGCCTGCGATAGACACACAATGGATCCTCAGGAAAATTAAGCCTCATAATGATAGGAAATGGGTTCTACTGCTGACCCAGACTACATTCACCCTCTAAATCAGCTGCTAAAATGGGTGAAACACACATGCTCCCAAAAAAATCTCTCACACAAATCAAATGGAAGGCTGACCGAATGATGCAGTTAGAAACCGTACCTGAACAGAATGAATCCCAGTGACTCAACGGCTGCCCGTCTCACATCATCGTTGACATCACTCACCTAGTAAAGAGGAAACTGGATGTTAGGAGAATGGTTCAAACTCCCAAGTATTTTGCAAGTATTTGTCAGCTTACATGCAAGTGGCTGGATGCGGGATACAGGCCTGAGGTTACATAGGACTGTACAGTTAACAGTTGAATTCATCAGGCAATCGTGGACAAACAGACTTCCAAAGGCCTACTGTTCCCACACAGATATGTTTTAAGTCTGATTTTTATTTTTTTGATCAAAGGCCTGTTAGTCAGAAAAAACTGATGGACTCCATGTTTTTGAGGCCATCTTGTTTCTGTTCAGCACAATAAACGGTTAGGAAGGATGTTTGGAGAAGGAAAGAAACCCAGCTAGCAAGTACTCCAAGGCTGTGTTCTACTTTTCAGCAAAGTGTTGCTTTAAGCCAGGGGTTCTCAAACTTTGTGATACCACGACCCCCCTCTAAGTTGCTCGCGACCCCTCGGGTGGGTCAGGACCCAGAGTTTGAGAAACGAGGCTTTAAGCAATACTGGGGTTCTCTTGCTGAATGTCTCTTGGCTTTCGTGTTTCCATTCAGCAGAGAGCCACTCGTCCCCTTTACATCACTGCTTTAGATTAGAACATGAACATGGCAGCTACCGAGTTCTGGGAGTGAGTGGGTTGAATGAATTTGCTGCAACCACCCCAGGTATCCCATTACCTGGCCCAGACACTGCACAACTTACAGCGACATGCAGCAGGCGCCGGATTGCCTTGTTGTTCCCTGAGCCGCAGTAAGCCATAGCCACCGTGTACATTCCGGAACGGCGTAGGATTGGATCCTGGAAGACACAGATAGTGCTTCAATATTTAAATGTCTACAGCAGGGGCGGGGAACCTTTTTGGGGTGAGGGGAGCCACTGACCCACAGAAAAATCAGTTGGGGGCCGCACACAAGTGAGAAGCAGGAGAAAAACAACCCCTCACTGTGGCTCCTGACTAAGAAGGAGAAAGACACATTCTCTTCACACACCAGAGCCTAAGGGGGCCCAGCCTGGTAGGTTGTTTGTGCTCTAGCCTCGCAGGGGGGCTGGAGCACCAGTGCAGACTCCCCTATCCTGGGGGGGCGGGACCCCTGAGCCTTCGGGACCAGATCCAGGTAAGCTGAAGGACGCGTCTGGTCCCTAGGCCTGAAGTTCCCGGTCCCTGGTCTACAGCTACGGATAGGACTCAGAGGTTCAGTTTCGGAGTCTACTCTGTTCCTAACTCTAAAACTGCCATCAAGGGGGTAACAGATTAGAAGCACCTGCTCACTAGGCATGGCACATGCCACAGAACAGCCAGTCAGTTGGGGAAAACATGAGTGCTCTAGTGCCCCAGTAGGACTGGCGCTAATGACCTAGGGGCAAAAGGCACCTGAGCTGTGAATTGTCTAGCCCCTTCAGAGTAACTTTACGGACTATGGACACACATGCCCAGCAGGTATAATATGGATGGAGTCAGTCGCTTTGAAAGAACTTTTCTATTGAAAGTGATCATGCTGACCAAGCTGGAGATTTCAGACGGGGACAGAGGGAAGTCTCTGAAACAGACCATGATGCTATCGAAACAGTCACGCTCACCTTATCTCTGCAGAGACTTTCTATGAGGGCATCGGCTTCCTCCATCCTCCCATACATCACCAGCGCAATGCCAACAGCCAGGCCCCGCAAGATCTTTTCATGCTGGGTCTCCTGTGCGTAGCCGACCATGTCTTCAATAGCCTGAGCATTTTTAGATCCCAGCATTACCAGACCCAAGGCCAGACCCGCTGCTTCACCTGCATAGCAGAAAAAGGCAATCAGGAAAGCATGCAGTGCTCCCAAAACAGGCTAGTCTATCAACTCCTATGTAAACACAAGACCCAGAGACTCCCCCTACTGAGATACAGACCGATACAGAATTTCCAGGCACTGTGCCCAGCAGATCCACTGCTTAGCATGAAGTCTGCTGACTCCCAAAAGCTACAGAAAGAAGGGAAGGACACTTCTAAAGGGAAACTGCAAAGGCATACGGATGGCATGTACAAGAGCTACGCTGGTAGAAACCTCAGAGACAGTAGCATAATAAAATGACTGCCTGGAAAATACTATAAAAGCTACTTAAAAGATAGATTGTTAATGCATCAATGTCTTCATATTTGAATAAAATCACCATGGAAGGTGTATTTGATTTACACCTTAGGTTGCTAGATACCAGCCCAAAGCCCTGAGGCTAATGCTATGCCCTTGCAGGTTCAATGTCTCTCTCATGCCAGGACACATGCATCTCGATCCAGATCATCTCCTAATTTCTTCTGTTAATCTGAGCCGATGCCACAGTGGCCTTCATGAGCCCCTCCAGTCAGCCTCTCCTAGCCAAAAAGGTCATGGTGAGGTCTGGCAGGAATGTGGGGCCAAAACAGGTTAAAAAGCAGGAAGAGACGTTTCCTTGGATCCCCATGGATGAAATAAAGGCTCCCCTAGAAAGACACATCAGGTCACTCAATCATGTTCCCTGCTATTCTTAGACTCATCTTATGGCAGAGGCTATCTCTTGTTAAGTGCTTGTACAATGCATAATACAACAAGGCCTGCGGGCATCACTGCAATCAGGGGCATGGGAACATTTTTCAAGCGGGGTGGGGGAAGGTGCTAAGCCACCTTACCCTGTCCACCCTCACCCACAGCTGAGGCCGGCAGCCAGCGGAACCTGGGGCATGGGGCTCACCTGGGACCCCAGCACATAGGGCCATCAGCAGAGTCCCCAGTGCATGGGGCTGGCAGCTGAGACCCCGGGCACTAGGCCAGAAGGCCCAAGGTGCTGCAGCACCCTCCCACACCGAGTTCCCGTGCCCATGACGGCCAATGTAAACAAAATAAATGACCCTTGTAGGTCATGGAAAGGCCAGAACAGAGTTGCACAGGAAATCGTCTATATTACTAGCAAGGGCTCAGATGGCTGTTTCAGAAGCAGCATCTTTACCTGTCACTGCATCGTCCTGGTAGAGGTTTGTTTTCAGCAGATCATACACATCCTGGCGTGCCGTCCCCATGGCAGCCAGACCCAGACCCAGGCTGCCACCGTGTCGAACAATCTACAAAAAAGCACAACCGTTTTCCTTCTTAGCGTAATAAACTGGGAAGGTCCTTACTTCAGCTGAAGCAGCCAGAGCGGTAAGCTGGAAACTGTGTGTGTATGGCCTGACCCCGGTTAAAAAAAAAGCCAAATGAACCCTCATTATGAATCTCAATTCTGCTTTTTCAGCCAGCCCCAGACCATTGCTTCCTCTGACCAAGACAGCAGCCACGTTCCCAAACCCAGACCACAGACCTGCCCAGTAAGGAGTGTTGCAAGCCCCATACAACTGATTTTCTGAGGACTTAGGTTTAACACTCTTCTAAGGAGTTATTTAAACAGGGGCACAATTATACACAGGTCTGCAGTGGGCAAAATGTATTGCACACACAGACCCAGATTGGAAACTTTTTCCTAAGCGCCACGCCCCCATCATCTTGACAACTCTCTGAATGCATGAGGAGCAACACAGTGCGAAGTAAAGCCCCAAACGAGAGTGATCTTTACAGCTAGAATGATTCACAAACGTGGTGGGGATCTTAGGAGATACACCAAAGAACATAAAGCCCACACAGGGCGACACCAATGGACCATCTAGCCCAATAGCCTGTTTTCTGACAGTGGGCAATGCCAGAAGCTTCAAAGGGAACGAAAAAAATAAAGCAATGATCAAAGCCAAAAAGTCTCAGGGCACCTTGAAGACTGACAGGTTTATTTGGGCAGAAGTGGGTAAAAAACCACTTCATCGGCATGCAAGTCCTTCCTAAAATCCCACTAATAGCAAAAAGAGAATTTTCCGTAGCCATTGCCTTAATGTCTGAAGCAGCTACAGCACTGTTAGGTACAAGACAACACATTGAGGTTCACTGTTACATCTTGTACGCACATCGTTACTGGCGTTCTTCAGCTGGTTCAGCAGATAGTCAATGATGTCACCACCGTGATTAGCATGAATCAGACCCAATGCATATAGACCGCCGCCCTCCTGATAGGCTGAGCCCGGCGAGGTGTCTTTGGGTAAGTAGGTTGCCATTAATTGTAGAGCTTCCTTCTCATGACCCTGCGAGTTCATTGCCCAAGAGGGTTGAGGGAAGGGAGAAAATAAAAGGAGAAAAAAAAAACCAGTGTTACAATATTTTACCACTCCGCAGGAAACGTATGCTTTCTCCACCAATTTCCATGCTGAGATCTATCGTTAGTCCCTCACAAGCCCCACACGTTCAACCTTTTAATGCTGTGTTCTCTGCACTTCTGAACTATTTAGTCACTCAGAGGCATGTGACTACACTCCAGTCATGTGATCAATATCCAAATAATGGATCAATATCCAATGCAAATAAACTGGACCTAGGAGCCATACCTGGCTGAACAATCAGGATGCTTTAAATAAAAGTTCCAACCCCACAGGGCAATTGCAATAGCTTCTCACTATTTCAAGACTGTCTTTAACCCTCCTTTCCCAGCCCTGAAACAGCAAGTTCTGCCACCATCGTAGTTCCTCTGGAACATATTATTCGAGGCTCAGTAACATCAACAAGCCACAAAATAAAGTTACAAAACTGCAGACATTTAAAGGAGGTAAATGGAAGCTACCATCTTCTGCAGCTGATGCAAAGGAGGGGAGAAGAGCGGTCTCTCTGTACAATAGCAAAAAAAGGCCCCCTTTCTCTTGTAAGGTGGACAAACGTGTGTCTAGGTCACAGCTTCACTGCACTTATTCAAAGCAAGGTGTGACCTATCAGGGTTACAGATCATTAAATCCACCTCACAGGCATAGTATTCCCGTCCATCCAAACGGTCCTTGAAAATACTTTGCTCCACAGAAAGAAGATATATTTGGAAGGCAGTAATCATCTATTCATTCACTGTATTCTTCTTTGGTGTACTTGGGTTTTGACAGGTCAGTTGAAGAATCTTCCTTTTAAGTCACATTTCTCCACCACTTCTCTGACCATAATTACACAACATGACTCTGCCTAGCCCCGGACAGGTGTACACATGCTTCCGAAAAAAATATAACTGGACATCAGCCTGAGTCTTTGCACATTTCTATGATTAAGAAGCTGACATGTCCTGATGTCTCGTAAAGAACAGATGTTCAGTTTATGGTATCTGGAGATGCTCATCAAAACATTTGACCCCGTCCACAGCAGAAGTTTTAACTAGAGATGTTAGCGAGTAGTGGACTACTCAACTACCCAATAAGCATAAATAAGTTTATCGGGTAGATGACTGGAGTACTCATGGTGCTGCCGCCTGCTCCCGCTGCCTCTATCCGAGGCAGCAGGGGGGGATAGGGAAGGATGCTCTGGCAGCTCCGGCAGCAGCTCCTGTCCCCCAAGCAGCCTCTGTTCATGGTGGCCGGGGCTGACTGCAGCCAGGGGCTGCTCCAGCAGCAGTCCCTGGCCATTACAAACAGGAGCTGCTGGATTTGGCGCAAGCCAGGACCAAGCAGTCCCAGGTTGCACCGGTCCGGGAGGCTGTACCTCTGCTTTTGAAATGCAGTACGAGCCCAGCAGCTCTTACTTCATTTAAAATGCAGAGCCGCAGCGCAGTGGCTCCCGGAGCTACCTCAAGCCAGGACTGCTAGGTCCCAGCTCCAGGAGTTATCCCTGCTCCAGTTCTGCAGAGCAACCACTTATCGACTAATCATGTAGTTGATACAAATGGTATTGACTACACAATTAGCCAGATAACTGCAATTTAATATCCTTCGTTGTAACAGTGGTTTTATAATGGGCTAGAGTCCCAACCACCTAAATTGGTTACAGATCACATGGTTCAGTTTGTGCTCACACAGCAACCGTTCTGCCAGACACATTTACATGTCCAAAAGCTTCCTCTCTGTTTGTACCAGGACATCTGGGGACAGTCTGGGCACCTCTTCTAGGGTGCAGTGCCTCAGCAGGCTTGAAGTTCCTGCAGAACAGCCACAAAGGGCGGCATTGGCAGCACATGGGGCAAGGCACTCCAACATGTCCCTGAAACAGTTATATGAACACGGTGAAAGTGCCTGGATTGCACTGCAAATTTTTTTTAAAAAGGACCAACCCACTCTCAGAAGGACAACCATGGGCCATCCAAGGGCACGGGCATGGATCAGGTACCATTAGCTGTCTGCACTGTACAAGCCAACAAACCAATTTACAGCCAATCTTATCAGGGACTAGTTACAAATGGGGTTACCAGTTGGAGCGTGAAAAGGACCGTAGTGTGTCACACAAATTCCCTATTCCAGGAGAAACAGTCTCAGCCTTGGCATGGGAAGAGTTTAAGCGTTGGCACCGAGGAATGAATGGCGCACATTACCTTATGTATGACTCCCAGACTGGCAGTAGCAGTAAATTTAGCCCAATTCGTGGCTCTGGCCAGCCACTCCAAATTATCTCTGGAAAGAGGAAAGTCAGGGGTTAAATACTGTTTCTATAGTACCCCATTAGGGATATAAAATTCCAGTTAAAAAGTTAACTGGTTAAACATTATGTTTAACCAGTTAACAGGACTGGTGGGCTGCTCTGGTCAGGCAGGGTCGGGACCACCGCCTTGCACCCATGATGGTTAACCAGTTACCCTCAGTAAGCATGCTGGTAAGGCACTGTTTACTGAGTAACCGGTTAACCAGCTAACCCTTTACATCTCTACACCCCAAGACCCACTTCATCAGGAAAAACTGCTGTTGGAGATGGGGAGGGGTTGCTTCCATGCTCTATTGCCTAGAGCAGCCCTGATTTCTGGTTGGCTCCAGCTCAGCCGCTGAACACTGACAAACACTGTACTGCACAGAAGCAGTGAGGACACAGAACTACATAAATCTACTGCACTAATCCAGGAACACCTGTATTACCAAGGAGGAACTGGCCTTGCGCACCACCATGCCCCCTCTCCCTGGCTGGGGGAAGGGCAGCACAGCAACACACTTCCCCTGTCATTTATCCCTACTCCTCCCATAGTGGCAGGGGTGACAAAACCATGTGCCAGGTAAGCGCCCCACCCCAATCCGCCTCATGCCTAGACCCTGCAGTGCCCTCCCTGGCCCAGCAAAACTTTAAATCCAGCATACCCTGTTCCTCAGGGTTGCCAGATTAAAGAGTTTCAAGTGTACAACATATTCGAAGACCTGGTTGCAGGCTGATCCAGCCTTCCAGAGAGCTAGAGACTGCTCACCATGCCACTCATCAGAGCTGATCCCAGCTCAGAAAGTCATTTTCTTTCTTCACCTCCAGTTGTAGGGTCAGGCCCCACCTTTGACCTCCATGAGTGTCACTAGCGCACCAGCAAGCCAGCCTCCATTCACAGGAAAACAGGAACTGCCAGACTGGCTTAGACTAGTGCTCCGTCTAGAGCAGAACCCCATCTCGGACAGTAGCCAAACCCAGATGCTTCAGAGGTAACTCCATGAACAGGCTGATGTGAGATCATCTGACCCTCCAACTCAGTCTCATTTTGATCTCTATGGGCACATCTACACAGCAGGGCTAAAGCCGAATTACGCTACGCAACATCAGCTATGTCAATTGCGTAGCTTAAGTCAAAATAGCTTCACTCAGCTTTTGGTGCTGTCGGCACAGCAGGAAGTCGAAGGAAGAACACTCTTCCTTTGACTTCCCCCTTACTCCTCGAGAAATGAGGGTTACCACGAGTCGGAGTAAGATGTCCTCCAGCTTGACATTATTCTGAAATAAAGGCTTGTAGTATAGACGCACATGATGTTATTTAGGAATAAGGACAGTTACTCGGCAATAACTCTGCAGTGTAGGCGTACCTTAATAGTCCAAGCCTGGCTTTAGCTACAAAGCACAGGATTTAATATCACTTTCAAATTGATAATTCAAGTATAGAAGCTCTGGCTAGTCTTGATATCCATGTTATCCAGTGCCTTTATGGATTCTGATAAATTCTTGGCCATAATGAATTCCTGTGGCTGAGTTCTGCACACACTAATTATATGAAGTGGGAAAAGCCATTTCTTCTATGGGGTTTGATTTTCCCACTTTTGGATTTCACTGAACGTCCCTTGCTTTTGTTTTATGAGACAGAAGATAAGCAGCACCCAATCTCCGTTCTTTAAGCCATTTGTTCTCTCATATATTTTTCTCACATCCCCACTTATCCACCTCCTTTCTAAGGGAAACAATTCCAGCCTGTTTACAAGTTTCTCAGGACCGCTTTTCCAAACCCCTTGATCATAATCACTCCTTTGCTGATCCCCCTCTAGCTCTGCAATGTCCTTTTGCAGATGGGCTGAACAGTATTGCGCATCGAATTCTAGCTTTCTGAATGCAAACTGGACCTCTTTACAACGTAGTTACCTAAGGAATTGGTCACTAGTTGTCCCACAGTGCATGAAGGAGTTTGCTATAACAGTCGCCGTGTGGCACACAGAGTTCCGCACTGCATCCTGGAAGAGCACAAGGGGATGAGTATCAACCAAAAGCAATAAACAGATGTTAGATTGCAGGAAAAAAATTTTCCTAAGACGCATCACTCAGCTCACTTTGGACATGTATTGGAAAAACAAGTCACAATTGGATTAAGTTGTATTAACTAACCCCAACCTAACCATCATCTTTTTCCTGATGGTGATGCATTGCTTGTTAATACACACCTATGTAATATCAACTCAGTTTTTCTGATGCAGACCAGTCCTCTCTGTAAACTTCTGGAATGAAGCAACTGTACAAACTGAGAAGAGAACTCTCTTAAATGGCGAGGAGCTTCAGAAACCTATTGCTACACAATAATTGCTGTTAACCGCAATTTCAAGCTCTTCCTAGAAGATTACACTGAATTACTATTCAAAAGAGCTTTATATATTTCTAACACATTTCAAGTGGAACCTCTCAACAGATGTGTACTTGCTTAAAGCAACAGTTTCAAACCACCTCCTACTGAGAATAGAAATTACATTCAGATTTCATCTCTCTACTGTGGTTTACAACAAACACTTGGTTTAAAAGATAGGGGAACAAAGTTTGCTATGAGCCCAAAGGATGCACCTACATGTTTACACACACCCCCTTTCATTAGTATCCTCCATAGTGGAACAGAAATGGTTTGAGTTCCCCAATACAGCCGGGCCCCAAGTTGCGAACAGTCGACTTACGATCGTTTGCATTTACGACCAAAGCTGTTGTAAATGGCGGACCCCAAATTACGAACGCGATCCGCGCTTACGAACAGCGCGGTCACGCGTAACTCTACGGGGTCTGACTTTAGGAACAAACTGAGTTACAACCAATTGCTTGGTCCGTAACCGGTTCGTAAGTCGGGAAGAGGCTGTACATTCAGTTTGTTCCTTGCGTTATTTTAATGCATCTTGATCTTTAACCTACAGATACAGCAAAAGGTGCCTGCACACTGCAGGATTCCTTTGGGCCACACTTCAGGGGCTGATGGCTTTGGGCCAAATGGTGAGAACAAGCAGACCTCCCTTAGCCTGGATGTTTCAAAATGAATTTGCTCTGACTAATATAGTCAGCTAGATCTTTAGAGACAATAGAGACTGTTCCAAGAGACATGCAGGCTATGCTAACACCTAGTCCTCTAAGGAGAGACACTACATTCAATATTGAAACAAATCAACAGAAAATCTGTTATGATTCCAGAAAGACAACCCGAAACCACTTACCTTTGTGTTTTTGAGAATCATCAGGTCTGTATTGTTGTTTCGTATTAAAAACTGCAGATGTAACTCAATAGCCATTTCGCCACTTAAAATTTTAATCATTTTTGAAGTCTGGTCCTTAGGTTCTGGGTTCTACACACACAGACGACAAAAACAAAACACGTCTTCAGCATCCTGTATTCTCCCAGGATCAAACTCTGTTAAAACACTGGCTGATGAGACAGCTAATAGACAAGCTCATTTTCAGTATGCCCCCTTCAGAAACCAGCACTTCTAGGATGAGAAAATGGCATTCACTCTTCCCTAAATGCCTCTCTCAGCTCTTGGACACAGTAACGGGACAGCGTCTATGTAGGAGTATAGGGGACAGATACCCTAAGATTGGATGCAGCTACTGATCTGAATGGAAGGTACTGAGACCTGCACCAAATGCCAAAAAGGCTCAACATGTTGCTTTGTTTGGACTCTTATATGTTCAAGAGATGAAAAAATAATTGCTACCAAAAGGCAGTCACCTATATTAACACTGTGTTTATATTTCCTGGGGGATTGTACTGGGGAAGGACTCAAAGCAACAATACTTTGGGCGTCACAGGCTGCTCCTCACAATGTGACTAGAACTGCTCAGGAAATTAGAGCACATAATTTAATGCAGATCAATGGAAGCCACCTGTCCCCAGCGTACAACAGCTGGGGAAAGAGAACCCAGTGTTAAGACTTTTGGAACATTCTGCCAGGAACTGCTCTATTTCTGTTGCCTGCTTGCTTCCAGTGCTCTGTACGGATGTTAAAAACTGATTAATACAGCAGCCTTTGCCTGCCAGGCTCCTGGGGAGGCTTCGCTGCCCTGCCACAGTGAAGAATGTAACTGACACTATTACCTGATAAGCATCAGCTTCCTGGTTAAATGGTTAATCTGTTGAATTCTAACATCTCTAGTGCTCTGCCAGAACCACATGAACCTCTAGCTCCAGATAACTTCTTCAGGGTAAGTCTCTGCGTGGTTCTCGTTCACAGAGGGTGGAAAGTACATCGGGTCTCTTTGTAGCAGCTTTATGTCAAACAGACTTGCTGAGAACAGGCCTTCAACTAATCTCCTCAATTATTTCTTTTCTGACCTGGGGCAGATTAAACTCAAGAATGCTTGCTCGCCTCTGGTCACAACCAATGGCGTTCATGATGCTGAAACTAGCCCAAGACACCACACCCCAGAAGGTACACTGCTCACAGGCTCTTGGACAAGGTAAGAAATTCCACCCTGTTGTTTCCTTGCATGAACCTAGTTTCAGCAAATATTTCTACTCACATTCAAACCAACAGAGCATCTCCCTACAAGAGAATCACGCAGCATCCCATGACTAGTTCGCATGTGCGCATTACCTTTGGGCAGCATTTTATTTATTTCCTTTCTCCACCCCCCCAGAAACTGCAAGGTAGGTGGTTGTGTTTGCTGCTTAGTGTGTTGGGTGGCAATGTATGTGTATATTTACAGTTCTCCTTTCTTCTAACACACCAGAGAGTAAGCTGGGCACTACAGCAATCTAATGAGCCAACCAAGTAGCGCAGTGTGCACTATTCCCGGGCAGGGATCAGAACTCAAGCACCAAGCTTTGTCATTCAGTGCAGGCTGTAAGCACGGCTGAGGATAAGAGTACAGCCCATCAGGGAAAGAGAGCACGTTGTACTACTTTGGCAGCTATTTTCAGCATTCCAGGAGCAACATCCAGTTAGCAAAATTGTCACCGCATGGCTTGTGGAGGAATGGGGCAATTCACCAGCCTGTACAAAAATGAAGCCTCCAACACCTGGTAAAATGTCAGTCCTTTTCTTTAGGGAAGGGTTAACTTCCTCAAGACCAACATAGTCCAAAACAATAGATAAATCAGGTCCTTCTACCTGACCCAGAGTCTCCCGCAGAAGTCTACACGTTGCCTGCTGTTTTTTCTCCGAGCTGCTTGCTGGCATTTTATCTGCAGGCCAAATGACTAGCAGGCTATCACTTGACCCCTGGCCTCAAAATGATTACCTTCTAGGACAGGGATGCAGAGGGAGGAAAAGACAGACAGACAGAAAAGACAGGCAGACAGAAAGAAAGGAAAGACAGACACGACACAAAGACACAAACCCTCAGTATGTGGCCTCTGCCTTGGAAGGAGAAAGGAAGGCAAAAGACACTCCCCTCACACCAGAGCTTAGAAGGGTCCGAGGCTAGCAGATTTTATGTGCTCCAGGACTGCAAGGGACACACAGGAAGGCTGGAGTGACAGCACAGACTCCCCAGTGCTAGGAGGAGCCCTGAGCCTCGGAGGCCAGACCCAGGTAAGCCTTAGGTTCCCCACCCCTGCTTTAGGACGAAGCCAACTTAGTCACAGATAGGGCTACATCTGAATTCCTTAAAGGGTCATCCCACTTCGTGACAGGGAGGAAGAGGATGAGATCTAAGCAAAACGCGTCTGGAGAGCTGAACACAACACTGCGTGGCACTCACAGATTCTGCAGACTTCACAGCACAAGTGCTACTTGGCTTCTCTTCCGTTTCCATAGTGTCACTGAAAGTAAACACAAATACAAACTAATAAATACCACCCAGTTCACCTCTCGTGACTGCTTTGGCAGCAGCCAAATACTGCGTCTTAACACAGGAGCCTGGGGCGTGAATGGAATCTCTGTGGATAAGAGACCTTGGGCGCAGCACAGGGCTGACGCACACGAGCCTAACAGCTCTCTACAACCCGAGTCTGATGGGAGTTAGGCATGAAAGGCTGGGAGAATCCGAACCCCCATGCTGACTTGAAAGTGCAATGATTCAAGAAAGCCTGAACAGCAGGGGAGAAGTGAGGGAAAACCACTGGTGGAAACGTGTTTGGGAGCGAGACACAGCAAGGAAACGACCTCCATACTCAAAAGCTTCAGGGCCACCACGGTCAGTAAGGTTAGACACTGTGATAAAGGGAAAAGCAATCCAAGTCGGTAAGCTGGCACTGACATATTTGGAGGGCGGAGAGAAACGTTCCGTGTATTGCTGTAGTCCAATATACAGCACAGATTCTCTCTGCTCAACATTTTTAAACAAATGCAGGTAGTTTTCCAGGCTCCCCTGAGGAAAGCCAAACCCATCAGAACCTGTGTGGGCTCTCTCTGACTATCACACCTGGATGGGTATTAAAACCAAGTTGGAGACAACAATTATTTCACTTCTCACCCAAGCAATGGCACCTCCAAAAGCATAAGCCCCCACCAATGCTAGGAGAAGATGCCAGGAGAGGAATCTGCCCAGATGTGTGCGCGTGTGCGTCAAAAAAAAAAAACCCAAAAAAAACAAAAGCTGAATTTCCATTGCTCAAGGGTGAGGGCGGCTGCCTACTGTCCCCTGCAATTCAATCTTTAGAGAAAGTGCTCAGAGAGAACTGTACTAGGGCACAGGCGGATTTATCAACTGCTTTATGGGTACACGGTCCATCTTATGGTGTGACATCACAACAAGGAAATATCGACCTGCTACATGCACACTCTTAACTGAAGAAACTAAGGTGTTTGGAACCAGTTTCCTACGTTTCCACAGGCTCATGTGTTTTGGCAGGCTTGGTTTGGACGGCAATCCCCATTAAATGAGATGTAATTAGATGCAGGTGCTTGTATGGCAGCTCTGGAGGCTAGCGACAAGGCACTGCAAGAACAGCAATACTACAGACTTCTTCCATAAGGCTGCACCCACATGCCTCCATCTTATCTTAGAGAGGGCAGTCTCCATAGCCTGCAGACTACTGGTGAGAGACCAGAGAGGAGATGAAATGAGACGACCAATTTGCAGCACCTGTTCGGGTGCCTTGTACAATGCGGGCATCTGACCACTAAGATCTTGTAATACAGATCGCTGAACAGTCCTCAGATCTGGGGCGGGCAATAATTTAGAAGGGGGGCCACTTCACAAAATTTGTAAGTGGCCATGGGCTGCCCCAGAAGGGGCAGGGCTTGGATGGAAGGGGCGGAGCCAGGACACTTCCATGCTCCCCTACCCACAGACCCTGATTGGCCTGGGGGCAGGGGGAGCACATGAAGTCTTTGCCCCCCCCCCAGTGCCTAGAGAGAACCTTGCAGGGTGCGAGGAGACTTTGCACACTCCCCCTCCCCCAAGCCAATCAGGCAGGAGGAGAGGGGAAGCATGTGCAGTCTCTTGCCTTCCTACCTCCGCCCTACCTTCCTGCCCTCCCCCGACTCCAGGTCTCGATTGGCCTGGGGTGGGGGAGCAGCAGGGTGGCCGCATGCCAGATCAACCCACTTGGTGGGCCAGAACCAGCCCATGGAGGCCCTTTTGCCCACCTCTACCTCAAATGGTACTAACAGTCTTCTAGGCTAGATCTGAACTAATAAGCTTCATCCAAGAAGTGAAAAGCTCTATAGCATAGTGGTAATAACAAAGCCCTTCACTTCCGGTTTATACTGAAAATTTCCCAGGTTTACGAAAGTCATTACTCAGTTTTGACCAATTTTCACCCCAACTGTGGACCATTCAGGTACATGAAAATAGCAATTATATGTTAAGAAAAGCCAATATAGAAGATTAGGTAAGAGGTATTCATACCAAATCAAAGTTAGTCTAAGTGTAATTAAATTCTCTCCATTACAATACCTCTGACCTCCAGTAGCACTAGTAAGTGATACCTGAACCTATGTATTATTTTGTGAACTGTATTTACTTGCATAAAACACCACAGCATTATACTTTTACTTATGAGGCTCTTGCTTTTATCTGTTCTCCTGTCCCTCCCAGTATGAACCCCAATATTTACCCAGAAAATCGTGTCAATTTTGTTCAGCAATTTTCACCCTCTTAATAAACACTTCAAAATTCCCAGGAAATTGTGAAATCTGAAAACGGCCTTGCATATTTCCAATCCCTGGACCATCAATCTATTTGGATTGCATTATAGGATCTACAAAGCAAACACACAAAATCTACACATAGCTATGACTGACAATTGACCTAGGCAGGCCCCTGATTTTTAGTTCTGAGACACTGGCAATAGGTGAAAGAACATGGACACATGCTCTTCTAATGTCCCTGTAGAGTCATTTACAAAATGAATACAACTGGATCCTAACTGAGCATGACAATTACATTTCTACTCAACCCAACATCCCCACCTGTCTCTCTCACATCCAGGGACAGTCCCTGTGTTGGTTGATCCAGGCACAGAGGCAATAGGGGTTCCAACAGTGTGGAGATTCTGGATCACCGAAGACAAGAACTGCTGGCTGGCACTTTCGTACAGATCAAAGCAGATCTGATAAGCCATGAGAAGGTTTTCTTCCTTCACCAACTTTTCCAAGATGTCACTTACAGCCTGGGGGTCATCCAGAAAAATCAGGCACTGGAAAATGAAAAATAAAAGATAAATCCAACAGGTAGAAAATGCTACAAGAAGAAAGAATAGGCATCGATTCTCCAAACTAATTTCTGTACGGTTCTCCCCCACTCACAGCAGATATTGATCATCTTACAATAGTTATTGTAAATGCTTAATATACTCTTTATTCTCATTCTACACACAAGTTACTGTCGGAGAAGCTCCTTAAGAATTAAATGTTTTTCCTCTGTATGACAGCATCTTCTGAAGCTATGTGGTACATCCACTCCATTACAGAAAGAATCGGATAATCTCATTCTAATACTAGAACAAGATTGAAAGGTTTTAACAAATTAATGTGTGCCATTTTGCTGAAAAATCTGTGATACAACAAAACAGGGTATGAAGCTCTTAATGTTCCACCCCTACACCAAGCAACAATAGCACACAGCCTAAATCTACCAGTGGTGTAAGTATGATCATGAAACGGTTTTCTGAAAACAAAATGCTGCATTTATTTCACTGGAGAAAAGAAAGGAAAGCTGTTAAATTTTCTTAACATTCTAAGCAGCAATTACTGACTGATCCTCCACAATAATGCATGAAATCTTTAGTCATAATTCACAGAGTGTAGACTTAGAAGGGACCATTATATCACTAGTCTGACATCCGGTATAACATGGGCCAGAGAATTTCATCCGGATTCCCCTGTAGCAAAACCAATACATTATGTATAACTGAATCACAACTTCCAGAAAGGCCTCCAAACTTGATTAGAAGATATCGAGAGATGGAGAATCCACCACATCCCCTGGTAGTTTGTTCCAATGATTAAATCACCTTGATTGTTAAAAATCTGCCTTATTCCCATTTTGAATTTGTCAGGCTCCTTCTTAAAGGCCCTCACCCTTGTTCTGCCTTTCTCTGCTAGATTAAGGAGCCCTTTAGTATCCGGTAATTTCTCTCCTTGAGGGTACTTTTATACGGTAAATCAAGTAACCTGTCAGGTAACAATGTGGTTTTTCTGTTGCCATATTGGAAGGGCTGTAGTCATAATGGAAGGCCCAAAGACTTCCTCTGCAGCCATTAGCTATGAAGTTGGAGTCATAGCCTCACATTCCATCTAAAGTGCATTAAAATAGCATCATACCAGGCTGTTAAGAAAGAGATTCCATCCTAATGGCAACCAAACTTAGTTTGACCGCATTT
Organism: Pelodiscus sinensis; assembly: GCF_049634645.1. Lineage (NCBI taxonomy): Eukaryota > Metazoa > Chordata > Testudines > Trionychidae > Pelodiscus > Pelodiscus sinensis. The sequence goes on from NC_134720.1 coordinate 50,701,400, forward strand.
CCTCTGGCAAGAAACTGTTTATTGAGGTTCAGATGCGCAGCAATGGTGTCCCTAGCCTCTCTCAGAGGTGTAAATGGGTGACGGGAGGGATCAGAGCTGCCAGATCTCAGCCCTGTGCCAATGACATCGCGCACTGAAATTGGAGTCCCTCCGATGGGCCTGATCCTGACTGGCCATCAAGACAAGTTCACCTGTCTCACTGGGAGTGGTGCGCACTGCATGTCTGGCATGTGCGTTCTGTTTTTGGTAATTAATAAGAGCTGAAGTAGGATATTTCTGCGTAAGGCTCTATCACTGGTTAAAGACCCCGCAAACCCGCAAAGTGTAAGGTTACGCCTGAGCCTGCAGAAGGTTGAGGGTGGGTGCCTATATTGGAAAGGTTACGCCTGAGCCCTAGGAATGGGTAAGGGAGGGTGCCCCTAGAGTGTGAGAGAATTGTGTGAGAGTAACACTCTTCCTTTTGTTACGCTAAACACACTGAACTCTGTGTGGCTTCCATTGCTCAAAAAGTTTGAGGCTCTTTTCTAAACCCTAAGTTTCCGACATTACTTTACAACTATGGAGACCAGAATGGGACACATTTTTCCAGTATCCCTCTGACCAATGCCCCATACAGAAGTAAAAATCACCTCACCCTTCCTACTCCCCTATTTATACAGCTCAGGATCACAATAGGCCTTTTGGCCACAGCGTCCCACTGGGCGCTCACGTTCAGATTCTTGGCCACTATTTAACCTAAACCCTTTCTAGAGTCTCTGCTTTCAAAGACACGTTCTCTGTTCTGAAGAGATGGACTGCAATTCTTGTTCCTAAATGCAAAAACCTTAATTCGGCTGTATTTAATATTTTGCTTGACTAGGATCAGTGAACTAAGCAATCAAGTTCTCTCATTCTTATTTACCATTCCACCAGGCTGTGTTACCCACGATTTGTATCAGCAGCAATTTCATATTTACTGCCAGATCACTGACAAAACGTTCTGGTTCCTCATGTCATTTTAGTACAAGATTTGTTTCAAAACAACCATGACCAAGGATGAAATATCAGCGTCTACCTTTAATGCTGACTTCCATGCAATACATATTTAAACACACCCAGGAACCGGATTTCATTTGTTTAACTAAATATGATCAAAGCCCATATACGAATGAGTTCAATACACCTAGAGACGTTTGTATTAAGCAAAGAGTTTAGGAAAAGCAGAGCTCCACAACATTACCTGGCACACATTGATGAAGTCTGGTTTCTCCAGGTTCATGTAGATTTTAACTAGAACTCTCAGCACTTTATTACGAAATTGCTTATTCTGCATCAAAGACATGCAGAGCTTTAAGCTGTAGGCTAGCATTCCAGGAACATCATTCTGAAATTGAAGAAAAAGATACAGTTCCGACTTTATAACAGATGTTGTTAAAAAACAAGGTTAAGGAATAAAACCATGTGCACATAAATTGTTAATGCGGACAAGCACACACAACTTGACACCTGGTTTCTTATTTTTTCTCTTTCATAGAAACTCAGAAACCACATGCACATAGACACGACCCAAAGAGAAGACCATTTATGCCCAGAAGAGCCAAATTCACTCCAAATTAAAACCTCCAACACAAAGGTCTCTTTAGAGCACAATACTTAAATGATCTGTCCCACACCCTTTTCCTTGAGTATCAGGTGCTCAACCCAATGAAATGCAGGTGTTCAAACACAGAAATGTCAGCAAAATGGATCATCCAGCAAAAGTACTTCCCTGGAGATTGAGAACTAGGAAGGTAAGCAAGTAGTCAAGTTGAGTACTCACTTCTCCCCCTCCCCCCATTACTGCCTGTACCAGCATCTCCCTGGTGCTGCCTCCCCCGCCCCTTCTGCCTCTATCAGAGACAGCAATAGAGAGCAGGAAGTAGGGAAGGCTGCCCCGAAGCAGCCTCTGCCCATGGGGGGTCCTAGTGGGGAGCTTGCCCCCTCCCTCCCGCCATGGACAAGGGCTGCTGCTGTGAAGCAGCCCCTGTTGCCGTGGGCAGAGGCTGGTCAGGGTCTGTGAGCTACCCCCTGCTGCAGCTCTGCATTTTAAATCTAGTAAAAGGCCAACGGCTCTTACTAGATTTAAAATGCATAGCTGCAGCGGCCCCAGCTTGTGCCAGTCCGGGACCTACCCCCACTATGGCTCTGCAGTTTAAATGTAGTAGGAGCCAAAACGCCAGCGCACCTGGCTCCTACTGCATTTAAACTGGAGAAGCGCAGCGGGGCTAGCTTCTGAACCAGCGCGAGCCAGGACAGAGCACCCCCCCTTATCGACTAATCGTGCAGTCAATACAAATTGTAACAACTACACGATTAGTCAATTACCCACCTCTTAACATCCTTATTGAGAACAGAAAAGTCTAATCAGGTCTGACCAGAGCACCTAAGACAAGTTATAGCAAAAACAGAAGGAGTTCAGAAATGAACAAAGTTATCAGCAGTGCGGAAAAACCTACACGAGGACGGTTTAGCTTAAGAGATAGAAATGAAAGGATGGGACATAATTGGGGTCTACAGAATAACAAATGGAATAGACAAGGTAATTTGGGCACTCCTAGTTACTTGCTCTCATAATACAAAAACTAGGGTACATTCAATGAACCAGAAAGGTTACAAACTGAAAGTAGATAAAAAGGAAAAAAAAGCTTTTTTCCATAATGCATACTCAACCTATGCATCCAATTCCTGCAGCACAACAAGGAGCTCAAGATCTTATCAGCATTCTAAAAAGAATGGGCCATTTATGTGGATAATCAGAACACCCACAGTTACAATGGGTAGGTTATACAATGTTTAAAACAAAGAGAGGCTCTTACATTGCCTAGTAAACACCTTTCTGGGAAGAGGTGCCAACACTTCATTCCTCAGATTTGCTCATGGAAAGAGTTCCATGAGTCATTTCTGAAATCAAAATGTCCCCAGTACTCAGACTTGCCTGTAGGATGCTTACACAGTGCAACACATTTGATGCCCCCCTTAAATACTAGAGAGAGAAATAAAATAGATAAGACATGACAAGGTAAAAATTGCATCATTCAAGCTGAATCATTGGGTTTCACCAAACGTTTCCCAATGAGCTTCCCTCTTATTGTGCTGTAGTTTCATGGTCACTTTCACCTCCCTTTTCTTCATCCAAACCCTGAGAGGAAAAGAAATCCTACATGTGAATGCTCCACCTACCGACTCTAGGATGGTTTTCTCAAAGACATCCAGCCTGCGAGTCTCCAGCGCGATGCCAATGGCCTGCTTGTACTTGTGATCATCCAGACACCGCTGGAACATCTTGTTAACAATCCCTTCCAACCGCTCATCAACAGGCTTCTTCTCCGCATCAGCCAGCTCTGCATTCTCCACGCACTGCTTGGTGTAGTGATCAATGCATTTTGCTGAGACAGGACACAGAGAACAATCACTGTCAGCTTCCTGGACACACACAGCTTAAGAAGTAGTACAAGACAGTTGAATATCTAACTACTAGGGCTTGGGAGGAAAAATACGCATCCTCCAAGAACCTCCTGCCTACATAGGTGAAGCATTTAACATTACCTTTGCCTTGTCTAAAGCCATTACATTATCAAGTCATTTACACCCCAGTAACCCTGGATTGTGGTCATATAGTCGGTCAAGTAATTTTTATGTATCAACCTCCTCTACAGTTCCCATAGTTACACACGGGACCACAAATACCCAGGGAAATCACTTAGGTGGGCACCACTTCTGCTGAGTGAGAAAGACACTTACAGGCCCCAAAGTCTCCATTTCAGCGCTGGAGGCATATATGTGTTTTACACGATTGTTTCAAACAGCAGGACATTAGGGAGAGGAAGGGGGAGGATGCAACAGCAGGAGGCTTCCTCAATGTGCTGGGAGCGGCAGCGAGGGGCAGCTACAGTCCTTAAGTGTCAGCAGTATCAGCAGACTGGAATTTGCCATTTTAATTCTGGACATTCCTCTCCATCTGCTGACTGATTTGTAACCCCCTTTCTCCTCTCTCAGTCCCCACCCTGGCTAGCCCCACTCCCACTGCTTTCCAGTCCTTCTTTTGTCACCTGTCCATCAGTGGGAAGAGGGGGGACAGGTGACAAAAGCCCACAGGAAAGTCCAAACCATATAGACCTGGAAGAAGGATTGGAATCTGGGAGGAGCAATGGCTATTATTTAGGGATGTAATAGTGTAGTCGACTAACCAATTAACCAATAAGCAAAAGCTTACAGATTAATGCAATTGACCAATTTCTCAATCATTTTTTTTAATAAAGTACCCCTTTTTCAAAAAAAGAAATTATAAATACCCCCCAATGCCTACAGTTATCAGACACGCAAAAAAGTTGTCCACAGTTGCAACACATTTGTTTAAACAACTTAAATCGTAGCCAGGCGGGCAATGCAATTTTTGGGTGTAAAAAGTACAAAAATCATAAAATTCTGTAAAACTTACAACAAAAATTCAGTTCTCTCCAAATTTCAGTTGTGTTGATGTATCCCCCAGACTTCTCGAGTACCCCTAAGGGTACTCATACCACTGGCTGAGAAACATTGCCATAGACTATAAGCATTCCCCCCCACCCACCCATGCCAATACATTTTTAGCAGGCTGACCAGCAGCCTGACTTAGTTTGTGCTGGGTCCAGGAACCTCTGCCACAGCTCTGCATTTAAAGTGTATTAGGAGCCAGCCAGGCAGCCTGGCTCAGTTCCGGCTGGCACCAGATCTGGGAGCTCGGCCTTTCTTCCTCTCAGACAGGAGCTGCTGCCACCCCGTGCTGCTGCTTCTATATCAGAGGCAGCAATGCAGGGTGACAGGCAGACGGTACACAAGGGGAGCTGGTTTTTAAACTGGCTCCCCTCGTGGACCAGCTCCCACCCAACACCCCACAGTGCTGCTGCCTCTGATACAGAGGCTGCAGCGTGGCGTGATAGGGGGTTCTTCGGGAGTGGGGCAGGAATGCACTGTCTGCCAGCCCCACCCTGGGAGACTATAAAATAGTCAAGTAACTGATAAGAATTCATGAGGTTAATTGACTACTCAGTGAACCGATATTTAACATCCCTACTGTTATTGCAAGAATAAGGGAGGGACAAGAGAGAACATGGGGGGAATCTAATCAGTATCTCAGATACAAATGCAAGAAGATGGGAAATAAGCAGGAAGTACTTTAAAATGCTAGTTAATAAACACAACTAGGACACTGGTGAGATAACATGCCTGATTGGAATATTGGTTCAGGAGGGTACAGCTTGCTCAGGAAGGACAACTCGGGGGGAAAAGGGAGGATGATCTTGCCCTATATATTTGAAATGTATACATTTGGACTAAGGATAAGATGGAAACAGGAGACAAGCTTGATGGAAGACTGGGAAAAGATAAAAGGGAAACTACCCTGCCACGTCTGACCTAGGGATCTCGGACACCAACTCCGGATTCCGGATGCCAACACACCCCGGGCTCTGCTGCCGCCCATGTGTCAGGAAGGCAGCCGGGACCCTGGGGTGAGTTTCGTCGTTAATGGAAAACGATAAGCATGAAGCATATGGGTTAACTGTCTACACTTTTACATCCCTAAATCTCATTACAGTAGTTTGGCCACCAGGAGGGTAGGAATGTGGAAGTGTAACCCTGTAAACTAGGGCTGGGCAAGAGCCTGTCAGCAGGCCGCATCTGGCCCACCTAGCTCTTTGATCTGGCCTGCACAGCAGCCCCCGGTCCCGCCCCCAACACACTGCCTGAGAGCTAGGGACGTGCAAGCCCTTTCCACTGCTTCTATTTAAAGGGTTCACCCCTTTCCCGCAGCTGCCAGGTAGCCTGTAAGCAGTGGCAGGGAAGCACAAGCCCTTTAAATAGAAGCAGTTGAAAGGGTTCGCAGCTCCCAGATCCGCCACGTCACCTGGGAGCCGCTGGGGAACCATGAGCCCCTTCACATGCTTCTTCATAAAGGGACTGCGCCAACTGGAGAGCTGCCGCCTGGCAGGCACAACCCCATTACATAGAAGCATTGAAAGGGCTTGTGCCTCCACAGTGGTTCCCAGGCAACATGGTAGGGGGGCCAGGAACTACGAACCCTTTCAACTGCTTCTACAGGTTGCACCTCTAAAATCCAGGACTCTCTGGTCCGGCAATATCTGTGATCCGGCATGACTATAGATGTCCCAGAACCAGAGAATCCCAGCGCACTGCAGGGGGGTGGAGGCCAGGGAGGTGGCACAGGGTTCAGTTAGGCTGCGAGGGCTGGGGGGGAGGGACGCTGGAAAGCACATGGCTCAGCTGGAAGCCAGTGCCCGGCTCAGCTGGAAGCCAGTGCCCGGCTCAGCTGGGCTGCAAAGCTGGAGGGAGGGGGAGCAGAGAGCCAGCACACAGCTCCAGTGGGCAGCAGGAATTGGCGTGAGACTCAGCTGGGCTGTGGAGGAAGCCAGGAAGCGGGGCAGTAGGGGGGGGGCCCTGAAATGACCTTCCCTGATCCGGAGAAATCCCTCATCTGGGACCAGTCAGGTCCCCAGGGCGCCGGACCAGGGAGGTCCAACCTCTATTTAAAGGGCTTGGGCCTTTCTGGCAGCTGCTAAGGTGCGAGCACTTTAAATAGAAGCATTTGAATGAACTCGCAGCTCCTGGCCCTGTGGCTCCCTTCAAAAATTCTTGCCCACCCCAGTGTAAACAGTTACTCAATGAGCCTAGGCTCATTGGATAACGTTCACGGTTATACACAGGGCCTCCTCCCCACACTACTGCCTCTGAGCATGGGGCTTTTGGGAGTTCGGGGTGGGGAAGCCAGCACGTGCAGAGAGCTAGCTTTTAAACCGGCTCCCCATCTGTATCGGCTCCCACAGAGCTGCCTGCCCCCTGCGCCATTGCCTCCAAAACAGCCGTCTCTTAAAAGTCGGCTCCCCACAAGCACCAGCTCCCGCCTGCCCGCCCCATCCCCGCATGTGTTAACATGCAACAGCTGACATTTTCAGCAGTTACACACTTAAAAGCATCTTAACTTCCCAACTAATGGACTTTCCAGCTGGCGCTACTGTTGCTCACCAATGATCGTCTCCACGTATTCTGAGTTGTCGTTGACATTGAAGAGATCGCCTGCTCCCAACGCATAGTTCAGAGACTCCTCAAAGGCTCCCAGATGATAAAACACTTTGGAAGCCACCAAGGCAGCAAACTGACGACTCCGAAAGCCCTCATCTTCATAGAGAACTTCACTGAAAAGGGCAGAGAAAAGAATCAGTTGAGCAGGAAAAGCTCCCTGAAAAGACAAAGGCCAAGCTAAAACGCTGGCTTGAAAGGTCCCCTTAACTCTTCATCTGCTTCCCTCTCCTCCGATACTTCCTGATGAACCCTATCCTCTGCTAATTGCTGACCTCTGCCCTGAGCGCCTTCACCACCTCCAGACTTCACACCTTTAGTAACACCTCCGCCATTGACCTGAAACAGGCTCCGAGGCACCGTATATCAAGCACACGGCTAGGCAGCCAGCTGAACTTAATACTTTTTGGAAAAGGGGGAGTTAATGGCTATATTAACGACGATCAAGCAGCCAGAGGAAAGGCAGACGCATGATATTCCATGTTCCGTTTGAGCACCCACCCTTCCAGGAATAAATTATTTCTTCTCTTACATTTTGTCCACTGACTCAGAGATTTCGGCCCAGAAGTCATTGACAACAGCATTCAGTTTGTGAAGAGCGAACTCCTACGGAAAGTAACAGACGGTTCATTGTTAATGAGCTGCATTCATTCTATTTTTTTCCTTACCACCATCTCCTACAATAAGATCTCCAAGCAACCACCACTACTGCTCACAGAACAATCAACATCCGCACACTGCATCCCAAATACAGTTTCTTCCTTATGACTCCCCTGCTTCCCTCTGACTTCGCTGAGCCAAACTGACATATTTACTGAGAGTCCTTAAAATGCTCAGAGTCTTCACAACTGACTCACAGCTGGTCTTTGTTTTCTAACTCAGCGGTTCCCAACCTCCGGGCTGCAGACCGCTTGCTGCCGGGCCACTGTGCTTCCGCCACTGCTGTTGGGAGGGTCATGTCCTGCCCCACCTCTCTGCCTATCAGCACCGGGCAAGGGCGGGGTCTCTTCCCAGCTGCGGAAGAGCACTTTGCTGCATGGCAGAAGGGCCATGCAGAGCCTGGAACGGCAGCCTTACAGCAGCTGAGACGCATGGGAGGCAGCGCAGGGCTAGGTGAAGTGCGGCTAGTGCTGGGGGGCTCAGAGTGGGGGCTCTAAGGGTATGTCTACACTTCATTCCTCTCAAGAGGAATGCAAATGCAGACACCCGAAATTGCAAATGAAGTGGGGATTTAAATATCTCGTGCTTCATTTGCATAATCGCTTCCAGGTGCTATTTTGAAAGAAGAAACGCTGCGTAGATACGGTTATTTTGAAAGAAAACCCTTCTTTTGAAATAACCCTTAAACCTCATTTTATAAGGAGTAAGAGTTATTTCGAAGGAAGGGTTTCTTTTCGAAATAACTGCGCCTACACAGCGTTTATTTTTTCGAAATAGGGTATTTCGAAATAGCGCCCGGATGTGATTATGCAAATGAAGCGTGGGAAATTCAAATCCACACTTCATTTGCAATCTCGTTCGTCTGCATTTGCATTCCTCTCCCGAAAGAGGAATGCAATGTAGACATACCCTAAAGGCAGGGGGCTGGCACTGAGGCGCTCTAAGGGGTGAGGGGCTCTAAGAGGAAGGGGGATGTCCAGGGTGGGGAGCTGGCACTGGGGGTGGGGCTAATATTGGGGATTGGAGAGGTTCGGGGAGGGTACAGTGGGGGTCTGAAAACATGGAAACAGGCACTGAGGTGGGGTGGAGGCTCTAAGGGGCAGGGGTCTGGCACTGAGGCATTTGGGATGGGAGCTGGCACTGGGAGGGTTTGGGTGCAGGGGACTCTGGGGTCAATGGCAGGAACTGGGGGGCCCTAGGGATTGAGGCTGGCACTGGGGGGCTCTGAGGGCTGGGGGTTTTGGCGGATCAGCAATATTTGCATATTCATTATCCATTGCACCACTGGATGAGCCTCTCTACCTTCAGGACCCCCTTGTCCTTCCTACTTCCAATGGTGCCAGCTCTATCCCTCGGAAAGCTGATAGTGGGGTTCCCCAGGGCGGGTGAGGCCCACTACCTTCAGGGGCCCATTTATCCCTTACATCCCTAATTAATTCTGATTCAAACAGTAAAGTGCAGAGTAAAAAAACATCCGAAGTACAACCCCAGGCCATAACACAGTCTACAAAACCCTACCATCATAACAGAGGCAGAGCCTCTAGAAATTAGAGATCCCAGCATGACCCATGTTGGATTCTGCAAACATCCTGGGCATTAATGCAGTTAGCTGCATTTCACATGAATTGCCTGGGCGTCCCAGGCCTCTGGCAATGAGCCCTTTGAGTAGATGCTGAACGCTGCCTGGCCTTTTCTAACTATTATAGTTGTTAGAACCTGTCTACGGCCGATCCCTGAGTTGCGAACGGTCGACTTACGACCATTCGCATTTACGACCAAAGCTCCCATGGAGCGGTCGTAAAGGCGGTCCCCGACTTATGAACACGACCCGCGCTTACAAACAGCGCGGTCGCCATGTAACTCAATGGGGTCCGAGTTACGAACAGATCGAGTTACGGCCAAGTGTTTGGTCCGTAACTCGGAGAGAGGCTGTATTTCTATTGTAAAATAACAGTACAACATTTCAACTCATGGTTTGTTGCTCTGGGGTATAATCAGCATTTTCAAGCTTACCTTGAGCTGTGGCTCTTCTTCATCCAGAAGAGAAATAATTCCAGCTACAAAACAAGAGGCGAGTTACCCAAGATGAACTTTCACACATTGCAACAGCGAGTATAACTTAGTCAGAAAACAATACGGTGAAAAGGAGAATCATGATTCTAGCGTACAGGTTTAGTTGTTAGGTAGGAGACCTTAAAGACTGACTGCAAACGTACAGCAAATTTACAGCATATACATGCAAATAAACCTCTTAAACCAGGTGACAATGCTTAAACCCAGAGCCTGAATCCCAGTAGGGCTAAAACAAGAGCTGGGGCTCTAAAACCTTGATCCCTGGTGCTCCCCCACCCTGCACAGGGCTAAAGCCCTGGTCCCTGGCATTCCCCCTCCCTTCGCCTGCTACAGTCGAGGCTACGGGGTTGAATGACCAAGCCCTGGCAACTCCAAAGGGACTGTAGGCAGTAGCTGCATGGCTGAAGCCCTGACTCTTAGTCAACACCTCTCCCCACTGCTGAAGCCAGGAGTGGCAGGGCAGAACCACAAATCCCTGGTGCTGCCCATGCGGCAAAAGCCTGCAAAGCCCATGGACAGAGCAGGGGGCCCCCAGAGATGTTGCCCCCCAAAACTGCAGTTGCAATACAGGGCAGTCCAGGGGGTAGCTCCTCACCCCGACACCTCCTTCTCTCCTTGCCCCCTGTCCAGTTCGGAGGAGGGAAGCCAGAGCTGGGCAGTGCGGAGCAGCTGTTCCTCTGGCTGGTGCCATGTCACAGGCAGTGGTGCTGTTCCCTCCTCTCCTGCTGCTGGTTCTCACACAGCCAGTAAGAACTAAAAGGGTGGGGGACCCAAGTCCATGGCTAGCAAAGCCCTCAGGGAACAGGGACTGCAGAGGAGCCCTCCTGCCGCATCTAGTTACCCCCTCCCTCCACCCTAGCTACCCCCCCGTCTGCACACAACCTCTAGCTACCCCCTCCCTGCACCCTATGTTACCCCCACCTCTGTACAGATTAGGCATGTTAAATTTCAATTAAGTAATCGAATAAGGGATTAAGGGATCTCCTTCAACTATTCGATTAGTCTATAAGGGCACTTTGAACTATAGCAAGAGTCCTTGCGACACTTCAAAAGCAGAGGCGGGGTCAGTGGGGGACTCCTGCTGGCCCTACACTCCCTCAGCCTTTGAAATGTACAAGAGCCCCAGTGGGAGTGCTGGGGGAAAGCCTAATAGAGGCAGCAAGGGAGGGAAGTGACTAGTTGCATCACTAGTTGACTATCCAATAAGCTTACATCCCTAGCACAGATCCTAGCTACCCCCTCCCTAACCCTGAAATGCCTGCCTGCCTGCACACAGCTCCTAGCTAATCCCCCTTTCTACATCTTGAGCTAACCCCCCCCCAGAGCCTCCTCCTGCCACAACCAAAATAGGCTGGGTGGCCTGTTGAGGTGAGTCAGGTGCTAAGGGGGCACAATCTCACTAGACTCCTATTGAACTGGCCTGAACCCTGCTAGCCCGTGCCCCCAAAACAGAGGTCATATTACACCTCTGCCCCCCCAGGCCTAGACCCCCAACACCTTCCTTCCCCCGCTGAGCCCTGGGGTTTTGATAGCATGTTGCGTGAGGGAGGGGCTACCGCATAGTTCAATGAGACCCTTCAAGCAATTTTACCAGATGTCATCATAGGGAAATATGGTCACCCTCGAGTAGGGATGTAAGTGACTAGACGAGTCACTGCTCGACTAGTTGCTTCGCCCCCCACTTGCTGCCTCTGGGAGCAGGAGCTGGTGTTGGGGGGGAGCCAGCTTAAAAGCTGGTTCCCCACAGCACCATCTCCGTGGGGGGAGGGGGGAGGGGCAGAGGCACAGTGGGGGACTGGACCAAGCTGTCCTGGCTCATGCCCAGTCCCAGACGCTACGGCTCTGCCTTTTAAACGTAGTAAGAGCAAGGTGGCTCTTACTACATTTAAAAGGCAGAGCCACAGAGGGGCTAGCTGCCACCCCACTGCAACTCTGCAATTTTCCCACCTTTCGACTAATCAAGTAGTCGATGGAAATTCCATCAACTACCCAATTAGCTAAACACAATTTAACATTCTTACCCTAGAGGCACCCTAAAATAAATGAAGTTTAACAAATACAGCTGAGAGTAAACCAGAATGCACATGGTTATTCTACAAGATCTTACCAACAGTTTTATCCTTACTGTGCCAAGCCCCATTTAGATTCATAGCACAAGTGCCCTATTTAGTTCAAAACAACGAGGAGTTTGGGTCTTTGCCCAGGAAAGCTTATGCCCAAATAAATCTGTTAGTCTTTAAGCACTTCTCATTGCAGACACAGACTAACATGGCTCCCCCACTCATACTATTCAGTGCAGTGACACTTGGCAAAGGATGAGCAGCAGCCCTGGAGCTTCAGGTGACTGGGGTAGCCTCTCCCACTGAAACCCCCCACATACCCAGGAACACACAGTTCTGATGCCATCTCTCCCATAGAGAAGATAAGGGATGATTTACTCCGCTAAAACCAATTCTGTGTTATTTAAGATTTTTGACGAGTAGTTATCGGGCCTGGATTTGCACTCACTAAGTAGGTAGGGTGGCCACCCACACATTCCCAGCATACCGACTATTCCGGTACTTCCAGAATGGATGTGGGCCTGCCTGTGTCAGCAAAAAGCTCACCGCCCCTTTGGCATGACCTCCCACACACATGAGCAAGGTCACGCCAGTGGGGGTGTAGCAGTGCACTTTTCAAAGAGATAACCCCCCATAAGATACCATACAAAGGCAGGCTCGGTTTTGGCTCAGTATTGGTCAGAATATCCACAAGAAAAGTAGGAGCATGGTTTAAAACAGGATAAAAGTTCTGCCTCTGAATAGGCATCCACACTGCAGGGGGAGGAGCTTAGAGTGGAAATCTGCTAAGTCACAATGGAGTTCAGAGCACCAATGAAAGTGGATCTTTCCTACAACTGAGGCAGCTGACACACACCCGTGGATATCAAGGACTAAAAGCATTTGGCCATTACTGTGACTAGTCCCTGAAATGTCTCTCGGGCAGGGAGTCCCTTTAACTACAGGAAGTTAAAAGCCAAAGCCCATCATTCAGTTATGGAAACGTTCAGACAAATACATGTGTCTTGAGATGGATGTTACTAAACCGGGAGCTGACATAATGAGCAAAAGAGGGCGACCTCTTCCGAAGGAGCCCAGCCCCTAAGTCAGCATAGTCCCTGACACTAAATGCTTCCCTAGCCAGTCTCCACGGCTGTGACAAGGTGATGGGGGAAGAGCTGTCTCCCCGGGGTGCGAGGGGGAGGGGTGGGGGCAAAACCACACAAACCGAAACGCGTTTCCCTTTGATAGCCGGGCTCCCCGGAGATCACCCGCTAAGCCCCCTCCAGATCACCGACATACATCAGACGGGGAAACTGAGGCACGTACATCAGTACGGTCACCGCCCTAGGTGGGGAAACTGAGGCACGTGGCGGCGGGCAGGGCCTCGCCCGAAGGTGACACAGCAGGTGGGGGCAGGCAGAGAGTCCCCCCCCCCCCTCCCCCTCGGTCCATTCCAACCAGCCGCAGCCCCCCCCTCAGCCGGGGAGGGGGGAGCCCGCGTGCCCCCAGTGGGGGAGGGGCAGCCGGGTGACCCGCCGGGGGCTGGGGGGGGGGGTCTCGGCCCGGCCTGACTCAGCGAAATCCCGGCGGGAGCCGCAGGCCCCGCCCCGCGCTCACCGGCCGAGGTGATCATGCTGCCGCTCGGCCTCGCCCGGCCTGGCCGCTCGCTGCTCCGCTGGGGGGGGCGGGGGGCTCGGGAGCCGCCGATGCCGGTCACTCGGGTCCGCGCTCTGCCTAGCGCTGCCGCCACCCGCCGCCTCCTTCCGGCCCGGAAGTGTCGTCAAAGGACCCCTCAGGCCCCCGGCGAGCTGGCCGCGCGGCTGCCCGACCGCAAAGTGCCGGCGGCGGCGCTAGGAAAATGCGGGGCCCGGCTCCGAAGGGCGGGGGAGGGGGCAAGGGCCGAGTCGGCCCCCCCCCCTTCCTGCGGGCAGGAGCCCGGTAAAAGTGTCAGGCAGGAGCTGGACTACCCCTCCCTGCCCGCGTCGCGTGGCCCCTGCAGGGGGAGCGTGGTGGCTGGGGCAGGCAGCCCTCACGCGCTGGGACCCGCCCCTTTGCCCCCCCGCAAATACACGTGCCTCGCCCCCTTTGCAGTTGGGGGGTTACTGGGCATGGAGCACTACAGGGGCAGGTGCCCCCCCCCCCTTTTAATTGGTCCATAGGCTCCAATCCCCACTGGCCTTTGCAGGCTCCCATGCAATCACAAAAAGCAGGAGCTATTCATGTGTTTTGCAAGGTTTAGGCTCCAGCA